>NC_037286.2:11891428-12521071 GCF_000002775.5 Populus trichocarpa | reverse complement strand
CATTACACATGAACAGAGGAAGACGGTGAGAGAGAAAAACAAAATCTAGCTTGTTAGCTATGGCCCACCATGGATTCTCTTCAACCTTTGCACAAATGCCCCGCTCTTCCCCAAAAGACAAGGCTATTATTAACCATGAATGTGTGTGTAAATAATTTTCCCACGTTTGCCATCTTATGAACTATTATTAGAGAACGGTCTGTGTGGCTGTTTATCATTGCAATGCGGCAGCTGTGTTTTAAAAAAATATTATTTTAAAATGTTTATGCTAAAAATAAATTTTAAAAAATAATAAATATTTAAAAAATAACATTTATTACATCTCCAAACATGTTCTAAATTCTACTGTATATGGCTTGGTTTGAAAAATGGGAAATTGAATACAGAAGAAAAGAAAGAAACAAGAAATAGCAATAGCTATACAAATTGTATAGATAATGTATCAAAGAACAAGCTGCAAAAATTTCATTTATTCTCTCTACAGATTACTTAATGTCTGAAGAGATGAAAGAGGCAGATATATCACCACCTATATACAGGGCTCCTCACTTCTTAAATGTCGCATGCATGCCTCAACCACACATTGATGAGATTAAAAGCAATCATCAGCTGGAAGGAAAAGTTGTCGTCTTTAATTTATAATAGCCCGACACTTAACAGATAACACAAGCATTTGGATTCTCTTCTATGCTTTGGGCATAGTAATATGTGGTCATTTGAGGATTGTAAGCTCTGTAGGCCTTGACAAGCTCCATAACTGGGTCTGGTGGTGGTGCTGCTTCTTTCTTTTTCTCTTCTTCCTTCTTCTCCTCTTCTTTTTTGGGTTCTTCTTTCTTGGCTTCCTCTGGCTTAGCTTCTTCCTTCTTAGGTTCCTCTTTCTTTGCCTCCTCCTCTTTCTTGGGTTCCTCTTTCTTAGCCTCCTCTTTCTTCTCAGGCTCAGGCTCTTTCGCAGGCCCTACTGAGATAATATCTGCTTGCCAATATTTTCTCAATTTGCTGACTACGCTTACAGGATCAACTGTTCCTATCACAGTCAGTTTCTTTGCCTTCATGTCCATGGCAATGGAATCAATTCCTATAAAATTGCAAAACGTTATTTTCCCCAACAACAATAACAATGTCCCGCACGCTAAAAATTAGTAAGCACACAAACACTTGCAAATTGATACATCCATCGTTTTTTATTTCCATTTTCTTTATTGGGAACCCTCTCTTCGTTAAAATTCCTCAGAGTTTTTTATTTTTTTTTTAAAAAAAAAAACTCCCTTTTGTTTCAGTGGGATGAGTTAGGCCTCTGTACATGACTAAGCTTTAACCACTAATTAAACTGTCTTTTAAGAACCTCATCTCCCATTTGGAATTTGCACCTACCACATACAAAATATATGCAAATTATAAAGCAAATGGTTAGCCTGTCCGCAAACAAAGGAAAACATAGGTTTTGGAAAAGTCATTTTATGCAGCCCTGCATGTCTCCCTTCAATGCAAGTTTGATTTGCATTTGTATTCTTTTGCCTGATTAGGACGTGCATTTAACTATTGGATCTACACGACGATTTTCATGATTTTAGGAGAATATTTACTTGAATCTCGATAGAAATAGACTAATAGTTGAAGTAGAGAAAGGACAGACCTGAAGGGAAATCTCAACTAAAAAAATAGACAGAGGGAGCAATCATCACGAAAAGGAAACAAAGAATAAAAATGTTTTTACGCCCACCCAAAAAAAAAAAAACAAAGAAAAGGAGTAATTAAACAAACATGCGGTGGGCTTAAATTCAATATTAAGGTGAAAAATAATAAAAATTATTTTTATATTTTTTTAATCATAGTAATATCAAAAATAATTTTTAAAAAATAAATAAATATATTTAATATATTTTTAAACAAAATCTACTATTACAACACTCTAAAAAAAACAATTTGCTTCCCTTCATCAACCCTTGTCACAAACATATCCAAATTACACATGTAAGGAAAAGGAAAAAAAACTAACATTGAAATCCTAAAAAAATAAGAGATTAATTTGGCACCTGAAAGAGTAGACACTGTCTTCATAGCCTTTTGCTTGGATTTGTCATCATGCAAGTCCAACTTCAACACAAACTTCTGCAACCATAAATTAAATAGATCTAATTCAGAACTTACTTCAATTTAACTACTTTCAGAATTTCCTTAATCATGTCAGCAAAAGTACTTAATGAAATGATCAAAGCCAATTTGATTTACTTTTTTTTTGTCTAAAAAATATACGATGGTTTTCGCTCTTACAAGTAGCAAAAATCGAAACAAGTTACAAATGTAAGAAAGCACCAACCCAGAATCAACAAGCTTTTTAGTGATCAATTATCTATAAAGAGACCAGAACTTGACTAATGTACGAAATCTGAACCTCAACTTGACATTCAAAAGACTCTCTTCTTAAAAAGAGCACTCAAGATACTGATTCTTTCTTTAATTAACCAGTCCCAGAAAGATACCCCTGGTACTCATGGACTCCTCTAGATACCAGGAATCAAATGAACCCATGAACCAGAATGTCTTAAATTCCTTTTAGAAACCAAGAAACTCTTAAAGAATCAAAACCCAATAAAGAATTACAAAGGAAATACATAAATAAATAAAGATTCCACACAGGGAATCAAACCTTCATTTCTGGTTAGCCTTTTGAGGGATGTGAAGATCAAAACCGAGATGAGAGAATGCGGGGGGGGGGGGGGGGGGGGGGGGGAGAGAGAGAAGGGGGGTACTGTGACGGGGAGAGAGATGAGGGCTGTTGAAAAAAAGAGAGTAGGATACGTAATCAAATTATGCTTCGTTGAAAAAGAGATGGAGATGGTTATGGACACCAAATCCGAAAGAAAACAAGAAATGCAGAATAGGAGAGAGAGAGAGAGAGAGAGAGAGAAAGTAACGTGGAGAATAAATTGAGTACGCGGATGTGGAAGGGAATTATGTAGACCACCAGTCTCAAGCTCTCTAACCTCTGACAGAAACAGGTAAAGATACATCGTTTTCTATGTATGTCTACGCGAATGAAAGAGGAGTGAGAACTACGCTTGACCGCATATTGAAATTGAATTACGCAAACCATTTTTGTTTCCCTTTTCTTTTTTAAGAGAATTGTAAAATGTATATTGAATTATTTAAAAATACAATAATAATTATTTTTTAAAATATTTTTTATTTAAAAATATATTAGAATAATATCTTTTTATTTTTTAAATCACCGTATCAATTTTTTAAAAAAATATAAAAACAATTAATTATAAACAAAAAAAAAATTTTAAATTTTGCATATATATATAAACTACCATTATATAGACTTTGTGTTTCCATGTTTTCTTCTGTTAATTTTGAATATTTTGAAATGAAAGTAAACTTTTTTGTCACAAGTTTATTGGGTTGCTTCATGTATATTCATCATTAATAAAAATTTAAAAGGAATAGCATATAATCTAACTTGAGATTGTTGAAAGGAAGCAACCCTAATCCATTGATATGGGAGATCAATGTTAAATCAGTGATATTTTTTAATTCTCAAGGTACTGACATTTTATTTTTGTTATAAAATATTTTATTTCAACCAGCTTTTATGTGTTGGTTTTATAATAATCATGTATGATCCTAAAACTAATTTGAAAATATAGATGGATTATTGGATTACTAGGTTGGTTTATATCACTTATCATTATTAAAATGACATTATTTTTTTATAAAAAAAATTATTTTAGTCAACCAAGTCAGATTTGACTGGTTAATTAAGTTTTATTGAATTAATATTTTTTTTCAACTTAAAACCCAATTCGGATCAAATTGTGAGTTGCTAGTTTTCCGGGTTAATCTATTAAGTCAGGCTGACAAGTGTTAATAACTATAATTAATTTTATATAAAATATTTATGTTAATCAATTAATTAACATAAAATATTTTATAATTAACTCATAAATTTAGTTGGATAAATATTTCAACTTCATAAATCTTGCTGAATAACAATTATAACAATAACAAAGAAAATAATAGAACCATTTCCATTTCATCATCGTTAATTCATTATTAGTGACGCCATCATTTTATTTACTACACATTTTTACAAACAAAATGTTTTAAGTGAAACTAGGCATAGCACGAAGGAGAAGAAGAACATGAGAAGCAAATGAAATCACCCCTCGTTTTGTTCTGTTTACATGGATAAACGGAAAATTCAAAAACCATTATTTATTTTCAATTTGGAGCGCAGTCGGTGATAAACTTGTGCACGTAAGTAGCGTAGCTAATTTGAATGGTCAAAAGTTTATCAGTTATGTAGTTGGTGGCGCGTGAAATAACAACCAGTGTAATTGAGGTTATTTGCGTCAAACAAGAGCCGTCGTTTTAGGCTTCAGAGAAAAGTACGGACCCCACTAGTCAATGGTAGAATTTTCCCATGCGAGTTCTTACCATCACCGGCGACGTTCCATTTTCAAGCCGTAAGATTTAGAAGGCAGCCATTTTTAAAGTCTTAGAAGGCAGCCATTTTTAAGCACTAGAGATCTAATCTTTAGACACGTTGCTTCTCTGGCGTCACCTCTGTTATTGTAATTTGTAGGACATATGGCGTCGCCTCAACGCAACTGGAACTTTTTGATACATCCAAGTGGGTGAAAAAGAAACAGCCTAGGGTGTGCCCCTAGTTCACCCTAGTGCTTTTAGAGGGAAAAAATAAAACATGGTGATAATTTTCGAAATTTATGACTATTAAAATGACATCATGTCTTATAACAACTTAAATATTAGGTAAACAAAGAAAATCATATCTCATGTTAAAAAAAAGATTTTGTTGTATTTTATAAAATAAAAAATATCAAATCAATAAATTTAGTTGTTGAAAGAAAGATTTAGAGGAAAAGTCTGTATATATAATGGCACTTGGCATTTGATATTATAAAAAATAAAAAAATTTTATTTTTTAAAATTAATTAATTAATTATATATAACATTTCCGATCAAGTTATAAAGTTAATTTAATTGATAGATTGCATTTGAATTCTATATACATGTTGTTCTATAAAAATATATTTTTTAAATTCTACAGATATCCTGTACATGTGTGTTTTTAAATTTCTATAAATATATTGATTTGAAATAATATTATTTTTTTATATATAATAATTTGATATTGGTAGAAAACAATTTTATTCTCTCCTTATTTTTTTCTTTATACACTCTTTGTTTATGTTTATCATAAACAAAATATAAATTTTTAGAAATTTTTAGAAGTTATTATCTATAAATTTCAAAATTTTATTATATCTTGAAAAAATATTACTTTAATCATGTGAAAAATACAATAAAAATAATTAATATTTTACAAATAATAGTCTTGACGCCTCAATCAGTGCCCTAGAATTGTGCTTCGTGGTGCGGCTCCTACAAGCTGCTTTCTCCGGTACGGTTTGAGAAGTACAAGGGTAGTGGTCTTGAAATATCTTTTACACAAGTAACATTTTTTTGAATGGTTTGGAAGTGTTGAACATTGTACAAAAAATAAAAATAAAAAACTATGCAGTAGATGGGGAAAATACCAGTGTGGACTAATATATTCGGAACATTTAATTTAACGAGCTAAGACATAGCAGGATGTTTGAAAAAATGAAGTTGTGTTGTCGCCTCTTGAACCGGATGTTTTTAATTATTATTTTTTCATTTTTATATCCACTCTTTATTTACTTGATAATTTTAATTACTATATATATATATATATATATAAAGAAATATTTAAATATTTTTTTTAATTAGATGACCATGCATCAACTTTTTTTCATTTTAAAAAGTAGTTAGAAACCTAAATTTCAAATGTATCCATGAATGGATTAAGTGCAATTCGTTTCTCAATTGACTAGCTGGTAATGGATAATATGTAAATGGTATGACAAAGAGCTAATTCTCGAAGAAAGATTTTAGTTCATGCACGCATTTAAACCATCAATGATGGTAATTTAACCCAAACTTAGTAAACTTAGTGGATACCAACATAAATAACTTTTAATGGATGATTTTTTTAAAAAAGATAATTATCAAAGTTGAAAAATTATGAATATTCGGTGAATCTAACTTGAAATTCATTTCAAAACTCAACACGACCCACTTGAAATCTAATTCAAACTCGATATATATATATATATATATATATATATATATATATATACCCAATATTACTCTTTAATATTTTATTAAACAATATTAACAGATAAATATTTAAAATACAATAAATAACATATAAATATTTTTTTTTATTTGATAAATGATGAACAGAATATACACTAGATTATTATTCGTGCTATGCTGCGGGGGTTAGATCAAATTTTTTGAATGATGAAATTGAAAAAAAAAATATTCAATTAAAAAATAACAAAAAAAACTTGAGTCAATCTAGCTAACTCGCAAAACTCAAGACTCGAGTCATAAGATAACCTTATAGAAAACAAATCAAAGAACAATTATGAAACTTAATTTCCCATCAATCTAATATTGAAAGATAAAGTTGAGAAAAAAATAAATTAAAAAATAACCCGAATCAACTCGGCTAATCTGTAAAACTCACAATCCAAGTCATTAAACTGAGATAACTCCATAAAAAATAAATTAAAATACCTAATAAATTCAATGTAGGATGATGAAATAAAAAAAACAGTTAAAAATTTTGAGGATAAAAGTACAAAAAAAAAAACCTGCTATTTTACTATTCATTGCTTACAGTGAAATATAAAGGTATTTTAATATATGTTAATAATTAATTGATTAATATATATTATAGAAATTCAATGTGGTTGAATTCATGGTTATCACTAAAATCACGTATAGATGGCTACTTGCATTGAAGGGTAGATTGGCATACTTCACTCGTGGCTAAAAATAGAAAAGGGCGTGGTCGCTCCTTCAGTTGTGTTTTACGTTGTTCGGGAATGCAGATACTTCTATTTTTAGGTGTTTCTTAAGATCCTGTTTATTTAAAAAAATATTAAATTAATATTTTTTAATACACTAATATTAAAAATTAAAAAAAAACAGAAAAAATTAGCAAAAAAATATTTTTAAAAAAATCAGCTTACTACAATTACAAACATGCTCCAGAGCATCTCCCCTTCCATGCTATTAATAGAGTTAAGTAGCAGCACATGACATCCATGGAACTTGGAACTAGGAGTCTTGGACATCACATGGTTTCACCTACTTGTCTTCTGTCACTGGCAGAGAAGAGGGGGCTCTTCTTCTTCAAAAGAACAAACTTGAAAAAAAACCTAATAAACTATGGATGTAAAGGCTGCAAAATACGCATCTAGTCGAACTGGTGCGCTGTATACGTTATTCACTTGTCTCTTCCGTGAGCAGAATGTCTGGATGACTGGTTTCTCTCTCTCTCTCTCTCTCTCTCTACAGCGCAAGACATTCAAATTAGTTGATCAGAAAAGATTCTTTCACTGTCAAATAATAAAAAATAATATAAATTATATTTTAAAATTTTATTTATAAACTTAAATTTTTATATTGAGATGATTCTTTGAAATGGTATCAGAGCCTTGATGATCAAGCGGTCACGAGTTCGAATCTCACCATTCCCATTTATTTGATAAAAATTAAGTATAAGGTAATGTAGGTCTGTGCAAGTTTCAAGCTCAAGAGGCTTTCACTTGAGGGGGTGTGTTAGATAATAATATAAATCATATCTTAGGACCTCACATGGTATCAGAGCCTTGATGACCAAGCGGTCACGAGTTCGAATCTCACCATCCCCATTTATTGGGGGTGTGTTGGAGAATAATATAAATCATATCTTAGGACCTCACCTATAAGCTTAAGATTTTAGGTGAGGTCCTAAGATATGATTTATATTATTCTCTAACACACGGAACCGCCTTCTTGGCTGATATTTTACCCCATGAACTACTTTAATCAAAATCTTTACGAGAAAACACTCGTAGATTATTTTTGGGTGGTATATTCCTACATACTGGATTTAGTATTGAACTATTGATCACACTCTGTATTTTTTAAAATTTTTTTTTGCATACACACCACATTGTCTTTATTTTTATCTTAGGTTTTCTGATTTGAGCTTTTTAGTTCGCGTAGCCTTCTTTGATACCTCGAAAGGTATAATGTACTCAATTTTAGTAACTGAGCAGGAACTTCGTATGGGAACGTGGTGTTTATAAATAATTGATTTTTTTATTTGAAATTATTTTTTATATTTTTAAATTTTTTTGATGTGTTAGCATTAAAAATAATTTTTTAAAAAATATTATTTAAATATATTTTCAAATAAAAAATATTTTAAAACATAATTATTATTACAATACCGAACTCGCGGTGATTTCTTAATTATTTTTAGACCTCTTCTAGCTCAGCACACCATTATTCAAACAAAACACTCTCCAATTGTTATTTTAAATTGTTTTAGTACTAAAAACTCTAACTCCTTCCTGGTGACCTCACCTCCTCCGTACACCAATAATATATCTTGTGTTTTTGAGATGGTTATTTGTGTTATTTTTTAAAATAGTTTTTACAGAAAAATATATTAAAATAATTTTTTTATATTAATACATCAAAATTATTAAAAAATATATTAATTTGATATTTTTTTAAGACAAAATTACTTTTGAAAAACACCCAGAAAATAGAAATATAAATACTCCTAAAAACACCCATAATCTTGGAGTATTTAATAATGTTCTTAGTTGCTTTCCAGCAAATCTTACCTGGATTTTTTTTATATCAACTTTCACTACTTAATGCATTGAATAAATTCTTACAATGAAGACAAACACTTATATTTTATATGTAGAAATAAAGTTGTATATATATATATATATTTTAGACTAGCTAGTAAAGATATCTAGCTTATCATCACAAAAGCATACTAAACAATAGATGTCTAACAAAAACCTAGATTTTATACATATTTAAAACTATAAATTCATGAAAGGATAATTAAATACAAACATACTTTAAACACAAAAATAATAATAGAACTCCAATATGCATACTAAATATTTATTCAAACTTGCAATATATATAAGATCAAAGTCGTAATATGCATACTAATAATAAAAACAACAGTGCTTAAATTTAAACAAATAAGGGTATTTTTTTATTGAAGTACTTTAAATGAATAAAACTTTTGTTGTTGTCAATGATGAATCATTTATTTTAATATTGTATTGCTCATCACTTGTGCAACTAGAATGTTTGTAATGTGTCTCTCAAGATCCCAACAACACCATATTGGTTTTAATGTATTTTTAAATAAGGTTTCTGAATAAAAGATTATGTGACTTAAATATCTCTCACAAAATGAACCCAAACTCGAGATTTGAGAGAAAAATCAAAGTATAAAAAGTAGAAGAAAACATCAAAAAATGAGGTGAAGAAGAGTGTGTAAAATTTAAAATTTTTTAAGTTTTAAACTCTCCATTCATCCATTTTTCATAATGAATTTCAGAAGTTAAAAGGTTGAATAATCAATAAAAATTAATTTTCATCATTATTAGTAATTAATTAGCCATCATAAATCAAGAATTATACATAGAAAAACCAAGAGTTTTTTGGATGAAAAAACCAAGAGTTCTTTGAGATTATTTTTTCATTCACTATAATTTGTTTAATTAAAATAAATTTCTAATATTATATTGACATAATAGGTTTGATTTTTTTTTTTAAAAAAAGTTTATTAGGATTGCAGAACCAAATAAATAGAACTCCCACAGCAAATATAAAATAAAAATTACACACGGACTAAATGTTTTATATGATTCGGCCATGCTTATGTATGTTCATGAATAAAAAGGAGAAATTCTCACCATGACTGGAAGCAATACAATTTAAATAACTTTTAATCCTCGTTTCAAGCATGTGCATTAAATCTTTCATAGCATAAAATGATGTTGTGTGTATTAAAATAACGAAATTAATCAAATATATAAACATAACATTAATATATATTAAACCAGATTACCATAAAATGTTCTTATTTGATAAAAGATTATTTCAAACCATACCAAAAAAAAAAAATCAAGTAGAAAATAGTTAACGTAAATAAAAATAAAGTATACACAAAGAAGAACTTTTAGAAATCTCATGATACTCTTTTATATTTTCCAGACAGATATTTCACAAGTCAGTGAATAATGTTAAGAAACAAATAAAAAGTGCTTCAACGATTAAAGAAAAACTTTAATAATATGACCAAAATTTTTCTGGAACAAATCAAATCTGGTGATACCTGATGAAAAAAATAGTGAAATTTAAATATAAAAGTTATAAAAAATAAAGATCTTTTTAATTTGATTATATACCGTGTTTAATTTCATGCAAATGTTTAACATTATTATTTATGAAAACTATAAGTTAAAGGCTTTTGGTCTAAATAATAAAATAATAAAAGTACAATATATACAGCCATGAGCCTATGATAATATCTCTTGAGTTTGGGGTGAGTAAAAATACTGAAAAATCAATTAAATCAAGAAAATCAGAAAAAAATAACAAAAAAATCAAACCGTGAAAAAAAACCGATTAGAATTTTGAAAAAATCGACCAGTTCGGTTTGGTTTCGGTTTTATAAGTTTAAAACCAAAAAACCGAACCAAACCAAACTGAAAAAAACCGAATCAAACCAGAAAAAAACCGAGCCAACAAGTTTGAACCGGTTTTTGTTCTAAAATAATCGAACCGAAACCGGTCGGTTTGAACCGGTTCCGGTTTTTTTTAAAACCCGGCTTGGTTATTTTTTTTAATAAAAACTAAACCGAAAAAAAAAAAACCTTTCTATCTTAAGTTGGGTCGAATCCATCAGTTATTCTGAGACCAAAAAAAAAAAAAACACTCAAGTGATTCCCAAGCTAGACTAGAGAGTAAATTTGAGAACAAAAATAACCAGTGGGTTTAGGCATCATGCCCAATATGAGAGCTTATTAAATAAGCAGGCACAAAAAAAACACATTCGTGAAGGCCTAGAGGACAAAGAAAACTGTTTGCTTGCGATTTGTGCTGTCTGAGAAACATGTAATACATGTTTTTTTACGAGGTTTGCCGTGCAGTATACCTCTTAAAAAAACGTACTTTAAATACCGGGCGCATTTCTTAAACAAACATAGATACTGGATATCAAGAAAGGCAAATGCTTGATTTTTCAATGGCATTCTCTCTCTCTCTCTCTCTCTCTCCCCTGAAGATAAAGGATATTCTCAAGCTAAGAACCCCCCCAGGCCCCAGGTAAGAAAAAAAAATTAGAGACATCAATAGACATGAAGCTGGTTTTTCGGTCTTAATTTTTTTTTATTGTATTTGAGATTGTGATGTGGGGTATTTTTTAAAGTATTTTTTATTTAAAAATACATTAAAATAACATGTTTTAATTCTTTATAATAGCACATAAAAATAAAAAATATTAATTAATTATTTTTTTAAAAAAATACAATTCAACAACACTACCAAAAATGATGCTTTTTTTAATTTTCCTGGTGAAGTGATATATGAATCAACAGGGTTGGACCAAAAAAAAGTACTAAGAGTAGCCGGCCTATTCTTCCCTGCACTGCACTGCACTGTCACGTCACAGCTGTTGTGAGCTCCAGCTGTCTGGCTATTGCCTGCCACAATTTTCTTAACCACCAACAAATACAATATAGCACAGTCCCATTTTAACTCATGATGCTCTGAATCGAGGTACAGGCCCATTCTGTGAAGTCATCTTTTCAAGACCCACATGCTAGCCCAGGCCAGTTTAGGGCATGCACTTTTTAACGGCGTTTAAATTTTCCGTTAACATCCAGCAAGAGCACCTGACGACGACACGTATTAGTTAATTACAGTTCACAGTTTCTTCCTCCTCCTCCTCCTCACTATTTCTTATCGAAAAATCTTGACCTGGTGTGTCTCTGTCCTTCGCATTCGCAAATCGCAACATCTCCTTAGACACTCAAAATCACTTTTAAAAGCCCTGATTTCTCACGTAAATTTTCAAATTCAAAACCCTTTTCCACTCCAAAAAATAAAGAAAGAAACCTCCTCCCCCCATAAACATTGCTTCTAATCCTCGCTCCCAAAATTCCAAAAAATAAAATCTCAAATGATTTAACAAAAAAAATTCAAAATCAAAATCAAAATCCGGAAATCCCCATTTCCGATTCCAATTTGAAGGAATTAATTAGGGTTCAATGGATCAAAACTACAACGAATCACATTCCTACAACAATCTAATAACGAACAAATCATCTTCATGGCTCGAAGTCCGGTTATTCTACGTAAGAGTAACTCCTTGCGTCATCGAAAGCGTACCAGGCCACCTAACCCTTCGCCATCTCGGTCGTTCAATCAGCACTCCACTTGAAATCAACGGCTCAAAAATCCCCGCTGCTGATTCCGCCACCTTAACCCTCCGTCGCGACCGCCTCAACAAGGAATTGTCAGAGGTCACGTATGTTAGCACGGACAGCGTGCGAGTCACCTGCGGGGTTGAATTCGAAGTATTGGATAACAAGGATATGGTTTTGTGTGGGTCGTTGGAGAGGATTGAAACGACATCGTGGGGGAATAATGGGAGTGTAGGGGGGTTGGAGAATGATGCGAAGACAGGGTGGTGCTTAGAGTGCTGTTTGGCGACTGGTGTTTTTGAAGGGAAATCGGTGTTTAAATTGGGGGTTTCGGCGCCCGTGATCGAGGTTTATATTGCTGGTTGTTGTGGAGGTGTTCCGGTGATTTTGACGAAGACCATTTTGGTTAGTCCGAGGAAGAAAGCTTCTAGGTATGCGATGCTTGATGCGATTCCAGAGGATGAGGAGCTGGACAATAGGAAGCAAAATGGTGTTATTAGTAATGAGTTGGTTCGACAACGCAAAGTTCAGGTAAATTTATCTTGTTATCATTAATGCATCCCTCTTTGTTTGGAATTTTAATCGGAAATACAATGATTGAAAAATAAGTTGTTTTGTTCTAGAGAATGTTAAGTGAGGAAATGCAGGTCTTTTGCTGTTGTGTATTGGTTGTTATATTGCAGGGAGGTGCAGTTGTGAGTGTTGTGGGCTTTTGTTTGCTTGCCTTTTGTAGTAGCTTAATTTGAATTGAAGTTGCCCGAGTTGAGTTAATTCTGATTATGAGTTTATAAGTTTTGTACATCGCAGGTAATGTGGATTTTGATGTTGATTTGTATGGTTTTAAGTTGTAGTTTTGCAATGTGGTCAAGGATCAGTGCATTAGATCTGCTGGTCCTTGTTCTGAATTGTTTCCTGCGAACCTAAAATTGCATTACGATTTTTGTTTTCTTAATCTATCAAGGGCACCCACTTTTTTGCATTTTGTGAGAAGTAGATTCTTGAACTACTTGATTATTTGGTGAGGGAGAGGAGGTAGCTTGTAAGACCATGATTGGCACACGCAAGCAAATGGAGTGAAAAAAACACCTGTTGCCATTAAGAATCTGAAAATTTTGAATATACTCTATTTTTGTTAACTCAATATCTGTAATATATGATGGGAAGTTAATTAAGATCTCGGAGAAGGCCAAGGAAGATGTTAAGATGATAGTATACAACAAGCATCTCCCTTCTTGTAATTATTGCCACTTGTTTAGGTCTGTCAGTCAATGGCATTGTGCGCAACTCGGGAGTTGATCATAAATGAACTGGATTGTGTGTTTTTATCTTATCGAAATAAATCATGCAAATGCATGTTGCTCAAAGGAAGGAATCATGGTCTTCAAGATATTCAACTGTGGATCAGCCGTAGAAGCTTTTTGAGGACATCTTTTTTCATATTTTAATCAATATGAATCCATGATGTGAACAACTGCTCAGGTTCAGTGCTAGGACAAACATGATTCAATATGTCTAGAGAGGTTTCCTGATGATGTGTTTTGGGAAGGTTATTGACGCATCAGTTTACTTGGAATAGCACGCCCTCATCTATAATTTGTGTTATTCCAGTTGTCTCATTAATATTGGCCCCCCTTGTGCAGATTACTGAAGCCGAAGGTGATGATGGCTATGATTCAGATGAGAAAATCGGAAACAGATACTACTCACAAGACATGTATTATGGTGAGGATGGACAACTTTCATGGTTTAATGCTGGTGTGAGAGTTGGTGTTGGAATTGGCCTTGGGATGTGCCTTGGTGTTGGCATTGGTGTTGGACTGCTTATGCGCTCTTATCAAGCAACTACCCGGAATTTTAGGAGGAGGTTTTTCTGAACTTCCATCTAATTGCTTGCTATCGTCTATGAACAAAAACAGTTAGAGATCATTCAGAATTTAGAAGCACGTCTGTAATATTGCTCAATGTATGATGTCGAAGATGTGGAACAGATAAGGCTGGCTTGATCTGTTAAGCATGAGTTCTGGTAAATGGCGTGGAGCTTGTACAGCATATTTGTTTTGTAGTTTTAAGATCTTTCTTGACAAGGAGACCAGCTTAAAGTTCTTCCTCTCATTCCTCCAGTTGCTTGTCAGACCATGATTTATATTGGTACACATGGATGTAATGCAAATCTGCTTTGACTATTTGGACTAGCCGAGTTTTGGCGTAGGCTATGGAGGGATTGACAGCTTCAATCGTCTGATGAACCTGCAATAGATGTACAGACCTGTTCACAGGCCTGCATGGGTTTTTGGTGGTGCGAGTGTGCCTCTATAAAAATGCACATATTTCTCTGAGTCTTGTAATATATTTGTGTAGCTCTCTATCTCCCTGCTAGAAGTGTAACGTGGTTTTTCTTCTTTTTTTTCTTTCCTTGCTTCCAACCTAAACTGCTGCTCATTTTTGCATTTAATTAATTTGTTCCAAGCTGCGTGTTGCCCCCTGAAATAATGGAAAGTGTTTTTAACCACATATGGTAGTGTTGTTATTTTGGTGATCTAATTTTTGCCATCTTCTGAGTTCCGAGGAACTTAGAGGCATTGAGCCAGGTTTTTATTCCCATTTAGCCTGAGGATAGGTTATGAAATGCTAGTTTTTTATGCACTTATGCAGGACAAGATATTTGAAGTCTCCTCTAGTACTCTACGATTCGTGGACATCTTTGCTTAAAATATGATTAACTTGTCACTAGTAAAAACAAGGGATTTAGTTAATTCAAATTCTAACTTCAAATCTTTTGCAGTGCATGGCTTCAAATCTTTTGCAGTGCATGACCTTGCTTGGTTAGTCTGTAATAAATCGAAATCGAAAGGGATAACAACATATTATACATATAAATCTAACTTAGGCCTGTTTCGGATCGTGATGCAAAATTGCATTCCTTTAAATTTTGATTATTTTTTTTATTTAAAATTAATTTTTTTAATGTTTTTAAATCGTTTTAATATGTTAATGTCAAAAATAATTTTTAAAAAATAAAAAAAATTATTTTGATGTATTTTTAAATAAAAATTATTTTGAACTACAATCGTTCCTACAATTTTAAACAGATAAAATGGTGGACAAAAAACAAATTCTCATCTCTTGGATTGGTGTGGATGATGGGTGGCACCGCTTTAATGGTTAGCTTGTGACGGACTTGTTGGTGGGTGGTGTCTGGTTTATAGAAATGACCATAGTTTTTAAACCCGGCTCGGTCCAAGGCCCGAGTTCTGGGTTTTGACCGGGTTACGGGGTTTTCACCGGGTCGGCCGAGTCAATCCCTATTTTAAAAAAAATTAAAACGGCATCGTTTTAGTAAAAAAAAACAAAAGTCAACGGGTTGTAAATGAGTTTTGTCGGGTCACCGGGTCAACCCGCCGGGTTACATTGGGTCATGACTTTTTATATTTTTTCATCAACCCGGCTCGGTTCCAGCCCCGGGTCGGTCGGATCCTTAGTCGACCCGCTGGAGATTTCAAAACTATGAAAATGACCAAGAGAGAAAAGTATAGAGCAGGAGGAGGAAGAGAGTGTTTAGAAGGGAAGTTGGCTGGTGAGGGTGAAGTGTGACAACTTTTTATATATATAGCTTGATATAATTGTAATTATTTCAAATTTTAGGGCTATTGATGAATTTCGGGTTGGGCATGACAATATTCATACCCTACTCGACTCGAACTTACTTAAATCTGATCCAAACTTGAACAGGTAAAAACATTTTTTATCTATTTATATTTGTTTCGGGTCAATTTCAGGCTAGAGTTAAAATATGCAGAAGGATTTCCAAAGGTTATTTTTACAACTTTATACAAAACAATAATAATCAATTTACTCTCTTTCTCCATAAAACACCAAAAATATTTTATTGTTGCTTTTGCAAAACCAATAGTTTGATCGCAGTTTTGAATGGGTTTCACACAAGCTTTTCCAGTACCAAACACTTTTGCAAGTGTGTTTGTGTTTAGCTTTTATGGTTGAGGTTCAGGTCGGGTAGAATCCAATTATACATAATTTTTTTTTTTTTTTTGGCGGGTTCATACACAAAACTCAACTTCAACCTCCAAAACAAATAAAGAATATTTGGTTTAAAAGCATGATTGACTTTTTTTGATGGGAACCACAAAAAATATATTTTTTTTGTTTTTATAAAGTGTGATTTATGTTTTAAAAGAGTTGTATTTTTAAAAAAAAACAACCACATCTCCAAACCAAACACATGATTAATCCTTTACCATCCTGGTACTGTGGGCCATTTAAAATTGGACCCTTCCTTTACAATCTCTGCCTATTTTTAATGAGAAAACATAATATGATATGTGTCAATGAACTATCTATAAAATTGTAAAATTCTTTTTGTTTCCTTTCTCCTTTTCTGTTTTCTTCTCCTCTCGCTTCCTTCTCTCTCTTCCATGTCACCCAATTCCATGACCATACCATCTTTAAACACAAAGTTGTAAGCCAAGCGAACTATACAAAACTAGATTTCATTCTCCCTTCACAATTTTCCATTATTGTGTGCCTATAAGCTCTCTAAACCAGTAAATTTATAGACATGTAAAATCTCTCCTAAATGCTTCACATTCACGGCCTCAAATTCACAAAATCTCCCTTAAAATATAGGAAAAATAATAGCTAAAAAATAGCTCTTTACAGTATATTTCACCCTATATTTCTATGACATATTCAACAATAGCATCCATACATTAACCACAACAATTAAATGAAAATTAATTCAACAAGTCGAACGAATTTAAAACACCAACACCTATACTGTTGTCCTCGTCATCAATCACTGACAAAAACAAGAACAAAAAACAACATTGAAAAAAAACTTTGCCATAAATTACATTCCAACCAAACACATAAAAACAATAACAATAAAGAAAAAGTCACTCGCTCTTGAGGTCGTGGCCTAGCGAGAAAAGGAATTTGTTTCCTTTTTCTACATCCAGGTTCGATCTTCTCTGTGCATGTCTGTCATCTATGTTGTGCCTTACTTGTCCACTGAGCTTGCAGGGTGTTTAATGAGTCCGAAAATTATTCGTGATGTGCGTAAGCAGGTCCGACACCCCAAGTTATCAAGAAAAAAGGAAAAAAAAAAAATTCCACTCACTTTCACCTGACAACCATCCCCGCGGTGCCTTACTTGCCCACTGAGCTTGTAGGGTGTTCAATGGGTTCAGAGATTAGTTGTGGTGCGCGTAAGCAGGTTCGACACCTCAGGTTATACCAAAAAAAAGAAAGAAAAAAAAAAAGAAAAATCCACTCACTTTCACCTGACAACCATCCTTGCGATAAAATCTTCGTATCTGATCCTACATCAACTTTCGGAATCCACTCGTCAAACTCCACCAACTCTAACTTTTCTCTAATACTACTGATGACAACAGTGGAGGAGGAAGAATAATGGTAACAATATATATATATATATATATTTATTTATATATATATATTTATTTATTTATTTATTTATTTATTTATTTATTTTCAAATGTCAGATGGTGGTGCTTGAGGCAATGATAACAGCACAAGTATTTGATATCAATGAGTATAAATATTATTATTTTAAAAAAACCCATTCTCGTTTTTATTTTATTTCCACCTCCTTCCATGAAAATAAAGCTGTGTAATTTTTAATTTCATTTTAACTGAACACCTACAAAATAAAAATTTAATTCTCACCATTCACCTTTTGTTGCCATACACCTTGGAAGTGTAAAAATGAAGGTTTTTTTTTTTTTTTCCCCAGTGTAGCTTAGCCCAACCAGGTTCTTGACTTCTTTTTTTTTTTTGAACAAAGGCCAGTTATTGGTAAAATTCACGTAAAAGAAAACAGGTAAAATTCGGGCTAGTAATATCAGAAGTCCCTTTATTTTTATTCTCTTAATGTGGCCCTTTGTCAATTATATTTTTTAATATAGTATGTTTGTTTTTGTGTTTAAAAAAAGCTTTTGTAAATTAATTATTTTTTTCTTCAAATTACTATTTTTATATAATTTTGGATTATTATAAAAAAATATAAAAAATATTATTTTAATATATTTATAATCAAAAAACAATTTAAAAACCAATTACTACTATAATCTCGAACACCGCCTAAATCTTTCATTATTTAAACAAGGCTTTTTATTCAAATTCAAATGTTAAATATCGAGTTGGCCAGACAAGTGAGACCCAGTACTTGTTCTTTCTCCTTTACTCTGGATTAGGTTAGCTTAAAATGTTTATTAACTACAACTAAATATAAAAACTGTGATAAGATTATGTCAGTTTATCATCAAAACTATATTGTTGATGTTTATTACAATTTCACAATTGAGATGTATCATCGATGCATAACATTAGCAAACTTAATATTGGATTAAAAGAGAAAAGGTGAGCAGGAATCCCTTTTTCAGGCTAACTTAGAATTTAATGTTTGAATTTGGACATAAAAACTTATTGGAGGAGGGTAAGAGCTTCTTTGACAGTGTGGTTGCGGGTGCTTTTCAAATAATTTTTCGTGTTAAAATACATGCCAATGATACTTTTTTATTTTTTAAAAATTATTTTTAACATCAGCACATCAAAACGATCCAAAAAGTACAAATCATATTAAATTTTAGCAAAAAAAAAATTTCAAATTTTTTGGGAACGCGGGTTAAACCGCGTTCCCAAACGTTCCCTAAGTAGATAGAAGCATAGTTTTGAAACCCAACCCGGTCATCGACCCGGTCAAGTGATTGGGTCACGGGTCAGATGGGTTGACCCGGGTTAACCCGGGTCAACCCAAAACAAAACACTGCAGATAATTATTCAATTAAGTGAGCCATACAGAAAAGGGTAAACATTAAGTCGCATAGCCAACTGCCAAAAAGTCTAGCTGGAAACTTAAGCTTCATGTCCTTTTATTTGACAGAGTATTTGAAGCTAAAACTCACTGTAATGCTTAGGATTTCTCTTCCAAGGTTACATAGGTTCTGGTTTACAGGTTGTCTGCGGCACTTAAAACATGATGCAAAAGGAGCAGAAAGAAAATAATGACACAAGGCAGTGGTCATTATTTGTCTGTGGCCAAACTCAGGGGACTGCCCGGCGGAGCACCACCAAATAAAGAGAGTTACCACAAGCCTGAGACAACTTCTACTACTTTGCCAGCTTTGAATCCTTAGACAAGAGCTAGGACGGATTGAATCGAAAGCTTTCTTCTTTTTGGCTTAATAGTGATATGAGACAAAGAATGAAAGAAAGAGTAGTTGCAATATTACCCGGAAGAGACAGCAGGTGCAATAAGCCGGGACGCGGAGGTCAAAGGAAGAGAAGAGGGTTTTTGCCGGGCCAATTCCCAAGCGGGTTTTTGCCTTCACCCGGATCGGTCTCAAGCCCGGGTCGGCCGGGTCCCGGGTCGACCCGCCGGGCCGGTCCGGGTTTTAAAACACTGGATAGAAGGTCATTATGCAATGTTTTTAAACAGTAAACTAAACAATTTTACTTCAACTCTCCAAAAATCAAATAACACACAATGGCTGGCAGAGAAGATGTGTTTTTTCCATTGTATTTTAAAAGTATTTTTAAAAAAATTAAAATTTTTGTTTTAAATTAATATTTTTTAATATTTTCAGATCATTTTAATGTACTGATATCAAAAATAATTTTTTTAAAATAAAAAAAATATATTATTTTAATGTGTTTTGGAATGAAAAATACTTTGAAAAGCAACCGCTACCACACTTCCAAACATACTATTTTAGTATATCTTTTCAATTTTTTTTAAAGGATTTTGATTTAAAAATATAACTACACTCTCAAATATATTAAAAAACTACGCCGTCATTATAATTTTTTTAAAGTATTTTGATTTAAAAATATATTAAAATAATATATTTTTAAAATTTATAATATATTTTTAATATTAATATTTAAAAATATTTTAAAAAAAATTTAAAATAAAAAAAATTCAAGAATTTTCAAAATATACAAGAAATCAAATTAGAAAAATAAAATAAAATTAAGAAACCGCAGAGTCTTGAGGATATTACTGCAAGTTTTCAAAAACTTGAAGAACCAGGGGTCAGATCTAGTCTAGTCTAGTGCCTAGACCAGCAAGGTACATTTCACCCTCTCCAATGACATAGGAAGCAAAAACGAACCAACTGAAAAAACGACACACCATCAATTCTCTCTTTCAAGTTTCATTTCACAAAAAAAAAAAAAGGTGCTCTCTTTTCTCTCCTCCTCCTCCATTAAACCCCAAAAAATGCCCCAAATTCCTCACTTTAAACCCTAACTTGAACAAAAATTGTAAATGAGCGCCACGAATAATAGATCCTCAACGACAATGTCACTCCACCACCTTACCACCAACCCTCCTCCCCCACAACAAAATCTCCCTCTAGTCGTCACTCTCAACTGCATCGAAGATTGTGCCATCGAACAAGACTCCTTATCCGGCGTCGCTTCAATCGAACACGTTCCTCTCAGCCGTCTCTCCGGTGGCAAAATTGAATCAGCGGCTGCCGTCCTCCTCCACTCCCTCGCTTACCTCCCACGCGCTGCCCAACGCCGTCTCCGTCCTTACCAGCTTATCCTATGCCTGGGATCGGCTGACCGAGCCGTCGACTCGGCTCTTGCTGCCGATTTAGGTCTCCGGCTTGTCCACGTTGACAATTCTCGAGCCGAGGAGATCGCGGACACGGTTATGGCTTTGTTTCTCGGCTTGCTTCGCCGGACGCACTTGTTATCAAGACATACGTTGTCAGCTTCCGGTTGGCTTGGCTCGGTACAGCCTCTTTGTAGAGGAATGAGGAGGTGTAGAGGTCTGGTATTGGGCATTGTTGGTAGATCTGCATCGGCTAAGTCTTTGGCTACTAGAAGCTTGGCTTTCAAAATAAGTGTGCTTTATTTTGATGTGCATGAGGTATTTATTTGTGCATTTTGAAAAATCTTAGTTATTCAAGCTGTTTAGTTAAGTGTTGATTTTGGTGCTAAAGATGTTATCTTTAGATTGTTTTTGTTGCTTGTGAATTAAATTGAAGAAAATTGTTATTTTTTCAATTGATGTTTAATGTTAGAGCGACTCAAAACTTACGTGTTTTATTGATGTAATTGATTTATGGGCATATGAGAAATGAAGTTCACTTTGATGCTTTATGAGGTTTATGCGGAAAGAATACATTTTGTTTCTGTAAATAGTTCCAAATTATTTGTTTATGGGGCCTGGTGTTTACTTATCTTTGTTATGGAAAAAATAAAATAAAATAAAATAAAAATCTTGATAAAGCATAAATGATGTTATATTTGATAAGCTGGGCGCTTTCTTATAATGGCATTTGGAAGATGCAATTCGGGTAGGATTGAGAAGCATTCTGTTAGAAGTTGTTGAGTTGTGGGATTTGACGTTCTTTGAATTGTAGCTGCTCTCTAATTTAATGCATTGAGTTGCTTTGTGCGCTTTTCTGCTTTCAATTTCTGGTGCACAGTTTATTTGTTCTTTCAACTTGGACTTGCTCTTTGTTCACTTTTTTTCCCAAATCAAATTATGTAGGGGCCAGGAATATTAAGCAGGTCTTCTATTGCATTTCCTTCAGCTGCTCGAAGAATGGATACTCTTAATGATTTGCTAGCTGCTAGTGATCTTATTTCACTTCACTGTGCTTTAACTAATGAAACTGTTCAGATTATTAGTGCAGAGTGTTTGCAGCATATAAAGCCAGGTACATTACTCTTACTCATTTTGAAAAGTTTGCGATAAATTATTTCCTGTTGGTATTTATGTTAAAGGAACCACTTTTGCTTCCTTACAGGGGCATTTCTTGTGAATACGGGTAGCAGTCAGCTGCTGGATGATTGTGCTTTAAAGCAGCTTTTGATTGATGGGACCTTGGCTGGTTGTGCCTTGGATGGTGCTGAAGGACCACAGTGGATGGAAGCATGGGTATGTATGATTTATGAATCGGATCACATTGTTAGTTTTAGGGTATCTATAAGCAGTTTGAAGGAAGTGTGTTATTTCATGGTATCTATAACATTTCGTGGACAAATTTGAAATGTCAGTTACTTTATAATTAATTAATAACCTACTCTACCCCCTCCTAAATAACTAAGTTAGTTGGGTTGGGTTGGGTTGGGTTGGGTTGGGTAGGTTGACAAACACCTCTAGTTCTCTATGTCTAGTATCAGTATAGTGGTAACCAAATTGCTAAGCGCTATCCACCCTTTCCAGTTTAATTGAAAAAAGGTTGTGTGGAGTATAGGTATTCCTATATGTTGCCCCTCCCCCTCTCTTCTAATCACTTGATTTCTATTGTTCTAAATCAACCATTGCACTTTTGAGCATGCTTGTTTCTTAAGAAATCTCTATTCTTTTCTAACTTTCAGTTACTTGATTATGGATCGGAATAACACCAAATTCTTTTTCCAAGTTTTAGAGGATAAAGTCCCTTAGGTGGCATTTGGTTATTGTCTCGAGACAGTAGAGATGAAGGAAATCGGGATAGATACCTGCTTGGTAGCGCAGACAGGGGTAAAAACTCATTTTTGAATTCGTATCCTGGATAAAAATTGAGCCAATTTATGTACCTCTAAAAAAATTACAGACGGGACATGTCTTAGACACATAAATAATAATGTTTTTCCAAAAATGTCCTTGAAAACATTTGAAAATTCTCATCTCTATCTCCAACTTAAGATCCAAACAATTAATTTTATAATATTCAATTTCTACCATTGAATTTGAAAAAGAAAAAATAAAAGAAAAAATCATAAAAATAAGAAAAACATTAAGAAGAGAGAATAAGGAGTGGACAGATAAAATTTTGGCTAGATAGGATCCAACCACAAAACCAGTCAGTACTGCCTTCAAAAGAAAATGCTCGTCATAAGGAATTCATAGACACAAAAATTATGCAATTTTGTCACAAGGTTTGAGAGAGAGAGATTTGAAGTTTTATATCTAAATATTTTAAAATTGAATTTTTGTATTGATTTGCTGGTTAATTTGTTTTGTAAGATTATATTTGTGTTTAGAAGGTTTAGGGGAGTGTTATATGTTTTTTCCCCCCTAAAAAACAGCCAAAAAGTGATTTTTTCATGGTGGCTGGCGCACATGCCGGATTCCAATAGTCTCCCAAGAAACATGCGAGACCTGGTAAAGAAGATGAAGATAGACGACATGTCATTTTCCTTCCAACTTGCATGTCTGGGCTGTGTCCCAGCGCAGGCACACCTGAGCCTGGTTTCAGATTGAGGCTGGATGATTCTTCTTCTTTTTATATATATATACCCATTCCATTTTTTTATATATGTATTTTTATGTTAAAATTTTCTTTATCATTCCATCAAATTAAAATTGTAAGAAAACTAACTAACTGACTAAAGTAGATTATAAATTTTCTTAATTTATATTTACAAAAAGAAAAAATGAATTAGCCAAAGTAAATTACAATTATTAGACATTTATTAGATAAATAATGTTTTTTCTAGAGTTACATAAAAATCAAAATAATTAATAAATTAATAATTTATTGAATGAATAATTTTTCTGAAATTGAAATAAAAATATTTTTATTTTTAGCATAATGTGAAATGAAAAGAACTATATTATTATTATTGACAAATTATTGAATAAGACATGAGTAATAATGAAAAAAAAAATTGTCTAGTGTTTTAAATGTGTCGTATAAAAACAAAATAATACAACGGTAAAGAGTTCTTCTACATTTTGTATTGTCTTGTATATCATCAACCGAACAAACACTTTATCTTGTGCATTACCACCAAAATAACTCCATCTTTACCCCTGTTCCATCTCCATCTCCATCTCAACCCCTTTGTATTGTTCTCTCTCGTCCCTTCTGTCTTTGAACAAAAACCAATGCTAGCTTATTGTTACACTTCCTACCTAGATATCATATGCCGAGCAGCAATTGTTGAGGTCTCAAAGCTTTGAACGTGCTCTTTGATTTTGGTAATGTTTATGTGAATACTGTATGATATTTAACTCGGAATACAGCATCTCCTAGTCTGAGTGATCCATCCCATAAACTATTGCTTCAGGTGAAAGAGATGCCCAATGTATTGATACTTCCACGCAGTGCAGATTACAGTGAAGAAGTGTGGATGGAGATAAGGGACAAAGCCATCTCTATACTGCAGTCATTCTTCCTTGATGGGACTGTACCAAAAAATGCCGTTTCTGACGAGGAAGAGGAAGAAAGTGAAATAGGTGAGGAAAGCGATCAATTTCACAGACAAGACAAAGAAAGTACCCTGCAGGATTCTGTTGTTGAGCAATTGACAGATGATGTTCAGGTAACACTAGAAAGCTATCACAAAAAAGTCATTAGTCAATCAATAGAATCTACCAGCAAAGCTCAGGTTTCTGGCATGTCTCAAAATATGGCCACAAGAACTGAAGGAAGACGGAACCGATTAGGCAAGAAGGCAAAAAAAAGACATGGCCATCAAAAATCCCAACAGAAATCAGATGATCCTTCTCAATTAGAGAAAGAAATTACTTCACATCAAGAAGATGATACTGCTATGAGTGGCACTGATCAAGTGTTAAGTTCTGGTTCTCGGTTCGCATCCCCTGAAGACTCAAGGAGTAGGAAAACACCGATAGAATTAACGCAAGATCCAACTTCTGGCCAGCTTTCAAGATCAGGCAAGAAGCTCAGTGGAAAGTCTGACAAGCTTCTCAAAGATGGGCACATTATAGCTTTATATGCAAGAGATCACTCTGCACTCCATGTCTCCAGGCAAAGAGTTAAAGGAGGTGGCTGGTTCCTGGATGCTATGTCAAATGTGACGAAAAGAGACCCTGCAGCACAGTTCCTTGTTGTTTTCAGAAGCAAGGTTTGTTTGGCAGAAATTTTTCCTTGCTTTTCTGTTGTGTAATTGGGAATGGGTTTAACTGTTGAGTTAGCTGATGTGTTTTTATGGATACATTTTCTGCAGGATACAATTGGGTTGCGCTCTTTTGCTGCTGGTGGAAAGTTATTGCAGGTACTTTATATCTTGTAAGATTGAGTAGCTAGAGAGTGTTGCTGTGCTTTATGTTTAAAAGTTACTGCTGATGGAACTAATATCTGCTGCAAGTTCATGTCCTGGCAAGTTATGATCATTATATGGTCATGCTTCTTTTAACTAGCTTTGTTCCTTTTCTTTGGCTGATAGGGCCTTCTTTATACATGTTGAGTTCTCGTAAAATGCTTATAACCGGGGCATACTGAACCTTTGTATCTGTTGTGGTTCATAAATATCTTTATTTTTATTGTATTGCTGCTTTATGGTGGTTTACTCTAGGGAAGTGGACTTTTGCTCTGTAAAATCAGATTTTGGATTTGACTATTTTGTGGGTTGCATTTTTTCAAAGAACAAGATACATGTTATTATTGTTTAATCAGGCATTGTATTTGTTCTCATTGTGATCTTTATTCTTGAAGAAAAATAAAAATTGCATTTAAGAGCATGTCCATCTTTGATCCATGTTCTGTTGTTTATTTTCCAGCATGATTGAATAAATGCATAACTTGCAAATATTCAAGTATCTTCATAGTAAATTAAATGTAATTATTTGGTTGCTTGGGATTAAGGTTGAATTCTATCTTGAAAATTGCAGATTAACAGAAGAACGGAATTTGTCTTTGCCAGTCACAGTTTTGATGTTTGGGAGAGTTGGATGTTGGAAGGTTCTTTGGAGGAATGCCGGCTGGTTAACTGTAGAAATCCTTTGGTACTCTCTCCCTCTGCATTAAGCTGCAAGATAATTTTCCTCCAACTGTCTTCAATTCTGTTAAGCATTAATAAACAGAGATTTATAATGGTTAATTATAGTCTTGCTAAAAAATAGCAGTAATTAGATGGTTGCTAAGGTTGATTGTTCAGTTCCGCATTTTTATGCACACAAGAAGGAATTGCATGAAAGTTGATAAAAATGTCATAACTAAATTACCACCCCCTTCCACCCAGCACATGCACAGAGAATACAATTCCTGCACCTGTCCTTTCTCTCTGAATTGCCTTAATTTGCATAAAAATTACAGGCTGTTTTGGAAGTACGCATTGAGATTCTGGCAGCCGTGGGAGAAGATGGTGTTAGTCGTTGGCTAGATTAAATTGTGCAAGCAAGAGTTGAGAAACCCAACCTTTTTACCTGCCCATTTCATTATCCTTCTCAGCTGCCCATTATGTTATTCTTCTGAGGTTTGTGTTTCCTCAAAACAATTTAGTAAAGCATTCTTTTCCTTTTTTTTCCTTACTGGTTTTGTAAGTTATCAGCTATATATGCACCCATTGCCCATGGGATGTTTGGCCTTCTGCTGAAATGAATGTACTTTATAATTTACGAGAGCTGTCCATTTTTTCTTCAAATTTATGATTGTTTCTACTTTAATGAATTAATGAAATTCCATTAAAGTGTCCATTTTGTTGGTAGGTACTTGTCAACCAATGCTTTATCATCATCTCTAGCTTTAATGGTAGCTGCATTTGCGTTGTTGATTCCGGGCTTGTGAAGTAGTTCTTGACTGGTAAGAACTTCTAAATTCGATAGATGAGTTCACAAGGCATGAATATAGTTGATTCAGGTTTTATGTTTAATGATGCCATAAAAACCTTGATGGCCGTGAAGTCAGAATATTTTTTTTTTAAATCGATGTACAAGTTTATCATGATTTCTTCACCTTCTCTTTGTAATGTTTAATTAAATGCACTCAAGCCATCTCAAAAGGCTAGGGCTAATGGCTAATTACAGCATGCATACAGAATTTTCTTTTAGGGTCAGAATACATAAAGACAGATGCTAATGGTTTTATCTTATGTCTGCAAGTATCAAGGTTGTAGACCTTGGGCGGTTAGGTTTTGCAAGTTCTTCCCTAGTGACCTGCAAAATCTTAGATTTGGAATGATAAAGCCTTGAAGGTAACGCTGGATGTTGGGGTATGTTTGAGAGTATAGTTGTGATTGTTTTTTAAAGTGTATTTTACTTGAAATCCATCAAAATAATATTTTTTAAAAATTATTTTTTATATCAGCGTTCAAAATGATTTGAAAACACAAAAAAGTATTAATTTGAAGTAAAAAAATAAAAAAATTTAAATTTTTTTAAAATACTTTTAAAATACAAAAACAAATAGCAATAACCTGCAAATTGCAAAGTGAAACCTCACATGGTTTTTCGGAGCCCACAACATCGCTTGAGAGAGCGGAAAACTATGGGGAGGAAAGCTTCTGCTATCATCATTCATATAAAAGTGCTTAACACCTCCTTCCAATCAATGCCTGCTGGTCTCGCATTGACCATTTAAATGATCAAAATAATTGCTTAAAATCTCTTACTCGTATTTCATAATTCTAATTTCAATCAATATTGTTTGATATCAACCAATGTGTATGAACTAATAACACACCATCTTCTTCTGATGCTGGGGGAGCTGAGGACAAATCTCAGGTTCAAGTAATACCATCGGTTGGTGTCTATCTTTATTTTCTATTTGATGCTACATAACAAAGCTCAATTTCTGAACAAAGCATCCAGATAGAAACATCTACGAAAATCTTATTTCTTACAACCATTTCTTGGATCCTATAACGTAGGAAACAGACTCGTTTATTATCATGATCAACACTTTCTTGTTGCCTAAATATGCAGCATGTTGCCTTGGATACCTTGTTGCCGGTTGCTACGAGGGTATTTGTTCAGAAAATATTTGTGGGGTCTTCAGTCAATACAGCGACTAACAGAGAACAATTTCTTGGCGGTTTTCGATGAATCACTGGTGATACCAGTTAAACTCCCCTTTCAACCATATTGTATTTGCTAGTTCCAAGTTTTCATAAGCATAAATCAGCATTTCACATTATTATATTAGTAGATTAACATAAACTAATTGTGGAGCAGAATTCACTCTTTCCTCCTCACAAATCACTGATTACTTGAATATTAATTTTTTTTTAATTTTATACTGTACTATTGAGCTTGTTAGTTTATTAATTTGTTTATCCTGATCTCATGATACAAGTCATGGATTTAGAGAGTTAACTCGGGTTTTTTTTAGTTGATTTGTTTTTTTAATTAAAAGAAACTAGAACCTTATGGGAAAGTAATGTAACTCTAGATTTATTGTTAGTATTCATAGGAACGATGTAATAATGTTTTTGTCTCTCCACCTAAAAAACTTAAAATAGGCTTAGAAAGGTATTGAGATTTTATTGCATGATCCATTTGTCATTATAAAATAGAGCAGGAAAAAATAAATATTTTTCCTTCTTGATTGCATGGTAAAACGATCAAAACAACATTGGAAGCAAAAAACTAAATTTGGTATAAGGGGTAATTTTATATTTTTACAATGGATTTTTGGCTATTATTATTGAACTCAAGGGGCACTTTGGTATTTGCACAAGTATAAAAAATAATAAACAATTAAAATGCACAATTAAACTATGAAAATACCCTTAAAATAAAAAAAAAATTAAGCATGAGATTAAGGGCCGTTTCTGGCTTTTTCACAATGGTTTTTTCTTTTTTTTTTTTGTAATTACGAAGTCATCTTAAAGGCATTTTTGTGTTTGGTTAAATAAAAAAAAGCGGGCACATGTGTACGGCATCTAGGGGCACATGAGAGGCACACGCGTCTTTTGGTGGTGGAAGCGTCGTCGTGTTCTTTTTTTGTTGGTGTTGTGCGTCTCTGTTAATGATCCGGTTTGGCATTGAATGACCTTTTTTTTACCCTTTTCTTTCAAAAAATTACAACTTGACCCTCTTGATTGTTGATATTTCAATTTTAATTTTAATTCTTTTGATTTCAAAATTTTTATCTTGGTTTTTTTTAGAAGTTTTGTTTGTTTTGAATTTTATTATGCAATATCAATTTACCAAATATTATATTCTTCAATGTAATCCTCATTCTTTGAATTTTTAATTTTTATCATTGGTTCTTTTGTAAAAGTTTTAGTAGTTTTCAATTTCATCCCACATTTCAAGTTGATGGTGTTATGTTTTCCACTTGATCCTCATTGTTTTGGTTTTTATTTTTTTTTCTTGGCTCTTTTGTAAAAAGTTGTTATTTTTTTTTCATTTTCACTCTTTAATTACAACATTTTATTTTTATTTTTTTATGTCGATTTTTATATTTATTTTTTTATATTTTTTATCCTTTTACTAAATTGATTTTTTTCAATTTCACCCTTCAATTAAATATAAAATTCATCTTGTATCTTAATTTTAATCATCATTATTTTAATTAATATTTTTAAAATATTTTTGTATATATATATATTTTTAATTTCATCATTTAACATTTAATTGATAAAAAATATTTCACGATTCTTTTAAATTAGGTTCCTTAGATTTAATGACTTGATATATGAGTTTTTTCCATAAAAAAAAGGTTTTATAATTTATTTTATTAAGAATTTGAATCTCATGATTTGAGGTGACTGTTTTATGTAATATTCTAGATTGGATGCGGTCTTGATTATTGAAATTGCATGTTTATTATGATCAATTATTTGATTTCATATTTGTTGACCTCATTTCAAAATCTAAACATATTTTTTTGAAAAAAATAATCCAGCCCCCGAGGACTAATGCTGGTGTTAGCTAAACGAAAAGGCAAGATATTTGAAACAAACAAGCTTATGATCCCAAGCCCGGGTGTCTCTCGACCGTACTAGAACTTTCAAAATTCAACCTTTTCCGGTGTCTCCTAGGAAGGGTGCAAGAGTTACTTCGGATGAGGGCCAGACGTGGCATTATCCTAACCGTTGACGTGAAGATTCTCGAATTATAATTATATTTTCTGGTTCCAATATGCTGCCATGATGCAAAATCTTTTAGTGTGAAGGTAATTTGTATAGGAAATTCTAATTAACTAGCATATTATTCTGTATTTTATAGAGGGTTAATAATAAATTTTTTAAAAATATAAAAATTTATAAAAAAAATATATTAAGTGAAATAATCTTAGGGCTGGTTGCACAGACAAGCCCAATAATATTGGATCTGGTGGTCAAGAAGTCCAAAAGCTGTTAGGTCTGGCAGTACAGCTGGACCCTACGCTAGTAGATCCTGTTGAGAGGCAGGACGCAACGCTATTCGGTCATGTTGGACAACAGAGCCAGCCTTAAATGAAAAAAATTATCATCATCTAACTTTTGTATAATATAAAAAAAGTCTCATCAATTTATTTCTTTACCGTATGAAAAAAAAATAAAAAAATAATTAAAATTGAACATATTTGGGTCTGGCTGCGATTTGAGTCTGGTTAAAATTTAATTTAATTTTATTTTCAGATCGTTTTGATATCTCAATGTCAAAAGTAATTTTTTAAAAATAAAAAATATTATTTTAATGTGTTTGTAAAAAACAAAAACTTTAAAAAGCAATAATTATCGTAATTTCAAATATCTTTTAAGATATTTTTGAAGAAATAATAGATTTAAAGATGATTTATAAAGTGAAAATCATATAATTAAAAGGGTTGTAGATTTTATTAAAAGAAATTACAAGCATCACTCAATTTCATGAATTAGATGCTTGATGGTGTGTGGTAATTTATTAGTTTGGACTAAAGAATATGTTGGAGACAAAAGCTTCGATAAGATTTATATAAGAAATCTTATCTTAATCTTATAAAATGACTCTTTAAATGTTTTTTTTTGTATATCAATATCTTTTTTAACTCCCCTAATTTCAGAGTTTCTTCAAGCACCAACCAGCTTTTGACTTGTGGCGGTTACCCAAAAGTGACTTCCGCACTTTAAATAATATTTAAAAGAAAAAAACACATAACAGCTACTCTAATTGCCTGCCACTTGCCGAATCCACAGATACCCCAACTCTCAGTTCTAGACAGCTCAATACTGCCACGTGTGTGTGTCTATATTAAAGAAAAGAATAAAAAAACCCAAAATCTAAAACATTTATAAACCACACGTCTCTCTTCTTCTCTTCACTTCCATTGTCTCCCTTTCCTTTCCTTTCCTTCGTAGCTCTTACAAAAACAGAACCCTCAGTACAAAAACTTTAATTAAAAAAAAAAAAAAAGACATCTATTTCTGTTTCCTCACTTCTGAGCAATCTCTTGTCTCCCTTTCTCTCCTTCTTGCAAAACAGAACACACAGCACAGAAACCTTAACAGGAAAACCTGACCATCCATAACAACCTGAACCGGAAGATAATCAGAGTCGGTTTTTGTTTTCTTTCAATGGTGTCGGTTAACCCTAACCCGGCTCAAGGCTTTTATTTCTTTGATCCCATGAATAATAGTAATATGGGGTTACCCGGTCTCGATTCCCTGCCACCACCACCAACAACAACGGCAGCAACACCATCCAATACTGCTACTGCTACTGCTACTAATACTTGTAAAAATACAGTTTCGACGGTAAATACTAATAATAATCATAATAATACGGTGATGTCGTTCTCGGAGGATTCGAGTAAGAAGATCCGGAAACCTTATACTATTACTAAGTCTAGAGAGAGCTGGACTGAACAGGAGCATGACAAGTTTCTAGAAGCCCTCCAATTGTAAGTATCATTATACTTCTCTCTCTCTCTCTCTCTTCTCTTTTATTCATTTATTTTTGCTTGGTTGCTAGAAAAGAGATTTGGATTTAGTTTCACTTAATTGACAAAATCTCAGCTAAATGAAAGAATTTGAATAAAAAAATAATAAAAAGGTTTTTGAGTTTGATGTTAATGATTGATATAGTAATTTGGTTTTTTTAATTAAAACATTTTTTTTCCATTTTAATTATAGTTTGGATTTTGAACTTGGGACTTTAGTGATTGATTAAATACGAGAATTTGAAAACAAACTGAGGGAATAAAGGGTTCTTATCGAAGTTTGGGTTCTGAGTTTGCTTTGTGGTGTACGCTAGTGTTAATGAAAGCATCTCTTTTTTTTAATTATTATTATTAATTTTAATTGTAATTTGGTTTTTGAAACGAGGGCTTTAGTGTTTGATGCAGAAGTGAGAAGATTTTGGGTTGCTGAGGAATATGGCGAGAGCAATAAAAGTGAAAGATTTTGAATCTTACCACTTATTTTGGTAAAAATATTATTGTGTGTTCTGATTTTTAAAACAATTCAGTTTGTCACATTCATCAAGCTCTGACTGCAATGCCTAACATTCAAACTTCTAAAAATCTTCCTTTTGGTCTTAACAAGCAGAAATTGTTATTCAGTTACGTCACAATATGATAAAGCTTTTTATGGGATTATCTATGTCAATGTGTGTGTAAGGCATATGCTTTCTGACTTGTCGGTTAATAGACCGTGTGCCCTAAAATTCTTTTGGTTACAGATTTGATCGTGATTGGAAGAAGATTGAAGCATTTGTTGGGTCAAAGACTGTCATACAGGTATGTTAAACAATCTAATCTATCTTCTTTAAGCATTATATGATGAGGCCTTTACCGTGTATGTTTCACCAAAATAGGGTCTTTGAGGGAGAATTAGTTTACAATCCTACTATTTGTTGTGTTTTTTTCATGAGGTGATTGCTCCCTTGTGATAACATGCTCAATAAGTTTACCACTTGGAAGCTATGGTCCTTGTTAGCATTGCATGATTATTTGTATATCTTGATTGTGTAGACTGTTGCAAATACTTGAGTGACAGGTTAGTTCACCTTTTGCGTTTGATTTTCTTCTGTCTTATCTACATTTTCCATCTGATATTGTTGTCAACATACGCTTATGAGTTTCATTTCACATAATCATACTTGAACAAATTTGTTAGTCAAAGTCATAACACCTATCTATTGCATACAAGCTTAAGTTTCTAAAATGGTAAAGATAGTTTCGTTATAATGGTCATAGTTGATCAAAGAAGTGATGAAACTCCCTGTTTATGAGTTTACTTTAGAGATGTCCTTAGGATGTGGTATATTAATGGTACCTGAAGTTAGAAATTTTACATAAAGCCTTAACACACCATTCTCAAGTCCCTAAACTCAAATATGATTCGAGGGATTTTGGCCTCCTGAGCATAGGTCAGGACTATGTATTCTTCACTGTTTTCTTGTGCTTCTGTGTGTTTGTATGGGTGTATTTGAATTCAGTCACAGTTATCAGTGAACCACATGTTCAGCATCAAAATGTTTGCATGTAAAATGTAATGGATGTTCTCGGCAGATACGGAGTCATGCACAAAAGTACTTTCTGAAGGTTCAGAAGAGTGGAACAAGTGAACATGTACCTCCACCTCGTCCAAAGAGAAAAGCAGCTCATCCCTACCCGCAAAAGGCTTCTAAAAGTGGTTAGTATGTTCTGCCTTTGTGTTAAGGCTTTGAGAGGGTGGGAGGAGTTTGTGGATTGAATGACTGATTCTGGACTAACCTTTATTTGTTTGTGTATTTCTAACAGCTGTTGTTGCATCACAAGCGACTGGGCTATTTCAATCTTCATCTACTTTGCTTGAACCTGGATATCTCTATCGGCCAGATACAACATCAGATCTTGGAAATCCAATTACCAGTGGATCTTCATCTACCTGGAGTTATAACTCTGGACCACCAGTGAACATGTCACAGATGACTACAGGTTTTATTTTTTTTCTAGCTCTCTTCCCCCACCTCTTTTCTTTTCTTGTACAGGAGCTAGATTTTTTAAAGTAAAAGTTTCAATTATCTTTTTTTCTCAGATGATGCGGGATTGGCTGGGCCAACAATTTCATATAAATGTTGCTACAGTAGCAGTAATGAAAGCACCCCAAGGACTTGGCAAGCTGGCAAAATAATTGATAATAAGGATCAGGGCAAGCCAGAGAGAGGTCAGTATCATGTTTCTTATTTGAAGTTGAGATACAGATGTAGTTGGAAAATGATTGGCCTTTTTCATCTTTTTAAAACCTTTTTTCTTTCCAATCGACGACTTGCCAACCTAGTGCATATAAGCTTTAACCATGCCTTTGTGTCAGTTCAACATGAAAACTTGACGTCTCTCCCTCACATGTCAATTCTAGTGGCCTTTCTTATGATGTTGTCTTGGTCTTCAAATAGTGTTGAAAGTGTTTTCGCTGTTTTAGTTGGGGTGAAAATGAAGTCTTGCATTTGGGATTTGTTTCCCCTTATGGAAGGAAAAAGGTTATATCATGCGAGTCTCTCTTTTCATTCATTGCTGCTATCGAGTTTTTCTATATCATCTTTTCTTCTTTGCAGCTTCTTAATATTCCCTTGTAGTTCAACAAATATAGTGTTGCTTGTGCTGTATCAAACTGACAATTAGCTTTTCAGTTTGACCATAAAGCTTTCATTGATAATACCCCTGTCAAATTGGTCTGTGTAAACCATGTCAAGCTTCCCTGGTGCCTTGGATAACACACTTCGTTGTTGCTGGCATTTAGGCCCTTTCTGCCTCATGGATCTGAAGCTCTCTTTCGCATCTGGAGTTGTAAATAGTGTTATGAATTTTGTGCGCTATCTCATCTGCTGGTAAATTTTCTTGTATCCTATGCATGACGCATTCATGCTGTTCAAAATGCAGTTATGCCAGACTTTGCTCAAGTGTACAGCTTCATTGGAAGTGTCTTTGACCCCAATGCCAGGGATCACTTGCAGAGGTTGAAGCAGATGGACCCAATAAATTTGGAAACAGTAAGCTGTTTTTCTATCTTTTATGCCTTCATGATTTCTCACCATGCAAGTTGGGTTGAGTAGGTCAGTTGGGGTTGAGTAGATTGAGCATAGTTAGAAAACAAAATCGTGCTGCTTATCTTATGAAGTGAGTGGAAGCAACTTTTCTTCTGCCTCCCCCTTTTCTCTACACTCTTTTCATGAAACTATATTATGCTTGTACATAAAAAATCATGGGTTTTGCCTGTATTCGTTTGAAGAAATTTGCCGGTTTTGGTTTTCCTATCATCTGGAAAAAACAAATTTACTCAAGGGAATTTATTTGGCTTTTCCCAGGTGGTGTTGTTGATGAGGAACCTCTCTGTCAATTTGACAAGTCCAGAATTCGAGGATCATGTAAGCACTTGTTTAACACTAGTTAAGCTTTTAACTACGTTGTTTTTTGTGAAATTTACCTGTGATGCCTCTACCCCATCTGAAAATCTGAATTAGGATCCCATTTTCATGAGATCAGACTCAATATCCGTACTTACCTAATCTGATTTTTTTTTAATTCATATTTGTACCGCTGCATGCCACAACTGGTTCCGTTTATTCACCGGTAGTCGAAGGATACTCCAAAAAGTTCTGATTATTCTCAAATGAGGAAAATTAGGGTTCAATTATTCCTTGCATAGGTATAGATATTTTCCTTTTTCATTGATTATATTTTGTGGTGCTCAACTAGTAACTTTATGAAATGATGTCACCAATTGGTCTCTAGGTGGCCTGTCATGATCTCTGTATATTTACCATGACTTTTAAGAACTTTCATTTTACCACTTCCCATTTCCACGTGGTATGATCTCTTAGTTATCATGCCTAATCACTGTCAACTTCCATGAAATCCATGCAGAGAAGGCTGCTTGCTTCGTATGATGTTGACTCTGAGAAAGAAAACTCAGGTGGTTCTTACAGCAATTGCAGTGTTGATAATTTGGGCAACCCCATTCCAGCTATGTAAAGGTGCAATGCAAATTCAGTGAACTTGCTGTACTGTGGACACCAAATAGTAAATGCCAATCTGGAAACGCGAAGGCTGTGTGGATAGGGCAAGGGAGTGAAAGTGTCTAGAAGTTTATCTGTATATATGCGTGTGTTCCATAGCACGTGCTCTTCCTAGTTATGTCAGCTTGTAGTGTCTGTATATACACGTTCCCGTTGCTTTTCAGGATTGTAGGACAGTTATATCGTATGTTGCAAGGGAGATCTTGTAGGGATTTTGAGTGTGTTTTCTATTAAGTATTACTGTAGGTTTCTTGAGGTTTTTGTTTGCGGGAGCTGAAGTTAGGAGCTGTATCTTGTGTATTGACAAAAATAATAAATATGAAGGGGAAACCTTGTGCGTATAATGAAGAATTATTAATTAATTAATTTTAAGTAATAAACTAAAAGAGAGAGAGAGGTTCTCCAGTAGCGGTCTAGCTCTTTTACTATAGCTTAACGTTTTCAGTGTGATTTTTGACGCCGTAAATTTATTTCAACTATAGCTAAAATGTTAAAAAATAAAATTTTTAAAAAATCAAGTTAATCTTCAAAACTTATTATTCAAATAATAAAATCAAAATAATCTTATAAAAAATAAATTATAAAATTAAAAATATAATATTAAAAAATAAAATTAAAAAACTAAATTAAAAACAAAACACTGTTTGAAAATGTCTGAGGCACTTATAGTTACAGTTTTTTTAAAACAAAATTAGTTGTGGTTATAAAAAATTAATTTTTTAAAAAAATATTTGATTATAAAATAAATTTTTACAAGTAAAGTAATAATAAAAAATCTCTATAAATATAAAAGCTTCTACAAAACCAGAGTTGGACCATTAAAAAAAACCTATTTAGCTAACCAAACATTTTTTTTTATCTGTGGTTAAACGAAAAATCAAAAGCTAATTATCCCCGTCTTAGTAGCAGCTGGAGGCGATCTGATTCTGGTCGTAGAGAATTTTAATTATCCCCGCATGTTACAATTCAAACTTGATTTCTGACCTCAACCAAGAGTTGAGGAGTTTCTTAAAATATATTTTTTATTTTTTTTATAAATTTATATGTAAAAATATATATGTATTAAAGAAGGGAAGGGGTATTTTTCAAATGTGAAATAAGCAAGCAAAAGTCCCAACTAGATGCCAATTCCCTGTCAACTCCATTAATTACATCCAACCATAGGCAATCCCTTCCGAAGAAGCATATCAAACCCATTCACCATGCCATGTGGATCCAAGCATGAGATCGTTAGTGTATCGCCTCACAACCAGAGTCGAAATCCACTATCTATATCCAAAACCCATGTCTAGCTCGTGACCGTATATTCCTGGACCATTGCCTGAGGCGGCAAAAGGGTGAGCTTGCTTGGACTTTGACCTGAGCTCCATCTCGATCAGCCTTTGGAGTGCCTCCGGATGATGGCTTTCACCACCAACATCGATAGCTGCCCATCCATTGAGAGCAAGAATCAGATGACATGACAACAAATAAACGTATACCTTGAACACACCTACTAAATGCCTAGCAATATACGAGATGCATGAGTAGGAGTTTACATTATATGGAATCTAATTTAAAGACAGATAAATCATGTATAGCCGAGGCCTGTGAGCGTAACTTTTCTGGGACTCCAAATGGGAAACAGACATCCAATCTTATCGTAGTTAAAATTCATCAATTAGAACAACTAGGTAATTTTATCAACATTTGCCACTGGAAGAGAAATGGTATAATAGATGTGTGCAGAGAAAAATCCTTGAACAATATTAGAGTGAGGAACCCACAGAAAAGGAGGGACTTTGTTGTTAAATATAAGGCGATCTGTTTAATTGTTAGAAGGCAGAAAGGAATCAACTAGAAGCTGAGTCTGTACCTTGAGGTGGAGTTCCAAGGGCACCAAAGTTGGGCTGCCTTTGACCAAAAGGGAAACCCTGCATTGGACCCGGTTCCTGCATAAAACCAGTCACCTGATTGCTGGGATGTGGAGGCAGAGGTGCACCTCTGGGAAATTCACGTTGTAGGTGAGCAGGTGGAAAATTGCCATGCATGTGCATTTGTGGTAACACAGACTTATGTGTGCTAGGATCAAATCCAGTCAGTGTGCGGCTGGGGTGATTGAAAGGGGGGCGGAGCATATTTGCTGGGAATTGATTATTAGGAGCATCGTGATGAATGTTCTCAGGGGCTACTAATTTCATCTGAGCATTCATGTTTGCAGGATGAGAACCTAATGGATGGAACATCGGCCCTGGATGATTCAACTGCGGGGGGTGAAGCTGGGAAGAAGATGACTGGACATGGAGATTATGAAACTGAGCATCAGGCTCCCTCATATCATAAGGACCACGAAGAAATGGTTGACCTTCTTGACCTGCAACAGGTCTTTCGTCCCTGAATCCAGAATTCAGAGCCGCAAGTTTCTCAGCAATATCAACTGATGTTCCTGGAGTCTGTAATAGCTCAGATTTAGCTGAATTCCTGGCAAGTAGAAAGTTTTGGAGATTCAGAGGGCCACTGACTGCAATCAAGTTATCCTCTTCTGGAAGTCGAATTTCAACAGACCCATCAAAGCCACCAATCTTAGAGCCCAGTTCAGTTCGAAGATGTGATGAATCCACTTCATTTTGAGGATCAAAGCCTAACAAATGCTCTCCAGTTCTATCTGATACAATTTGCTGTCTTTGCTTTGATGCCAAGACACCACTTCTGTGACTTGACATGCTCAACACAATTTCAGCTGGAGGAAGGAAGCCATCATCTATTACAGGTACGGGTAGCCCATGAAACTCTGAAGCGTTATCATTTGCATGTCCAACAGAGTCCCTTTGACTAGAAACAGGTGCTCCTACTGATTGCAGTTCCTTCATGAAAGCAGTTCCAAAAAGTGTTTCGAGAGTCAAAGCCTTCCCTGGATTGGGAATGTTTTCAGCATCTGCATCTCTCGGCTTGCGAGGTGCATTGCTTGGATTTGCCACTTCAGTATTCTGTAGTCTGTCTGCAACACTGATCTGACTAATCCCTAGATTGGCAGATGGTGCTGCATTATCCAGGCCTGTCCCCTTCTGTAACAATGAAAGAAGGTGCTGGGATGCATGATATTCAGCTTTCTGCTGCTCAATCTTAACATGACCACCACTCCAGCCATGCACAGGTGGCAGCAAAGTTGAACCATTCTCAGTAATTTCTGACAGAATAGACTGTTCAAGGTCTTCACATGTAAGTACAGCTGGAACTACATCTGGTTTATCAGTGTTGGACCTCTTCGCATTATTTTCAACACTGACAGGCTTTAGATTTGATGACAAATGCCTGTCTTCAAGTTCAGAGCTCTGGAAGGGAAAGGTTGGCAGCATGTGATCGGTAGCTTTAACCTGGGATCCACCTTTTTCACCACCAACAATTAGTGAGAGCAAATCATTTGGCCTGCCAGATGGGAGATTGTCGACTGGTTTCTTTTCTGCTTGAGGAAAAAAAGGGGGGGGGGGGGGGTGAAAGAATTAGAATTCAGTGATACAAGTTAAGCTCTAAGAGAGATAGTGGACGGTGGACAACATATAACGATGAATGTGTTGTCCATATACCTTCTTCGCTAAACCACTGAGCAAACTTGGAAGATTGACCGGTCTTAGGGCTCCATGTGTCATCTACTTTAACATCGTGATGCTGAAATAACAACAAAATATATTTAAAGAGTCTACCAATTCATGCTTTAAACTTTAACAGAACTTTCTACTTCAAAAAACACCAGTTCCAAGTACAACACAAGGCAACAATTCATTCTCTGGAAAGACAAAACTAGCTGGGTATGAAGTGTGAACCCATGCTGCTCCACTTGAAGAAGAAAATTCATTTGAATTAGCGAAGTTCATTCACCCAAGTTGATAGCATTCAACTTCTGTACCTTTTTTATTGGGATAAAAGTGAAAAATATTATTACAGAGCAAAATTAAACAGTTCTTATTTTAGTGACACTGGATATTTTACTTCCACACAGCAAACTTTCCATGAGACTTGTCTGACACAGTCTTCATTGTAATTTCATTGCATCTTTTCATGTTTCCACCACAATCTTTATTCAACTTCTGTACCTTATGGGGATAAAAATGAAGAATTTCATTGTTGCCAGCAAAATTTCAGGGTTGATCTTATTATGGCAAGGCTGAAATTTACTTCCACACAGCAAAATTTTCGTGAGACTTGTGTATAACATGATCTTCATTGCAACTTCATCATAACCTTTCATGTTACTACTATAAGCTAGGTGAACCACGTAAAATATGATGTATTCTAGATAAACCTTTACAAAATTTATCCAAAACTCCAGTGAACATAAACCCTAGAAACCTGGGAAGATTAATGTTCAGTAATCTATGGTTGAACAAGGGAACAATTATAACTGACACGAGCTTGCATTGACATGTACAACAAATATTTTTTAAGGTGGCTGCGGATTCTGAAATTGAACAAATCATAATTCCATTACAGCCCTTAAAGTTAGCACCACCAAAGGAATAAAGCAAACAAAAATAAAGTGATTATGAATATAAGCATTGAGAGAGAGAGTGAGTGAGTCTACTGAGGGCCTGAAGATACATACCATAAAAAAAAAGAGAGAGAGAGAAGGGATTACCTCAATGAAACTGGAGGGACCAGTAGAAGCAGTACCATTTAGTGTCAAAGCACTGCCAAAAAGCTTGTCTAGAATTGAGGTTGAATGGGATGAACCAGAGTCACCCACATTTTTATCCCCTGTGACATCCCCGGCATCAAGATCTATTACTTCACAATTCTCAGAAGCTATAAAGACTTCTGAAAGATTTGAAGTCTTGGAGCCAATTTTTTTACTTGAAACATCCAAAACTGATGCTATATTCAGAATCTTTTCGCTCTTGTTATTAATGGAAACATGAGCAATTGGGTTTCTAGGCTGTTGCAAATTCAAATGCATTCCCTCTGAAGATTGTTTTCCATCTTGATTATCTGAAGTCCAGTCTAAAACACAAGTACCTTTAGCTTGCAAAAGGCTTAGCTCAAGTTCATTGCCAGCCTATAGTAATCAACAAAAGGACAGTTAATAAAACGTAATGATTTACTGACAAACAATTAGACACCAACAGGGCAACATAATACCATCACCAACATATGATCACATTTCACTGCCACTAATCTTACTCTTTAACGAATAATGATGTTCTAAGAAATCATCATTCTCATTAATGTTTCTGGAAACATGTGTATGCATGTGTAAAGCAAGTATTGGCCTAGATACTAAATGGTTTGGGAGCCTGTGAAATCACAGGAAAAGGCAAGGATCTAAAAATAAATTCACCTAAGGATGCCTCAGCTGAAAATTCAATATCTCCCTGCAAGTGATATCTGTGGAGATACTAATCAGTACCAGATACTATTTTGCAAAGTAACTATATAAATAAGATCTACACCAGAATCGTGGAGTAAAGAACAAGTAAATGGCAATATATCATATAACAATCAAAAAGCTAAAAAGGGAAAGAGAAGTAAATCAAGCAGCCATTGGTGATGCAAAGGTTTTCAACCACAGCCAGGAGACTTCCTAACAATTCTGACAGGCAGCATAACAATATACTAGCAATGCCAAAGCCTTGTGCTTAATTTGATAAGAGGAAGATGGTTTGACAACAAGACTATTACACACAGATTAAAAATGCAAGTTCCATATGATAGGCACTTGCATGATTGTGGTATGTTAGATAATCTCCCAAGCACTGCTTAAGAGGCATGAATGTAAAATGTTGCTCTGTTAAGAGAACATTGTAAAACTTACTCCCCATGTACTGGGAAGAGCCTGAGGACTACTTGTCAAAAATAATATTGAGAAAAAGATATAAATGAAGAGCATCCTGACCAGCCAAGTTTTCAATGCACATATATTTGATGAAAAATATAAGAGAATCACCTCTGAAGGAAGAGGATTGGTTAAAGATTTTGTTCCCGTACTCTTCTCTGCTATCATGCTTGAAAATCCTGGAGGCACAAGAGGTCTAGGTACAGGAGCTTGTGAGGGATGGAGAGGCTTATCAAGCTCATTAGTTGGCATAGGTTGTATCACAGTCTTGTCCAATTCATTGGTTCTATTCAGAAGTCTTTTATCATCTTTTGAATCCTCCAGTAACTCGGTAAAATCAAACTTATCTTTAGACTTTTCAGGTTTCTGGTTTTCTTGGAAAGCTTTATGTTGTTCTTTCCTCATTGATTCAAAAGAAGCTGAAAGGACATGATATGTTAAACTTGCATTCATTTAAGGAAACCTATCACTGGACTAGAAGCAAAGTAGAATTGCTTGCTCTTCCATAGTTCCATATGAATCCTATAGAAACAGAGACGTTACCTCTTCTCTTTCTTTCCTCCTCTGCTCTGTCCTCGCTTGTGGATTCAGATGAACCAAATGTTTCATCATTAAGTGAATCATTAGTCTCCCTACGCAAATGAGGCCCTGCCTGAAATGTTACACAGAAGAGTTATACAAACTTCAAGAGGAGAATTGCTAGAAAAAGACTAAAGTACTTATTAAAAGCCATACACACCACCAAACCCAGACCCAGACCCAGTTAGACATTAAATGGCTGACAGTATAATACAAACAAAACAAAAAAGAACAGGTTTCACCTTATAAGGGCGAGGCGGTTGATATGGCTCATTATTCCTATTGATCTGGAATTGATCGTTAGATCGAGACTTAGGAGCTGATGGCCCTGCAGCATATGCAGATGGTCTAGGAAAAGAACCACTTCCAAGAAGTCCATCATGCTCAGGTACTTGCCAAGGTCGCCGAGATTGGTTAATGTAACGCCTTCCAGAATCTAGACATATACACATCCTTCATCCAGTCAATAACTGTGGCTGGATTTGTAATTTAAATATTTGCATTACAGACCAACAGTCCATTGAAATCTCACAGACAGCATATATTAAAAAATAGCCACAGAAATTTAGTAAATAACTGCAGTAATAGACACATTGAGAATATTTATGTTTCTCCCGAGAGCATACAAGATGCATGTATAATATGAGAAGCCAACAGAATCAAAGTCATTGGTGATGCAGTTTGTGGTCTGCTCTTTTTGTTCCAGAAGTAGGGCATGAGGGAAAAAGAAAAAAGAAAACGCTGAGTTAAATGAGGGGGGAAATCTCATTCACCTGTCTAATGACGACAGAGTACATACTACACATGAACTACAAACTACATCCTATTTCCTGCTGCCAAGCTTCGAAGGAAGTTCGAACCAAATTCAAATCAGCCCTAAACTTCTCAAACTTAAGTCTGTCAGCATTTCATAGCCACATCATCCATGATAGGAGAATTTGGAATAGCTTGGAATTGGTATTTATCATTCTGCTAACTACTACTAATTTCCTAGAGTTCCAAAAAAAATCACATTCCCTGAAAATCCCAAAAGAGTAGAGATATTTATGAACCCACATTCCCTGCATGGTGTGTGCTAAAAATTAACTGTAAGCAACTAAGTTCTTCAAATTCCATAAGCAGGTTAAGCCATGATACAATAAGCCAACTTGCATCAAAATAATTGCCAGCCTTAAGGTTTGAACAAACTCATGCAAATATACAAAGCAGAGGCCAGAGAAGTTTTACATTTTCCCAGCATTAAAGATCATCTCAGTAGATTGTTCCTTTGGAACAAATCACAAGTTTTTTTGCAGGGAAAACGCATCAATTTATTCCAAAATCTCTAATCACTTTTCAAAGCCTGTGATTCACAGTCTTATGCTGGGAAAACACAGGAGGTCATTCCCTGTGAGTTATACTATTCTGTTCCTAACAGGTTGGTTTAATCATCTTCTCGTTTCTTAATAAACAGAGAGGAAAGGAGGATTATCTGTGTGGTATAATAGTTACTTACTAACGAAAAACTAACTAGAATTTTTAATGACAATTAGAGGGTACTCAAGTTATGTGGGTCTACACAAAACACGAGTTTGATTCTCTTGGCTGTCAGCAGTGAACAATTCCACATTTGGGCTACATCCACAGACATGAGCCTGAGATTTCTCTCGAACATGCAGGAGGAAGGGTTTCTCAATAACAATGAAAGCTCAAGCACTGCACTAGTGGTTGTTGGAAGAGCCATTTGAACGATATCATATTTTGAAATGGTATGCCACCTAACAAACTCAATCTTGCCAAATATGAAGTAATTGATCAACAGCTCGGTACTAATAAATGGCTTAAATTACAAAATGCTCAAGGTATTACTTTCAGATGTAACACATGATGATAGTAGAGCAGTAATTTTATAAATCCTAGTCCATCCAGCTAACAAGGAAAGGGAATTCTTTCCCACTCTTAGTAGAGTAACTGGATGTTCACCATGTAGCAGCTTTTCCATTTAGCTTCTCATAACAGAAGTAAAAATAACCATAGCATTGGTACTGACATTTTTAACATAACTGTTTAATTATTACCAGGACCCAAAAATGCAAGCTGGGCCACATGATGGAACAATCACCAGGACAGCAAATTTACATCAATTCTTACCTGAATCCCAATCAGATTGAGAGTCACTGTCTCGATCACTCCTTCCAGAGGAACGACTATCCCACCTTCCATGAATACCTCGAAAAAAATTACTTGAGTCCCCTCTAGTGGGTGGGGATGAACTATTATCATTACATCTAGAACTTTGTGATGATGAACTGACAGGAATTCTATATCGGTCCTGTGAAGTGTCCTCAAATTCACTAGCACGGAAGAAAATGGGAATTAGTTTCACAGCAACACATGAAGAAAGCAGTAGCAGTATCGACTACAACAGACACCATTTCATTCAAATTTGTAAGAGATAAAGGTTCTGCAAACAAGAAATAACCACATAACCTGTGATACCTTAGAGATGGTTCATCAAACCCGCTTGGTAATTTTTTGCAAACATCCAATTCACTCAGGGATAGTAGAAATTTTCTTGTATATGAAATTTTTAGCTTCCTGTATCATTCAAACAGCCAATATCACTTATTAAAATCCCACCAGAAACAAAATGAGCAATACCAAAAAAAAAAATTCAAATCAACCATGAAAATCGAGTACATGGGAAAGAAATGTCATTACTTTTGTGGTTCGTTGCTTGTTTCCAAGTACTGATTCGATCCAAGTTGATCTTCACTTGGTAAACTCATTCTGCTAAAGCTTAGGTACATCGACAACCAAACACAATTTTATCACTCCTGTTCTCTATCCACTAATTACTACAAGTAAGCTCAAATTTACAAAATCCCGCATCAGCTAAACCATGCTCATATTTCCAATCACCATCTCTCCGTTTTCAATAACTATATATGTTCAAAACTATTCCTCGATATAACCCAGACAAGTTCACTAACAAAAAATTGCTAATTCACTGCCAGGAATTCGTCAGTGATCACTAATCCGGCGCATGTCCAATCAGATTCAACACACCCAAGTCAGTACCAACCAAGAAATGGTCAGATATAAGCTAACACCAAGCTGAAACCATTAACTGATCCAGATCCATCCACCATAAAATTCATTAAGAAATATGGACAAAATCTTACTTAGCCCAACAATGAAGCTTGAATTTCACATATCTGCAAAATATCACTAATCGTTCATTCTTTCTTTGTTTTTAAAACCGGAGTTTAAAATACCGAACCCTAAGATATCTAAACAGCGCTTGATTGTAAAAAAATTCTTAAGATAAAGAAGTTGGATATTAGATCGAATTAGACAAATTCTAAATCCTGAGGTTTCATTTGTGCTAACCTCCAGAGACTAGGGTTTTTGTTAAGAAAGGAGCTACCTGGATCCAAGGAGAAGCAGAGAGGGAGGGAGAGCGCGCGAGAGAGATTGTGAAAATTAGGGTTTCAAGCTCCGATATTTTCCATTTGAGCGGAGCGACTGGTACTATTTCTTTTCTTCTATTTTTCTTAGAGAGAGAAATTGGGTGTGGCAGGTGGCAGCGAGTCGCAGAAACGAGGTTATTCGCATTTTACAAGATACGTCAGCGATTAAGGAAATATTTAATATTTAATAAAATAAAACTATACTATATAACGCAGGTGTTTGTTGAATTATCATAAGCGTTCAATATTTTCGGTTCAATTTAGTTCTATATTTTTACAAATAAAAAAAATTCAACCAAACCAAATGTGTGTATTATCAAGCCGAAGAAAAAATCCGTTTAAACATATCAATTTCGGTTCGGTTGAATTCAATTTTCCATATAAAAGATCTGTGATTTTTTGGGAGGGTTTTTCGGTTTTTTTTTTGTTTGACCAATTTATTAGGGCTTTTGAGTTGTGTTAAATCTGATTTTTATAGGATTTTATAGCCAAAATCATATTTTCATCAAGAAGCATTAGAAATTTCAAACATCACTCTCATACTTGAGCCTCCATTTAGATAATCTAAATGCATTTATGGTTTTAAAATTCTATCCTATCCCAAATTATTGTATTGGTAACGAAGCTAGCGCGCAGAGAAGAGAATGTTAGGGGTAAAACGATTCCAAGATTCATTTTATAACCTTAAACCAGAGATTTCACTGGCAAGAAAACTAATCTGAATGACCTACAGATACAACTCATGTTAAATAGATTTTCTTTGCTGATTCCAAGAAACAAGAAAATGATCTACGCCCTGGCGTGGAATAAAAAAAGAGCTATTTAAGAGAACAAGAGGGGAGAATTTAAAAGACCAAAAATTAGAAGAAAAGTGTTGAAGAAGAGAAAGAATGTAGTTGAAAAAAAGAGAAAAATTAGGGGCTGGGAGGCAAAAGGATGTAAGTTTCTAATTAATTCATTGTCAACTGATCTTAATGTCAAGAAAATTATATATAAATAATAAAATCTTAATCAGAATTAAATTTGGATTTAAAATCTATTAACTAATAAAAATATAATAAAATAATATAAATTGAAGTCCAATAATAAAGATAAATAAAATACAATAATTTAGGCTTTGATGAGCCTAATCTCTCAACCAAAAAACAAAAGATCAGACTATCCTTCATCATCGATGATCATACCCATATGTAAATCATGTTATAGGTCCAATATCCCTATCATTTCTCTCGAGTTGGAAGAACTCAACCCCGTCGAATATAGTTCAAGATGGCTTCTTCCAAATATTATGATCAAGTTGTTATAATATCTTTTTGGTAATATAAATATAGTTTGATTTTGGTAGTTTAGCACATGAATTGGGATTCAAATCTCATTATCTCTAATAAAAATAACAATAATGTGTATATTCAAAGTAATATTAATATGTTTTTTTTTTTATGTAAAAAGTAAAGACAAGAGGACAAGTTTTTCAAAAGAATCATCAGGTATATGTTTTCAAAAGATAACGATCAACTTTCTTTTTTTTTGTGATTTTTTTACATTTTTTTTTCCTTTTAAAAAAATCAAAAAAAAAAGTGCAACTAAAATAAAATAAAAAATTACTAAGTAATTGACAAAAAAGTAAAATAACAAAGAAGACCTTTAAAACTCTTTCTTATTCGTACCTTTTTCAAAATCTGATTTGTTATGCTGATTGCCCGTTTACTATTTTGTTGTTACTGTAACAGAAGTCAAAACTACCATAGCTAGTTGAGGGAGATAGCGTGTTGGCATGGATGTCTAGTTGCCAAGGTTGAAGGCGTTGTTGTCTGGCCAAAAGACTGGTATGGTGGTTCTGTTAGAGGATTTGCTGGTATGGGTGGCTGTCGTTGTTATCTTAGCTTTATTTGCAGGGACTAAGTGATGGGATTGTATCTGTTGATGCACGGAGAAGGTGAACATAAATATTAGTTAAACTAGTTTTGTTCGTTCTTTTTTAATCAATTTTAAAATTTTAAAATAAAAACTGAACCAAATTGATTTTTTTTGGGGTTTTTAAATTATTTCATTTGATTCTTTTGATTTTCTTAATTTAATTGGTTGTTCAGTTTTTTTCTCACCCCCGCAAACACTAACTTATATGTGATTTATACCCTGATAGATTTAACTTCGCTAATCACTTTGAAATTCTTTTGTAAAAATCGTGTGATACTAAAAAATTGAGGTTATTTGAATTATTATTTTTTCATTTATATTTTTTAAAAAATAACAGGGGTGTAATTTTTATTGGATCTGATCTGTTAGTGAAAAAATTTCTTAAATCTATTTTGATTAATTTATTGTGATTTTTTAGGATTTTAAGAAAAAAATTTGTTGGGATAATAATTAAGTGTGTTTAATATTGCGGTAGCTTTTGTGATTGTGGTATGAAAAAAGTAAGTTTAGAAAAATCACTTTTAGTTGTGGTTGTTTTGATTAAAATATGTGTTTGGTTAAAATTATGGTTAAAGTTATTGTTTAACAAAAAACATGTCCAGAATGTTTGGTTAAAATAATGGTTGAAATTGATGTTGGTAATAAAATGATCTAAAAGTACATGCATTAATTTTTTATTTTTCAATTACATTAATGTGCATTTTATTATCAATACATTTTAAAAAACAATCATGCAAATTACAACACCAATTTTATTATTCCATTAAACTTACTGCAATGCCATCACAAATATAATCCATATACGAAGACCTCTAGTTTTAATGGAATTGTGAATATAAAACCACATCAATTAAAAAAATTATTAAGAACAAAATCAAGATGAAGATCAAATTATATAAATAATTGGTGAGAATTAACATATATATATATATATATATATATATATATATATATATATAATTTACAGATATAAAAACTTTGATCTTGGCAACTTTTTAACTTATACAAAAACTACCTAGTATTAATTTTTTGTTATTTTGGTTTGGGTAGCAAATTAACAATAACAAAACACAGCTTAATGAAAAACAGAGGAGAAATGTAGCAAAAGCATGTAGAAATAGATTCTCAAAAACTGAGTTCAAAACTCATTTATTAGTAGGGTCCATCCATGAAAATTGTGTTTTGTTTTGTAACAAAATAAGATGAAATCACGGTTAAATAAAAAAATTATCGCAAACACATAGTCAAACGCTCAAGCTTGAGTCCGTTTGGATGGATTGTTTGATTGTGTAAATAATTTTTTTTTTTAAACTCAGGTAATTGTTGGAAGTGGAAATTCTTTGTAAGAATATTAAGATATGCTGGATTTCCCTTGTAATCTATTTCGAATCCTATAGCTCACATTTTATAATATAAAAATATGTTTTTATAAATTTTCAATTTAACACATGCATTTAATATGTGTTTGGTTGATAAGTAGATTATGGGTCTATGATCATGTCCAGAAAAAAAAATAACTGGTTAGCATATGTTTTCTAATTAAAAATGCTTTCATATTGTTTGGTTAAAAGCACGCTTAGCTGATAAAATTATATAAAAAATATTGTTTAGAGATTAAATCTTAATAATAAATCACACATTCAAATAATAATTAGGAATAATTTTTCCATTATATATATAGTTTTCAATTATAATTTAATACTATAAAAATCATCTTGTTTCAACTATAATGTAGGCGCACATACATGTATATGTATGGATAAAATTAAAATATTTTTATATCATGATATATGAATCTCAATAATAAAATATATTTTTTATTTTGTATTTATTTATGAATTTATGGTTATTTTACTATTATAAATTGATTTTCCACTCAAAAGACAGCAATCATACAAAATCAATATGGATTTGTAAAATTTATAGAAAAATTAAGAAATCAATAATTTCTTGATAATTTTTTTTAAAAGATTTGATAGTTATTGTAAATGAAGTTTCAAATATTTTATATAAATTTTTACTGCACATTTTATTTTAGAATGAAGATAAACTTCAATTATTGTTTTTCAATGGTCACGAATTTGAGTTTTTTTAGGATCATTGAAGGCTTACATGATCATTAATTTCAAGACTCATAAAATTAGTCGAAATACATATAAACCAATTAGAACATCATGTTAATAATAATAAAAAAAAAGATAAATTTCAATTACCAGCTTTTTGTTGCAACTTAATTTTGAATTCTTGAGCTGGAGACCCTACAACCTTATATTGAGTGTTTTGAATTCAAATAGGAATTTCTTAGTTATTGGGTGTTAAATGCATAATTATAAAAATAATAAAGCTAAATGGAAAATAAAAATAATAATGGGTCCCATTTTTAAACTATTTCTTTCAAAATCTTAAGTTTTTAATCATATTTACTGGATATTGTTTCACGTATGGTGTAAATAGCTAATATATCAAAACAATTTGAAATTTTGAAAACATTTAAACCACAGGGATCGAAATAAAACATCTCCAAACTTATAGGGGCGAAAACAGTTTTGCCCATTTTTTTCAACTTTATTGTTGTTTCCATTTAAGTTAGGGGTCATCATTTTCATTTCGGTCCGGTGTTTACTTATAAAAACAACCAAACCGAAATTTTATAAAATACAAAAAATAAAACCGAAATCGGTTCCAACCGATCGGTTTCAGTTTGGTTCAATTCGATTATTTTATATCAAAAACCAAAACTCAACCGACCGATTTTGATTCTATTCAGTTTGGTTCGGTTCGGTTCGGTTATTTTATATTAAAAATAAAAAACTATATTGTTTTTGGGCTTTTTTTACTTTCTGATGGGTTTCGATTTAGTTTGGTTTTTTCAATTCAGTTTGGTTTATTTTTAACTAAACTCGTTCGGTTCGGCTAAAGTTTTTTAGTTTCAGACTTATGAAATCAAAATCAAACCGAACCAAATATTTTTTTAAATATTTTAATTGGTTTAATTGTTTTTATTTTTTATTTTTTTCCAGTTACTCATTTTTTATTTTAAGTGGCGCGTGGAAAATAATTAAGTAGTGTTTTTTTTTTTTTTTTTTTTGTTGTGGTAGCGTGAATGACAGGATCACTGCACAGGGCTACGTTCATGGAAATCTCCTTTTCACGAGTGTGACAGGATCACTACTTTATCATGTTGAACCGGCCGAGCAGTATGATTAGAGGCTTCAAACTTTATTTTTTCGCCAAGTAAACTACAATCTGAAGAGGAGACGGGAAAAAAAAAAAAAGGAGTTGTCACTTGTCAATACTGGTGAGTAATCAGTTCATACAACTAGAAAATCAGGTACGCTGTCACAGCCTGTTTGTTTGATATTTCGGTAATGATTATGTTTTAAAATATTTTTTATTTTAAAATATTAAAATAATATATATTTTAAAAAATATTTTTTAATATTAATGCATTAATTATTTATAATAATAAATATATCAGAACACATTAACTTCCCTTCCGACCTTAAGTTTTGTTAATTTTTAGGTTAGTTTTCACAAAAAAAAAATAAAAAAAAATAATTTGTTTAATAATATGATAGTGATTGTTTTTTAAAATATTTTTTATGTTTAAAAATATATTAAAATAATATTTTTTTATATTTTTAAAATTTATTTTTAATATTAATATATAAAACTTTCAAAAATATATATAAAAATTAATTTAAAATAAAATAAAAATTGAATTTCTTCAGAAGCACGGTAATACGGGGTTGCCAAACAGGTGCATCCACAAATCTTAACAGTGCTGTGAAACTTAATTGACATTAACTGTTCATTGTTAATAACGACTCCTCCCTCTCTCTCTATCTCTCCGCGTCACTAATAACTAATAAGCCACTCCTTCTGTCGCCATTTGCATAAGCAGCAGCTCTCGAAAACTATAATCAATAAGGGTGCTGTGGCACTGTGCCGTGCCGTGCTTTGCTTTGCTTTAATTATTAACCCTTGGTTAATTAAAGCTGGGAGGAGATTAATATAAAGTGGCGTTATAAGTTAAAAGCAGTAGATGAAGAAAGGATGGCGTGTTGCTATCAGGTTTCCTTGGGAGGAGGAATAGTGGCTGTGGCCGCATCTTCGTTTCCCGTTAATTCAAAATTAAAACCGTTTCCTGCTCTCAAAGCAGAGCTTCCCAAACCCATGGCTTCTGATCTCTCTCCTGACCGTTCGATCTTCCACGATGCCTCCTCCTCTTCTCCCCGCCGCGACCTCGTTTTCATCGTTAATCCCCGAGGTTTTTCTCTCTTTCTCTCTTGCATTTCCTGTTTGTTTCTTGAGAAAATTCAGATAAAAAAACAACACCTATTATTCGGAGCAGGGGCTAATGGGAGGACAGGCAAGGATTGGAAGAAACTGCTTCCTTATCTCCGGTCACGGCTCGATAAAAATTGTAACGTGAGAGCCCCTTTTCGTTGATTTTAATGCCAATTCCACTTTCGAATTAAATAGTGCTGATTTTGTTTTGTGTTTTTTTTTATTTAAATTATCGGCAGATATGTGAATCTCTGACTTCAGGTCCATATCATGCAATTGACATTACAAGGGAGGTATAAATTGAGACTGAACTGGTTTAGGGTTTTCACTAAATAAGAGAGATTGAATTATATCAAATCTAATTGGTTGCAGGCAATAAGGGAGGGTGCTGATGCTGTGGTTGCTGTTGGAGGTGATGGTACTCTTCACGAGGTCAGACCTGGCTTTTCATCTGATTAGATTAACAAATAATCAACTTATATTTTTTGCTCTCTAATTTAGGTATTAAAATTGTCTATACAAAGCATATATGATAATAATCAAATATGCCATTTTTGTTGGTCAATGTTTGTCTCGCATCAACCGTGGCTTCAAATAAGCAGGTTGTTAATGGATTCTTTTGGGCTGGGAAACCTGTCGCCAATCACAATAGAGAGGCTACACGTTCAACTGCTCTAGGTGTAAGTGTTGCCATTCTGTTCTTGTATTTGTTCATTTCCTGTTATGTGGTAATGTTTGATTTCATGTTTACTTTTAGCATCACTGCAAAGCTAAGTTTCCAATTCCATGGCGTGGATTTCTCAAGGTTAGATATAATTATGTTTTTATCTTTCTACAGCTCATACCCTTAGGGACTGGGTCTGACTTTGCTAGAACATTGGGCTGGTTAGTTGGTTCTACTGCAATCTGGATTAATCTGGTATGAGTTATTTATGAGATAATATTTGCTCCTGATCATGACAGATGTGTTTATCATCACTTGCTTTTGTTAGGAAAAATGATCCTCGTGAAGCCATTGATCGAATTGCTGAAGGTACTTAATCTTTTATTTTCTCAATGCATCGAGTTTGTTTTGGTCAACCAGCAGAAGAGGTTTCACTCGCAGAGAATTTTTATGATCTAGTCATTATTCTATTTATGTTTTTCTTCTTTGTGTGTAAAAACCCTGCTGGAGCTGTTCTGCAGGGCTGAGATCACCAGTAGATGTTGGTGTAATTACTGGAGAAAGTGAAGAAGAATCTCATTACTTCATAAATGTTGCTGATATTCATCTGTAAGTTTAACTTGGAAGTTTTGCAGTTCTCTCAGTAAATGCATGTGCCAGTATTAAAAAAGTTGCTCTGTGATTTACAGGAGTGCCAAGGCTGGTTACTTTGCATCACGATACAAGAGATTCGGAAACCTATGCTATGTTATAGGTGCTCTGCAAGCTTTTATGGGGCATAAAAACCAAGACCTTAGAATCAAGGCGAGTCTAGTCGAAAAGAATTCAGAAAAATGTCTTGTGCTGTGCACTTTTCTTATATCCATACCATTGTGAAATCATATGCTTCTTATGATGTGCACTTTCCTTTAAGAGTGCCAATTGTCCTTTTGTCCTAACTCCACAGAATCTTGTGGATATAGGTCAATGAAGGTGAGTGGGAAACATGTTCTTTAGTGACAGCTCTTTGTATTGGAAATGCCAAGTACTTTGGGGGTGGCATGAAAATTACTCCAAATGCTGACCCTTCCAGTGGAAACTTTGAGGTGGAGTACATTATTAATTCACTGAAAGTACTTCTGTAGCATAACATAAATCAAGCATTTTGCATTATCTTTTAATTTTGGCTGTATTCTATTTTGCAGGTTGTGATTCTGCAGGACTTTAAGTGGTATGACTTCATTCTGAAGCTACATAGACTGTACAATGGGACACATTTATCAGTGAAGAATGTATCTTCAAGAAGGTAGGTCCCTCCTGTAAATGAAACTGTTTTTCATGATTATTCAATATTGGTGTTTTGCCATTTTTGGTGGAGCCATTCTATTCAAACTATCAAGTATTCAACTAATACAGCCGAGGAAAAGGTTCATCATGCAATCTGATATTAATTCTTCATTGACTTAATCATATTTTTTCTGCAATTTTTAATAAAAGTGGTTCTATCCTCTGTCTTTTGGGCTGGGGTAAATAGCAGCCAGTTCTGTTCAGTTCAGTTTGATCATAGTGCAGATGAGTTTCAAATCAGTAGGAAGTGTTTAATTACTATTTATACTCTTCTCAAATCTTGCAGTGTATTTTCTATTGAAGTGGAGGACATTTCTGGCAGTGGAAGCATTTATGTTCAGTCTGATGGGGAACATTTAGGGTTTCTTCCCAGAAAGTTTTGTATTTTGCCTTCTGCCATTCAGATGATATGCTGACATGAATCCACAAGAACAATTCAATTAGCAACATGAGCTTGTGCATTCGATTTCTTCAAGCTGATGCATCTTATTCACATTCTTCGGATGGAAAAATAGCAGCAGGGGACAACGTAGAAAGGAGAGGCGCCCATGAGTTTGCCCCAGCAGTGATGAAGTACTTAACATGAATAGAGCCGGTGACATTTTGATGGTGTGGGATAATTTCTTGCGGCATTTTTAGTCGCGCGAACCGTCAGTTTGAGGTTTTTGACAGTTGGAGGCTTTGTTTTCACTTGTTATCGAGATACGAGTCCGGATAATGCCACTGAGTTCATGAGAGGCTGCAATGGAACTTTGTTTTTTTAGACCGGTATTAAAAGATTTCAGGTTTTATGAACATCGGTTTAGAATTTCCATTTTGTAGTTATTGTTACTATTACTATTTTATTAATATACTAAAAAGAAATGATATTTTACCACAGAAATAGCACAATTGAAAAAAAAATCAAATTTTTACTGTAATGGTGATAAATTTATAATGTTTTTTTAGAAAATAAATCTTTTTTATATTTTTTTATACTTTATATTTTTATCATTTTACATTTGTTAATTTATCATTATTTTTTTAGTTTTTCTATTTTTTTCTTTACATTTTTTTTTAAATATCATTTTTTTATTTTTACTTTTTGAATATTTATCACTGGTCTATTTATATTATTTTTTAAATTTTTATCTTTATTTTTTGTACTTTTTTTTAAAAAAATTTCTTTATATTTTTTTAAAAAAACTATTATACAAAAGACCAAAAAAATGATGTTTCAATGTAGCAATGTAGTAATGGTAACATTGTCATATTTTTTTACTATAAGATATTAAATGTTTTTATTAATGCATATGATATTTACTGTATTTTATTATATGTAAGTATAAACATTTTAATTTTTATTTGTTGTAAAAAAACACGTTAATAATACGTTTATATTAATTCATTTGTGTTAGAAAAACAATTATTTGACTTGTAGTTATGCGAGTTGAATAGGAAAGTTAATATTTTTTTTGTAATTTTTTGCACGGAGGGTTCTTAATTTATTTAATTAAATATATGTATAAGTTTTTTTTATATAATTAGAATTTTTTTGTAAAAAACACAATTGAAATGCTTGCATGTTTTTTTTTTGCTAAAAAAATTATTTGACCTATAGTAAAGCATGGGTCAAATATTTAGCTATGTCTAACAAGGATTTGATGTGAATTGAAGTTACAAATTTCATACAAATCAACTTTCATCGAGCTCCTACACAAAATGTATTTTTGTAAAACTATTTTTCAATTGAAAATATTTTAAAATATTTTTTTTTATATTTTTAACTTTAATATATCAAAATTATTTAAAAAACATCTAAAATATATTAATTTGATTTTATTTCAAGTGAAAAACAATTTGAAAATAAAGTTGAACTATAGACAAACGTAGCTGAAATTTTATTCATTTTTCATTCATTTGTCTCCTTTTCAGTGGTTGAAATGACACATGTTTAAGTATTTTATGTTTATAATTAATTAAGTAATATACTAAAACGCGTAGGAAATTCACTGTAGCTAAAGTTTTTTTTTTTTTTTTTTAGGGACAGTTTTTTTTGTTTTTTTTTTCAGTTTTTTTTCGTTTTTTTTCTTGCTTTTTTTTTTCGTTTTTGGTTTTGTTTTTCTATAGCAGTTTTTTTCTTTTTGTTTTTTTTACATTTTTTTTTAACGCATAGGTTTTTCATTGTAGCAGTTTTTTTTTTCCTCACTTTTGTTTCTTTTGTTTTTTTATATATAATGTATCGCTGTGCACACAGTGAAACACTTGATTTTTTTGTTGTTTTTTCTTTTTTTTCGTTTTCCCTATGAGTTTTTTTTTTGCCTTTTTTTGCGTTTTTTTTTCTTTCAATGAATTTTTTTTTGTTTAATTTAGTTTGTTAATGTAAAAAAAAATTTAATTTAGTTATCATATTTTCATTACACGAATCTCAGTTTTTTTTCTATATTAAGCTGGTTGAAAACTTAACTTTGTAGCTTTTTTCAAAAAGAAAAAAAAAATATTATGGATTACTACAGTCTTTCACTTGCATGATTTTTGTTTGGTTGCAATGTTTCCCCCAAATGTTTATTTTATTTTATTTTTTTCATTTTTTTTTTGCAATTTTTTTTTCGTTTTTTTTTCTGTTGCATTTTTTTTTCGTTTTTGGTTTTGTTTTTCTGTAGCAGTTTTTCCTTTTTTTTGTTTTTGTTTTTTTTACATGTTTTTTTTTAACGCGTGGGTTTTTCACTATAGCAGTTTTTTTTTTCCTCGCTTTTGTTTCTTTTATTTTTTACATATAATGTGTCGCTGTGCACACAGTGAAACACTTGATTTTTTTATTTTTTTTTCTTTTATTTTTTTTTCGTTTTGCCTATGGGGTTTTTTTTTTTTTGCTTTTTTCTTTGTGTTTTTTTTTCTTTTAATGAATTTTTTTTTTAATTTAGTTTGTTAATGTGAATTTTTTTTTAATTTAGTTATCATACTTTTATTACACAGATCTCGGTTTTTTTTATATATTAAGTTGGTCGAGAACTTAACTTTGTAGCTTTTTTCAAAAAGAAAAAAAAAATACTATGGATTACTACAGTGTTTCTCTTGCATGATTTTTGTTTGACTGCAGTGTTTCCCCCAAATGTTTATTTTTTAAATTATCTTTGTTAAATTTTTTTTTTTAATATTGAGTTGGTTGAAAATTTAGCTTTAGCTTTAGCTTTCCCCACGTTTTTTCATTATAATTATTATTATATTGTATTATATTATATGACTGTTTTTTTCTTTTCTTTTTTCTTTTTAATTTTTTTTAATGAATTTTTTTTGTTTGATTTATTTTGTTAATGTTAAATTTTTTTTTATTTAATTATCATATTTTCATGATACGAATCTCGGGTTTGATAGGTTAACCTGATTTAACGAGTTATTTTTTTCATTTAGTTTAGTTTGTTAAAGTTAATTTTCTTTCTATTTAATTATCAGATTTTCATGACATGTATCCTGGGCTTGACGGGTTAACTTGGTTTGATGGGTTAACCCGGTTAATTCAGGGTAAACCCGTCATTTTTTTTTCTATTTAGTTATCAAACTTTCATGACGCAAATCTCAGGTTTTACGGGGTAACCTGGTTTAAAGGGTTAACCCAATTAATTCAATTTTTTTTTCTTTTTCTTCATTAGTTTTTTTCTTTCTGTTGATTTTTTTTCTTTGTTTTTTTTAATTACTCTATTTAATTATCACACTTTTATTACATGACCTTATAGCCAGACCCACATCCAATATTCTTGGGTCTGGTGTTACTGGGTCATGTAAGTTTAATTTTATTATTAATATTATAAATATTACTTTTAGGTCAGACGTTGCAGCCACCCAAGATTCTTGGGTATAACTTTGCAGAAAAATCCAAGATTTTTCAATTTTTATTTTTTAAAATATTTTTTATAAAAAAAAATAATCTGCGGCATCGCGCGGGTATCAAAGCTAGTAAAACACTAAACGGAGTGGCTAGATTACTATAGCCACACCCTTATTTTGTTTTTTTAGTTGTTTTTTTAATTTCACCTTCACTAAATTAATTTTATTTATTTATTTATTTAATTTCATCATTTAATGTTAAATTGTTTTAAGAATTGTGATTCATAATTTTTATTTTATTTTTTTGTTGGGTTATATATTAGTCTCGTGATATTTTTTTTCTCATTCCAACCTTAAACATTAAATATATTGAAAATGGAGCATTGTATTTTTTTTTCAATATTTTTTATGTATTTATCTCGATCTCTTGACACAAATTGCGAGTTTAATAGTCCATAGTTGACTAAAGTCATTTTATTTGCTACTTTGGTAATTGATTTTTTTATATATAAAACTACACTAAGCACCCTAATATTTGATCATTTTTTCTTCACTTTGCAAACAATTTTTTAAATATTACACTTTTCATCATGCATTTTGATGGTGAGTAACACTTTACGTCCACATAAGTTGACGCTATAAAAAAAAATCAATAAAAAAATATATATCTATTCATAAGTGTGCCATTATATTTGTAATAAATATTAAAAAAAACCTCTTAAGGTTAAAAATAAAATGCCACTAGAGCTATTGTGATATGATCATCATCATAACCATCATCAGAATCCATTTAAGCTCTAGTATCATCGTAAACATCATTATTAATACCCATTTTAAAACCATATTAGAACCACTACTAGAACATCTAACAACGCCACCATCAACACTCGTCTCAAAACCTATTTCATTCTCATCGGGGCTAAAATCATTAAAATACAATATTACTTTTTCAATCTCAAGATTATAGGTAACAAAATTTTTGGTTCAAGATGGTTTGCTATCTTTAAGATCATCTAAATAATGCATCGATGTTTCTATCATTACATGATTGGCAGTTAAATTGGCATCAATATATAGATGCACCTTTCTATTCACCCACATGCATATTTAATACATTTAAGGTCAAATCATCATCATATATTTTATTGCATTTATCATCCCTTATGCAAAAGTCATGCAAGTCTACATTAAAGACTTTCTTGCATATGAATAGCATGTCTATGTAAAATATATATTCAAAGCCCTAATGTTTGTCAATATACGATGAACTCCTATGACATGCGAAACTCCTATGACGTGCGAATGCATCTGGCCTTTTATTTCTTGCATGGTATGTACAAGTTATAGAATGGTTACACACTAACTCTACAATAATCACACGTGAATTGAACAATAATTTTAAAAAATCAGGATTATGTGAATAGTAATCCTAATTTTTTTAATTTTTCACATAACCCTGATTTTTAATTGGGTTTTTTTTTTCATATAAGTACATATTGGAGCTTTTCCACTATAGATAAGGTATTCAGGAGCATGAAAATGATCAATTGCACGTAAAAAATAAGTAAAATCTAAATTTTATAAGGAGTCGTACCTTCAGGATTCTTATTTTTTATTTTTAACTACTGATAATATTAAGTTTTTGTTAAATCAAGAAAACAAAACTTATATTCTAATGATTTAACAAAAATAAAATGCACTGATAGTTTTCAAAATTTGTTTGTTAAAAACAATTTGAATATATCTTTTGTTATTGAATTTCTTGAAGAAATTGATGTCAACAAGAAGGAGAGTTTATAGGAGAGGAGAGAATGTTAAAAGAAAGTGAATTTTTCTTTAATTTTGTTTTCAAAGATCGATTTGTGCTCAAGTTTTTTTTATTGTGTATTTCAAATAGAGATAGAGAGAGACAAAAGGGAGAGAAGCTGAACACAAGGAGAAAGAATGAGATTTGTGATCATGGTTAAGTGGAATGCTTTAATATATACGGGAGCATTAGTGTCATTTCGTTTTTTTTTTTTTGAAAATCGGTTATGACCAAAGATGGAAAGTTTAATATTTAAAAAATTGATTGCAAAATACAAAAAAGAAAAAAACCAAACTTTAGGGTGCTCAACGTAATTTTTTCTTTTAATATTATTATTTAATATTGGATTGATTGAAAATTAAACTTTATAATTTTTTTATTTGTTTTCTATAAGATTATTCCAATCTCATTACCCATGTTAACTTTATTTATTTTTTGAATTCTTTTTTAATTTAATATTTTTTAATTGGACTTCATAATTATTATTTTTAATTTGTTTTATATAATGTTATCCTGATCTTGTGATTCAGGTCATAGTTTTGGTAAATTGACTCAATTAATTTTTTTTATTTTAATTTCACCTTTCCAACAACTCAATCGTTTTCTTTTTATTAATTTTATCTTTCAATAATAGGTTATTTTAGTATTGAGCTTCAATTTTTTTTTATTTGCATTTTGCGCAACTATCCTGGTTTTGTGGATTTTATTTTTTGTTTCTCAATTTCAATTCTCAACATTGAATATGTTGGAAATGGAGCTTTGTAGTTTTTTCTATTTGTTTTTTATAAAGTCATCTACGTCTTATGATCCAAGTTGCAGGTTTAACATATTAACTCGAGTTATCTTGGGTTGTTTTTTAACTGATTTTTTTATTTCATCTTTCAACACTGAATTAGTTAGAAATTGGACTTCATATTCCAACGTGCTTTATATGAGAATATATTTTGATCTCATGACATGAATCGTGATTTTAGCATGTTAACACATGATAACTTTAATGGTTTTTTTTTATTTAACGTTAAATTGATTATGAAGTAGCTTTCATAATCTATTTTGATTTGTTTATAATTATAATTTTTTTATTAAAAAACATGGATATATTTTTACTAAAAAAAAATAATAATCAAATTCGTAACGCCATGCCGGTCAATGATCTCGTGCAATCGAATTAAAGTGGCTTGGCTGAGATAAACGGATAGCTTTTACGTTTTAACAGTTTGTCGTCAAACAAAATTTCAAGCACTCATCTGTTTTCCCGTGGCCACCATTTGTCGAAGGCTTTAGATATTTCAAAGGAACCGTGGAAGTTCAATTTCTCTCGAGCATCCCTCCCGTCTCTCTCTAAATGACAACCTCCCTCTCCTTTGCTTCCATCACTCCCCGTCTAAAATCCCACCACCACCACAGCATCATTTTTTCACCAAATTACAATGGCAAACTCAACAGAATTCGATGCAATGGAAAACGCCCATCAAGCAATTCTTCGTCCTCTAAACAAGAATCCGAACCAGAAAATGCACTGCTCAAGGTAGCTTGGTATAGCTCCGAGCTTCTAGGAATTGCCGCTTCATTTTTCCGTTCACCTTCCAATAGTAGCACTGAAGCTTCTGAAAAGGATATCAAACTTGGCAAAGATGTTTCGGGTGTCATTGATCGTGCTGTTGTAATGGAGACCATCAAAGAGGACTTCCAAAAATCGTATTTTGTCACAGGTTTCTTGAAATTTACTTTTCGATCTATCTCTCTCTCTCTATCCTTTGGCTTAGTTTTTATTCAAGTTGTTCCCTGACGAGAAAGCTTCGACATCCATCTCGAGATAACGAAAACGGATCTATGCTTACCATGTGATTTACACGGAGGATTTGTTGGTTTCAAAATCTGTTGTAGCTACATTCAGACTAACTGGTATATACAAATAGCTTAGGAATCCCTGTTGTAGGATCAAAGTCAGCTCAGTCAAACTTCAAATTCTAGTTATAGCCCCAAACATAACCACTTGAAACATTTGCATGTATGAAAGAAAATGGTAACCGTCCATGTCCTGAAATGTCATCGAATATGTTCAATAAGTCACCCTGCTCTTTCCCTTCTTGGTTTCTAGCACCAAAACTGAGGCTCAAGCTTTAGAGAAAGAGAGAGAACAAAGAGAAGAGAGAAGAATCTTGCCATGGTCATGGACACACTGACCAAATAAACGAGTTTTGCGAAGTTATTCTCCACGTGTGTTGTGTTTAAGCTTAATCCGTCTACATATGTCTAGTCCTTGATAATGAGACATATTGCTCGGTCCATTTGTGATAGTTGAACTTCATGGTCCATCTTTTTAATGATCAGGGAGCCTTACGCTTGAGGCATATGAAGAGAATTGTGAATTTGCCGATCCAGCTGGTTCCTTTAAAGGACTTCAACGTTTCAAACGGAACTGTACAAATTTTGGATTGCTTATAGAGAAGTCAAATATGAAACTTACGAAGTGGGAAGACTTTGAGGTAATCATCTCATGGAATCTACATTCAAATATGATCCAGTTGCTCTGATTTCTTTCTATAACACGTGCCAGTCTGGGTTTTATGATTAATGGAAACTGCCTGCTCAAGATCAACTAATGTCATGGGTGTTTCTATGATTTTATCTTATTTTAATAGGGATTCTTTCAGAACTCTTATTCTAGTTGACTTTGATACAGGACAAGGGAATTGGACACTGGCGGTTCAGTTGTGTCATGTCATTTCCTTGGAAGCCCATTCTTTCTGGTATGTTTCGTGCTCTACGTGCCAAGATTGTATATATCTACATGCTGATTACCTCATTGGAGGTTAATTAATTAGTTCTCTATGTAATATGTTGCAGCTACTGGATACACAGAATACTACTTTGACGAACAATCTGGAAGAGTATGCAGGTAACTGGTAACAGAAACGAAACATGGTACTCCATAACTTTGTAATGCACTGTTCCAATTGGTTTAGCTTTCGAAATATTTTCAGGCATGTGGAGCATTGGAATGTTCCCAAAATGGCACTGCTAAAGCAGCTTCTGAAGCCCAGCCAAGGTTTTTGGGGTGGTAGAAAAACAAGTGCTTGAAGAATTAATGCATGACTGGACCTCGTGACTGATATGGGTTTCCAGGAGATGGATTAATAATTATGGTGTCCCAGATCATGCATTGTTGGGGGTGGAATGAGCAGGGATCGCTGTGCATGATGGAGAATCCTAGCAAGAAAAATAAAGGTTGTTATGACTTGTACTTTTTTTAGAGTCCAGCCATGTACATAGTTACAAGTTACATGTAATAACAACTCAATGAGAATCAAAGGAAAAGATCAAGTGGTTATGGTCAGAGCTTCTTTTTTGTCTCAAAATTACTAATCTTTAGCTATGTTATGCATTGTTTTAATATGTTGTCGTCCGGTTTTATTTGTCCACTCGGTTGGTTTGAAAGCTCCATCTCCGTGTCTCTGGATTGCAACTCATCTTCCTTCTAGGGACAGGCATATCCAACAAAATTGTTCACGGGCGCCTCAGCTTCTCTATGCCTTTGAAAAGCTATAACATGGGATCGAAGAGTGATTCGGTATTTCCTTTATCGAATTCAGTGACATTGGGATCGAAGAGTGATTCGGTATTTCCGATATCAAATTCGGTGACATGCTCAGTGTCCGGTCATGGCACGGAGTTTGGTCGTGGCTCAGCCAAGATCGTGTTCTCGAGTCTAAAACTCTGCGAAATGCATGTGCTTTCAAACTTCTTTCGCTCATTGCCAGTTGCCCACCACCACACGTTCACGAGAATGACAAACTTTTGGATTTAATTTTAATTCAACAGTAAAAACACGGAAAACGTCGTTAAAATCTCGTTTAAAACGATTTTTGTGTATTAATAACAGCAAATCAGTAAATTAGGATAAAAGTATTAAGAAGTGATGTTGCATAGATTTTCATTAAAAAAAAAATACCCTCATGCTGTTTGGGCTCAGCCCAAACAATTTGGTCACTCCACGCTGTTTCTGGCCACCCTTCCACGCCATTTAAGCCAAGGCCCAAGCGATCAAATTTTCTCTCTTACACGTCTTCTGCCTCCTCTCCTTTTTCACTACACGGGTGTTCAGTTTGCACGCACTACACTTTTTGGAGTTACAACTAGAACCCATGCTCACGTGCTGCCGCCGGTTTGTGATATGTATGTGTATTATCGTGAATTTATAAAAAAAATATATAAAAAATTATATAACAAAAGAATATTGTAATTTATAAAGTTTTTTTTAAAAAAAACTATAAAGATAATTTTAGAAAAAAAATATAAAAAAAAATACAAGGAAAAAAAATTATGTAGGAAAATACTATAGCAATCTATAGTGTTTTGTGAGGAAATATACAGTTGTAATTATTAACCAGCTCAATATTAAAAAACAAAATTGACAAAGATAATTTCTTTTAAAAAATCATAACAAAAATAACCATGTGGGTAATGACTATAGCAATTCACAGTGTTTTAAAGAAAAAAATAAAAAGTTAAATTCTCAATCAGCTTAATATTAAAAAAATAGAAGCAACAAAGATAATTTTGAAAAATATCATATAAAAAACAAAAATCATAAAAAAAGAAAAGAAAAAAAAGACTCATGTAAGAAAACACTATAGCAATCCACAATGTTTTGTGAGGAAAGTTACAGTTGTAATTCTCAACCAGCTCAATATTAAAAAAATAAAATCGACAAAAATAATTTTGAAAAAAATCATAAAAAAAAAACATAAAAACCATGTGGAAAAACACTATAGCAATTCACAATGTTTTAAAGAAAAAAACTACAAAGCTAAATTCTTAATCATCTCAATATTAAAAAAATAAATTCAATAAAGATAATTTTAGAAGAAAACATGTGAAAAAACACTGTAGCAAAACAAAAATCATATAGAAAAACACTATAGCAAGCGACAATGTTTCAAAAAAAAAAACTATAAAGCTAAATTTTCAATCAGTTCAGTAGTAAAAAAAATAAAATCGACAAAGATAATTTTAAAAAAAACACAAAAACAAAAAAAATGAAAAAAAGAAAAAGATATTTTTGGAAAAAAGAAAAAGAAAAAATAAACACGCGGGGAATGAAAAAAAAATAAAAAAAACAAGAAAAAAAACATATAGAGAAAGTTATAGTAATTTCCCCATATATTTTGGAGTATTAGTTAACGAGTACTCACATAAACTTTTTATACTTTTAATGAAAGATTTTTACTGCAGCCACACATTTTTAGCCACACATTTTTATGCGAGTTGCGACATATTTTCTAATTAAAATTGCAAACCCACACCATATTTTATATAATTAATTGTCTTTTTTCCTTAATCAAAGTCTATTTGTAGTTAATATGTTATTGACATTCATTAATCACTTCACTAATAAAAATTTATTAAAAAAATAAGAAACAAGTTTGATAAATAAAAAGTTAGAATGAGATAAAAAAATTAAAAAATATAATTTTATAAATTATTTTAAATAAAATAATAATAATAAAAAAGAATGGAGACGATAGATAAAAAGTTAAAAAAATAAAATTGAAAAAAATTAATTTCGTAAATTATTTTAAATAAAAAAATAAAAATAAAAAAATAAAAATCAAATCTTATAGATAAAAAAATTAAATCAAGAAAAATATAAGAGAAAAAAAAATAACAATTACAAAAATAAATATCAAAATTGATATAAAAACCAAATTAAATTAAATTATAAGTGATGAAATTAAAAAAAAAGATTTAAAATAGAATATACAACAATAAAAAAGCTGAAGACTAGGCTTAATATAATTAATAATTAATAAGATTTTTTTAGATTATTCAGTATTTTTCTTTTAAATAAGAAAAAAAAATCTAAAAATCAAGTAAATTTTATTGTTAACTGAATTTTTTTTTATTAATTAATTTTTATAATAATAAATAAATACAAGAACATTTAAAAAATTATTTGAAATGAGAATATAAAAACCAATTCTAAAATGACTTTGAATTCTAATACAGGTTTCGTGAGAGTAGCTAAACAATAATAATTTTTGTGATAAACTTGCCATGTGAAACTTTCACGCAGCACGTGACACTCAAAGCAAAACAGGGCTCTCTTGACTCTTGCCATAGCCACGGGCCGATATAAATGTAAATTCCGGTCAATCGGAGTCCAAACAAAAACATCCGGGTCGACCGGATAGCTAATTTGATAATTTATACCAAAATAAAAACATGACCATCACTTTAAGAAAGCAAAGCAAAAACCTCTCCATTTTGGTTCTCACCCTCTGCTACTCTCAGATTCCTCTCCACCATGGCGTTTCCTTACATGGAAGCTGTAGTTGGTTTGTCCCCCCCCCCCCCCCTCAACTTAAATACATTCTTGCTTCTTTTTCTTTCAACGCTTCGTTTGTTCTCTTCAAAATTTTCAATTATTTTGCGATTGCCTTCGATTAGGGTTTTACATGCCTTACATTCTTATTCATTTCTTCATTTTATTTTAATCTGTTTGTTATACATATGTGTGACGCCGATACCTATTAAAGGTTTTATTGCGGATGTTTGGGATTTTTGTTTTTATGATAACCGGGGTTTATTTATGGAGAAAAGTCTCCGTTTTATTAGCGAAACAGAATAATTTTAGGTTTAAAGGGTGAAAGTTTCTGTGTTTTCCCCCCTCATAGGTCAACAAAAAGAAAAAGGAGACCTTTTAGGGGGGTTTTCATTTCTGGGAACCTGAAGTTACAGACGACTTTCGATATTTGAATTTTCGGAGTTTTTTTAGGGATACCAAATTAAGGGTAAAGAAGGAGCAAGAAATTTGAAGTAGTGCTACCCATTTTAGGGCTAAATGATTGAGAATGCACCATATGTGAAGCTGTGGTCTGCTGTCAAAACTGATTAAGAACTTTCACATCCGCCTTTGCTGTTAGTATCTTTGATATTTATCAGCCGAGAATGTGACAGTTAGAGGCAATTGAGGCCCATGCCATTCATATTAGTTGTAATTCGATGCTTATTTGTTACTCTTTCTTCAAACCTTCTATGACATTTGGATGTTTTATGTTATGGAGATTCTAACTGCTGCATGGTTTGTCCTGATTTTCCAGGTTTTATGATACTCATGTATTTCTTTGAAACGTATTTGGATTTGCGACAACATGCTGCTTTGAAACTGCCATCTCTCCCAAAAACTCTGGAAGGAGTAATCAGTCAAGAGAAGTTTGAAAAATCTCGAGCTTATAGTCTTGATAAAAGGTTTGTTGTTTCCTACAACTAGCTGGCATTGATTCTTTTAGCTTTTCTTCATCTGATTCTTGGTTTATGTTCTCTTTGATTCTCACTAATGTTTTCTTCTTTGCATCTCTTAACTTTCAGCTACTTCAATTTTGTTCATGAATTTGTTACTATACTTTTGGACTCCGCAATTTTGTTCTATGCGATATTGCCTTGGTTTTGGAAGGTTGGTGCTTTGTTGCAGTGTTAGTGGAGACATCTCCGTGGTTGTATTGTCACCATATAATTCTCTCTGTAACTGCAGAAATCTGGAAGCTTTCTGGTGTTGGTTGGTCTCGATGAGGAGAATGAAATATTCAACACCCTTGCTTTTTTGGCTGGTGTTATGATATGGTCACAGGTATGCACATGATTTCTAATTACGGTAGTTGATAATAACTACCATATTTATGCTGCCTGTCTTTTGTGGAACAGTTTAGACTGATGCTCTGTGATTTCAGTTTCCTTTTACTTTTCTTTTTTTCATGCACAATTAGTTAGGTGTTGCTTTTCACATGTGAAATGAGCACATAATGTTTACAGCTATTTTTAAGATTATTAAGCAAGAACATAGACAGGTGAGGTTGATTTATTTTATGTAATAGTTGTGGTATATGGGCTCAGAGTGTGCACATTAACATCAATGGCTTTCAAATCTACTTCTTGATAGAGGTGAGCTGATGGAATCTTGCTAAGCTCTATAATACTGACTCCCTGGTTGATGATGCTGTTCATAGACAGGGCTAATAATTTTGATGTAATAGAATATGGGCACAACATGATTTTCCTAATACAAACAATATTTGGTTTAGAATATTTGAGTTTTTTACCTCTTCAAAAGGGTGTTCTTTAAAGTCTAGAATAAGTATCTTATTTATCATGCATATCGCCTCACCTTTTGTTTGCATGGATATTGTAATTTGGTTTGCTTATAGAATTAATTAAACAGTAATTATATGATTAATTTTCTTAAGCAAAAAATGCAGTGTTTTTCCATCTTTGCTGGTAATTATAACATTCGTTCCAATTGTTTGGAGTACTGTGGTTGCAGTACCCTTGGAAGCAAATGCATGTTACAAGTACATGTTTTTAAGTTCCTCAACTGATATTATTTGATTGATTGTTTTGAAATATGTTCATGCAGATTACAGATTTGCCATTCTCTCTCTATTCAACTTTTGTGATTGAGGCCCGCCATGGTTTCAATAAGGTTTGTATTCACTCTCATAACCAGTTATTTTTACTCATCTCGCTAATTATTAGAGTATTAATTCTGTGTTGGTGGATCTTTTTTTAATTTTTTAACTTGTACATGCACTGGTATAGAACTTATAGTTGTTTGAATTCCTATCCATTTTATATCTCATCTCCTGTAGGATTCTGACTTATTTTCCATCTGCTTAACAGCAAACAACATGGCTGTTCTTTAGAGACCTATTCAAGGGAATTTGCCTTTCCATTCTACTTGGTCCACCAATTGTTTCAGCAATTATTTTAATAGTACAGGTATGTTCATCTGCCAATGTTGATAAAGTGGCCGGTTAATTGCGGCATTCAACTGCTGTCTGTTTACAGCAGTTGGTCATTTTCATTCTTGAATAATCATGTTGTTTTGGAATAATTGATAGCCTTTATTCTAAAATTGCTCTTGCAAGTTACACCTCCATTATCTGCTTTCCTGAATGCTCAAGTCTTCTCTCACTATGTTGAGTTTTCACTTGCGTGGTTGCAGAAAGGAGGCCCTTACCTGGCCATTTATCTATGGGCATTCATGTTTGTGCTTTCTCTTGTGATGATGACACTCTACCCAGTTTTAATAGCCCCACTTTTCAACAAGTTTACCCCTGTGAGTATTTGAAATTTCTTACCCTGTGAAAATCATTCAGGCCTATGTCTTGCTTGATTATTAATCTGTTCTTACCCCTGCTCATGCTATGACAAATAGCTTCCAGAAGGAGAGCTCAGGGAGAAAATCGAGAAACTTGCTTTCTCTCTCAAGTTTCCTTTAAAGAAGTTGTTTGTTGTAGATGGATCCACAAGGTCAAGCCATAGCAATGTGAGATTCTTACTTTAGTATATTTGTTGGGGTTTCTTAGCATTACCTGCAACCTTTTCTTCCGGTATACAATGCTTTGTTTTTGCTCTTATCCCTGCTGTTTCTCCAACTTGAAGTAAACTAATGCTTCTCCTCCCTATTTATGTTTTTCTAATGAAAAGAATGATCGATTTTTCTTGGCCAAACTATTCACCTTTCTTTAAGGTGAATGTAATCTAATGGTATTGGTATACACTCAGAGCAGAATTGCAGGGGAGCTTGCATTGAAAGTTCATGGCTATCTGCTGTCTTTTTTGTTTGTGTGTGTGTGTGTGTGGGGGGGGGGGGGGTTAACATGCGTTTGCCTGTCCACCTTGAAGAGTAATTGTTTTTGTAGGTTGAAGAGAAAATGCATTAGATAGATGCATGGTATGTAGTCGACTCTTGTTTCTTGTAGTGTTGATATCATACATGGTTGCAGGTGCTTTCTTTATTGTCAAGTAATCTGTACTGTCATAATAAGATTGTGTTTGGCAATGTGCTTTCCTAGTCTGCTGTGGATCAAATTCATATTCTATCAACAATGTGCAGGCCTATATGTATGGATTCTTTAAGAACAAGCGTATTGTCCTTTATGACACATTGATTCAGCAGGTGAGGAGACCTTTCTTTCTGGATTCTGTCTATATTAACCTTTTATCGCACTTGGAGTTCATTCTCATGAAGACTTTATATATTTTTCCTATGTCCATTTTATTTTGTTAACTTTCTTTAGTTCGAAGCAAGATCTGTGAAATATAGGCATCTCTGGTGTTTCATTATCACAATAGCATTTTATTAGAAATGCTAACACTATCCTAATTGTATTATGCACCAAGTACAATTGTTAAATTCAATCATGTTGTTGGTTGCCTTCTTGGAAGTTAAAAAACATACAGGATGATGAAAATGAATGGATATTTGGTCAATGTAATTGCCGGGTTCACATGACAGCATGAAGAAACAGCGTTGTGTTTTAGGGATAAGGGTTCTGATGTAACTTTGTCCAACATACTAGAAGTTTGAACATTAAGATGCCAGTTGGTGGTTTCTGGTCAAGCTGCTGAATCAGTAGCCTCTTGGTGATTGGACAAATGGTCCCTAAAAGGATATCATATCTGTTCGTGTTTTACTGCTTAGCAACTTGGAAGCTGCCTCCTTAGATGACTTCCTCATTTGTGTCTCCTCAAAAGAACCCCCTTTAGTTACTTAATTATGAATAATTTTTCTAGGAAATATCCTCCCAGATAGGCTATGTATGGCCCTGTAACATTTTATTTTTGGTGGAAGGGAACAAAAATATTCAGCCTTAGTTTCTTGCATGTGTTGGGATGCAATGCTAAATTGCATGCCATACATTCTTTCCTCACATGTTTTGCCTATGAGCTTATATAGTGAGTGATCTGGTGAATTTTAGTCTGGTTTCAGGTTTCCCATCTTCCTCATTTGCTACGTTTCTTTCATGATCTCAGTTTCATCTAATCTCTTAACGAGCCTTCTCCACTGAAACCAATCTTTGGAAGTTCTAAATTCCTGATCTTGAGGTCTGGATTTGATCAGATCTTAAACTAATTTTTTTAACTCTTATCTGATACTTTTCTTCCAAAATTATCAACTCAAAACCTAAGAATGAAAGGTTGGATTTTTCTATTTCTGGGAAGTGAAATACTGGAAATTTCTTGTAATTGGCCAGATTATGAACCTAACGGGTGTGGTCTGCTGACTGTGGTCATTTTTGGTGGTCCTGCCTCAATTTAGAGCCTTTTCAGATCTTATACATCTCCCTGGCAAATTCAAATAGATAAAATCATGGTGCTTGTCTTGGATTTTACTTTTCTGTAGTTCTGAGGAGGTGTGTGGGTGTGGCTCTTTTCCTGTTTAAAAAAATTAATACCAACATCCATGTAGTCCTAGAAAAACAGATTATTGTGTTGTTTAACAAGCACACAGTAGCTGTTCATCCAGGGAGGACCTGTTTGGTGGACATATCATTCATCACAAGAAGCATGTTCTTTGTGATTTATGTAAGGACTAGGTTAATTTTGCAATCTATATACCAGTTTCTTAATCTCCTACTCTTCCTGGAAGTCTGGGCAACTTTGTGCTGAACCATTTAGTTTGTGCCCTCATCTAGAATTTATGGTTGAAATGTGGCTTTGGTTTTCCTTATGCCGTGAAAGTATCTTTACACCTATATGATTCTCTGATTCTTTGCAGTGCAAAAATGATGAGGAAATTGTAGCTGTTATTGCCCATGAACTGGGGCACTGGAAACTCAATCATACAATGTACTCATTTATTGCTGTGCAGGTATGCAGTAATTGTTTTCTTGCTTATTGATTTTTAATTTGCTCCTATATGTGCACAAAATTCTCATTGAATACCATTTATACCATCCGAAAGGCATTTGTCTGAATTCTATCATTGAGAAAAGGCTCGGTGAAAAATTGGACATGGATGCTCTTGCACTTTTGAGACTCTAAATCCTTTGATTTGAGATTCAAACCACAGAGGATTTGTTCATAAGCCTGATGAGAAAATAGTGCTAACAAATCTTGGATTGAAGCACGTGAGAAATTTAAGACATGCTAAAATTCTAAAACATATTGCTGAATCTCAATTTGTATTCGGTATTGGAGTTTGGTGTTTTGTGTGAGGATTTTCCAACCATCCTCCTTTAGATGTCCTTTGACTTTATCTGCAAGCTTTTTTAACTGGTGTATGATTTATTTTTGTTGTTGTATACTCTTATGTTCTGCAGATTCTTACTTTTTTACAATTTGGAGGATACACTCTTGTGAGGAACTCAACTGATCTCTTTCGAAGTTTTGGGTTTGATACACAGCCAGTGCTCATTGGACTTATCATATTTCAGGTATTGCTGATATGAAAACAATTACTGTATGGCGGAATGGAAATGCATGTGTTTTTTTTTTCCTGGGCGAGGTGCAGTTGTATGCCATATAAATTTTTGGCTTTTGTCACAATCTGTTGGGTTTATGTCGCTTGCTTCATATTTGCAGCATACAGTAATACCTCTCCAACACCTTGTAAGCTTTGGTCTTAATCTAGTGAGTCGAGCTTTTGAATTTCAGGTACTCTCTCCCCCTCCTCCATTTGTGTGTATCTCAAAGTCTTGATCTCACTTAATGTAATTGTTTAATGTAGGCTGATGCTTTTGCAAAAAAGCTTGGTTATGGCTCTGCTCTTCGGGCTGGTCTTGTGAAACTACAGGTTAACTATTGAACTTTACTTTTTTACTGTACCCTTATAACAGACAAACCGTGGTGGACATGGAGTCCTGCATATTTCTTGCATTCAGATGTTTATGGGATCTAAGTACTACATTGCCAGAGTATTCTTTTCAAATCCGTTTTTTCCACTATACAGAGCACATTTTGGATGACTGTTGGTCTGCCAGCAACACTGAAAGTTTTAGTTCTGGTTGATAATATGTTATTTTCTAATACAGAATTTGGATTTAATCCGCTCTTGTTACTGTGGGTCCTCTTTTATCCTGGTTGTTAATATTTCATTAGTTCATTGTGTGCCTGCATGATTAGAATGACATGTTTTTCCACATATCAGCCATAATGATAGTGTAAGCTTTTAGCAAGAGATGAGGCCTTATTAATGCCTGGCTTTTAATGGGATTATTAGCAGATAGATAGATAGATAGAATGAATTGGTGGAAATGTACAGAGACTGAACAATGTGTCAATTCTTTTCAGGAAGAAAATTTGTCATCTATGAATACAGATCCTTGGTACTCAGCATATCACTATTCCCATCCTCCTCTTGTTGAAAGACTGGCAGCAATTGATGAAGCAGATAAGAAGGCTGACTAACAAGGGCAATCTGTGGATGGCTACCTGAGGATTTAATTCATTTCATTGCAACTGACAGAATGCTGGAATAGTCAGTCAGCAGTTGTAATATTACCTTATATGAGTTTTGTTGGAGCTTAACACTTAATAGTTCAAGCACACCTTCTCATGTCAGAACACATTTCTCAGGTCAGAGAAGAGGGGAATAGAAGGAAAGGGACAGGAGAAAAGCAACAGGAAACAGTGGAATTTTAGTTATATATCATGTTTGCATGAGCTAATGATCACGGAACCTGTTGATTCATGAGTTTTGAGTCTGATATGACATGCTTACTAATTTTGAGTCAGCTTCTTCTTCTTTTAAATGCAATGAGCCGTGAATTGTTTTAAGAAAAGCGCTTCTGTCATTGGGCACGAAACAACCATGAAAATCTCAAGAAATTAAGTTGTGGCAAATAAGTTACGTAAAATTTATCGTGATTGTAAATTGTGACAAATCTTGAAATTAAGTTGTAATTTTTTCAACTTTTTTGCCTGACCCAATAAGTTATATAAAATTACAAGATTTATCACAATTTACAATCATAATATTTAAAGTTGTTGCATTTCATAATCTCGATATCATAAAATTTATAAATTTGTTTTATTTTTTTAATTTTTTTAAAACTATATGATTTCATCAATATTTTTAATTTACCTTGTTAACTAAAAAAAACTGATTTTTTTTTATAAAAAAAAACCATCATCATTGTTTGAATCTGTGTTGAGGGTGCTTGCAGGTATGCCTGTGATTATCTTCCATCTTAAAATTGAGTTCGTGCCTTGTGTTGTCAAAAATTGCAACGTAATTGGTCATTTTTAACTGGTTTTTTTAAAAAAAAATTATTTTTTTTAGTTAGCTTTGAATTATTTAGTAATTTGGATATGCTCAAGTCAGGATATTTTACAAATTTTCTATTGTTAATTTTTTTTATTGTCATTGTATTCCTTTTATTTATATTATTTAAATTGCCTATTAAACCAATACCTCAAAATCTTAATTATTAGTTTTTAGTATTTTTTTTCCGGCCTGCGGTTAACCACAGGCCACAAATCTAGTAGTTTTCTCAAGAGTCAAAAGTAAAGGAGGCCTGGTCTGTAAAGAGAGGAGAGGAGCATCGCACCCGTATTTTTTAGCCGACTCCTACAACTTAGCCATTAGCCATTTGAACCTGGGCCGAGCCTTTTCCACTGGGGACCACAAATAAATATTTTTCTTGCATCCTTTGTCCCATATTAAAATAAAATAAGAAAAAGACAACTCCAAATATAATATAATATTTTGGTCGGCAAATGAGGTCCGGATAGGGCAATTCCGTGTGCTAAGAAGGAAGGATTCTGTCCGTTGGATCAAATGCATTAAATAAAATCAAGCTTGACTTTCCTTGCTTTTTCTCTGACCGTTCATTTCCTCACAAAATAAAATTCAACGAAAGAATAAAAAATCAAAGAATATATCTATCCGTTACCACATTTCTCCACTCACTTCCTTCCACGTACAACATCTGATCTCCTCACTTTTGCCCATCTTCAGCTGCAAAACAAAGACCTCATCTACCTGCCATTGATTAAACCGGAAACTTTCGACGAAGCAGCGCCCTTGGAAGCTTTTTCTCTGAAATTTCCCATCTTTTGCTAGAACCCCTTCAGGTACAATTTCTCCTTTCACTATTTTATTTCATGCAATCAGTCTTCTCTGTTTTGGTTTCTCTTTTCTAGATCTTATACCAGTACTTTTTTTTTTGTTAAAAACGATTAGGGTTAGGGTTTCAGTTTTTATAGGGATTTTTGAGTCTCAGTTTGGCTTGATGGTTACTTTGATCTAAGGATCTGCTGCTAAGGTCAAGTTATTAATTTTGTACTCCTTGATGGTACAAAATAATCTGCTTGTCTTGTCGTGTTCTAATTTTAGGAATAGAAGGCATGAATTGAAATGGGAGACCCATAGATCGAAGCTTTAGATGCTATCTGGTAAGAAAATTCCTGGCTGACATTTACTTTCTTTTTTTTCTTTTTTTTTCCTTTAATTTAATTGATTTAAACCTGAAACTATTTTTTGAATGAGATAAAGAGAGAATAAGCACTTATTTAGCGCCTTTTTTTTGTCGATGTGATGTTACTGATTTTGAAAAGATGAAGAGTGGCCAATAAGGATATGCATAACTTTTTTTTGTGTAGTTTTTATTTTATCTAGCCATTTTTTTTTAAGATCTGTATGCCATGTAGGTTTTTTAGGTCAATGGGCATTGAATTTTTTTTTATGGGTCTCTGGTTAGAGTTTTACATCATTTTCTCTGAGGAAGGACCCGGAGGTAAAAAGAAAGACCGTTGTTAGATATTTGGTTCAGCCTCCTGCTCTCTTGTTGAGTTGTTTCATTTTTTTAAGAAGCTCCTGTGATGATGAGTTTTGCCATTTGTCTTGTTGAGTGTGGTTTCTAATTGCTTTCTATTGATCTATGTCTTGTGTTTGGCGTGGTTTTGGCTGATTTTTGTGTTTTCAGTTTGTTATTCTGGTGATGTTTAATTTTCTTTTGTTGTTGTGTGCAATAAGAATAATGATTTTGATTTTTCCAAACTTCTTGAAGTAAATTGTTGAAATGAGTCGACCACAAGAGCCACACCGCCCTTTCTTCCCATTCGGAAATCCTTTCAGGATGCTATCTTCAAAGGGTTCTCAACTGTCCCCAAGACTTCTTTCTCTATTAAATGCTTTTGAGGATGCTTTGGCAGCAAGGTTGCGGAAACTTAATCCTAAAGACAAGTATGATGTTCTTAGCTTGGCATGGATGAAATTGGCAATGGAGTCACTCTGTGAGACTCATACTGACATAAAAACCCTCACCACCGAACTTGATCTCCCTGTGACTGACTGGGATGAGAAGTGGATAGATGTGTACTTGGACATCAGTGTGAAATTGCTTGATATTTGTGTTGCTTTTAGTTCTGAGCTCTTGCGCCTGAACCAAGGTCATCTCATGCTTCAATGTGCCCTGCATAATTTGGAGTCCAACACTTCAGAGAAGCTTGTGCGGGCACGTTCTTCTATAGATAGCTGGAGACAGCACATTGGCTCAAAGAACCCTAGACTGGAAAACTGTAAATCCATCCTGGATGGTCTTGTGGATTCACTGAGTCTGCCAAAGGTTAAGAACTCAGCCAAAGGAAAGGTGTTGATGCAAGCTATGTATGGAGTTAAGATACATACAGTGTTTGTATGTAGTGTCTTAGCTACTGTGTTTTCAGGTAATTCAAAGAATCTGTTAGATTTGGATGTTGCCAACACAACAATGTGGGTGCAAGCTTTTTCTGATTTGCAAACTAATGTAAATGGAGGAATTAGAGATATATTTTCTCAAAGGAAATTTACTGCCTTGAAAGAATTAGATGAAGTTGATACTGCTGTGAAGAATTTATATCCCATGATCCAAGATGGTACGAGGCCTATTGAAGCTGAAGCATTCAGTAATTCTTTTTCAGATTTGGGGAGGAGAGCAGAAAAACTTTCCCAAGGGCTAGATTTTCTTACTAAGGTAGTAGATGGCTTTTTCAAAATAGTTTTAAGTGGGCGTGATGCTTTGCTTTGTAACTTGAGAGTGTCTGATACTGTTGCTGACCCATTCCCAGGGAGCAATGGGGAACAGTTTGTAAGATAGATGGTTATGGTGAAGCTTGCTATTCGAATGTATAGTTTTGGTATGAGATGTTCCCTCAGTAGTATTGTCAAGTGTGAAGTACGTTGTGCTTTCATACTGGTTTGTACAAGGATGTTGTATGATATAATGTCAGTAATACATGAAAATGCTTTGCACTATTTCACTCATTATGTTTAACCCAACTTCCTGTCCCATTTTTCAGTGTAGCCAGGGAGACTTTGATAGCATGCTGCTTTCTTTGATATTATAAAGCTTAGGTTTTTTTTTCCCAGATATTCTTCGAGTCGTTTGTGATAGGACATTGATGCTTAATTGGTCTCATGGAGGATGCGTATCATCAGGGCTTTTTTCCTGTGCTGTGCTTGAAAGCTGAAGAAGCTGAGGTTTACTGTGTAGTTACCATAACGACTGTGTGTGAAATTCAATCGGGTCTGTTATTTCTTTCCAAAGTATGAATATATTACTCTCACTGCACATAAAATTATATGTTCCTTAACTAGAGATGCGGGAGGGAGTGTCGCCTTCTCAATTCTGTTTTTGTTCAGGGATGAAGTTATTCCTAGTTAACGTCCCCCCTGATATTCAATCTCACCTTGTAGACTGAACACCAACCCAATCGGTTCTCTCCTTGCCGGCTTGGAGACTTGAAACCTTCACTTTAGCGGTTGTGTGCCCAAAAGTTCCTGAATGTGTTTGTGTTCAATTGACCTAGAGTTGTTGGCATACCAGATCCAACTAATATTGACTTCATGTGTGCTTTTGCATCATTTCTATGGGGGTGCCAATTCGTGACTATGGAACATGTTTGGAACGAATCAACATCGTTTCATGAACTTTGGATAAGATGTATTATTTCAATGGTTAGAATTCCATAATTGAATTAAAAAAAAAATAGAAATTCTTTTTTCTTTCTTTCTTTTTCCTACAAGGGAAGAAAAGATTCATTAGCTCTATCGATTATCAAATCCCTGTACCTTTGTTAAAGACATCACATGGAATAGCTTGCATGGAATGGGAAAAGAAAAAAATTCAATTCAAAATAGAAGTTGCTGAGCTAGAATGAATGGAGTCAGGTGGATACTGATTGCTAAGTAGCGTAGCAACTCGACCAGAGGGAGACGAGTGAAGATATCGCATCCTACGAGGAAAAAAAATTTCAACAGCTCTATCAATTATCAAATCCTTATGTCTTTGTTAAAGATATCGCATGGAATAGCTTACATGAAGAAACTCAGATTCAAAATAGAAGTTCCTGAGCCAGAAAGAATAGGGACTGACAAGAAACGTAGCAGCTCGACCAGCGAGAGAGGAGTTCGGGAACATTTTTATTATATGCTTCTTAGCAGTTGAATGAATTAGCGCTCTGGCTGTAGCTAGATAGGAAGTTTCTGCCGGAAGCAGCTGGACAATCTGGGAATGCTTTGCAAAGCAAAGAAGCTTCCCTTGATTCCATTGATAGGTATTAATCTTTTTTGTAGAATCCCTAAAGCAACGAGCACAGCATATGGTTAGAAATATAAAAATATGCAGTATATTTTTATAAAAATACTTTTTTAATTAAAATACTTTTTTTTAATTTTTCATATTAATACATCAAAACCAATTAAAAATATTTTTAAAAAATATTAATTTGATACTTTTTAAAAAAAATAATAATTAGGTTGGGCTATAAAAACAAACATTATCTTGTTCTGGGCTTTTATTCTTTTTCTATTTTGTGTTTCGATTTACTACTTTTGTTTTATCTCTACTAGTAATTTATTAAGAGGAAAACAGAGGCTAAAAATTGGCTATTTGAATAGTAAATTTTTTATCTTTGAGCAACGAATGGTGAATTTCAAAGCGAAAACCATTTTAAATTGGGAACGCAATAGGGCCAGAATGTTGATCCTTGAAGGGGAAAAAAGATGAAAATTTTAAAAAGAAATTTTGTTCCATTTTTTTATTTCATATTTAAGATTAATATATAAATTTATCTCGTGAAATAATTCGGTTTTATGGATTATTTACTCTCCTAAAAAGGGAATGGCTTATTAAAGTGATCAAAATTGTATTTAAAATTGTGACTTGTTTAATGGTTGAGATTTGGTGACCCATTCAAAGGCACGTGTCATAAAACGTGCTCTTGGTGATCCATGGAAGGTGGGGGGTTGAGCAGGGCCCTTTAGGTAAATTAGCAGCTCGATCATTTAAGAAATCCACACATAGGTGGTTGGTTTTATGTTGTCTTTTTCGTGCGGTTGTTATTCAAGATTTAATTTTTTTATTTAAAATTATTTTTTTATATATTTTAAAATTATTTTGATATATTAATATAAAACAAATTATTTTAAAAAAATATTAAAATATAACATCTACAGCACAGCACAGTTGCATTAAGTTGATTTATAAAACTTGTTGAATCTATTAAATGCACTAGCACTCGCCAATAAAGTTTTGCAGATATGACCAGTCAATATAATTGTCATGAAATTTCAAAGAATATCACTGAAGTCTACACAAAAAAGAATTTGATTGAAGTCAATATAATTTATTTTTTTTCATAGTTTTTTAGCTAAATAAAAATATACTTTATGTGTCAGTTAACATAAAATTAAGTAAAATATTAAATTGAATGTAGAAATATAATGAAATTATTATTTTACTCTTTATTCTTTAAGCTTTAATTAGGGGTAGAAAGATCTTTGTATACGTTGAATTTATCATTCTTGATTTGTTTGGAGTAATATTATCTTTTTATTTTTTTAATAATAATATAATTACTGTATTATCTATAAAAAGTAAGTAATTAGAACCTTTTGTCTAGGGGAGCTGTAAGATAATTTTAATTTTGTCATGAATAATTGATTTAATTAAGTATTAAATTTATTAGTCTTGGTTTTAAGGAATTAATTGTTATTTTCTAATAATTTTTTTTTTGTTATTGTTATTTAGTTTTAGAGATATTTTTGTTTGTTTTTTTTAATATAATTTTATGTGGACAGAAGAAGGGCATGTCCATTCTCTCAAGGAAGAAATAAATGTCAGGGAAGATTCACGACGACTCATTCCAAATTGATTTCTGTACTTGTGGTGCTCTTTGAACGAAACCCCTCCAGTGATTCCAAGATAATTAATTAACTTGGTAATTAGTTAGAGCAACTTGAATGAAAGGGTTGAAAGGTCCCCCGTTGCCTTCGTTGGACCAGAGAGTTGGGGGGTATGACGCTCGATCGGCTGAGCTACTACCCCACTTGCCAAGGATCACGTCAGTTTTTTTATAAATGTTTTTTTTTCTGTTATTATTATTTTTTTTAGTCATAGGGGCATTTTTAATTTTGTACATAAAAAAAAACTATTAACACGTGTCAGCTGCTATGTCGTTTTCAAGCGATGCATACGATTGATAACAATGGTTGAAATCAAATTTCCATAATATCATTTGATGTATCTCAGCATCCTCTTCTTTTTTAAGAGGGGCGTGTATGATAGTAAAATTTAGTTTGACGCTAATTGACTGTTTTTTTCTTTTTTTTACTCGGATTGTGTAGTGACCATGCAAAAAATTATGTCAGCCCTTTAATTTTTCTTTTCTTTTGATTCATTCTTTCTTTTTTTAATTGTAATTTTTTTATTTACATTGATTGTTTCTAACTGGATTTTATTTTTTATTTCATCCCTAGTTGTTTGATTTTGTCAGTTTTTTTTATTAAATCTAGTCATCGTTCTTTTAATTGCTATTTTTTTCAATTTTTTTCTTGATTTGTTTGTTTTTCTTCAATTCTATTATTGGGCATTTCATTTCATGGAATTTTTATGTCAAGTTTGGTGCCTAATTCTTTTAATTGTTATTTTTTAATTAATTGATTTTTTTTTTCAATTTCATCTTTAAACATTTAATTTCATTTAAATTTTCCCTTGACATTTAATTTCAATTGTTTTTTATGTTGAATTTAGTCATAATTCTTTTAAATGCTATTTGTTTAGCCTTGCATTGTTTTTTTTATTATTGATTTTTTTCCCTCAATTTCATCCCTCAATATTTGTTTAGTTAAGAATTTCGCTTCTTTGTTTTTTCAGATTTGCCTTTGATGGGATCGTCTCATGGCTTGGGTCATAGATCTGAAAAATTAGCTTGAGTCGACTTTGATCATTTTTAAAGCATTTTTTCAAATATTTTTTTTGCTAATATTTTTTACGCTTTGTTATTTGTGGGGTTATTTCAATTTCATGTTCTAGGTCATGTGTTTGATTTATTTACCAAGATTGGTTGCCGGCTTCACTCGAGGGTTTTTTTTATCCTTTTTTTATATGTTTCCATTCCTTATATTTTTCTGGTGTGTTTGGCCTTTCGTAATATTTTTACCATGTGGGTTTATTCAATCATTTTTGTTTGTATTTATTGTTTAAGCCATAAGTTTTTTATGGTGGATTTATTTTTATTTATTTAAATAAAAAATTTTAGTAAATATAATCGGATAAATATCTCATCTTTACAGTTTCTTTCTTGGTTATTGTTAACAATTTTTTTTTTATCATTTACATAAATTATTATCGATTTATTTAGTTAGATGATTACATAGACTTTTCAAATGACACTTTTAATTTTTCATGTAAAAAAACACATTAGATCAGCCTGCACATTTGATATATTTTTTAAAAAACATTATAAACTGCATGCCGAATTCATGATTTTAATTTTTTAGTTTGTTCTTTTTTTTTCTTTGCATCTTTTTTTGAAAAATATTATTTTTTTATTCCTTAAACTTGGTTTATTTATACTATTCTTTTTGTTTATTTTTGTATTCTTTTGTATTTTTTTCCTCTACTCTTCTGTTTTTGGAAATTTATTCTATAAAGACCGGGGAAATAATGTTTCACTTTAGCAATTGTAACATTGTTTATTTTTTCAGTTATGTTAAAAATTAGCTTGAAATCTTATATATTTTTATTAATACATATAATTTTTATTATATGTAAGCGTCAACTTTGTGATTCACAATTATATTTTTTACTTGATGTAATAAAAACATTAATAATACCTACACGTTAATTCTTTTGTGTTGGAAAAAAAATTACTCGACCTGCAGCTAGATGAGTTGAATAGACGCGCTGACACTTTGTTTTTTATATTTATTGACACAAATAGTGCTGACTTTTGATTTATAATTAGAATTAAAAAAATAAATTCAAAAAGTTGGCATATTTATTTTTTGTTTTTTTTCAACTTTTTTTTTTCAATTTACTACACGTGTTGTTCTCGTGAAGATAGCAGGGGAAAATGAAACCACCAAGCGCTTCTTGCTTATCGTCATTGTCAGCTATATTGCTCAAACGAAAATAATTTTTTTTTTCAGTTCTCCCTTCAGGGCTTAAAGTTTGTTACAGGCATGATCACACGATGACGACGTTGTAGCAGATTCTGACTAGTAGAATAGGAAGGAATCACCCTGTTTGGTTCCAACACCATTGAGCATAGAATCCAGACAATATATCCTTGTTATCGAATAAAAAAACAATATAAGACACGAAGAGAGAGAGTATGAAGAAAGAGGGGAAAGGAGATGAGAAGTTCATGGAGAGTGCAGGGAAAGGGGAAAGGGAAAAAAGTAGCAAAGAGAAAGAAAAGAAAAGTCAAAAGGATATTTTAGTTGAATATAATAAAACCAACAAAGACGAACACGTTAAGTACACTTAATAAAATGTCCAAGGAAACGGAGAAAATGATGGATTTTCCGGTTGGTGGCAAATAAGGTAGACTTTGACTTGGAGCCTTAAGGTGTCGTCCTCCTTGGAGGAGGTTGTTTTGTTTTGTGTTTTGAAATGTTTTTTTTATATATAAATAAATTAAAATATATATTTTTTATTTTTTAAAATTTGTTTTTTACAACGTATCAAAACAATAAAGAAATATTAAAAAAATTTAAAACAAAAAAAATTTAAAAAGTAATGGTTCAATCACAATGCTAAACATGGGCTTCGCTAGTGTTTAATATTGTAATAATAATTTTTTTTTAAAATATGTTTTGCTTAAAAATATATTAAGATAATATATTTTTTATTTTTTAAAATTTATTTTTAATATTAATACACTAAAACAATAACTTAAAGTAATATTTTTTAAAAAAACACACGTTTACACCACAAAACAAATGGGACCTTAATCTTACTGTTGTCTTGTGAATTTTTTAGCAAGTTAAAAGTTAGTTTAAAAAGGTGTTTGCCCTGTATTTTAAGTGGAGTTTATTTTAAAAATTACTTTTTAAAAAAAATTAATTTTTTTAAATAATTTTAACATGTTAATATTAAAAATAAATGGAAATGCGATGTTCGAGGAGGAGAAGGATACTTGAATTCTTGAAATTCTCACAAAAGCAATACGATATTTAAAGACTAAAGTATCCAGCTGAGTGCTCGTTTGAATGAAAATGGAGGGAGTAGAGAACCATAGCCACACCCATCATCATGATCTTGCTGAGGTGTTCTCTTGTACGTCGAAGAAAGGAATGATTTTATGGATCTTCTCTTCCAGCCTTCCCAGCTTGAAAAGTTTGGGATAAAAGACATTGTTTTAAAAATTGGGTCCGCTTGCTCTGGCTATAGGACCCCTGATTTTGAAATGAAATCAATTTGCTACCCATCATTTCTTCAATTTTCAACTACACATCCTTTTAATAAGTAGGTAGTATTTGAAATTATAATAATAATAATTTTTTAAAATGATTTTTTTTAAAATTATTTTTCACACAACTACTTCAAAACATTCAAAAATACTAAAATAATTAATTTTCAAGCAAAAAAAAATTTAAATTTTATAAAACACGTTTCTACCTAAAAAATAAAGGTATCCTTAATGTATGACAATAACTACTTATCAAAATAGTAGGCAAGGCATACCATTCAAAGTCTAGAGTTTGTATTAGAATAATTAAATTATCATGATTAAAGATGTCGAGGTTATTTATTTTTGTGTTTTAATTTTTTTTTTAAATTAAATTTTATTTATTTATTTATTTGCTTAAAATATTTTTTTGTTGTTTTCAAATATTTTAATATATCTATGTTAAAAATAAAATTTTAAAAATAAAAAATATTTTTTTAAAAAATTGCTGCTACTATTCAAAAAGGCTTGTCACCGGACCTAACCTAACCATTCTTTAATTAACAAAAAAAACAGTTTTCTTTACTAAACAGACCCAACATAAAAACAATATAAAAAAGGTCAGCAATTCTCGAGGCACGAGGGCAAAGCTTTACCTGTTCAAAGGTTCACCCTACACATAAACGGTTCAAAGACGTTCAAATGTTTTTTATTTATTTATTAAAATAATATATTTTTTAAAATATTTATTTTTAATATTAGTATATAAAAAGCAATCCAAATATATATATATATATATATATATATAAATAAAATATAAAGCAAGTTTTTTTATCAAATTTTAAAAAAAATTGCTGGGAAAAAAATAAATAAATTTTATGACCTGTTTAAAAATATAATAAAAATTTTTTAATTTTTTTTTTAAAATATATTAAAATAAAATATTTTTTATTTTTTTATACCAACATATCAAAATAATAAAAAATAATATAAAAAATTAATTTAAAAATAAAAAATTTAAATTTCTTTAAAAATATGGTTGAATCCTATAATATACTAGATATATGGTAACAGTAGTAATAAATAAATTAATTAATAAAAAGAAAAACTCCCACGCGCAAATCAAAAGAAATGTCAAAACGACAAAACTTTACACCTGCCTACCGACACGCCCGCCCCAAATATTAGCCCTTCCTCCCCTCCCCTCTGCTTTCTACTTCATCAACAACTTTAGTACTGGACGGACTGCTTAATTACCTCTCTCTCTCTCTAGCTTGTAATCGGATCCTTACTAGTTGCTGCTACTGAAAAATGTCCAGCTTAGAGTCAAGCTCAGGTGGTGACCCTAACATCAAAGGCATACCTACTCATGGTGGACGCTATGTACAGTATAACGTGTACGGTAACCTCTTTGAAGTTTCTATGAAGTACGTCCCTCCTATTCGCCCTGTTGGCCGTGGCGCTTATGGTATTGTTTGGTACGTCTGATTCTTATTTGTAAACTACTTTTCCTCTGTTGTTAAGTTTCAACTGTAGGTTTTCGTTACTTTATAGTTTTCGATTTCAGTTCTTTTAGTTTTAGGTTAAGTTATGAATTTTTTATTATTCGTTTTTCGTAGCCTGGTTTTAATGCCGTGTTGGATTGTATTAAGATTTTCTCCAAAGTGAAATTTCAAGAATAAAATCTTGATCTTGATCTTTCTTAAAAATGAGTGCTCTTTTGCAAGATTCCAGAAGATACTAGTTTGCTTTTATTTACTTGGTGTAAACCGTGAAAAGCTGGTGCTAAAGAATTTCTTAATTTTTGAGCTATGGAATATTTATTGCAAGAGAAGTAAATCTTTTTTATTAGTTGTTGGAGTTCTAAGAACTGCTATTTCTGGTGAAGTGTGAATGTATTTTGTGATTTCGTTGTGTGTGACTTAATTTCTGTCTGTAATCATCTATGTGAAGGAAGATGTGGTTTTTTTATTTCCTTCAGTGCTGCTGTGAATGCCGAGACACGTGAAGAGGTTGCCATTAAGAAGATTGGTAATGCATTTGACAACAGAATCGATGCTAAGAGGACTTTACGAGAGATTAAGCTTCTTCGCCACATGGATCATGAAAATGTAAGTTTGAATTCCCTTGTTATTCTCATGATTTCCGAGCTCAACTCAAGTTATTGTTTCATGATTTCATAGATCAATTCAAGTTGTTGCTCAGGTCAGTTATAATTCTACCAAGAACCTGAAATCTGTTGCAATCATAGTTTTCTTTTTAGGGGTGGAATTTTTGTAAACCTGACCTTTGTTTACTTTATTATTATCATCAATTGGGTGATTCCTAGTTAAATTGAACTTAAGCTCTGCTTTCATAGAGCGTGACGATCTTGGTGATTCAAAAGTCAATTGCTAGATTGGCTACAGTATATTACTTTGGATTCATTTGATTCACAATTTTCTATTGTAATCAACTGCGTCATGTAGATATGTTCTTTGGCAGCTCAGGATTGACCGGTTTATCATGTTACTTAAGTTTTTAAGTTCTATTTGACTTTTCATCATCCACATTTGAGACTGGTTTGTCAACACACTCTAATTGCATGGCATCGGAGCCTATACATCATGAGTGCTTGCTGATGTTTTATTGTAGAACTTGTGTATTTATTGTTTCTATGGTGTTTTGTTATAATTATGATCTTACTACTCATTCCCCGCTCCTCAGGTTATTGCTATCAAAGACATCATTCGGCCTCCCCAGACAGAAAACTTCAATGATGTCTACATTGTTTATGAATTAATGGATACAGATCTTCATCAAATAATACGCTCCAACCAACAATTGACAGATGATCATTGTCGGGTTAGCTCCATTAATTCTTCTTGGGTTTTGTCTCTGCTATAAGTAATCTATACTCATAGCAAGCGGGTTATCTAAGACATTATTGTTCTTGTGGTTGCTTATTTGATTTTTACTTATTTTTTACCATCCTCTAGAATATTGTGATCTTTGACTGTAGCTTTTAACTTGCTGCAAATCTCAAGCTTTACTGGTTGAAATTGTGACAAAATGGTTTGACTAGTCATGATAAGCAGCATAAGCTATTCTTCCTCATTTAGCTATAAATAAATGCTATATTTTCAACTAAATCACAAGCATAGCATGATGACTTTCATTATCTGTTTGTCTTTGTTGAGCCAATAGGTTTATTAGTTGGCTACCTTGTCATTTGTAATTTAATGGTATCATGTCTCTAATAATTCACAGTTATCAGTGGGCTTCACTGCTCTTTCTACCTCGCCCCCTTTTTTCTCAAATCCCAACAGATCACCCCATCATGTTAATCACCCCTTTTTATCTCTCTTTTTTATCACAAGGGGGCAAATTTACAAAAGAGAGACAAGCCATGGCCACATGCCACAGCCCAAGAGACTGCTAATGAATAAAATGCTTTCTCTAACGAATGCTATAGTTGGAATTATCATTGTTTTATGAGCAAGAATAGCATAAATTAACAAATACCGTGTTAGGTGCTTGATTTTAATTGATATCTAAATTGTTGCTTTGCAGTATTTTCTCTATCAATTGCTAAGAGGGCTTAAATATGTACATTCCGCAAATGTCTTGCATCGTGATCTAAAACCCAGCAATTTGTTCTTGAATGCTAATTGTGACCTTAAAATTGGCGACTTTGGACTTGCAAGGACAACATCTGAAACGGATTTCATGACCGAGTATGTGGTCACTCGATGGTACCGGGCACCAGAATTACTCCTCAATTGTTCCGAGTACACTGCAGCAATTGATATATGGTCAGTGGGTTGTATACTTGGTGAAATCTTGACTCGGCAACCTTTATTTCCTGGGAAAGACTATGTTCATCAGCTGAGGCTTGTTACAGAGGTATGTCATTTTGCAATTGTCCATCAGCCGTGTTCTGGAGTATTCTTGCTGTGTTTTCTCTATCAAAGTATTTGCTCATTGTTTGAGGACTGAGGCTCTAACTCTTTTCATTCACTTATATGTGATTGTTAGTGGCCATTGATAATTATAATTTATGCACCCTTTGGCCTTTTTTTCTCTCCCTTGTGTCCAAATGGCAGGAATTGCATTATTGTTAAGTCTCAATCTGGTAACTGTGTAATGATCATGGATTAATCTAGGATGTCACATCCGGGAGCAGGTTCGTAAAGTTATTATTTTGAGGGGTCTATTTAGAAGAACCTTTTAAAAAAAATTTCAAACTTGGGGGGGTTGAAATTTTTAATTTGTCCCTGGTAATGATGATATCTTAGGAACAACAGTGCAACAAAGAGATGTGATTAGGAATCAGAAATTCCCTCCTCTCTTTATTTCCTTTTCATTTATGTGATAGTGATGCATCTCCACTTCTATCCTGTTTTATCATCACATTCTTATTTGTTTTGTTTTTTTGCTGGTTGTGCATGGCACAACTATGAGCTTAACACCTTGTGCATTTATCTTTGAATAGCTCATAGGTTCACCTGATGACTCCTGTCTTGGTTTCCTGCGAAGTGAGAATGCACGAAGATATGTCAGGCAGCTTCCACAATACCCAAGGCAAAATTTTGCTGCTAGATTTCCTAATATTTCTGCTGGTGCTGCTGATTTGTTGGAGAAAATGCTGGTCTTTGATCCAAATAGGCGTATTACAGGTAAAATGAGGCAGGCATGATAGTGATTTCAAGGACTAGTTTGTGACATTGTGGGAACATTTTTTTTAAATTGATGACTATAAAAAAAACATAGAGTACAGTTGAACATTCAGGGTCATATGTAGCATTGATAGTGCATCAAAATAATAATTAATACGGATATAGTGTCATGTTGCTTTATCTTTATGGGACCTTTTCCTGTAAGCTTGGCTATGCATTTGACCTGGAAGTAAGTGCATTCACCAAATAATATTTGAGATAATGGCGATTATTCGATAAAGTGAAATTGCATATCTTGGTAGTAGTATAGTAAAATATGGTATGTCCCAACAATTGGAAATTATATCAAATTGATTAAAATTGAGTTTATTTTCTGATCAATGAAGCTTTTATTTGGGCAGTGATTACATTTGACCTTTTCTCTTTGCAGTTGATGAGGCATTGTGCCATCCATACTTGGCACCTCTTCATGACATCAACGAGGAGCCTGTCTGCCCAAGGCCTTTCCTCTTTGATTTTGAGCAACCATCTTTTACTGAAGAAAACATCAAGGAACTCATCTGGATGGAATCTGTAAACTTCAATCCAGGTCCTTGAGAATTATATGATTGACTTGTTGTTGTATACATTTGGGAAGCTATCCCATGGTTACAATGGACAACAATATAACATATCCACCAGATTCTCTGAGAGAAGAAGAGATAAGAAACTTACTGGATGCATAGAATTTTCTGTAGGTTTCAATGAACTGATACTTCAGATTTTTTACAACATCAAAAAGTGTAAGATGGAGGACAAGCAGTGTAATTCTAAAGTTTGCTGAGCAGAATCTCCATAAAGATTCCATCTTTAGTTGTTGTAGGTTCTTCCTTGGCCCGTGCCATGGGCCACTTAAGCTTTATGAGGAGTTCTCTAGTGAACTCTATTGGTCATGGAGTGAACTCTTCATGGTTTTGAGGACGCTCGATGGTCCCTGTTTTTTTTTCCAGTTTCTGAATGTTGATTTTGAATGTGAAGAATTGCTAGGTAATAACATGTTTCTCATTGTGGACCTGGAAGAGATGAAATCTGTAGATATTATTTCTGGTACTGTTGTGCGGGTTATTGTGAGATGGTTATGCTTTATGGTGATTTGGACTTTAGATGTTGGGACATGGGTGCTGGTGTTTGGCTTGACTGTTGTTATAGAGATCTCATAGGCTTTTTATCTTTCAACAGCCAGCTGCAGTAGTTGAGGAGAGAATTCCAGACCCTTGCTGGTACGAACGAAGATTGTGTTATCATCTGGAACATGAACCATGGCAAAGGTTATGTTGATTATATGGGACACTGAAGTTGAATCGGATAATTTCATCACGACTTGAGAAATCGATTCTAAAAAACCCACCACTTCCATTTCGCTATGTTTTACTATTATTTGTTGTGTGCTTAATGCATTTCGATCCAAGGCCTTGTATGGCTCGTGTCAAATTCTGCTTGTTCAATCTTATATTTGTTGACAACAAATTTCGTGTTGCGTATTTGTTTCGATTATGTTTGTGCTTGAACCTGCTTAAAGCATTTCAATCCCAAGCAATGAACAGATTTTGTCAATATATGGTAGTCTGATCATGCTGTGTGTGCGCGATATGAACACTTGTAAGTTATAAAACTGAGAGAAACTAGTAGATTATATATATTTTTGGCTCGGAGCTAGCAGTGTTTATACATTGCTTGATGGTAGTAGAGAAGCAAAGTTCACATGTAACTCATTCCGAAGGAGCACGTCTTGAACTGCACCAAGTCGATTGGTATATTCTCCGGAGGGAAATCACAGGATGTGATTTTCTCTGGCCCCTGATCCGGTAGCAAATCACATGGCCGTGGACTTACCCCGCTTGTCATCCCCTCAATTTCGGTGCAGGTCCACGGCACCTTCTTTGCCTTCGGTGCCAATCCGATTGTAACATTAGAGATGCAAATTTCCTTGAATGGATCGCCTGCAATGCCCTCCAATCTAGCTGCCATTGTCACATTATCGGCAACCATGTCCCTGTAATTAATGCCTTGAATCAATGGCAGTGCATTTGGGTCATAATTCTTATCAGCATGTGACCCATAATTTCCAGTCATCCAAAAGACCCATTTCATGGTATGCATAGTCATTCTCTTCACGTATATGTCTTTCACATACCCTCCTCTCCCTACAGCAGTTTTGATCCTGACCCCAGATTCTGTGTGGATGGCTGTGATATCCTCTGCTCTAACATCTTCTATCCCACCCGACATTTCACTCCCTAGAGCAATCGTGGCACTGTATGGAGAGATGCACGTGAGCCGTCTGATGACTAGTTGCTTTGTGGGCATTCCAAACGCAATCCCGTACTCGTCCCAACCGCTTTTAACTGCCACACAATCGTCTCCAGAAACTATGTAACAATCTTCAATTTTAGTGTTTGTACAGGAATCTGCAACGTCATACCACAGAATTAAATGCTGCCCAAGTTGTTCGTGCAAAATATTAGGCACATTGGATGTAAGGTATTCGGCTTTCAAGTTCTTGAACTTCAAGATGGTTGAACAATTATAAGCGAATCAGAAATCAGGGAAATACAAACCTGGATTAATTCCATCGGTATTTGGTGATGAGATTGGAGCGATGATGGTAATGCCTTGCACAAGAATATCTCTGCAATCCCATGATTAAAGAAAAAATTAAGAAGAGGACAAAAATAGTCATGAAAGTCTCTCTTAAATATATATGTGTGTGTGTGTGTGTGTGTGTGTGTGTGTGTGTAATGTGGAGAGATGTGATCATATATGTGATGACATACAGCAGGGTATAGAATACCTGCTGTAAACAGGATGAACATTCCAAGACGGGGAATTCAGGAGTGTCAGATTTGAAATTTGGATAGTATCTGAGAACATGATCTCAATTAAGTAAGGCCTGGTGTATTTTAGCTTGCCCTTGTGGAAGTTCTGCCACCAGAAAGCTCCCTGGCCGTCAATTGTGCCATTGTTCCCTGACATTTCAAATTTGTCACCAACTCACTTGTAAGATCGACCGCAGGTAAAAGCGCATGATTTTGTTATAATTTGTAAAATTGCTCTTAAATCTTGCTCATCACTTCTTAAATTGCATTGCATTACCTGTAATAATAACGTCAGTGAGGTTCGTTCCAAATATGAGACTGCTGTACCTTCCAGCTGCTGCATCCCTCCCTCTGCCGTATGATGGCAGAGGTTTCATCACTGGCCATTCTTGCATGTCCTAAACCATTCCATTCTTGACTTGGTTAATCAACAAAACAGAAGACGCGCGAGAAATTTTTTAAGGAAGAAAAAAAAGTTGGCACTTCTACGTCTATGCGTAGGTGTAACCATGCAAACCTGAGAGGCAAGAAGCACAGCATCCTTGTGTAGGTAGAGTGTGAAGTGGCTGGTAAGACTGAAGCTACCAGTCAACCATTTTCCAGCAGGAACAAAGAGCTGAGAGCCACCATCTGATGAAAACTGACTCAAATGATCAATTGCATCCTTAAATGCTTTAGTGTTCGATGTTGTTCCATCCCCAACTCCTCCGAAATCAGTTAATGATGCACTGTGAGCCCTGCAATTTATGGCACTGTACTCAAAGGAGTCCAAAATCCTCGCCTTTCTGCTCTCAGCACCTCTGAAGCTAATGAAGGCAACCACAAGTAACGCTAGAACCACCTGCAAGCTCATAATGGGGCAAAGAAGAAAGAGAATTAATTAATTAGCACTAATACTTGTCAAGAAAAGATAAATACTAGACACAAGCAGTGTTTCTTTTGTTTGCTAGAATGGAAAAGGGTATAGAGTTATTTACTCGAGTTTCCATGCCGCTTATCGACAATAATTCTATCACGGGAGAGGGAAATGCAGAATTTGTTGTGAGAATTCGTATGAAAAATGAGGTATTTATAGGGAAAAAGCTAAGGCTGTTGGATTCTCCTTGTAGGGTTGCTTGTCGTTCTTTGAAGTAAAGCAATGCTTTCCGTGATTGCATTCTAAAATTGCTGATTGTATTGGCATCATACACATCAGAAATATAATTTCCACCATTCACTTGATAACAAATCTTGATAATATCCGAGTGTCTGATTGGACAAAAATGTTGTGACTTGTCTTGAAGCAGAAAACTTTGACAAATTACCAATATTTTGTGTTGTAGTACAAGGAATCACTAGTCATTTGTCCAGTTTTGCTCCTCTTCATGTTATTATTATTATTTTTTTAAAATCGAAAGATGAAATCTCGTAGACAAAAGAGCCTGAAACATGGTTACATAGCTGAGAAGATGGGTCGGAAACCTGGTGCTTAGTTAAAACATTTTTCTTCGACCTTAATCGGTATATGCTTATGCTCTAAACTTCATTACTTTGAAGCATCGAATAAAATATTATCATAATCTGACAAAAAGACGTTCCAATTAAGCATAATTATCTTGACAGGATCTTAGCATCCCTTGAGAACCCATTGTTTATATGCCACTCACCATTATATTCATCTTATCACCACCCTCCCACTGCACTCCTTCCCATTAACCATTTTCTAAAGCATCACTTTTCACCGAAACTTTGTTTTTTCCCCACTTTATGAAGGAGATTAAATGGGTGATGTTTTCGAATAGTGCTAAACTAGGATAGGCTCACCACCAGTGCCATAGCTTCTGAGCTTGTGAGCTTGTCGAGCTTGTAGCAGAGAGCATGTGACCGAGGGAATTTGGAGTGTGGTGGTTGCTCGTTGGCCTCTTCTGTTGGAAAGTAGTTAGTGGGTCCCATATGACTTCGCTTTCTTGGGGTTCGCACCGAAGTCTTCAATCTCGTGAGCCTCCTCCTCTCACAGCACACCACCACCCCACTATTGCCGACCCACTTCACGGGTGAAAATGTGAAATATAAATGATGAGGCCCACCTTTGTTCTCATCATTAACAGTCATCCCTCGAATATTCAACTATTAATATGGCTACATGAAACTTTAACAGACAAAGTAACTCGTAAGCGTTATATCGAAAAGAAAAAAAAAACTTTTAGTGAGGATCAAAATGCAAACCATGCAAATATTTCCGAGCTCTGTTTGCTAATCAGCCACTGGTTAGTCACGAGAGCATTGTACATCAATCGTTTCAAATCAAATAATGTCCACACAAGATTCTTGTTAATGGACCTACCTTCCCCCTCCCCTCTCATCAAATGTACTACCTTGAGTCCATTCTTCCTCGTAAGCACTTTATCTAGTTCTAGAAACAACTTCCCCATGACTGAACCAACTCTGGATGTTGTTTCTTTTTCTTTTGGGAAAAAAAGGCACTTTAGATTGCCGGGAAACTTATCTCATGGAATAGGATTTTTCTGGATTTACCATCGTGAGCTTCGGTATACTACCACGTCCAACAGTTTTGGCACTATGTCAAATCCAATTCCTTAGACCTCATACACTGTTGGGCCTATCTATCTAGGTATGGCACCCTGCCATGCCTGCGTCACTTGATCCCAACCCCTCGCTAAGCCTGAGGTTCCATGGGCTTCATTATCCTGACACCTCGTCAGGCTTGAAGCTCCATGATCCTGAAGCTATGTCAGACCCAATCTTGAGTATTGTTTGAGCTTGGATTTATAACCTAAATCCAACACCTAGTCTTCATGATTTTTTTACTGGGCCTAGTCTCTGTGTCTGGTGTCCCTCACCCTTCTCCCCATATATCACTAGTTATACAAAGTATCTCGCAGTATATCATATCTTTATCTCTTAGCTTAATAAATTTAGTAGAAAATAGATATATGGTTGTGGTGTCTTGGATAGGCTTAGTGGAACACGACTTAAGATACAAAATTAATTTTTAAAAGTAAAATGATTTTCCAGTTTCTCAACTCTAGTAAAAAAAAAAAGCTCGTAGCCAAATGATTCATAACTTTTTTGTTCTCAATAAATAAATAAATATATATATATATATATATTTTTTTTCCAGAGTATTTTTATCTAGAATATTATTGCGTTATCTCTTCACAACAAAGATGAGTCTTTTAATTTGCAGGTATATGGCTTTTAACATTAAACAAGCTAAGGAAAGTGAAGCAGATTGCAAAAATCAATTAATTTATCCCATCATCAGCAGGAGTCTTGTTCCTAAATACCTTGCTACATCATCATTATCCATTCCTGTAAGAGGACCATATTCAATCAACAAAAGTATAACAAACTCATGTCCGAATGTTGCTGTTTCGACTAATATTTGAGCTTGTATTATAAAAAAAATCAATTTTGTTAATGCTAAAGAATTTCGAGATTTGAGAAAAAGACGGAAACAGCCACTCGATCATGACTAATTTTAATATCTACTCTCTTAAATTGCAATAGAACACGTTATTTTTCGAAGTTAAAAATAATAATTTCGAGCTGTTCTCTTCATGTTCTTACAATTCAAGTTTCAGCATGAGATATTAAATCTTTATACATAAAAATTAGCTCAAAAATACTATTACTACCGACCACAGAATTTCATGATTCTTTAAAACAAGTTTATTGTAAATTATTTATATTTAAATAAATTGATAGCCCATATCATAAGCTTTAGCTTAAGATACATATATTAAATATATTTTTAAGCAAGATATAAAGGGAGAAAAATCAAGAAGACCATCTCTTATACTAGATCAACCCACATCAACATTCTTCATGAATTTATAGAAGTTCAATTATGCATAATCGTTTGATCCCATGTTATTTTTTAATTAATTTTTTTCTCTCCATAAAACTACTAAATCAAGTGACACAAAAGTATTTCTTTAAGAAATAATTAAGAATTTAAATTCGATACGCATCAAGAAAGTAATATGTAAAGGGAGGTGATTGTAGGCTATTATAGTAAAAGGCACCAACCAATTATACAAATATTGTGATTGTTATCTTTCCGTTTCTCCTTTACTCCGACTAAGAAATCCACAAATGACTACTTTTGTACGAGAAAAGGAGTCAAAAGACTCAAAACCCATTGATTACGGCAGGTTCTGTTCCCTAGCGAGCAGGGAAAAGAGAGAAATTTAAGAGTGAGAAAAAAATAGAAAAATTGATTAAACCGATAAAACTGAAAAATTAAACTGTGAAAAAAACCTGATTAAATTGATTAAAATTTTAAAAAATTGACTGGTTCGGTTCGGTTTTATAAGCTTGAAATCAAAAAACCAAACCAAACCGAAACCGAAAAACCAAAAAAAAAAACAGAGGCAAACCGAGCGAAAACCATGCCAAACCAAAAAAATCGAGCCAAACCGGAAAAAACCGAGCTCAAAACTGAAAAACCGAGCCAAACTAGTTTTTGTCCTAAAAAATCGAACCAAAACCGGTTAGTTTGAACCGGTTTCGGTTCAATTTCTTTAAAAAAATAAATCAATTTAATTTTTTTTTATATAAAAATTAAAACGAAATGAAAATAATCACCACTACAATGTTTATGGAGAAAGATATTGAATAGGATTTATGAAAAGAAGCTTCGCTCTATTGGGCTTGCTAGTCCTAGGGAGAGACGAGATAGTTTATGGGCTTTGATCTATCATTCCCATTTCTCTGGGGTTTTAGGAAATCTAGTTGGGCCAACATTATGTTTATGCTGATGGGCCTGCAGAAACGTTGATTATCCAGTTCTTGGAAATTTAGAATAAAACGTATCGATTAAAAATATGTATTTATTATATTACATTTTTAAGTGTTAAATTGATAAGTATCAAAACAAGTATTAAATATAAATGAAAATAATCAAATTATAACAAAACTACGTTAACACCTGTAATACAAGTATTGAAGTCATATTTATAATTTTCTGTAACAATATTTATGGGTTGTTATCCATGTAAATTTTATCATAAGGTAAAATTAAAAAAAACATGCATAAATATTTATAAATATTAAATTTAATAATTATATCAATCTAGTGCATTCAAATAAATTTAATAAATTTCTCTAAATACTACCTCATGATTTAAATATACAAAGTGAAGAAAAAAAACATATTTTTTTAACCAACAAACCATCCCTTAAAATTGATATCAAGAATTATTTTTGAGATAGCTTCAAATATTTGAAATGTAGTTCTATTATTTTAATAATTTTTTATATATTAAAAAACTATTTTATTTGTTTAGCATATCATGAATTATTGGATCAAACGTGATGTTAGACACAAACCTAATACGAATATTCAATGAATTTTGAAATATGTGCTTCCCGTAGTCATTGTTTTGACCAAATGACCACGAAAAAAAAAAAAGGCTACGGTTTTTCATCCACATAATTATTATTAATATTGTTGTTGATGATGTGGTGGTGTTCTATAGCGAATAGTTGGTTTTTATCTTTGAAAATTGATTCAATTATAAGAAAGTTTTAGAGATATAATATAATTTGAATTTTTTTTGAAAAATAGTGAGGTTTTACATAACCGCTATTTAGAATCATGTTTTTATATTAGAACTGCTATTCAGAATCATGACTTTAATAAAAACCACGATTTAAAATTGTATGTTTATTATAACTGCGATTCTGAATAAAGGTTACATAATACAATCATGGTTTAGAATTGCAGTTATGACAAGTAAATAATTCTCCACATATTCTCCATGGTTGCCATTCTTGCAAAGAGAAAAACCCTAAGAATTGCAAATCCCTTGCCCAAACCAATCTTTAATCCTCCATCAAAACACCAGAATCATCTTCCTCTTATCTCCACAAGTTTTTCTACTAAGTTTTTGTTGCAAACCATTAGCCTAGACAACCTCCCCGTCACTTAACATAAAAAAAATCAAGGTATAACAACTGCATTGTCTCTTAGTTTTATAGGTTTCATTATTGAGTTGATGAATTTTGAGTTTTGATTTATGACTATTTGTGTTGTATTTGATAATTAGATATTTTGTTAATGTTGAGATAATCTTGGGTTTTGAGTGTTGCAATTATGTATTTTTAATATAATTGATGTTATTTATTGAATCAAATATGTTTGAATTAGAGAAATTAAATTTTAAATTGATTATTGTGTTGCTTGCTATATTTAATATAAATGTTTGATTTGGGATAAATATTGTTTGAATTGATGATAGATAATTGATTTTTTGATGTTATTAATAAAACTATGGTCAAAATCATAACAACTAGAGTCTGAGTTTAATTTTGTTTAATTGAGATCATTTAATTTTTAATTGGTGCAATTATATATGTTTTCATTGATATTATTAAGGTCAAAGTAATGTCAATTAAAGTTTGCATTGAATTGTGAAATAATTTGATTTTGATGAAATGAATGTTCTTATTTTACATAATATGTCTTTATGTTGTATTATTATGGTGGTACTATTATTCCCGATACAAATAATAATTTCACTTATATTAATAGAAGTACTATGTTCTTGAATGCTACTAGAGATATGTCATTTGAAGATATCAAAAAAGTTATACGTGGAAGACTTAGGCTGAATTATAATGATATTAAAATAAATATCACTTGGAGGTCTCTTGTTAAGGAGCATTAATATTTTTTTGATATTGATTGCATGTGATGTGGAATTTAGAAATATGATGAAATTGTTCGTCCAAAGTGGAACGAACATGATGGAGTTGTATGAGCTGATACCTAAGCATAACATGTCGAATCATTACACCAAACTCAGCGCAGGTTTCTCCACGCAAGGAGATGAAGTATTAGCCACATGTACGTCGGATTCAGAATGCTATAAATACTTTTTACAAACTTGGACAAACTCGTTGTATTTTATTTTTAGATTAATAATTTCAATTCGCTTCATATTAGGTTGAATAATTGTTACATGATAGTTGATGTGTTGTTACTGATCTTCGTGATCTCGAAGATGATGATGGACTAGCTTGTTATTATGCATCTTCTTGGTTCGAGACATGCTGTATTACACTTGACTTGTTATGAGAGATATTGAGCCTAGATGATGTTGTTTTAGATGATGATACCACATAGATAAGTGAAAGTTATGGTATTGATGAAGCCGACCCGTCGACTCATCATCGCAAAAAACATAGATCGACTCAGATGTATTATTATGTTGTGTTATTTAGTTGAGAATTATTTTTATTTGTATCACTTATGTAATATTGTTTTAGTTAATTATCATGTTGATTTTAATGTTGCCTTGCATATTATGTATTTTTATACTTATTTTAGATAAGCATGATTTAAAATTGTTAATTAACTGGTGAACATGTTGTTTAAAATTTTAAATTATCCATTTACATGTTAAAAAATGCACATTATTATGTTTTGTTATTGTCATTTTTAATTATATTTATAATTAATAAATAAAAACAATATTTAAAAATAACATGTATTAATTTGAGATTATAATTAATAAATAAAATTGATGTTAAAATATTAACTGCTATTAACAATAATTATTGTTTAATTATGACGCTATTGACAGTAATAATTGTTTAATACAATTGCTATTCATATTAACAATTCATTAATAAAACCATGATTTTCATTATCGATTAAGTGAAAATATTCTATGTTCTAAATACTTTTATATGCTGCACTGCACTCTAAAAAAAAAACCTGGCTGACGGACGTCGATCTTTGTTTAAATATTCACAGCCTGTGTACGCAAGAAAAACAAGGAAAATGAAAAGTAAACACTTTTGTCGCATAAACTTTTGATATTGAGAAAAGCACGCTCTCCGTATAAGCAATTCTTTCATCAATGACACATCCTTTTAATGTTTTATCTTTTTTTTAGCTTAACGTGGATGTTCGAGCCAGCTTGCGTGCACCTCGACTAATCCCACGGGCTCTGAAGTTAACGACCATGTAAACTTTCAGTGGTCATCATATGAGCAAACACATGGCTCGAACCTGAGACCACAGAGGGAGCAAATCTCTTGGTCCCAAGCTCTTACTACTGGACCACCACCTAAATGATTCTTTTAATGTTTTATCTTGACCATACTGTGCTGGGCCATCTTTAGGTGAGAAAAAAAAAATCATAATATTATTATATATTAATGAAACTGTTATCTTAATTAATTAATTTATTCTCGATTGGAACAAAGGACCATTTGAAAAGGATATTCGCTAAATTAATCAAGTTTAGTCGTGTCCTGCTTAAAGTAAATACATGCATTCCATCACTAATTAGTGGGGTTGGCAGCCATTTCATTTTGACTTATTTATTAATCAAACTTGAGGTTCGACAGCCACATAAATGCATTTAGCCACTTAAAATTAATTTTTTTTATATTTTTGAATCGATATTGATATTAAAAATAATTTTTAAAAAATAAAAAAAATATTATTTTGATACATTTCTGAATAAAAAATATCTTAAAAAACAATTATCACTACATTCTCAAACACTTTAATATTATCTTATAGTAATGCTCTAATCTCTCTTTCTTCAATTATGAAAGCTAAAGTAATGCTCTAATCTCTCTTTCTTCGATTATGAAAGCTAAAGTAATGCTCTAATCTCTCTTTCTTCAATTATGAAAGCTAATTTATTTTAATTGATGTTTGACAATATAACTATTAATAGTTATTTTAATAAAGAGGGTGAGGATTGAAATCCACAATTAAAGGGAAATTACTAAGAGATAAAATAAAAGATAAAAAATTAGTAAGGACATGCTCAAATCGATAAGTCACAAGTTGAAAGTGAAATCTCTTCCGAAAGAATCACTTTGCAAACACCAGCCTTTCCCACAACTAAGTGCGTGTTCGGTGCTACGACTGTGTTTACAGAAAAACACCGTTTATAAATGTTTGGTTAGATATTAACTATATTTTTATTGTTGTGGATCCCACCCGAAACTGAAGCTGAAACTCAGTTTCTTGAAAAGCAATTTGGATTTGCTTTTCGAGGGCGTGTTCTCCTCTTTTCTTCACCGACAATGCAGATTTACTAGAAAGTAGAAGAGAAAGAGAGAAGGAAGAAGAGCAGAAACAGAGGAAAAATAAGAAGGACCACCGTCCATCGGCCAAGCAACTCCCTCAGTTCACCACCGGCCTTCGCCATTGCAACCGCCAGCCAGACATCACCGCCGTGCAGGGTAGCCTTCTCTTTCCCTTCTCCTTCTCCTTCTTCTTGTTCTGCTGCATTTCCCTGTCTTTACTGTTCTGCAACGTGAACAGTGGAGAGCGTCTCCACTGTTCATGGGCCGGACTGGTTCGGCCCAAACCTAAATGCATTGGACCGAGTCCAACCCAGTAAAATAAAAAAAATCCAAAAAACTTGCTTAGATATTGTGTTTTATTTGAAAAACTAGTGTTTAACATTATTCAATGACACTACATAATTACATTAGAAGGAGATCGCATGATGACATAGCATTTGCAGAATTTGATCGCAATCCCAATTTTATTCTTGATGATATTTTACCTGATGTTGTTGCACGCTCAGGACGCCATGGAAACTGTAATCCTTGTCGCATGGATTTCGTACGTGATGGAATTGCAGATAGTTTAATGGAACAATAAAAAATACTTTATATAAAGTATTTTTTATTTCATAATGTAATAGCAGTAGGTAAATCTATAATATTTCAATTAAAAACTATCAATATTAATAGATGTCTTTTTTAGTTATTTTATAATCTCAATTTGAAAAATATTCTTAACAAAACACATTAAACTACTTTTTGTTCAATCTCAATTTCAATCACAGTTTTAACCAAATAAATATTTTATCAAACCAATCTCAACTAAAAATATTTTTTATAAAACAATTTTTTTAAACAACAAACATAAAAACTACCACAATGCAATTACACTATAAAAATTATGAAAATTTTGATAGCTTTGGGTGCTTCGACTAATTCCTAGTATAAATTATATATAAAAAACCAACTTTTCCAACACATACAGCCCGCAAAGCAGGTTGAATTGGTCATAAAGTCAAAAGCTGGAATTACCTGAAAATAATTTATCCTCACCTTGGAAGAAGCAATGGCTGATTTTTGTATTAAATTACTGGATTGTCCAAAAAAGGTGACACGGAGTGCAAAGACCTTTGAAGATGGGAACAAAAATAAAATTGACAATAATAACTCTAAAACTTTGGGCTTCGATTAGTGGACTGCCTCCTTTCAATTTCTTAAATATCTGTGGCACTCTCGGAATCAGGATAGACCTTTTATTACTTCCCTACAGATCATTTCAGTATTCAGACATAGTTATGGCAAGTGATTTGCATATAGTAATATTTCCATGGTCGGCCTTTGGTCACATATTGCCATTTTTCCATTTCTCCAAAGCTTTAGCCGAAGCTGGAGTTCATGTCTCCTTTGTATCAACTCCCAGGAATATACAGCGACTACCTGCAATATCACCAACCTTAGCACCGCTAATAAACTTAGTGGAGCTTCCTTTTCCAGCTTTGGACGTTAAGTATGGCTTGCCAGAAGGAGCTGAGGCAACAGCGGACATTCCTGCTGAGAAAATCCAATACTTGAAGATCGCCTATGATCTCTTACAACACCCCTTCAAGCAGTTTGTCGCTGAGAAGTCCCCGAATTGGATAATTGTTGATTTTTGTTCTCACTGGGCTGTTGACATTGCAAAAGAATATGGTATCCCGCTAATATACTTGTCGATTTTCTCTGGAGTCATGGGAGCGTTTATGGGGCATCCAGGATATTTTGTTGGCGATGGCCAGAAGAGGTATTGGGGATCCCCAGAATCTCTGACTTCACCACCGGAGTGGATAACCTTCCCATCGTCTGTAGCTTTCCGAAGCTATGAGGCAAAAAACATGTATCCTGGGATATATGGGGAGAATGCCTCAGGCATAAGAGATGCCGAACGGGTAGCAAAGACTGTAAGTGGATGTCAAGCTATAGCTGTCCGTAGCTGCATTGAATTTGAAGGTGAGTACATGGATGTATACCAGAAAATCATGAGTAAGCAGGTAATTCCAATAGGTTTGCTCCCTCCAGAAAAACCAGAGGAAAGAGAAATAACTGATGGGACATGGAACACGATCTTCGAGTGGCTTGACAATCAAGAACACGAATCTGTGGTATTTGTTGGATTTGGCAGTGAGTGTAAATTGACCAAAGATGAAGTTTATGAGATAGCTTATGGGCTGGAGCTATCAAAATTGCCATTTCTCTGGGCACTTAGGAAACCCAATTGGGCAGCAACAGATCTCGATGTTCTACCCCCAGAATTCAATAACAAGACTTCCGAGAAAGGGATTGTCTCCATAGGATGGGCACCACAACTAGAACTTCTATCGCATCCATCAATAGGGGGATCATTGTTTCACTCCGGGTGGGGTTCCGTAATAGAAACTCTGCAGTATGGACATTGTTTAATTGTTTTGCCATTTATCGCAGATCAAGGGCTGAATGCCAGGCTTCTTGTGGAGAAGGGCTTGGCTGTTGAGGTAGACAGGAAGGAAGATGGATCATTTACCAGACATGATATTGCCAAGTCTTTGAGACTAGCTATGGTCTCGGAGGAAGGAAGTCAGCTGAAGACTCGAGCAAAAGATGCCGCTACCATATTCCAGAATAGGAAGCTGCATCAGGACTACATCAATAGGTTTGTGAAGTATCTGAAGGATGGAGTTTCTTGAAACTGTCGAAACGTATCCCGATTGTCCGATCTCTCACTGTCTTTATCCTCATCTTACGCGAGGATAAATATTTGGGCAACTATGATAAATAATGTGTCTTATTTTGGGAATAAAGTCTTCATTTGATTGTGAGAAGTATTTATTTTTAGAGTTAAAAAAAATATTGAAGTAAGAAAACCTCTCACTATTAAAATATTTGGAATAAAATTGTTGATGTCTTTATTATTGAGAACATTTTCAAAGTGCCCTAAAAAGATTTTTAAAAATTATTATTTTTTAATTACATAAATTAAACGTGTTAGACGCGTGCACATTGTGATCTCATGGCTAGGCCATTTACTTTCAATAACATGTTAAAAGCATATCCTTAATTGTTCTTCGGCACATTTCATGAGAACATTTGTGCTAAAAGAAGTTGTTTCATTTTTTTTTAGTTTTTTCTTTTTTTTTTATTCAATGAACAGAATGTATTTTTTTTAAAAAATTATGGATATTAGATTGATATATTATTAATTATTGCATCTAAAAATATTTTTTAAAAAAATATTAAAACTTGTTGCATTAAAGTTAAATTATATAACTAGTTTTTATAAGATGCATTAAGAAAGAAAGAAAAACAATAATTACTTATTGAAAATAAAGGAATGAATCGAAAGCTCCATGATTGAACTAAAAATAACCCCAAAATGATTTTATATATGTATAGTTTACGAGTCTAAATTATATATTTTTTAATCATACACATTATATTAATAAATTATCTTTATTATTACAACTTTTACCAAATATTGTTATACTTGTATTTAACATGTTATTTTCGTGGTTCTCATCATTTATTTTTTCAATACTTAATGACTATTTTTTTCTATATATAATGCACTTTGATAAATTATAAATTAGTGTATTTTTGTTGTTGAGATTTTATTAAAGTGTCATATATGTTTTATGAAAATCAAATATTTTTAAAGTCGCATAACTTAAATCACTTTGATAAACAAATATTAAGTCTTTTATCTATTAAAGAATATTTTGATTTAGACATTATAGCATGAAGTATGTCTTTTTTATTAAATTATTTTTGTTCTCAACACTATAATATTTATTTCTTTGAATAAAATCTGAACTCTTTTCAAATCTCATTCCATCTTGGCCAAGAATTTCACAATTAATAATATTTGAGAAAATATGGAGCATTTTTTCTAATTCATCTATGGTGATGAATCCTCTCTTGATTACTTAAACATCTTCATATAGTTTATGGTATACCCAATATTTATTTATTTATTTATTACCCTGATTATGATAATATATAGTTAGGATCAAAACACAACACTTTCTATATAAGATAACTTAGTGATATCAAGTCTAAGGATCACTTACACAACTGTCACTTGAGCCTTTTCATATATATATATATATATATATATATATATATATATATATATATATATATGATCTCTTCATATGAAATTCTTATAAGGGTTAGTTCAGTATACATGTCATCCGACAAGTACCTACATATTAGTTCTATATATCCCTCACATCTGAACTTATGAGAGCAACTGTTTCTTTTCATAAAAAAAAAATATAATATGTATTAGTCCCAACAACTCTAATTAATGTTCATTCTTAATAGAATATTGATCAGAAACATTTATAAACAATGTTTTGATGCATTAGAAATCTCATAATTATAATAACTTTATAATTTTCTATACAAAATATTGTTTTCTCATTTTTTCTTTACTCTAGATTCATTAATCAAATATAAATAAATAATAAATATAAAAAATATTTATTAATAATAAATATATTTTACATGAATAAAATTAGTGCTACATATAAACAATCAATTGGCTATATGACATATTCACTAGCACTGGAGCTCTTAGGATTGACATTTTTATAGGCATTTAAGAAACCAAGTTGGGCAACAATAGACCTTGATGTTCAACCCCTAGGATTCAATAACAGGGTATCCAAGAAAAGGATTGACGTCATAGGTGGGCACCACAACTGAAAGTTCTAGCATATCTATTAATAGGAGGATTAATAAACCATGTTGGATGGAGTTATGTGATAAAAACTCTGCATCATGGGCATTGTTTGATTGTTTTGCCATTAGTGTTATACCAAGGAATAAATGTTAGGTTCTTGGTGGAAAGAGACTTGGTTATTAAGATAGACATGAAGGGGAATAGTTCATTTACTAGACATGATATGGCAAAGTCTTTGAGAATAGCTATGCTTTTAGAGGAAGAAAATCAATTAAGGGCTTGAACAAACAAGTCTCTCACTTATTCGATGACAAAAAGTTGCACAGAGATTAAATCGATAGGTTTGTCAGATATTTGAAGGGTGGAGTGTTATTGTATATGAATTGTAGTCAATCAGTTGGTTACACTTAGCATTGACTTTATTCATGTAAACATATTTTTTTTTTAATAAAGACTTATTTATCTTTATGATTCATCAAATATTTGATTATTAAATCTAAAATTTGATTAATGAATCTAGAGTAAGGATAAAGTTATTAGGACAAAAATGTTTTGCAAAGAAAATTATAAAGTTGTTATAATTATGAGATTCTTATTGCATCGAAACACTATTTCTAAATGTTCATGATCAATGATCTATTAGGACTGAACATTAATTAGAGAAATTGAGACTAATAAATATTATGTTCTTTTTTTTTTATGAAAGGAAACAAATTTTCTCATAAACTGAGGTATGAGAGATACTTAGAATTAATATAAGGTGCTTGTCAGATGACATGTACACTGAACTGACCTGCATAAGAATTTCATATGGAGAGATCATGTGTCTATAGAAAGACTTATATGATGGTTGTGTAAGTGATTCTTAAACTTGAGATTACTAAGTTATCTTATATAAGGAATGCTATGTTTTGAACCTGCTACACATTGTTCTAATCAAGGGTAACAAATAAATAGATATTGGGTATAACATGAACTATATGAAAGTATTTGAGTAATCAAGAAAATATTCATCACCCTATATGAATTAGATAAAATATTATATCTGTTCTCAAACAGTATTGATTATAAATCCCTGCGCAAGTTGGAATGAGATTTGAAAAGAGTTTTAAATAATCAATGACTATGATGTTGAGAACAAACATGATTTGACAGAGTAGACACACTTCATGCTATGATATTTAAATCAGAACATTATTGATGAAGGAATAATAATTACATTGAGTAACTAGTCGCTAAAAGGTTAATTCAAACCACTTATAACTTTTCTAATATTTTAGAGATTATGAAAGGTTGCTAAACGTTGTATTTGATCTTCAAATATAAATCATTTAACTGTTGAATTGATAATAAATTAATTTGTTTAATTTATGTAATCATATTTTATTTAGGATTATGATTTATATTTGGGTCAACTTATTAGGGAATCTAATGGGTCATACACATAAGAATTATTAGTTAGAATTTAAAAGAAGATGATTAATCAAATGTGACTTGATTGTAAATAAGTTTTAGAAATTAAGGAATAGAAAGTAATTTATATAGAAAATTACAATTCTAGACCTAGAAAAATCAATTTAGGACTTAATTGAATAAATTTATAAAATTATCGTAAAATAATATATGAGATATTATTAAGGAGAAAAATTGATATTTTACTATATATATAGCTTTCAGATTTTCCTTTTATTTTCTATGAAGTACGTAGTAATACACAGTACAGAACACCTGAATAACACACACAAAAAAGTTAATACTTAAAGACATAACAATCTCTCTCCTAAAAAAATTTAAAATATTTCTCACTAATTATTCATGTAAATTACCATTCAAGGCTAAACATTTAGACAACTTGTAGTTTACAACAACCCAACTTTGAAGCAATTATTCAAAAACGGAAAGAACATCTAATTTTCAGGTAATTTTTATATAAACCTTAAACAAATTTGTCTAATAAAATATTACAACTCTTGAAAAATTTTAAATTTATTAATTTCGTTATGTATATATTTTAGATAACCCAAAAGCTGGTTGAAACAGTGTAAACATTCCCAAATTGCGTGATCTATGACCCTCGTCCTATTTTAAGGTGTGCTAGTTAAGCATTCCATGTTGTCTTCAATAAGCATGGTACACTATCATCATGCATTATTTCAGTTCAATAAGCAGCATCTGAAGTCGCTGCTCTTTAAAAACGCTATAATAGTCTATGGCTACACAAAATGAGAATAATTCGCATGAAACCTGTTTTCACCTTTTGGTTTTTTCCTTGAGGAAAAAAAATAGGAAATGGTTCCTTTTCGGCTGCATAAATGGATTCAAAACTAACTCCTGTTGGTCAAGAAAGTTAAAAACCTGTTTTTCTGTCAACTTGAGTTAGCATCCTGTCAACCTTTACAAATGATATCTTTTCTTTTCTTCTTTACATATGGACCAAAACAACACAGGAATCAAAATCATGATGAAACTGATACTGTGGACAGACCCATTTTCACTTCACATTTCTGCGCAGTATGATGTTAAAGTTCAGTGTATGAAGAGAAGGGTCCGAGCTCCATCATACGGAACCTCATTTATCAGCATTGTCACTGTATCACTGACCGGTACTGTCCTGCCATGTGCTGCTTAATTTAGCACCACGCTCCTTTATTATCCTGACTGACTGCAGAAGAATGTCTTCCTCCGTAGTGTATAATTCATCTTTGCTCTGCACTCACATAGCAATACAACAAATAGTAGTAAGAACAACGAGAATAGCAACCAAGCCTTACTCCCAAACTAGTTGTGGTCGGCTATATTGATCCTTTTGTGCTGATTTATAATGGACTTTATGATAGGACGAAGTATCCCAGTATTGAGATTCAAAACAAAGCTTCATGAGAAAAAAAAGAAAAAAAAAGAAGATCAATGATGAAAACTGTTCTCTGCAATTGCCTTACATTTTCCTGGCAAGATTTTGAAATTGTTTGGCATTTTAGAAATACAATTCTTGACTACAAAGCTTAACTGAATTTGATGCCATAATTCTTATTTAGACTGATATCATTGTAGATTATGCATGACTATAGTCGCATTTATTAGCAAATAGAGAGAGCTATAAGAATATAGTATTGTCTTGTCTTTATTTCCAAACTGGAGTCAAGCACAAAAGACAGTTCCAATTAACAGCAAGCTAGATATTTAATGTTTAAATTTCAAAGAATAAATGCTTGGTACAGATGAAAATCATTTAGTGAAAACACAGCTAATCTGCAAACAAAATGGTTGATTTTCTGTCCTGCATCAAAAGTAAAAATTGAGGGGGGGGGGGGGGGGGGGATTGGATCTTACCATTTGCTTGAGATTGCAACCAAGAGTCAGTTCGGCAAATGAACTTTCTATTCTAGATAAGTAACAGTAAGGAGCCTCCTTTCCCAAGAAAACGTTTGGGTTTGAATTTAGCATGCTCTTGATGTCATTTGATATCTGGGGTATCTTCTCCATGTCATCAACTATCACAGGAATTTTGGAGACAACTGCACGCCATTGGGCACGAGACTTGTTCACAATTACCTATAATTTTACATGCAGGCATCAAAGGTTAGTCGGTCAACAGTGGCAAAGCAAGAGAGCAGATGGTGCTAACTGAAATACATTACCAAGATGCCAGCTCATTATTAGACACGACTATAGTCTGTGTGCGCAAGCGCGCGTGTGCAGTGCACATATGACAGGCACATACATGTGAGCATAGAGATAGAGATGGTAAGCTTCTGCAGCTTCTTGCGGATAAAGTAAGGTATTTGAGTGAATACATATATAAAAAATAAAACACCAATTAAGATTTGAATATGATACCATCACCAATTAAGCATGTGATGTCAATAACCCTTGCACAAAGAGAGATAGAAATCTATGGTAACACAACTTTCGACCATGGTTCCCTAAAAATACACAATATGACTTGCAAAGAAAACAGCCTACCTGACTGGAAAACAAAGAATTTGGAACGAGTACAGGGAATTGCTCAACATTCAGTAAGGAAGTGGTTGTAAGTCCCATTTCAACCACTTGACCTTCTATAGACCCAGCCTGCATCAGAGAATTTCAATGTCTCTTTAAAGAAAAATGAGACAAGACAAAATAATAGCAAATGCATATATTGTATATACATTACATTCAGTTTCACAAGCTTGCGTAAACTTGTTGAAATCATAACAAAAGCACAGGAAGAATAGCTTCTTTTCCATTTTTCACGTGCATTGACAAATAAAACTAGAATGGATAGGATACTCATTTTTATAATAACAGTGATTATTGGATGGGATACTATCTAAACAACTATCATGCTCATGGCCTCTAGTAATGAGGGACTGGATGAAAGGTGCTTGGTAGTGTAATTTATCACAAGACCAACAGCAGGAAAGTAATAACAAATAAAAGCATAAACTAAGCAATGGATGTCTAATGAAACAATGCTTTTGTACATTGTGAAAAGAACCTTCAAAGAACATTTTGGAGAAAACCATAATCTGATCATAACTCATAGACTATTTCCTTATGGATACTTTTCACTATCGAAAGCCAAAAACTTGAATCAAATATAGACAAATGACATGTTCTCACCTTTATTGTATCTCCAAGTGAAAAGGGCTTTGAAAATTGCATAGACAACCCACTGAGAACATTCCCAAGGACATCTTTGGCAGCAAAAGCAGTAGCAACTCCTGCATAAGATGCATTTCGTTTTCAATGAGAATTGTAAAAATATAAAGCAGCAGATAGTATTCACATGAAAATAAAACTGGTACGAGGATATTGAGGTGAACAAATAACATAATTCAAGTCTTTCTAACCACTAGTGTAAAAGAAACCTAATTAAGATGGCAGGTCGAAGTCGTGACAACATAACTAAATAACAGCTCTCCATACAAATGGAGAGCTTTTGAAGAAAAAGAACAATGTTATGAGTATAGAAGTTGTGGCAGCCCAAACTAAATGACAAAGGAAGTAAACAAACAGAGAGAGAATAGAGATAGCTTTGATTTAAGAACTTCTTGAGCTAACAAATGCATTCAAGAAACCCATAGAGCGAAAAAAAAAGAAAAGAAAGACAAGACACGATAAAGTATACAAATTAGGATGTTAAAATTGCACCATGACCACAAATAAATAGGAGTTTGGAGCATAAAATAGAACGAGAAAAAAAATCAGAAGATTAGTTCATTGACGGGAATTTTCATGCCAAATAATCATATCACCATAATTACAATAGGAGTAAAAGCACAGGCCATTCACTAACAAACCTCCAATGCCACCCACAGTCAGAAAAGATTGCACTGCTACCCCACAAGCCTCAGCTAAAGCCATCAGTCCAATAACAAAAAGACCAACAGAAGAAACTCTATCAAGAGTTAACAGCTTTTCCTGATCTACCGTTGCTGAAGCTATCACACGATTAAACACATTTGTCTTCCACCGATGCAGAAACCATACAAAAGAAAGAATAGCAGCACCCCTCCATACTTGTGCTATATATTGAGAAGCAATCGTAGTAGGTGCCACCATCACAGCACTGCAAGTGAAAGTCCAAATATACTAGTCGCCTATTGAAAAATATAACAAAAACATGAACATTCAAATATCATAAAGCGGAAAAGATTATAGTTGGAACTACTAACATTTGAGAAAATGCCATGAAGGTGATTAAATATCTCAAAGGATCTTCCAAAGCACCCAATATGCTTTTCTCATATGGAATTTGCTCCCCAGATATGCCTCCAGATAGCAAAGCAGCAGGAGTTTGCAATGAATACTTGTGAAATCGCCTCAAAAGTCTAGGCATCACCACCCAAGCCACTACGGTACCAGTCAAAGTCGAACCAACTGGAACAACAACATTTTTAAGATACGGATGTGAATCAAGCAACTGCTGAGCATATGGGGTCAGTTCATCGGATGTCTCTATAGCCTTTTGGCCAGAATAAGTTACTGCATCCACTGTACTTTGCCAAGCTTCTTTAACCTTATTAATCCAGTCACTTACAATAGCACCACTGTTACTAACATCCACATCATTTCCACCGGATGAAGCTGGAACTTCATTACCGACAGGTTTATCAACTTTGGCACCAGATGACCAAGAGAATGATCGATAGCTCAGCTCGGGTCTCATTGAAATGAAAGGAACAGCACTTCGAAACAACACATTCGATGAAGTTGACGAAAATCCTCTCACGGGTTCAATCCTATAAGATTGGCTATTGACACAAGTGTCAGATCTCACAACTTTAAAATTTGTCAGATTTCCAGCCAATCTTGATTCATCTTTGTAATAACCACGATTTATGATAGCATATGCTGATCTTAGAGTACTTCCATGAACATTACAAAACTGAAGTGATTGCCATGAAAGGGAGTTAATGGAAATACAGAGCGAATTTTTTAGCATTGAAAGCCTAAGTCCAGCCATTGTAGCAACTTACAACACGAGAGGAATTCAATAAAAACAATTCATGAATAAATAAATAAAATCTAATACCAATTTGCAAGTAAGAGCATGTCAAAAGTATCAACCTGCAAAACACAGAGAAACATAAAAGGATAGGAATCAGATAAACTGACTACAAGAATTTAAGAAACAGTACCGAGAAATCTGGGTCTAAAAACTAAAATAAACTAACTTAAACAGCAAATAATAAAATATTAAATATTAAAAAAACACAAAAAAACAAAAGTATCCTGTAACCCAGAACCCGTGTTTCAATAATTCGAAGTTTTACAAAAGGAGAAGTAGCTTACCAAGATGCGCAGGGTGATTTAGATATTTTGGCTACTATGGCCCATTAAGCTCTCCAAAGTGAGCAGAGAAAAACCAGCGTGCTTTCAAAGCCAACGGATCCTGCTTCTCAGAGCAACCCTTGACTCCATGCAGTGGAGGGACGGAATAAAATAGCTATTCAACTACGGTGAAATTCGGAACCAAAGCGCACACAAAAGGTGTAAGTACGTTCTTTCTTTTTCGGGAATAAGCTCATGTTGACTGACAAGATTTACAAGGCAGGCACCACCCCGTTCTACCTAGTGATTTTGGATAGCACGGCTCAAATGTAATTGAAAGTGCTCTTCAAAATGAGTTGAAACTAAAACCAAAAAAAAAATCCTTGAGTGAATATTTTTTTTAAATACTTTGACACAAAAATCATTAAATTGATGAAATGAATGATCCAATCAGGATTCGCACAATTGACGGCAAAACCAAACTGGTTCGAACATATAAATTAACAGTAACTATGCAGGAGACCCAATAACTTGAGTAATTTTATTTGGACAAATTCCTTTATTTACATGTCATACAATAGAAAAAATGATTATACACAGGTGAAGACTATAGAAGAACTCATATCTACAAAGATTTTGTGATTCAAAGAGATAAATGGTTATTATGATGAAAAGGTCACTCCGAACATCAACTCGCACATTCTCATCTATCCACTGGGAACATGATTCGAACGGAACTCGATGCTCGAGAACACCTCAACCATGACAAGGGTCACTTTGAATACCATCTCTTTTTTCCCAGGAAATCTGGTTAGAGATGCAAACCCACCCTCATTTCTCTTGCAAATTTGAGACAGATGAGAGTCTCTCTTCCAAGCCTTCAAGCAGATCATGGTATTCAGAAAATGCAGGGCGTGACTGGAGCACAGATCAGGAAGGCGGGGTAAGATTCCCATAAAAACACCACCATTATTAATTTCATTAATCAGCAATGCTTTGAAAGATGAATACCTGAAGGGTGATGCTATATGCTTTCCACAACCTGATATCATGCTGGAAAAGATCAAAAAGAACCTGTTGAAAGCATCACAACAAATTAGCTTGGAAGACAAACCATGTGTCGAACTTGGCCTGAGACCTTTTCTGTCCATCTGCCTATTATATGAAACTATAAGATAGGGTTTGGTTACTGTATAGGGACATAAAAGAAGATAGTGAGCACAAAGGAGTTATGTCTCTTTGTACTTCCTGTTTTGAAAATAAAGAAATTAACTCCAAAACTATCCCAAGGATAAATTTATTTTATGTCTTCGTCTCTATCTCTTTTATCCCGGGACATTAACCAAACGCAATCTAGGTGGCAGTTATGCCTCTCTTTCTAAGTGTGGTTAGTTGTGTGGCAGGAGGGAGGGAGATTGAGGAAAGGGTTATCCAGTTACAAGAACAAAGCCTAGATAAAACAATCTTAACAGAAATCATGAGCATGTGAGTACAGAACAAATAATTGGCGATGTCTTAACCCAGTCAATCGAATGGAATAACACCCAGCATGCTCTCTAATGCATCAATGTATCTCTTTAGTTCAGTAATTAATTATTAGTATTACATTACAGGAAAAGAAGTTTGAACTTCCAACGCACAACTAGCATTACAGAGATATTGTCCCAATAACTCAAGCATTTTGAACCTTTTAAGGTTGAGCAAATTCCCAAACAACCCCAAAAGTATAAGTTACAAGCTTCAAGCAAAACCACAAGAATCTGACTTCAAAAAAGTTTGCCTAAATATGGAAGGAAACACAAGCAATACAGAGTGAGATGGCATACTCATGAGACGACAATAAATGCCAGAGTGTGTGTGTGTGTGTGTGTGTATATATATAAAGAAAGCTGGTTATACCTCAGCTCGTCTTAAAAGTGTGGCCAGAACAACTATCCATTCCTTGAACTTCACAGAACACATATGAGCCAATAGAAACTCTGCGTCCAACCGGCTTTGCAACATTCCCATTTGAAGCTGAAAACATACAATAAAGGTTCTACGAGAATAAAATAAAAGGCGAAGCAAATTTTCAAGTAATAATGATTAAAATATTAATCATGGTTCAATATTGCTTCAGGGAATATAGCAAATATGAAAATGATATCAGTACTGATGCAAGATATGTGAGATGTCTTGTTAGAGTCTTAACTACTGATACATGTATGAGGATTTTAATTTCAAAGATTTTGTTACCAGCTCAGAATAGTGCGATTCAAACAGAGACTACTGCAGGTACACCACCAAAAGGCTTTAACAAGTGATATAATTTTCCACAAAAGATGTGCAATGAGGAGGAGGTTATATAGGAAATCCAGTATGCTATTTATGAAAGAGAGAGATTCATGCTAAGCAGTCAGTATGCAGCTTATCTATTAAGAGTGTTGAGCACTGAGGAATTTTAGGATGTTCACCTTCTGCCCAATCAATTCCAGCCCTGATGCAAAATTCTCTAAGCGAGCACTACCATATCTTTCTCGTTGAAGGTATTCCTGCAATTAATTCACAATCTTAAAATACTGTACAAGGAGCGGATCATCTTTCAAAAAAACTGTAGGTTTTGCTTACCACTAAATCAAACTGAGTGCCTTTTACAAAAGCCACAAGCTTGGAAAGTTCTTTCCCTGACATCAAATAGCTAGCATGGCTTTCTAAGATGCTCTTCACAGAAGCAATATGAGCACTTTGCTCTTTCAAGGAATTACTGCTCCAAAGAAAAGGCACCTGATTTGTTAGTAACTTTCGGAAGTTAACTATTACAAGGGTCTGAAAAATGTACAAGAGAACAGGATGAATATATCAACCTCTTGTCCAATGATGGCTTCTTGTAACTGGAATGGAAAAGAAAATAACCCAAAAATCTGGGAGATGGCATATCTGAATCAGTCGATGTCTGGTCATATTCCTTTCCAGACCTCAGCAAGAAGCGCACCTAATAACAAAACAAAGGGAAATAAATGTACTGCCCCATGTTAGGTTTGAGTATCATTTGCTGAAGAATAATCATGCCCGGAGTAATACCAGTTCTCCAGCAAGGTCATACAAAGATTCGTCAAGTGTTGCCTGTATAAAGTTGGTAAACATTGTCAGAGATGAACCATAAAGAAAACAACAAACAAAGAGGAGAGTGGCTATGGTAAGCTACTAGCATTTGCCTACCTGCAATAATTGTAAGGCGCAGTATTGACTGACAGCAGGACCTTCAAGTTTCGCGATCACCTATGACATTCATGAAAAGGAACAATTTAAGTGAGCACAATTTTAACTACAATGCATTCTCACGACCAATTTGCATGCATAAAAAGCAGAATGTAGCTCTTGAATCCTCTTCATAAATCATGGTCTTGTAAGAATGGATAAGCTTCTTTTTATCCTTTTTATTATTATTGCACCTCTCAGGCAAAGATTTGAATGTGTCCTCCCAACCAACAAATCCAATATTAAAGAACACAAGATAGTTTAAGATTATAAACATTGAGTAATGCAAGGGATACCAACACCCTTCTACTAACTCATGGCATCCATGATACAATAAAGATAAAGGTTTTAAATAATAGTGATTTGACTTTTAAGTATTTAATCAGATACTTATCACTACAAAATTAGAAAAAAATAATATAGTACCTATCATCAACCACCACGTCAATTAGTAAAAAAAATGTTTGCAGAAGTTTTAATATCTCTAGTATTATTCATCACCCTAAAAAATCCCTATGAGATCAAAGAAACCTGACTGTATGTGTTGACTACAAGCGATGGCATAAAACTATGCTTAAGTTTACAGTCAGTTGATCAGAATGTGTCTTTCTTGGCTAACACGTGAAATGAGAAAAAGAAAAAAACCATTAAATCCTTATATCAAAGAGCTACTATACATCAAAAAAAAAAAGACAGACGGATGGACGGACAGACAGAAAGAAAGAATATAACAGAGAGATATTCACAAGAGAAAATTGCAATTCTTACAAGTATATAGCAAGCTGCAGTACGATACCATCTCCTTAGGAAGCATTCTTCAAACAACCTTAAACACACAATCAATAACAAACGCATTAATATGAAATGATGACAGCATTGTCTACCCCAGAGCAAAATGGGATAAAATAAGAGAAATCCACTACATATTACCTTTCAAACTTACAAATGACACTAAATATCTATCAAGATTGTAATTTCATCACAAACTGATAGGGCAAAATGGAAGAAAGCCATATTTCAACGCTTTCCATTCACTAACATCAAAAGTCAAAACATCCAACTCCCTGATTTTCATAAATTAATAAAGGGTCAGAGTAACCCAATGCATAGCCTGATTGTAAGCAGAGGGCTAAACCTTTCCCCAAATGAGAATGCTGCTCATCCCTAATTATATCAAATAATCAATGAAGAATAATGCGTAGAAAAATGAAGGATAAAAGGGTGCAGTGAGCATCAAGCCACAATTGTGTTGATAGAATACCAAGTAATAAATTAGTTTTTCTTGTGAAGGCTAAACTATGAGCTAAAAAGGGCACAGACTTTGCAGGAAATTACCCAACCATGCCTATCTAGTACCAACACAATTGTCCAAAATGTAGGAGGCAACAACAGGGAGGAAAAAAAAAAGGACTTCAAAGCCACATTTCAAAAACTGATGCATGTGTAAATACCAACCTTCTTCATTGCACAATGTTCCTGTCTAAATATCTTTGAGAATTACGGTAAAAACATAAGACAAAACTCAAAAAGAGGTATCTCTGCAAAGAGCAGAATATTACTCTGTTGATCTTCCAGCAGCAGAGAATAAATCTGCCCAATATCGACCATCAGTTTTTCTTGCAACACTCACAACTACATCAAGATACTCTGAGAAGTTTCTTATCAAATCACAGGTCTTCTCCAAAAGAGAGCAGTTGCCAGCATGTTTAGGGACAGATACCTGGTTCTTGATCACATTTTGCCTGCAAGGGAGTACTTTAATTTAGAAAGCCAATAACAGAGCCCGTGCTAATTGTTTGAATCAATGAATATAGACATATCAATGAACCACATATATTCCAAATTGAAAACAACTAAGATTTAGTTGACCAAGGAGACAAATCAAACAGCCATGTGATTGTGCCCATGAACAAACAAATACAATTGAAGCTGTCACCCCAAAGTTTCTTGGTTATGGTCGTTGCGTTCAAACAACAGTTATGTGGAATAAAGTTGGCTTAGAAGCTTATTGATTGCATATTTCATTAATATCTGGCTCCCAGAAAACAATTCTAAGCATTGATCTTCTAGTTATCATGCATGACATGGTTCCATCTCTCTTTATGAAATACACATACCTTGAAATTTCTGCATCAAATACAGTAAAAAGGAGCAATTCCAGGCAATGGGAAAAGTGAGGCTTTTCTGCTGATAATTGTGCTAACCGCAAAGCCTCCTCTGTTTTGTCTCTCTGGCAGACAAAGAATCACAAACAGAATAAGTAAAGTATGCCTTAAAGCTAGAAGGAATGTGAGCATGTGTTTTCAGCAGCTGGTTTGCTTTAAAACAGGACTAGCATTTCTTTTCTGATAAAAACAGGACTTCCATACAGACAAGCAACCTTTTTACCATAATGGAAAAACCCACGAAGGGCCTATTTTGGAATTGCATCATCATGGTAATCACCACAAGGTAAAAACTTCTTGTACTACCACATGGTAAACACCTCATGGCATTTACAACTTCACTATGGCATGTACCATCATATAATCAACAGTACTATAATTTTGACATGTTATGTTGGCCTAGACCCTGGATCATGACAATTGGTGACTAAAAAGCAGAAACACTAAATTGGAACTAGCATTTTATTTGCTCAGGGTTATCAGTGAACAGTGAATCTATGGAAATCTAAAACTTAATTGAAAAAAAAAAGACTTCTCATCTCAGGACCAATTTATTTCTAGCACCAAAGTGATAAAAACACTGCAGAAGCTAAGTGCTAAAAGCCAAAACCAGAGAGAATTCCAGGTGCTGGCTTGCCATATGCCCCAGCTCACAGCATAACTGCTTAGTTGATCAATTAACAACGTGTTTGGCAGTGTGGTTGCGGGTGCTTTTCAAATAACTTTTCGTGCCGAAATACATGCCAATGATTTTTTTCATTTTTTAAAAATCATTTTTGACATCAGCACATCAAAACAATCCAAAAAGTACAAACCGCACTCAATTTTAGCAAAAAAAAAAAAAAATTCAAAATTTAACGAAACACAGTTACAAACGCAATGCCAAACAGTCTCATGCAATAACTAAATTGATGGTTCATACACAGAAATTAGGTTGCATGTGAACTGAAGTAACCTTCTTCTAATACCAAAAGGAGAAAGCATAAGCGGCGTCCTACAAAGTTTTCAAATACCAAGTCCAACAATTGTTTCCCCTTCTGCATCCACTATGGGGTTATGTTTGATTGGAGGTTGATGGGAGTTATAATTTACCCTGGTGAAATTTAGTTTGTTTGGTTTCTAGTTTTGGAAAAGATAACTTATTACGGGGATACTCGTTACCCTAAAGTGGTATAATTTTTATGGTAAAATTTAAACTCCATGCATTTTTTTTCAGTCTCCTCTTTGTCCCAAAACACACATCAGATGAAGTTTTTATTACTCTCTCATCAACCATTTCTAGTAGCTTAATTACATTCTATCTTTCTACCAAGTAAATGATTTACTCTTCGTTTTATTAACATGCCAAACATCCTTAAAAACTAACTCTTGCGCCCTTAAAAATTGCTTTTTGTAATAATTACTCTGATAATTCACCCCCATTTTTTAACCCCATACCAAACACCACCTAAGTAAAAATCAAAAGCAAAACGAAAGAGAAGTAGAAATAAAAGAGCAGTGATACCTGAAGAAGGTGTCTGAGTAAGCAATGCAGTATGGTTTGAGCTTGAGGAGATGGCTCAAAACATGGAAATTCAGTGCAAGCTGAAAAGGACATTCTCTGGGAAACACCAACAACCAACCCGGCATTTGGAAGAAGCCCTAGAGGATACACTTCACGATCAAATTCTAGTTCTGGATCCAACTAAAAGATAAATCATAACATGTCAAGTTAGACTATTCAGGAAACATCAATCAAGAACCAGACTGAAATCACTGAAAACCAAAAGGATTGCTGTTAAGAATATATATATATAACCGACATAGATGGATAGAGTACAAAATAAGCTAAACCAAATACATGTAGCAACAAATAATGATATAGACAGAGAAAAGGATATAGCTTCCTTATAAATAAAGACATATAACCAAAGTGCTAAAATCACAGTCAAACCAGAATTTAAACAAAGCCAAGTCCATTTTACTGACTTCAAAAGAAACTGAATTGGTCAAAGCTAATCAAGAATGCTTAAAATTTAACTTGAGGGCTACACCGACAAGTTCCGTCTTCTAAGTATTAAGCGTAGAAATTTCACAACAAAAAAAGAAAATGAATTTGCATCCAGTAAGTATACAAAATTCACAAGTCCTGCTCCATATCATCTGTCAAATACCATGGTATAAAGAACCTTTAATGTTACTGATTGTATGCATACCTGCAAAAAGTCTTCCTGTTTAAAAGGATCAGCACCTGGACATGGATACCAAACCTGTAAAAGAAAGCTTCCAAGAAGATCTACATCAGACAAGTACAGTAGACAGACACTAAAGGTAACCAATTATAGAAGCAAATAATAGCTAGGAGTACAGGAAAGAGATTATGAAGCTTAGCATTAAATTACCTGCATGCCTCGGTGGCCGTAATCCAGCCAAGAGACTTCCTCAATTAGACTTGCCTTCTCCTCTGATTGACCACAAGTAACCCAAAATAATTCAACAGAGTCAGTGAGCTCTCTTTCATGTCCATCATCCAAATCCAAAAGCGAAAGTTCCCCATTTGTTCTCAGTATCAAACATCTAGCAAAGTGTGCAGCGATTCAGAGGCATATGGTACACAAAAGAAATTGCATCAGTATTTGCAAAGATGAATACCTAGCAGGCTCTGTGTCCAAAAACTCTGACGATGAAATATGATTGTCTGAGGCCAACTCTCTTGGAAGCCGGTCAGGGATGAAACGCATAGCTGCAGGATGGCTCTTTGCAGTCATGATAGAAAGTTCTCGTACTGTAGAAAGCTGTTTGTCATTTTATCACTTCAAAGTATGAAGAATAAAGTTTCACTAAAATACTCAAGTGCAAAATTAAACTCCAAGAGGACATGGTTATCAAAAATATTCCCATATATTGGTTATAATATTTAATAATAAGAAGCTGGAAAATATTCATTTACCTGCAAATCTGGAGTGCTAGAAGGAGTCAGTTCACCTAACAATCTCACATGGAATATGTGGACATCAAACGGGCGATATGTGACAAGTATGTGGTCTTGATAGACATCCATCACCATTGGTTTAGCAAGCAATGGCTTTCGACAAAGTAAGGAGCTCTGGTCAAGGTGGTATCTTGGATAAAAAAGTAATTCATACCTGCAGAAAACCAATTATTTGAATAATAAACTATATTGCAGGGTTAAAAAAGATAAAAATTGTAAATCTACCCAAATACATAAACCAAGACTGACAAGTGCCACAGAGGAATGGCTTAAGAAATCAGCCCAGCCTGTACCAAGTCTTGCCTAAACACTTTGTTGCACAAACAGGGAAAATCATTTTGGAGGTCTTTTTGAGAGGCTTCTCTATAGTGGAATCCTGAAGCGATGGCATGTCAAACCTTTGTGAAATTTCAACTTCTCAACAAGTATTCTTCTATTTGAAGTTGATCTTTACTGTCTTTTTTTCTGGGTAGTACCCGGTCCGAGTACTTAAACAACAAGGAAGAATCTAGAGTTCGTAAACGCCTATACAATCAAAGTTGTTTCCTAAGAATTTTGATAATGGACTTACAGGTATTTGATTTTATTTCAAAGAGCTATGTGTCAAGTGCTGTGCCTGCATACCTATCATATAAATCCCAATTCGTCCCACATCACAGGAAAAAAATAATTCAGAATTTCCATATTCACCAGCTACCCTACCTCGGAACCTGTCCCAATTACCACCCCAGTGAATTAAAAGGGTTGATCTACCTAATCATAATTCAGGAGTGTATCATAGAACACCAAACACTAACACTTCATGAATCAATAGATATGCAGTGGGCACCATCTGATGCAAATTAGTCAAATGGCTCAAAATCAGATGGTTCCCTCTGCAATCTATAGATTCATGAAGTACTGGTTTTGTTTCTACAAAAATATACCAAATTAGAAGTTTGAATAACCAAGCATGTCTGTAAACAGAGATTGATAACTCACGTGTTAGAAGAATCAATGTAGTTGCAGACAACAACAATCTTCCCTAGCCATAATAACCCTTTACACTGAATCTTTTGTTCCTGAGTAATATCTCCAAACACTCGCCACTTTTTCAGCTGTATATCATATAAGATCAACCCATGGAGGCCTGCAACAGCTAAGTGCATTCCGTCCTTGCTAGCTGCAACATGTTGAACTGGCCAGTTTTGGGAGATATAGGAAACCTAAGCAAAAGAAAGTGCATATCAGCCTCAATAAATTACAAAGACAAGTAAATGATGACAGTCAATAACTTGTGCTATTTGAACACATAACTGGAAGGTTTAGATGTAGAATTCTGAGTTCATCAGTATCTTCGGACTGTACAACAAGCAACCGATCTTCACCATAAATAACTTGACGAACATATGTCATTCCTGAAACTCCTCTGGAGAGGCAGCATTTGCCAAATGAAAATGCAATAACTCTCTCAAGAGACTCTTCTTCAATCACATAAAGCTTATAACCATATTCATCCCACTGCATCAATGAGGTGCCATTCATCAATGCCTCGTATTTACATTCTTGGTTTGGCTTAACCTTTGGAGAAGATAAAGATAAACCAATTTGACGAATTGTTGACATCAAACGACACCCAGATACAGACCATACTGTAAGTCCTCTTAACTTCCACCCAACAGCAAAAGCAGAATTATCAGGTGTCCACGCGATACAACTGACAGGACCAGTTTCATCCATGGAATAGCTGCAAAATAATAAGACCATGACAAAGCTTTTGAAATTCATGAACTCAAAGTCCAAACACAAGAAGTACATGAATAGCATCAAGTCACAAACCAGAAGGAAATGATCATCTAAAAGTTAGGAGGTTAGTCAGGAAAAACTTGAATGAGGTGAATAAGTTTTAAGGAATTCCTCATTTTACGTTGTTAATAGGTGGAAGCAAATGATCATTTCAGAAATTCAGAAATTTTAAATTTCCCAAAGTTTCCAACTTAGTCCAACTTCATACTTTTCCATGAGTTCAATGCCTAAAGAAAAAACACTCAGTGATATTGAACTACCTCACCCCTACAATAACCCTGCTGACAGGATGCAAGAAACTTACCCCCAGTCAGACAAAGACACAGAACGAATGAGAGATGCAGATTCTGCTAGGTTGTATAACTCAACAACCCCTCTTCTGGTACCAACAGCAAGGATTTGTTGATCTGAAGCTACTGAAGTACATACAGCATCATCAGAACCTAACTTTTTTTCAGGTTTGATATATTCAACTTGCTTTAAACCTCTCTTGCTTACAGAGCATGATACTAGTTGTCCATCAGAATACAAGACAAACAGCAACCTCATCGGCAAGCAAAGTTCCAGCTGCACAATAGCAGTCTTCCTGGTGATATTATGATTAGATACAGAACCTGAAGAAGCCCTTCCAGAAGCAAAACCGTTACCTAAAGAATGTGGTGAGATGGAGGTATCACTGCTGTCACGTGAATAGGGATTAATTTCAAAAGCTCCATAAAACTGTTAAGAAATTGAGATACAATCAAAAAAGAATTCACTCAACAGTTTATCTTAAATAGACTTGTAACATCTAAATAAAACAAACATTGTGAGTTATTATAATCAATGCCTAGTCTGTTATGATTACCTCTCCCTTCCAGGAGATACTGTATAGAGATCCATTGGAAAGTCCTAGTAACATATGTTTGTTATCACTTACAAAATTGCTCCTGCCACAAAAAAAAAATATTAGAGGACTACTATGAAAATCAAGAGTAAAAGCTTATAAAAAACCTGAGAGTATATGAGAGTAAACAGGAATCATATAGATTAAAACACACACACACATACACACACATAAAAAACTAGCATTATGTACAATGCAAACATATACACAACAGTATGGAATGCGAATTCCACATCTGCATTTACATGTTCAAAACCAGAGTCAGTTAGGAATCAGCCCACCCTCCCCTGAAATAGGAAAGAGTAGCCAAGGTTACTTACACTGTCAATTCCTTATCTGCAAAGGGCACTTGCTCATTAAGAACAAGAGTTATATTAGCAAGAAACAAGCCAGATGGTTGCTTCCCTCCAATTTGTATTCTTTTTTCAGAGAATTGAACCTTGAATATATGTAAAAAGAAAGATGTTGTCTGCACACAATAGAAAGCATATATATATATATAAGCAAAACTATCACAATTCACTTTTCATAAACTCAACGCATCCAGGCTTTATTTCCAGACCAGACATAAAAAAAAAAAAAAGGGTTCAACTAAAACAATTTAATGACGAGCCACTCTTCATGCCATTTTGTCTATATCATTATCCATATAAAAATTTTAGAGAAAACAGAAGATTGTCCCCATAAAACTGATTTAATATTACAATAATTGAGCCCGAACTTCTAGCTCCAACTGTGCATCTAGTGAAGCTAACTAGCTACAGTCGTCTCAGCGTCTACTGGTCTTCCAATTTCAATAGAATTTTGACAAATAGGGATAGGTGCACCACATTATTTCTATAGTGTGAGTTGACTGAATCTACGTAAAAGCATTTGCCTATTCCTGTAATTGTCAAATGCATGCAAAGTTTCTTACATGAAAACTATCGAGATTGGCGAGAAAGCACAAATGAAGTGGCACGTCAAACTCAAACATACAAAAAGAAATCAAAATTAAAAAACACTTACAAGAATGGCTATCAGTTTGGTATCAGGACTCCACACAGCCTGTATATTTTCGCCTTCTCTCTCCAACGACTCCGCATCTCTCTTATACTTGCCTAACCTCACTTTATGCTGCACATAATCACAAAAAAATAAAAATAAAGACCACCAAAAATTCACAAATCTAAAAACCCTAATTATCCACGATGAAACAAAAATAAGCACATGAAAGTGATCATAAGCTCCTTGTGAACCTGAGAGGAGCTCCAGAGCTCGAGGCGAGAAGGAGAGACAACAAGGAAGAGGCGATTGATGACTTTGAAATAAATGATCCGCTGCTGTGAAGGACAGAGTCCTTGTTCTAGAGGGATCACCTGCGGCCATCCGTATGCCATATACATCTTTGATTCGGTCTTGGTGCCTTGATTTGTCTATTAATTTATTTATTCGGAGAGATCGCTCTGGTAGTGATTTGCAGAATTTGATGGAGAGGTTGTTAGGGTTTGAGAGATAGAGGATGATCTGAAGCATTTCCAGGGAGAGTGAGTGATGCAGCAGCATTTCATTATATTTTTTTCATTCCATTCAGGTAAGATCTCTAGATCCATTAATTTTAAGTGATGATGATTGTTTTTTCGGGTCTATGCCATCATTTTTTGTCTTGATCTCTTTATGGAAAAAACGACGTCGCACCTGCACGCAACCAGAGGGAGTTTCTCTCCAATTCTATTTCCGCTTTCCGTAAGCGTTTTGTAAAGTGATTTCAAAATATATTAAAATAATATATTTTTTATTTTTTTATATAATACTTTAAAACTGTTTAAAAATATAAAAGAATTAATTTTAAATAAAATAAATAAATTTTAACCGACAACTGTTTAGCCACACTCCGAGATTTAAATATTTTTTAAAAGTGCTTTCGGTTTTTAATACATTATAATTGTTTTGATGGACTATCAAATATAAAAATAATATGGAAAAAACTCATTTAAATATATTTTTAAATAAAAATTTATTTAAAAAAATATTATATACCAAAACCTCAAACATCTTTTAAAAAAAAATATTTATAAAATATTAAAATATGTTTGAGTTTCTTAATGCAGTACAAGAGTTCTAGGCCTCCATGGACTGACTCAAACCCGTCCGTGAAAAATACGCTTAAACACAAATTTCTGACTTGTAACTTAGATTATCAAAAGCCCAAGCCTCTAAATGTGATTTCTGGAAGAAAAAAAAATTCACGCGGGACCGTATCCAGTTACTCTTCATTCGATTTGCTCGAATGCTCACCCATGGGCCTCCGAGGAAGATCTATTCCACCGCTAAGATAAATTGCTAACCCGTGGGCCTATGGGGAAGATCTATCCCGCCAAGTTGTCTCCGTCCGCTGGCTAGCTCATTGCGAGCCAACTCTAGCACGCTTCAATAGCCATGGATGTATCGGTCTTCTGTTCACTTATGATCCAGCCCTTGGATGCAATGCAGCTTGGTTTATTTTTCCCCACCTCCGGCTTGAGAAATGTTGTTAGGTCAATTGATTTCATATATAAACAAGGCGACAGAAGGCATTTTTTCTAATCTAATAGAAAGAACAGGCAGAAGGGTTATTAGCATGGGATCATTTCCAAAGTTTTGAATCAATTGTCTAATGCAGTTCAGTTTACTAGTTTACCACATATTAAGAAAATCACCAGACAATAAGATCCGGGCTTCTTCTGCCCTCTGAGAACAATGGGACTCACTGTGCATACGAGCATAATCACAGAGCTAATTCTTAAACAATGACTCAGGAGCCTGCATGTTTCGTAGCCCTGAAGATTGCAGTCCGTAAATTAAGATTTATTTATTTTTACGATTAGATTGTTTCGATGTGCTAATATTAAAAATAAATTTTAAAATAAAAAAATTCAATATATTTTCAAATAAAAAGTATTTTGAAAAATTACCGGACTATGTAAAAATATAAAAGACCCCAAGAGGAAGGAGAGATTTTGATACAGCCGGGATCATTTATGTTACAATAATGCCTAAAATGTTAGATTACACATCAAAAGAGTATTTATTATTAGTTGTTTTCCATTCCCATTCTCTACAATTTGGTCCTCCACATGAATACTAAATTTGCTATTCTTGAAACATAACATTTTGTGGTGGCCAAGATTAGATAGGTACATGTTCTTTATCTCATATTTACATCATATTGTATGGAACCATAATTGCATGAGTTGGATCCTGTTTCCACGTAAATGAAACCTTCCCAGTTCAATCTTTTAAAAACATAAAAACTAAGAAAAAAAGAAAAAAAGAAACATAACTGCAATAGACGTATGGACGTACTGTCAAAGAACTATCTCAACCCAATAGCTTAAACTATTAAGTGAGGTTCCATGATATGATTTATATTATTCTCTAACACACCATCTCAAGTGAAAGCCCTTTGGACTTGATTTTTATCAAATAAATAGGGAAGGTGAGATTCGAACTTGTGACCATTTAATCATCAGGACTATAATATCATGTCAAAAAATCATCTTAACCCAATAACTTAAGTTGATAGGTGATGTCCTAGGATATGATTTATATTATTCTCTAACACACACAAACAAATAATTATGATTAACCACAGCCTTTACATGGAGTTTAGTAATGCGGTTGAAATCGTGTTTTTCAAAAATTAAAAAGATAGTCTTTTACTTAAAATTAATTTTTTAATATTTTCTGATTGTTTTGACATGCAAATATAAAAAAAATAAAAATAAAAATATTATTTTAATATATTTTCAAACAAAAAAAACATTTTAAATTAAAACCATTATTATATTTTCAAACAACCCCAAAATATCTCGTACCCCCATTTCCTTGTGTAAAACACGATGGTTTGGGCTGCATGCTTGGGAATAAAGTCGTTTATTTTGAAGCGTTGTCGTGAGCAACAAAATAAATGTGAAAAAAAAAAAACCCTCCAACAAATCAAACCATGGTCATCAATTCATATAGGATTTGAATTAAAAAAAAAACTATAATAAAATAATTTATTGTAAATATATTAGTTGAGAATGCGGATTAACTACTTAAAACTCCAAAGGTACATGGAATACAGCTGGAAACTATTAACTTTTAGTTTTTTAATTTTTTTTTTCAAAAGCCAAGGAAAAAATATATTAGTTGAGAATGTGGATTAACTACTTAAAAGTCACTTGGAAGCTAAAAATTAGAAGTTATAGTTTTTGATGTAAAAATAATTTAACATCACTTATTATTACCAAGCATTTTTACAACTATAGTAGCCACAGCCAACAACCCAAAGAAGAGAAAATCACCAAAAAGATAAAAGAAAGATGTGAAATGGATACTAGGGATTTGTTTAGTGGTGTTGTGAGGTCTAATTAAAATTATATTTTACCATGATTATTATTATTATTTTAAAAATATTTAATTAATTAATATATGCTATAATTTGCATGGATATCATTAAAAAAAAAATTTAATCATAATCACAAAAATCAACATAACTTTCAAATACCAAACCCACAGTGAAGAATAGATTAAGGACTTGTTTTCTTTTTCTGTATTTAGATTCAATTCTCTTTGTGCATGTATGTCATCCTCGCAATGTTTTACGTGTACACTGGGCTTATAGGGTGTTCAGTGAATCCGGGAATTAGTTGTGGTGCGCATAAGCTGACCCGGATACCCCAGGTTATATATATATATAAAAAAAAAAGAATAAAAGACTACGTGGATATATATATAAAAAAACCCGATCAGGAGTCAAAGTCGAAGCCCACGGATTCAGAGAAGAAAACATAATAATTGAGCTTCTGGGTTGTGGGTGTTCATAGGGCTGAGCATTTCCGGTTCGGTCCGGTTTTGAACCAAAATAAACAACCAAACCGATTTTATTTTTTTTTAATTTTTTGAACCGAACCGAACCGAAAACCGGTTCAAACCGATTAATTTCAGTTCGGTTCGGTTCGGTTTTTTTAACATAAAAACCGGAAAAACCTATATTCAAACCGACCGGGTTTTTTTTAACAATCTTCTCTATAGCTTCTCCAGCTTCCCTCTTGTTCTTCCCTACAAAGTACAAACCCTACAATTTCAGAAGTCCAATTACTCAACAAACAACAAATCTCAAACATGTAATAACTGCAAGCAGATAAAATACAGCAAAGAACCATTCCATTATTCTAAATCCATCTTCAGTAACCATAAAATCGTCTCCACGCATTACAAAATGGTTATGAAAGAAACTAAACGACCTTAGCAGGAATTACATCAGGAGCTGCGTCAACCTTAAAAAAGAAAAAAAAAAAAGGGACCCAAAACCGCGATGAGAGGAAATGAACATTGAAGCCGTGAAGATGAAGATTTGAAGCATACACTAAACCAGTCCCTGGGTTGTTAGATTTGAAGATGAAGATTGAAGCCTTGTTGAAGTTTTGTTAGATGACTAGAAGTCTAGATCTGGCCATGAAGTTTTGTAAAGTGATGGAGAATTAATTTTTTATCAGGTCGAGAGTGAGAGAGGTTTAGATTTGAGAAGATTTGAGAGATTTGAGAGAGAGGTTTAGATTTGAGGGCTGGGGGGGCGGCTGGATGCAAGGGAATGCTAGGGTTAAAAGTTTAGATTTGAGAAAATTTGAGAAGAGAGGTTTAGATGTGAGAAGATTTGAGAGATTTGAGAGAGAGGTTTAGATTTGAGGGCTGGGGGGGGGGGGGGGGGCGGCGGCTGGATGCAAGGGAATGCTAGGGTTACAACTTAAAAGTTTAGAAATGGCTTTTATAGTTTTTTTTTTTTTACTGAACCGGTTCGGTTCGGTTCGGTTTTTTCGGTTTCAGGCTTATCAAACCGAAACCGAACCGAACCGGCCGGTTTTTTTAAAATTCTAATCGGTTTAATCGGTTTTTTTTTCGGTTCGGTTTTTTCGGTTATTTTTTTTCCGGTTTTCTCGGTTTAATCGGTTTTTCGGTATTTTTGCTCACCCCTAGGTGTTCATGCACTATAGACAGGTAGATAGGAGACAGAGATCAGACATCTTGGTTCTGCATGAGGTCTCTTGTCAGTAAATTTCGAAGACACACAGGAAAATCAAACCATTCTTCACATCAAAACATCTTATGAAAATTTAACTTACAGCTTTATTCATGACATGCACCAAACTAGATTATGAGAAAATCGAACCAGACTTTGGGAGGTATGATTTTGCCCTATTCATGCGCATTGCTGAATATTATGTGCAGAGTATGCACATGGAAATCTTCCTTTAGAAAAAAAAACAGAAGATGATTTGAATTGCTTTAGAATTCAAAATTCTTTCATCTTGGGATTTTGGGTTAGAAAAATTGGTTTAAAATATAATTACTAATAAAAATATATTTGAAGCAAATTTAATTATGGAATCCCTCACAATTTAAGTTAAGATTTATTGAAAATTATCATTCAACACATATATTTTAAATCAATTGTGTATAAATAAAAAATTAATATAAACAAATGATGTTATCTTTCAAATGTATAGTGTAATGATTGTATTTTTCTAAAAAATAATTTTTTTAAAAAAAAGTTACATGAGGGTAATTTAATATTTTTACATTAGCCCAATATAAAAACTATATTACACTTAAAAGCAAAAAATATTAAACTTATATTTAGGGGCATTTTTATCCTTTCATATTGAAATTATTGTAATAAATAAGTTGATATGGGGCATTTTGATTTTTTGATTAATATAAATATTATTAAAAAAATTATTGGTTTATATGGCGTTGTACCACCTCCAGATACTACCTTTTAGGACAACGTTGGAAGCACCTCAATGTTAGTCTTTAATATTTGATTTATTGGAAATTGATCTTTGTGTTTTTTTTTAATTTCTTTTATTTGGGGTTATCTTAATCCTATACTCATGATTGTGGAGTTAGTAAGTTAACCCGAGTTGATTTAATTTTTTTTTCATTAATTTTTTTCAATTAAATTTTTTTTTTAGTTTTTCCCTTTAACATTGGGTTATTTGATAATTGAGTTTCATAATTTTATTTAATTTGTTTTTAACAGAGTTATCTTGATATTATGATTATATTGCAGATTTGACAAGTTAACCTGAATAAATTTAATTAGGATTTTATTTACCTTTATTAGGTTGTTAATATTTTTTGTTATTTATTTATTTTTATTATATTTTTTAATTGTATTATTGAAATTAGTCAAGGTTGTTAAATAAATCTGCTCAATGGCCTATATTTTAGGAATGCTTTACAATGAAAACAATTTGGGTCGGCGTACATCATTACGCGAGCCCTTAACTAGTTAATATCTAAAGAAGAAGTAGATTCTTGAGTCCTTTCTCCTCCATACTTCTCGTGATTAATATTGGATGACTACTACAGTGTTTTATGAATGTGAACTATTTACTTGGATACTATATATAACTAAATTATATTTCCATGTTATGTTGTGGTACCGGTCGAAAAGATTTTAAATAAAAAAAATATTTATAACATATGAAATTATTTGATATTATTATTAAATTTGATTTAATAGGCCATCATTGAAACCTCATAGCTCAACTCCTTGTCTAGTCTGATTTTAAAATTAAGTAAAAGTTGTCTTGACATAACTAGATCAACTTAATGGTTGAAAAGGCATCCGATGAGCATTAAAAAGCGTGGTTTGGTTTTAAAAAAAGATTTTAAGAAAGTATCTTTTTCTTAATATTGAGATGACAACATATTGAATATTTCCGGACTTTATGATTTAATCTGTCAAACTTATGACACAGGTCATCCATGAAACCTCTCAGCTCAATTCATTGTCTAGCCTGATTTTAAAATTAAACAATGTATAAGTTGTCTATATGTGATCTAGTCGACTTGATGGGTGTACAGACATCCAATGACCATTAAAAAGTATGGTTTGGTTTTAAGAAAGATTTCAAAAGGATATATGTTTTTTTTAATATTGAGACGACAACATATTGAATTGTCCTTGACTTTGCGATTTAACCCATCAAACCCACTTGGGTCATGGACTCCATTGGATTTTGATAATTTTTTTTTAAAAAAAAAACTATTTTTACTTAATTATATGATACAAAATCGAGCACAAACCAAAATGTTGGCACGTTTATTTGATATCGTGATAACTTAATAAAAAATAAACCGAAATAAATTATAAAGACCGATTAAAAAACAACTAGATGTTAAAGTATTAAATTGAAAAAACATCATGAAGGAAAAAGAGGTGATTTACTGTTTTATAAACAGTGAAGCACTAGTTTCACTTTAGTTGTAAGTTGTAACAGTTAACTATATATACATTTTGCCATTCTATCAAAATTTATATGCACCCATATGAAGTTTGAATGCTTTGTTTAATTACTTGTAGATTTTGGTATTCCCTTCAAGTTTTATGACATTTCAACTACCGTCCGTAAAACAATAGTTAAAAACACGGACAATGATATCGAAGCATTTGGGACATGAGTGTCTTGTCCTAGCCAGGCACAGCTTAGAGTCTTGGCAATTGCAAGTGTTAGGTAGGATTTCATGTTCATGGTGCTCACATTCATCAGCTGAATGTTAAAAAAAAAACTCGAGGTAGAAGATGGTCTCCTAATCCAGCCATGAGGGTTTGGTGGTTGGCCAGGGTTCGCACCACCGACGATATTTGTCCTCCCTCTTTCCCCTTTGATCCCACTGACCCACCACTCCCGAGTTTTCATGGACCCAGGATTCTTCTTGCCTTGCTCCCTTATCATGCATGGACTTTTGAAGTGGGTTTTGCCCCCACATCATCTATTTTAAATCATCTCAGTATCAGTATATGAATCATGAATTTTACCAGCTAATTTGGGTAAATTTAGGTAAATTTAGGTTGTTTTATGATGTTATGATTTAGATTGATTTAATATATTATTGTTTAATATTTTAAAAAATAGATATTGCCTTGAATTTTTTAATCGAACTATATTTTTATTAATTGTTCAAGTTGTTTTTGAACCCGTTAAGTTGATCGAGTTATATCAAATCAACTTTTGAAATAATACGTTGAAATCTCGGAAATTAAAACATATTGTTTCAATTAAAAAAACAAAATAACAACATGAACATAATTGACGACTTTGATTTCAATTTGCTCGTGACTGCTATAAGTTGGGCTTGATATTTTTTTTCAACAACGCTGCAGTTTTTTTTTTATTAGAAAATGGTTAACTTTAGAAAAAGAGATTTAAAAATGGTTAACAAAGATAGATAAGATAAATGTGTTCAAGAGTTATGTGGATACAACATATATTAATGAAATAGATTTGAGGTTTGCAATTTATTACTCTAGAAATTAATAGAAGAAAAATAATTTGTTAATTGTTGTTTCTTATATAAATTTTAAAATGAAGGGATTAAAGTTAATGAAACTCGAAGTAAAGAAAGAAAAAGGATTGAAGAGCTTGGATTGTACATCCATAATATAGAGGTAAGAACAATCTAAATTTAAGAATGAGTTTTTTCAACCAAGAAAGACTGATACAAGAGGATTTTTAGGAAAAATAGTCTTTCTTAATTATTTTTATCCTCTTCTATTTAGTTTAGGAAATGAAATAATATACTTAATAATTTTATTTTATTTTTCTAATTTTCTTATGACTTCTATTACTTTTTTTTTATTTTTGGATTTTTAGTTTGTTTAGATTGGCTTTTGAATTAATTTGAGGACAAATAAAAAACCTGGTGATGGAACCTGAGATGGGACAACCCACACAAAGGTGTAGTATGTAGAGACCTATAATAGAATGACCCATATAAAGTTGCTTCAGGGATTTACGATAGGGTGACCTGGACAAAGGTTCTGGGGGCATACGATCGGGTGATCTACATATAAAAAAAAAATTATGATAGAAAATTATTAACTAAAATCTAAACTTGATGACAAGTTCTTTCTAGCTCTAAGAGATTGATGTAAAAGTTTTTTTTTTGAGAAAGTAAATATTTTTCCTAACTAATTTTATTTTTTTATTCAGTGTTGTTATATTTTTCTAGTTTTTTTTCTATTAAAGTTAATAATTTTCCTATTTATTTATTTTATTTAGTATTATTAGATTGTTTTAGTTTTTTTATATAAAAAGCTGTAATAGTGATTGAGAATTGCATAAATACAAATTAAATATTTTGTATGTCGTGTGCGTCCTTAATTTTTTAGAATTTTTATTTATAACAATTCCGTTAGCGTTCATTTCCGTCTCCGTTAAAATTAATTAACTCTCTCAACTTGTTTTAGAAAATTTTTCAAATTCCTTTTCCTAATCTTACCCGCTCGCAGCTCCAAATTAATTATAATAATCAAAGAGAGCAAATTGCAAAGGAGATAGAGATGGCTGCTTAGTGCTTACTGTGCAGGCCAGCAGCATAGTTTCCTCTCTCTTTCCCAAATAACAGCACGTGGCACGTGTGCTAAATGTCCGCGTTCTGTCTGATAGCACCGGTGGCTATTTTATAATAACTCACGGTTTTAACTTTTACGCAGCCTTCCACCAAATCTAAATCACCAAGCGACCGCTAATCACCATTATCACAGACCAATCGAATCCAATTCAAGTGCTGGGACCCACCAAAAGGGCCCACTCATCTCCTTTTCTATGGGCCATATTAGAAACACCGAGCATCACAGCTCGTAATTTTACACCTTTCTCACTGCACTCCCTATGTTCTGTATTAAAAATTTAAAAGTGATAGAGGCACTTCTTACATCCCAAAACTGAAGCCGCTGAAGTAGAAGCTTCCCTTCTCTCTTCCCTTCTCTCTCAAAGAAACTCTATAAATTCTTGAAGGCCCAGCTTTCTCTCACTATCTCTCAGAAAAGAAACAATCTTTTTTCTTTGTTATCCCCCCCCCCCTCTCTCTCCTTTTCCCGCTGATGGGGTTTCCAGTTGGGTATTCAGAGGTTTTCTTACCAAAGTTGTTTGTACACATACTTTCCTTTCTGGGTTTTATCAGAAACCTCATTCTGTGTCTTTTCAACTATCTGGGGTTGTCAGGTTTTCTTGAAACAGACAATATTTGGCCCGACAACCCGATCCGAATGTCCTGCTACCCGCCTCTATCAGCTGCCCTTCTCCGGGAAATCTTGCCTGTCATCAAGTTCGAGGATTTGGTTACTGGGGATGGTGGTTGTTGTGACTTGCCGGAGAGTTGTGCTGTTTGTTTGTATGAGTTTGAGGGAGAGGATGAGATCAGGTGGTTGAAGAATTGTAAGCACATTTTTCACAGGACTTGTTTGGACCGTTGGATGGATCATGATAGGAAAACGTGTCCACTTTGCAGGAACTCGTTTGTGCCTGATGAGATGCAGGAAGAGTTTAATCAACGGTTATGGGCTGCAAATAATGATGTTAGTGATTTTTACTGTGAGTAGAGTTCACTATCAGTTTTCCAGAGAGCTTGGTTTTTTTTTTTTCATTTTTAATTGTGGTTGTATCATTTGTACATATACATGGAAATTTGGCAATTCAGCCAAATATAAGGTTTTTTTTTTCTTACTTACTATGAATATCTGTTACATGAGCCTTAATTCGTATGATTAATGGAACATGATTGATCTGGGTCCATCAAATTTTGTCCTCTTAAGCTTATCTGTTAAAAATGGCCATGAACTTTTGTGTGTGGGTGCATACATGTGTAACATATAGAAAGGGCCGGCCGCAAGGAAGCTGGTGGGGGTGCGCTGATATTTTTGTCTGGTGATGATAATGAAATTGGATTCTGTGCTCGACCCATCTCTCTCTCAGGCTCGAGGCTCTGTTGCTGTGCCAGCAAACATAGCTTGCGTAAACTGAAAGGTCTCAAACCTGCCTACTCGGTTCGGGTCAATATTCATGGTAAATTATATTTCATGGGTATAGAAAGGAAAAGAATTAGGACTTGGGAAAACAGTTAGAACTTGGGAGTCTCTCCAAGGTCAAAAGCACAGATGCGACTATGATCCCAGATCAGACTTCTTCGATGTCTCCAATTATTCACGCTCAAGCTAAATTGGCGTTTAAATCTGCAGTAGACAGTGCTGGTTTCATGTTTCAGCAAAAGCAGCAGCTGCTGGTGTCGTTTTTGCAAAGAAAGATGTTCTATAAGATCACCATTCCGAAATTCCAGAAGCTATCGCTAACAATGAAGCACAGCATATCAGAATGAATGGTGATGAAAATGATAGTACCATAACTGCATTTCGAGCACCCTTCAAACTGGTCCGTGTTCAGTGGGTTCCAACGCACAGGACATTGATACAGTGCGAATACCAAGTATAATTGACAAGACTTTGTACGGAGACCCTACATATCTCTATTTTCTTGTCTTCATTAAAAAAAACATCATAAGGAAGCAAGGTCTAACCCGTTTGGCACTGCAGCTGCCGGGTAAGATTGATTATGTATTATAAATATTGATATTTGATTTAGTTAAGAAAAAGAGTTTTTTTGTTTTTTTTTTTTTTTGATATAACCCACCATACTTGTGACTTGTGACTGTGCTTTAAATTTAATAAAAGCAAAAAATTATTGCTTCAGCCGAGTGAATTATTCACTGCACATAAAGATGGAACACAGGCAGAAGCAATAATTTTTCATTTTTGTTAAATTTGAGTCACAAATGAAAGTGTGGTGGTTCCACCTAAAAAAAACTTTGTTTTTTAATTAAATCAAACATTAATATTTATGATATATAATCAACCTTACCCGCAGCTCCAGTGTCAAATAGGCACTTAATCAAATTCATTTAATTATTTTTTATTCAACTTTAATTTTAATTATAGTTTTAACCAAACATATATAAATACCAAATTAATCTTAATAAAAAATACTTTTTATAAAATAATTTTTTTCAAACAATAACTATAAAAATTACCGCACTACTAAACACAAAAAAATATGAGCCCTCAAGATTAATTAAATAACAGAAAGCATAATGTAAAAGCTTTTGCGTAAGATTTACTAGTAAATTCAACTAGAAAAGCCCAGATCCTTCTTTCTTACTCTAAATTCAACACGGAACAAGCAACTTTTTTTTAACCAACACTGAACAAGTATGAACAGTATCAATAAAGGTATTTGAAGTTCACGACTAAACTTCTCTAGCAATATATCCTCAGGCAAAATGTTCATGAAGTTATATGATAATGGACAATCCCAGAGACAGACTGAACCAATAAGTAGTATCTGTATAATGAGCATAAAAGAAACTGGAAGGCTCATAATCATGGGAGATTGGAAAGAACATTCAATTTTCACTGGCATGCGATTGCATTTCAACCGTATCATCTTTTTTTTTTATTAACATCTTCTCCGGACCAGCTTTTGTGTACCTCGACTAATCCCACGGATCTAAAGTTAACGATTATATAAGTCTCTAATAACCCTGAGATAACTCAAACTCGTGATCATTGAAGAACTAATTCAACCAGATCATCTTGAATGGCCAGGTGGAGGATATGCATGAGGCTGTGGATAGGCAGAAGGGGGATATCCAACAGGAGGAGGGTAACCTTGAGCTTGTGGGGCTGGAGGATAGCCATAAGGCTGCCCACATGTTTGTTGAGGTGCATAGCCGGCATGTGGAGGAATTGGCTGATCAATACGTGACATCTGCCGCACTGGAGGTACAGCCACAGCAGGCTGTGGCCCAAACTTACCATCTCTCTTGTCCATTTCAATCTTACTCTGGCTCTGCATTATTAACCAGGAATGTGCAGAACATCATGATTGTAAAATGATTCTTTTAATCCACCAAGGAATTAGACGAGTAAGATTCGTCAATTTAGATCTATTACAAGCAACTGGCTGAAAAATTTGAACATCGAGATTTTTGTAATGTGTAACCTTTTGAATCCTGCTTTTTATAGAAGAGAAGCTTATAGATTATACAAATAAATTATTTCAACAATCCCAGACGATCTAAAGCAGACCCAAGAAGCAGTAATTTGCTAATCCTTTGAGTATGCACTTAAAGTTTCATTTATAGCATACCTGAATACATGCGCAAACCCTGCCACAGAAAAGTATTAGTTCAAGATTGTAATCGCTCTCAAGTCTCAACTGCTGGAATAAGTGCACTAATTCCTTACGTGCATTAAACCAAATCAGACAAACAGCTCAACAACTGGGCAATGTCTCCAATTTCATCATTTCCAGTTATGCAAGCAACTAACGAACATATACATGCCTATTGCTGCAGGCAGAACATAAATCCCTACAAAAGGAAGTATGGCATAGTTGGGATCACTGTCTAAAAAATGCAAGATCTACGCATGCCAAAACATTATCCATGAGAGAGAGAGATAGACAGTACAAAAATGCAGTTGTCACACTGTGTAGTTTGTATATTGAACTCATCTTGCAATAGGAAGCGAGTTGAGGAAACTGAATTACAAAAGCAGCAGACTACCTGAAGAAAACAGGAATCAGGAAGAGAAATTAACAATTAAAGATACTGAATGTCCAGTACAAAGCATGTTAAAAACTCTGATAATGCATGAAGTCCAAACAAGAGATTCTATGCCTGTCCATCTGGTCGGTGAAAAGAATACAGGGAACACCATGATAAGATGAAAAAAGATCAGATTAATGTCAAACCTCAGTGCAAAGGCAAAGTTCAGGGCATTGACTTTCTCCACACTTCCCACTACTTGGAAGATTGCCAGCACAGCAGACATACCTACAGGAGAGCAGGTGTGAAAATTATGCTAGTTCTCACTTTCATTCCTTGTCTGAGTAGAAACCCAAGGAGAAAGCAACGGCAATTACCTTGGCATATCATTGTAAAGAGCTCCTTTGCGCAGCATGTATGAGACACATGGTCCACTACCAGAAATAAAACAAATGGATTTTTTATCTGATAAATATGCTTACTTCCTTCACATAATTCAAAATTTTAAAATGCAGCAAAAGCAACAGTGGTAATCACATAGTACCTTAAGAGTAAGCGTGAGTCAGTGACAATTCAAGTTTAGTTTCGTTAGTGGAAAAGTGGGGTTTTTCCGGTGAGTGTTCTTATACAATAAAGAAGCGATCTTTTCTCAAGTGAGGAAAAATTTTCTGTTCATATCAGATGCTCAGTTTCTTGGAGTTGAAAGCTTCATAAACACCAAATCCCACTAGCTTAAAAACTAAATAACAAAACAAAACAGACTTGTAACCATATCCATTTGAAAACATCCTTTGATCGCGCTCCCAATCTTATAACATGCATGCAAACAATAATGTCTTCATTGTCTCCTTGATTTTAGTAGCAAACAATTTCAGTCTTTGTATATTAAGTTGTAGCTTGTGTTTTCTAAACAGTCTATTCTAGTGTACGATGAAACGCTGTGAAGCCTGTGATTGCATTTTAAAAAATAAAAAAAAACCCATAACTTGATATTATAAAAAAATAATTAAAAAAAATAATAATCAACAATTCCTAAATTTTTTTAATGCAGTTTCATATTTTTTTTATAAGCACTTTAAGAAAAAAATGGGATAATTTTCTTTTCTAGCTTAATATTGTTTCACTTGAAATATATTACACGCTCGTATCAACATGCAAAGGATTTTCTGTTTAAATTAATAAATCTATCTTATTTAATAAAATTTTAGCACAATAATTTTCTCTTCACAGGACCACTACTTGAAATTTTATCATGCATTAAAAAAATACATGTAAACACAACAATGATCCATCTTCACATAAAAGCAGCCTCTGGCTTGCCATCCGCAATTATCACAATAACAACTAGGTGGCCTCAGGCAAACCGCTCCAACAATTGCTACCCATAACCTGTGTATAGTATAGTAGGAAATGCATATGGGCACAATATAAACTAAAACATGATAATTAATAATACATCTCAAAAAATTTAAATTTAATCATTTTTACATACATAAAATTTATTTACAAAACACAATAGCATATACAAAAGTTTTACATAAACAAAACTATACACCCTTTAAAATAAAAAATAATGTGATAATAATCCTGAGAGGTGTAGTTCAACTGGTCAGACCCTAGATTTGCTCTCTAGAAGTCACCAGTTCGAGTCCCACAAATCTCAGGGCTACTAGAGGCTTACCTGATTGTTACCTTTAGGGCTCGTGAGATTAGTCCAGGTGCGCGTAAGCTGGCTCGGACACCCACGTTAATAAAAAAATAAATTATTTATTAGGTGTTCCTTAAAAATTACATATTCGAGTCTCATAAATTTTAGAGTTACTGGAGATTTACATGATCATTAGGGTTTAGATTTTTATTAAGATGAGCTATTGCCCCTTGCTGTAATGAAACAATTGTTGTTTTATGTGGGCATATTGTACTTAGCTTCATTTACATCCATTTTAAACCATCAATAGGTGATCGATTGCCCTTGCTGTAATGAAACAATTGAGGTGATCGATTTTTTTTTTTTTTGTGCTGTGTTTGCACGGAGGAGTTTCAATAAAATTTTATTATTTTTTTAAATATATTTTTGAATTATTTTGAAGTGTTCATATTAAAAATAACTTTTTTTAAAAAAAATATTATTTTTATATATTTTATTTTTAAAAAAAATAATAATCACTGATATTAATATACTTACAACGCCCCCTTAATAACCCATGCTAATATATATGTATCATGCACCTCGCTAAGCTTAACATTAAAAGCCCAGCTGATATAATCTATAACACAGTTATTATAATATATAAGACCCTTAACCGCTGTTGAATCTCAAGGACATAGTGATATGCATGTCTGGTACCATTTTCAAGACTCATTTTATTTAATTCTATAGTTATTAAACTAAATATTCAAAAAATTTAATAATTTAAATTCTAGATTAAAAAATATATTTGTTTAGTTAAAACTTTGTCTTTCTTATGTTTTTTTTTTAATTTGTCATACTCATGACTTTTTTTTATTAATAACATGATTGTTTTTTAGTACAAACTTAAAACAATTAAAATAGATATTCATAAAAATATAAATTATTTAAATTTTTAAAAATATATTTTTTAGACATAACTCTTGTTTTATTCAGCTTTTTATTATTTCGATGAACAATGCTTTTTTATTAGAAATTTAGTTATTTATATAAAAACTTATCATAATAGGTAAATTGTTTTTAAAAAAACACAAAAAAAATTTTATCTAATAATTTTCTGTTCTTCCATTGTTTCTAGAGTAAGATCTGACGGTGAAAAAAAGTTTGTTTCATTTTTAAAAAATTGAGTTTGAATTTTGGAACAACGACATTGTTGGAATTTTATCTCTATGCACTGGGTTAATGTTAAAGAAGTAATTCAATAAAAGAAATTTTAATTTCAAATAACACATAAATTAACTTTAAAATGCCTCAAATATGTCGGAAAAAAAAGTTTAACAATGCCTCAAAAATGTCGGGAATAAAAGGTTTTCTAAGATTTTTTTTCTTGTTATGTTAACAATAATGTTTTCCTGATTAAACTATTTACTCAGTAAATATATAAATAAAAATAATTATTATAATAATTTTAAAATCTAATTTAAAAGTTGATGAAGGTAAAATTCATCTCATAAGTTGAGAGGATCTACCCGACTGATCCAAAACCTTTTTAAAAAAATAATTAAAGCAATTTTTTTGACAAAAAAATTCAAAAAAGTCAACGGATTTTGACCCGTGTTTTATCCCGGGTTGATTTGGGTTTTTGACCGGGTCAAGTCAAATCAATCATTTCTTTATTTTTTTAACTCGTATCAGTCCAGATCTCGGGTCAACATGTCAAGTTAATCTTGATTTTATAATCAAAGTGATTATAATATTATTAATTTTAATATTCAATATAAACTAAAGTGAAAAAATATTTAATTATTTTTTAAAATATATAAATTTGATAACAATACATACGAGTAAAATAGATTTATTTAATATTTATTATGTTTAGTACACTACAATCAAACTAGATATAAAGACAATTACTTTGTATTTTACATCACTACCCCCACACAATTATATTTTTGTTTTTTTTTTCTTATTTTTTTTAATTTCCACTATTTCTATCTTTTATGTTTGGGATAGTAACCAATTGTCCTGACCTCCTTTCCTGGTCTCCTTTGTCTATATTGGTACTTCCATGAATCTACATATTTTTTCTTTGGCTCTTTTTCAACCATCTTATATTCTTCATTAGGCTTTCAGGTTCTAGGGTTACCTGCTTGCCTGGGCTATTTTCTTACGCTTTTGATGATGAACCCCATATAAACCTCCTGTAATTTTACTTTTTTCATCATTGTAGGGTGGTTGATTGATGATTATAGTACTTGTGTTATAGATATCAGATATGTCACTGGCAGCTGCCGAAGATCTATATATCTGGGCAGTGCCCAAGAAATTTGAAAATACGAGGAGCATAAAATATACAATTCATGAACTATTTTCATAAAAGTAATAGTAGGATATAGTGAGTGTTACATGTATTTAACAGAGTAGCCTAAATGGTTTCTGTGAAGAGAAAGAGAAGAAATCAGATTGAAGTTTCATTAGCAAATTATTGCTACAAGAAACACGAATGCTGCGTAGCGAAAAGCTGAAGCATACACTATACGAAGTGTCTAAGTTACTTTTTGCGAGAACGTATATATGAAGCAGGGAATGTTTATAAAAAAGAAATACAACATAGCATAACTTTGTTTTCTCCAGGATACGATCGGAATGCAGCTTTCATGCCCATCTTGTCGATAGTATCAGGCTTCCTTTCATTTCACTGTATAAGATCTGCCTTCATTTACAGGCTATAACAAACAACTTATGAAGAAAGAGATCTCGTTTTTCAAACTTCAGAGATGTTTCATTCTTCTCTGGGCTACTTTTCGGCAGTTCAACCTGGTTTCTTTCCTTTTTCTTTACAGGATTTTGGAAGAGCTGATTTGTTAATTTTCTGTGCTCATGTTTCGATAGGGATATCAATGAAGAGCAGGAATGACAAAAAAATTGGATCGGATAATACTTCACAGAATAAATAAGAGTAAGGCTCTACATACATGTTCTAGGACAAATGATATTGTTCTTGTGTAATTTTTAAGTGGAGGGAAATTTCTGCGAGAATAACAAGAGATAAAAAGAACTTGGTATTGAAGTCGTGCATTGAAAACAGGGATGACCAACAAAAGAATGCTGTGATATAGAAAATAGATAACTCTGCTGCAGATCTCCTTTTCAATTTCTGGAAAGGAAAGAATAAGCGCTCTAAACCAGAATTAGGTCATAAAATCTTCAGATATCTGCTGCAAGCGATTCAGTTATTCTGGTATATATGGTAAATCAACAGGTGACAATGACAGAGTGATTCTGCAGTAAAATGCTTCGAGTAAATGCCTTTTTTTTGGCTCCCTGAAGAAAGAGGTCGATAATATTGCGAGGCAAGATTAAGCCGTCATATCATGTGCTGAAAAAAAAAAGAAAAAGAGAGAAAAGAAAGGATATATACTCGAAGAAAAGGGCTTTCATCAGAACCTTTCCACTGTATATTCATTGATGTTTCACCAACAAAGATACAACTTCTCTCGAAAGTGATCAAGACTGCGGTAAGATTCTCGGGTAACGTAAGATTAATGAATATATTTATGAACAGGAAGCATATGGTAAAGGAATTATGGACTGTGGTAAGGTTCATTGGCTTTAAATGCTTGATTATGATGTTTTTGATTTATTAATATATAACACGATCTTTCAAAAATCAATTTTAGAAAAACTTTTTACCAATGCCAATATGAAGATTGTTCTGTTGCTTTTGGGATCTTGGAAACGTATCTTCATCCTTTTCCTTTTGGCCATGTATATGCACATCTTCATCTTGAAACAGGAACAGACAGAGGTAAGGATAAAATAAACGGCGGTCCTCTGGTTCCTCTTGTGGTTTTAGGTTCTTGGCATAGTATTTTTCTTCAAATTCTAATGGGAGATTAGATACAAAACAAATGCCATTCAGCCAATCCCAATAGATATTTGATAAATTAACTATTTTTTAATTACGCTGTGGAGCTTTCAATTACTAGAGAACTTTTAACAAAAGATCAAAATCGCTAACCTTATTTTTGTGTTTTAGTAGTACCGGATCTTTCTTATTTTTACATGGAAAGACTCTGCATTTCCCATAGTCTCTTCAGGCCTCAGGGGAGCATGAGTTGCAGCTCTTCAGGTTTGCTGACAACATGCTTAATTGGTTTATCCGTAGCTGCATGCGTGTTGCGTATTCTGGCCATGGTTCTTCCAGTGATTGAAAAAAGCAACGCTCGTTTTCTCTAGGACACAATATGCTCAAAAGCAGTTCAAAATGGTGTAGCCATCCAAGTTCTATTTTGCACTGTCTGGAGCTTTAGGTATGGCTCTTGCTGTGGATAAAAAAGAAAGGTATTTTATTAGAATGCCTTCGCTTAACTGGTTTAGATTTTGATCATAGAGATTTTTGTAGTTACTTTTGTGGTGATTTTTAGCGGTCATATTCATATTTCTTGCACTAGAATTTTACAGTTTTCTGCAAGTGATCCATTTAGAAACGGCAAAATCCATTTTGTGCTGTGTTTCTTGTGTTAGAAATTTACTGCCATGGCTGAAGGTTCGGTCATAATCATGGCTAGAAGTTTGACCAATGCCTCGGGATGGAAAGATCCGTAAAGGAAATAATAGTGTGAATTGCCTGCAAGGAAACGAAAGAATAGGGTCATGCGAGCAAGCTCTTTCCGTACGTATTGCGAGTAATTTTTCTGTGCTATATATATTTAGATCTTGGAATCCTATCTAGCCATTAACATGAAGGTTTTCTTTTGGAACGACACATTAAGGTAAGCAACAAAACCCTCCATGGCATCTTTTAATTTTTGCTGTATATATATATAATACACACACTCATTGTTCATCATGAGATAAATAATTGTTGATTGTGATAGTGATTTGTTTTTTTTTTTGTTTTTTTTAATTTCATTTTTATAGGTCAAATTAATGAGCAATTAAAGCATATTTATTAAAAAAAAATTAAAGAAAAGAGGCTAAAATGAAAACCACAAAAAAAAAATGAATGGTTTTTTTTTAAATTGTGGCTAGACGTATATTTTAATCCTTTAACTTTTTATGTTATAAGATTTTAGTCCCTAACAATTTATGAAGTTCAATTTTGATTCCAAACTTTATTTTTTTTTTATTTTTTGTCCTGGATTTGAAAGACAGGAGAGAGAGAAATAGAGTGACCGAATTTAGGTGATAGAAAGAGAGTCTAGATTGAGAATGATTTCGGCCACTAAAATAGATGATTTTTGTGTTAATAAGTTTCTTTAGATGCGTACAATTTATACAAAGTGTTGCTTTTCTCTTAAACTTGCCTGAAATTATGGATTTGAACCTAAAAATAATTTTGTTTTCGAGTTGATTGTACGTTATAGAGACAATTTTTGAGTTGATAAAGGCTATAAACATGTTCTACAAGGTGTTAATGGTGTTTTATAAAATTTTTCGGGTTGAAACATGATCCAAAATGAGTTTTTCTTAATTTAAAACAGATCAATCCAATTTTCATGAGGCCCAAGATCTTTGGGTCTTCCTAGCTCAAGAGACTTAGCCTTTTTTGTTTTTTTTCTTCATCACAATTGCATTTTTTTTCTTGTTTTTTTTTCTTTTCAATTTTATCATTTAATATCTGGTTGATTATTAATTAGGCAATGTAATTTGTTTCGATTTGATTTTTTTTCCAATTACTTTAATATTTTATTGGTTTTTAATTTTATAAATATCTATTTTAAATAAAAAAAATAATATATATATATAACAAATAGTTAGTGTATATATATTAATTAATTATAACTAAAAGAAATCAACCTTTCACTATAGATTTCACTGTTCAAATCCACAGTGAAAGGCAGATGCCTTTTAGTTATAAGTTTTTTTTTTCAATTAATCTTTTTTTGTTTAATTTAGTTTTTTAATATTATTTTTTTCTATTTAGTTTTCATGCTCTCATGACACAGATCCCAGGTTTGACGGGTTAACTTGGTTTGGCGGATTAACCCAGTTGACTCAGATTTTTTATGTTTTTCTTAATTAGTTTTTTTCTTCCAATTTCATCTTTTAATATCGATTTTATTGATAATTAATCTTTATAATTTTGTTTTGTTTATTTTTCATTAGATTAACCTGATCTCATGAGGGGGTTGTCTATACCCCTCCTCTCAAAGCACTATTCATTGGAATAGTACTTTGATTTTTTTTTTGTTTTTTTCTTTTCAATTAATCTTTTTTTGTTTATTTTAATTCTTTGATATTAATTTTTTTTCTATTTAGTTATCATATTTTCATGACACGGTCTTGCAGCTAAACTCACATTCAAGGCTTTTGGGTATGACGTAGCAGCCAAACCCACTTAAACTTGGGTCAGACAAGTTTAATATTAATATTAATATTATTATTATTTGTATTGTGAATGTTACCATTGGTATTATAATTAATATGATAAATATTATTCTTGCGTCAGACGTTGCAGTCAACCAGACCTAAAGCTCTTGAATTTAGCTTTGCAGATAAACTCAATATTCTTGAATTTTAACTTTTTCTTTGATATTTTTTATGCCAAAAAAATTTAGCCCGTCACGTATTTCCAAACACCTACCCAGTATATATATAATTGAGTTCATTTATAGTTAAGTTGCAAGATCTACAATGACTTTGTTACTGTAATTGTCTTTATTTTTAAGCTCCATTGACAACTCTCTCTTCTTCTTTTTTCCTCATTATGCATTCTAGAATGGAATTCTTATGCTTTCACTTCTCAAAAGTATTCCACTAACATGCTTTTTCTGTAAACCTACCTCGAAGTGACACGTATGACCGCCTCCTCCAAACAATTCCCATAATCCAATCTCTGGTATCGGATTGTGTGTTATCAAGCCTTGGTAGTTTCCATCATCTTCCCTGTGCATCAGAGCCGTCAATCTTCTGACATAACTGGGATAGTGTTTGAAATTGTGTTAATATTACGATTCAAAATATATATTTTTTGAAAATATATTATATTTTTATTTATTAAAATCTATTTTTAATATAATACATCAAAACAATCTAAAATCATAAAAAAATTAATTAAAAAAAACTATTTAAAACAAGCTAGCTACCGCACCTTGATCCTATTCAAATCCCGAGTGATAACCACGTGAGCACGCTCCATGCCATTCTATGAAATCATCCGATGAGAAAGGTCATTATATAAATGAGAGTGACAAGGTTGATAATATTACCCTCTGTGTCACTGCAATTATCTAAACTTATAGTAGCAATATCGAGTCATTATTAATTAGATTTATCTATTATCATATATATATATATATTATATCAGAGATATGGTGCTAATTAAATTACGATATATTTGCATGCAAGATTCTCAGATGACCGGAGTATGATCTCCATTTTGACAAGGTACCATGTTGACTTTTCCTTTTCCAACTTATGTCGTTAAAAGAAAGAAATCTCAAGGGAGGAGCAAGGCAGATACACCTTAGCAAGGACTTACAACCTCATCAGATAAAGTGACCGCCTATAAATCATTTTCTTTAGAGGCTTTGGACATGTATCATGACGTGTAATAGCGGCAGGCTTCTTCCCCTTTTTCTGAAACTGCACTGTAAATAATATATATATATAAATAAATAAAAACCCAGCCCAAGGACAAAAATGTCCAAATAAAAAATACAAATAAAAATCGAAACATATGAAGGGCCAAGAAAGCAACAGAAAGTTAATAAGAAACCCTCATTATCGAGTTCTGTGAGATCTGCAGCAAGCAAAAACAATAGCGAAGACAGCCCCCTCTCCTTCTTCCCCTTCCTCTTCCCACTGAAACAAAAAACCTGCTCTCCGTTGGATCTAATATATAGACACAACAAGTTGTCCTGGTAACCATATAAACCCAAAATTACTATTTCTTCAAATATGAGGATTCGAAAGAACGCAAAGCTATCGTCTCTCGTGTTCTCGCACGGTTCAGGAGCTCAGCCACTACAGACGCACGTTTGCCAGCTTAACCAGTCACCATGGGATGTGATTTCTTTCTCTCAAGAAACTTATTACCCGTCTTCTTCACCCAGCCAGGTAAGCTTTCATTATGGAATGTCTCTCTTCATTTCTTTCATTTTTCTTCTTTTTTTGACAGATCTATCTAAACCCTTTCTCTATTTATCCTCTCTTTACCTGCATTTCTTCTTCTTCTTCTTCTTCTTAGGGTTTTTCTGACATCAAACATTAGGGTTGCCTTAAAACCCTAAATTTTCTTGGTCTTGTCGTGTGTTCTTCCCCTAATAGCCGATTAGGTTAATGGGTCTTTCTCATTTCTTTCTCTGTGGCTCTTCTCTCTATCAGTTCGAAGGAGAAGATAGCCTTAATGGAAATGGTAGCTTAGGCGATTCTATCGGTGCTGTTGAGAGGTAATTTAATCGTTAATGCCAATTTTGATATATCGTATTGTTTAGCATTAGGGTTTTTGGAATAGCTCGATATTTTTGAAGCAATTGTTGAGACTTTTTTTATGGAACGGTGAGCTTGTGGTTGAATATTGTTGGATTATATAATTACGCGCAGCGTGGCGTCGATGATGATGGAAGATTCGGAACAGAAGGGAATGATTAAAATGAAGGTCGATAATATGGTTATTATTGACGATAATCATGACAATGAAGGTAACAGGAGATCAGAGATGCTTGACGATTACGAAGGAATGAAAATAGATAGCGAATTCGAGCTAAAGAATTGCAACAAGACTGATGGCAAAGGTTGGCATTGCAAGAATGAGACTAGAAATGGGCTCCCTATGTGCGACCATCATCATCATTTGACATCTCTCAAATCATCATCATGTAACAACGGCAACATTAATGGCAGTGCCATTGCTACAAAAAAACCTGATAAGGGTACTTGTATTACCGGGGCACGCCGTGGTCGGGCAAAGTCAGCTAAAAAAGGGTCATCATCCAACTCAAATCCGTATGAATTTTATTACTATTCTGGGTTTGGGCCGTTGTGGGGCAAGAGAAGAGGAGATAGAGATGCAGTCAACAAGAATGAGGACAAAGATGTTGACAACGGTACCATTATTGATTCCATGACTCAAAATACGACACCGTTTTCAAGTTCTTCGCCAATTGAAAATAATCGGCAGTTTGATTATGTCGAGGAGGAGGAGGACGACGACGACGACAAAGAGGAGGATAGCGGCAAGAAACGGATGCGGAAACCCGTGAAAGCGCGGTCCCTAAAGTCTTTTATGTGAAGAGTTTGGAGGAGAGGCAGGAGAAGAGAAGATGCTGTGGCTGCTGCTGGTGTTCCAAATTTTTTTTTGAAATTATCGGGGGTTATCTATTTATTTAGTTTAGGGTTAGGGGAGGTTTTGGTGATAATCTTGTTGCACGTGTTGTTGTGTTTTGCTATGTGTGAAATTAATGTTTTCTCTGTAACATGACAGTAGGGAGGGTTGTAGGGTGTGTGAGTAGCTGACTTTAATTTTAGAGATTGTGCAGGTCATTTGATTGAAAGGGTAGTAATGTAATTTCAAGCTCTCGTTTTATCTTTTTCAACAGCTGTGGAGTGGAGTGCGCAGATCTTTTTAGATCCGGAGCATCTTATGATCGAATAGATTAAGGAATTAAATTAAATGGACTTCATATTTTGTAATTTTCCCATGCATGTTAACAATCTTCAGTCCCCGATTAATCATTCATTTCAATTTTATTTTTTTAGCATGTAAACATTTCTATTTTTATAAACAATTGAATTCTCATCATAAATAATAATAATAATAATAATAATAATAATAAGAGTTGACATTACTTTACGACTTAAAAACCCTAATTTAGGTGGTTAAGTTTCCATGATATTTTTTTAAAAAAAAAACAAGAATTTTTTTTTTTTTTGGTAATTATGTCTCGATCGAATCTTAAAGGTTGAGTTTTGTGGCTCTCTCCACCTCACACGTTTTAAAAAAACAAATCCTTAACTCTAGGATATGATCAACCAAGGAAACTTTTGAGAATTATTATTATTATTCATTGCTTATTTCTTTTGAGGTCACCTTTATTGATTAAGAAAATATCAAATATGAGATTAAATTTTAGATGTGAATTAACCTATTTAACAATGCAACAGATTCTTCTCGCCCCATAAAAAAAAAAAAAACCCTAATTCAGGGACAAAACTAGAAATTCAGGAAGTGCCAATTGGATAACACATGATTTTTAGGTGCGAAACATGTATAATTCTTTTTTTAAGGATATAATTAAAAAAAAATTAAAAATATAGAACTGAAACGTAATTTGTTTTCCAAATCTGGGTTCCATGGCCCCTCGTCTTCAATGCAGTTCTTCTGCCCCTAACCTCGTTTTTACTCAGCTTGACAATGAATGTGGCGCAACGGGTTCTCCTTGCCATTCAACCCGGTAAATATGTCGTTGCTAAAGCCGCGTATTATATTTTTGAAAAAAAAAATTACCCAATCACAAGAAAATATTGTTGGGCAAATTTTTAAATTATAAAAGAAACCTTTACTCAAGTTAGAATGTCAAATTCATGATTCAATTGTGAGATTAGAATAACCACATTAATAAATAAATAAATAAAATAATGGAAGTAAACTCATAAGCAAAATAAATAATGAAAAATAAAATTAAAAAAAAACATTGAAAAAAATTGAGTTAACTCGACCCAAGAAATGAGATCGGAATAATCTTATTAAAAGAAAAGCAGAAAAAAATAAAATTCAAGGTCCAATAACCTAATGTCAAATGATAGAATTGAAAAAAAAAACAAAAAAAAATATCAAAGTTAAATAAGGCTAATCTTAAAAACTAGTGACTCAAGTAATGAAACTGAGATTACTTTATAAAAGGCAAAAACAAAAAAATTACGAAGCAAAGTTCCTATTCTTCAAAAATTAAAAAACAAAATAAATAGTAATCAAAACAATAAAGATCAAATATGGTATAAGAACTAAATGAAAAAAAAAAAACAATGATGGACTAAATTGAAAAATAAAATAAATCAAGAAAGAGATAAAAAAATAGCAATCAAAATAATGAGTATTAAATTGGATACAAAAATTAAATGAAATAAAATATTGAAGAGAAAAATTAAAAAAAAAATCAATTTAAAAAAACATTAAAAGAAAAACAAATAGTAATTAAAAAAATAATGATCAAAATTAATACAAATACAAATTGACAAGACGTTTAATTTTTGAAGGGGCTGTCATGAAATCCAAGGCAAGAAGAGAAAAAAAAGGAGGAAAAAAAAGGTCAATTGGAGCCCAATCGTTACTTTATTGTGAACATACACCTGACTACTGTGAAGAGGACAATGCAACACTTCTAATGTTGTCATGGAAAACAGTGTTTGATTGGTAAGAGACATTGAACGCATTGCTCAGGTAGTGTGAACATCCACTCGTTGGTGCATGCGGAGCACCACCAAACATTTTTATTCTTTTTAATTATATTTATATTTTGTTAAAAGATTGAATTGCCACTCATTCAAACCGATTATAATTAAAAAAAAAATCATGATGAAAATACAAGAAAACCCTAGATGAAGTTTTAATTTTTTGGTTTTTAAAGAAAAAATAATCATTTTATTGTGCAATCAAATTGTTAAAAGACCAAAAAGCTCCTGGATAATAGTTGTAATTTTTTTGTTCTTAAGTGTATTTAAATTATTTCATTGTACATTTAAAATATTAAAAGACTGATTTGTCATCAATCAATATGAGAACGACAAATAGATTATATGGAAAAAACTATTTTGCTCCTAATAGCTAATGAAATGATTTTTTTTTTAAAAAATAATCATTTTACTGCTCTAATTAATAATAAACTATGTTTTGATGCATGATAAAAGACATATCTCTTTTAGCTTTTGTTTGAATAATATTAGTGATTTCTATGAGAATGTCATTGTAGTATTGGTGATGTTGTTTGATTAGATTAATTGCTTAGTAAATTGCCAAAAAAATTATTTTTTTGTAATTTCTATTGAATTTCAGACCTAAAATTTCTTTCCTAATGGTTACTTATAATTTCATTAATTGATTAAAAAAACCTAACGAGGTCAAGTAGTGTAATAATTTCCCAGAAAGCTATTATTCATCAATTTGAAAGAAAAAAAAAAGATTTGGAATCAATCCTAAAATAAAATGATGGAAATGGTATGTGTAGCCAAGTAGAAGAAACTGAGTTCACACACCACCGACTGCCTGGGATGTCGAGACTCGGGATGATAAAGGGCTTTATGGGAATTTTTTTGAAAACTAACAGTGTTGTGAAATTTTTGAGAGATTGACACACGTTAGAAAAATATTTAGAAAGTAGTATACTATATTTTTAAATATTATTTATGTATATAATTATTATTTTTAATAGCAGTTGTTTAGTAGTATTTTAAAATGTATGTCTTCCAAAAAATAGAGGAATAAAAAAAGAAAAAGAAAGAATAAATTATCGTGGACACACTAGAGCTCTGTTTTATATACACATGGTACTGTTAAAAAGATTTCGACGAGATGATTCTAACTGCACTTTAGCAGACCACCAAATTCGGTCATAATTAATCCCGAATAAAATCCCTAACCAATTACAACCTTATTTGGTGGTCTTTCAAGGTATGGTTAGAATCGTTCCGTCAAGATCTTTCTAGTGATACTAAATGTGTAAAAAATAAAGTCCCTATGTGTCTCAAATTTTGAGTTGACATTTGTACATGTTAATTAATTTAAATAAGATATGAATTTTAAAAAAATTGTTATTTTCAATAGCAATCATGTTTACATTTTGTTATTTTAATAATATTTTTTTAACTTGTATCATTTTCCCAAAACCTTTTTTAAATTTTGCTAGGGAAATTTAACGTGCGGCCAAAAAACTATTTGTCTAAAATTAGAAAATTTGTTTTTTACTTAAAATTAATTTTTTTCTAATGTTTTTAAATCATTTTAATATTAAAAATAAATTTTAAAAAATATAAATATTATTTTAATATATTTTTAAATAAAAAATATTTTTAAACATAAAAAATATCACTTTTAAAATACACAATTAAGATACGGTAAAATACTCGATTTATGGACCCAACTTTTGTGAATCACTGAATTTCATTCAAGGGGACAAGACAGACAAGTCACCAAACGGGACGTCCACTCTCTTCTTTAAAATTTACGGATAAAATCCCTTTCTTTTAACGGGCCAAAGTTGAAAAGCCGAGCACGCTCCTCATGCGCGCGTAGGAGCATAAATGGATGGCTCATGTCATCAAAAGGCTGCAATCAGATGGCTCATCTTTATTTCACAGTAGATTAATTGACAGTTAAATAAATGTAACAGCATTTTAATCATCTGAAAATCTTTCTGAAAAGGTTAAAAAAAAAAAAAAAAAGGAAGAAGAAAAATCCCACGTTTAAATCAGGGTTGCAATAGGGCTCCGATTGGGAAACTGGGAGCTCTTGGTTTCTGGATAATAAGAGCAAGGAGCTGTTATAGTAGATGTTTTAAATATAAATTTAAATTATGCTTTGAAAGTTGTTTCAATTGCTATTATTTTTTTTTTATTTTTCCATTCAATGTTAATAGATATTATCATAGACTAAGTTTTTCTCTAAACAATTTTAAAAATCGTTCCTTTTTTTTATTGAAACTACCTTGCAAATTTCAAAAACAACTCTAAATTATTGTGATAGTCTCGATTTTATACTTCAACTACTCTTTTTATGAATTTTTTTATTATAATATTTTGATTTTTCAATAAAGAATTATGTTAGAATCATTTAATAGAAAACGTTAAATTTTTATAAACTGATATCGTTTATATATATATAAAATTATTAGAGAATAATATAAATCATATTCTGAGACCTCACCTAACAGCTTAAGCTTTTAGGTTGAGATGGTTCTTTGACATGGTATCAGAGCCTTGATGACCAAGAGGTCACGAGTTCAAATCTCACCATCCCTATTTATTTGATAAAAATTAAGCACAAGGTAAAATGGGTCTGTGCAAGTTTCAAGCCCAAAGGGCTTTCACTTGAAGGGGTGTGTTAGAGAATAATATAAATCATATCCTGGGACCTCACCTAACAGCTTAAGCTTTTAGGTTGAGATGGTTCTTTGACAAAAATACACTTTGAATGAGGTCTAAGGGTTTGTTTGTTTTGCATAAAATGTTTTATAGAAAAATATTTTCAAGATTTTTTTATATTTGTTTATGAAAAATATTTTTCTGTGTTTGTTTATTGTATAATATTTTACAGGAAAAATAGTAATTGAAAAATATTCTTACAATCAGCATTCAAACTTAATTTATTTATTGAAAAATATTTTTAACTTATAAAATCTCGTAAAATATTTTACGAATATTAATCTATTTATAATATTTTACTGGCTCAGCAGGTCGACCTTAAAACCTTCTGGTCCGACTCTTTATTTAACCGAGTTTAAAATCAAATTGCGTGAGAGTTGTCTTGATATGACACAATCAACTTGGCCAGACCAAAGACATCCCAGGTGACCGGTAAACAAAGTCCCGTAAAATATTTTATAAATAGTAATTTACTTACAATATCATCAAACTATTTTAACTTCCACATCTTTCACCATTACCTATACGATCACCTCAACATTATCTCACCACTACCATGACCACCATCTCACCATCATCTTCTTGTTTATCATTACCATTGAAAAATATTTTACATGTAAAATTTTAGGTAAAACTTTTTTCAAGTCAAACATTAAAAAATATTTTACGAGAAAACATTTTATATGTGAAAAATATTTTTCAATTGTAAAATATTTTACCCAAAACAAACTGATCTTAAAAATAAAATTGAATATAAATTCTTTTTTAGTGATAGAGTTAAGACTATTTATATACTTGAATAGTATTTTTAAAATTTGAAAACAAAACCCCAACTCGAACGATTAATATGAACAAATAGGTGTTCATCACAAAACAGGATCAAAAAATTTCAAATGTGCTCTGAAAAAAGATAACACAGGATAGAAAGGATCATCCTAAAAGATTTCACCAGCAATGCTTGGCGTCTACTAACTAATTGGTAAGATTCCAGAGAGAGCACAGAGAGATGAGTTTAAATTGATAAGCACCAGCATTGAATTGAATATGCTAACTTCGAAGAGACTCGATGGAAACTTGCCATGATAAAGAGGAATCATATTAAAATGGGAGTATGTTTCAGTTTCAATTTGCTGAAAATTATAATTTATATATAAATTAACTACTTTATTAAGATTGTATATTACTTAGAGCTATTAAAACTTATACATATTATATTCTTTTCTTTACAAAAGAAAACAATTGTTTTTATAAGTTGAGGTATGAATGATACCTAAAACTAATATGTAGGTGCTTGTCAAATGACATATACGCTGAACTGACCCGCGTGAGAAATTTGTACGGAGAGATCACCTGTATATATGCAAAAACTCACGTGATGGTTATGTAAGTGATCCTTAGACTTAAGATCACTAAGTTATATTATAGAGAGAATGCTATGTTTTGATCTTGCTACGCGTTATTCTAATCAAGGGTAACGAACAAGCAGATATTATGTATAACATGAATTATATAAAGGTATTTGAGTAATCAAGAAAGGATTCACCATTTTAGGTGAATTAAGAAAAATATTTCATTTGTTATCAAATAATATTTATTGTAAATCCTTGTGTAAGGTGAAATGAGATTTGAAAGAGTTTCAGATCTTATTCAAAAAATCAATGACTATGGTGTTGAAAAAAACATTACTTGACAGAATAGACACATTTCATGCTATAATGTCTAAATCAAAATATTGTTGATGAAGAGATAATAATTACACTGAAAAACTAGTTACTAAAAAGTTAAGTCAAACTACTTATGACTTTTCTAATATTTAGAGAAACATGACAAGTTACTAGACATTGTACTTGATCTTCATATATAAATCAATCAATTGTTAAACTAATAATAAATTAATTTGAATAATCATATTTTTATAGGATTGTGATTTATATTTGGGTCAACTTATTAGGGAACCTAATGGGTCACACATATAAGAATCATTAGTTATAAACTAAAATGAGATGATTAATCAATTGTAACTTGATTGTAAATAAGTTTTAGATATTTAGGACTAGAATGCAATTTGTATAAGGAATTACAATTCTAGATCTAGAAAAATCAAGTAGGGACTTGATTGAATAAATTTATAAAATTATCCTAAAATAATGTATGTGATACTATTTAAAGAACAAATTAATATTTTGTTATTTATAGAGTTTTTAGGTTTCTCTATAAATATAATGACATGCCTCTTATTTTTTGTATAATATAACATTACATAGAAAACTTGAAAAACACAAAAGAAAAGAGTTAGAACTCAAAGGCATAGTAATCTCTCTCTCCTAAAAAGATTTAGGAGATTCTCACCAGTCGTTTGTGTGAATTACCGTTAGAGATCAGACTCTTGGATGACTTGTGGTTTGTAACAACCTCACCTTAAAGCAATTATTCAAAGCAAAAAATAACATATGATTTTCAGGTAATCTTCATATAAATCCTAACTAATTCTAGATCTATCTAATGAGATTCTTGGGACTCCAGATAAAATTAAAATTTATCGTTTTCTCTGTGTTTATATGTTTTGAGAAACCCAACAAGTTTGACATATAAGGTATGAGACTTGTTAAAAAATATGTTTAGGGATGTTTTCCAACTTTCAATTCCCTGTAACAAAAAACCAACCCAACATATACATCAAAATTTAGAAACACAATTCACAATTCGCAATTCATCTTCCCAACGCAATTAATAACTCAACACACAACAATTCATCAAATTTAACAATTCATAATTAAACACAATGAAATAAATTTAAAATAAATTCATAATTCTTAAAACATTAAAGCCTACATTCTAACTACATCTAAAAATCACTCAAGCTAGTGAACGGGTCTGGAGCTCATGGGTGGGCCTGCACCACATCAACTTGTTCATCTCGAGGACGGACATGTAGTGCCCGTGTAAGGGTTGGCATAAAAATCATTCCATTTCATGGATAACATAATTTATCAACAAAACTCTAACGATAACATATATGTGTGGTGAAAACCCAAATTGATGATTGATACACTTCATAGCTAATTATCATATTTTATATCTAATTTGGCAAAATTTCTGAATTAACCTAAAAGAACCCTAACCCTCACCCTAATTAACAATCAACAACAACTTAAAACCATTAATTTTCTTAAAAAAATAAAATAAAATTAACAACTCAAATCGATGTATTTTATGGCTAATTAACGTAATTCATAAAAAAAACATATCTGAGGCTTGTCGGGGTGGAGAGAAAGAGGGGGTGGTCTTGCAGTGGGAAGACAGGGGTAAGGTTATGTTCAAAAGTAGACATCATAAATAGTGAAAATCAAACCACTCCAGATGCAAACTATAGGTTAACACGACATGATTCATTTTTAAGAGTTGAACCATAGTTAGAGGGAGAAGAGATTTTGGCAGAATTTAGCTCTCTATTCCTGGAAGAAAATAAGTTATCTCCAGTACATATGAGAAAATATAGTTGTCCATACCAAACAAGACTTCTTTGATTGCATCTACCAGAGCAGCTCTTACTAAGGCAAAACATTAAGTTAAATTGAATTAAAAAAACTAAAGGAGAAATTATTGTTCCTCTAGATACAAATTACTATTTATTGGATACAAAATCATCATTGGATAAAAAAAACCTTTGAACTAGGCATTGGATGCAAAATGATTTTTTTACCGAGATATAATTGTTTTTTACAAATTATATGGGGTTATATTGGTATTTTTATTTTTTGTATAGTAAAATTACCCATATAACCCTAAAATAAAATAATCTAATGCTTATTACTCAAGGACTTTTTTGCATTTTTAATTTTTTTTTTATAATAATGTAATTATTTGATGCTCTTAAAGACAAAACCAACAAAACTCTCATCCAAGGATTATTTTTGTCATTTTACAGTGTTTTAATTGTAAATTTCAAGGGTACTCAAGAGCATTGTTGTAAATTACATTTATTAAATATAATTAAAAAAATCTTGCTGGGGAGTGCATGGCACATGCCAGCATGTGGATGCCCCCTGCATCGTTTAAGCAGCGCGTGTGGAGCTATCCGGTCACTAAACATCATCTTTTAAAAAAAAATATTTGAAAGGTCTCTGCATCCTTGTTATTTTATCAGCCTTTTATATACTTCAAATAAGCTCATGTTAGTTTTTCTTTTTACTTTTTTTATATCATTATTGTTTTTATATTATTTAAATTATCAATTGGTTCGATGACTCGGATCTCGAATCTTAGATTTTTTTTCTTAACATTTTTTTTATGTAAAAAAAAATAATGGACACAAATCTACTGTGTCCTATAGCAACAAAAGCCACGAGCTGCTTCTCTACTCATTATTGTTCCCCCTTTTTTCTGCAGTATTTTTTTTTCTTTTGACTTTCTGTAATTGTGTATGTACAGGCAAAGGTAGGATAAACAGGTTAGTGGATTGAGGAAAGATATAAATGTAGTTGAAAAGATTTAGGGGGAGGAGAGCCAGCGTTGAGATTGAATTTCTTGGGTATCCAGTCATTTAGGATTATTTTGGTTATTTGATATATACATATTATTAATAAGATTTAACTTATTTATCATAGAAATACATATGTGAATGGATTTATTCCCTCTTTACTACTTGCAAATCAGATCTTGAGTTGTAGCTGGCCGCAGAAATGTTTGAATCTATTAACAAACTGGAAAATTAGTGCCAGCTGCTTTTGGCAATCTGAATAAACGACGCGGGAAACAGATTGGACCAGGCATCCAGTTTCCAAGTTAGACGCAGTTTGCATGCAAATGGAGATCATGAGTGAAATGTTTGTGTAATTCTTCAGAAAGTGGTGATAAATATTGCGAACCTATCAATATACAATATTCGCAAAGTTTTACCCAAAAAAAAAACAAAACCATTCGAACATGGCTCTCCCAGAATGATAGTTCAAGATCGCCAGAAATATATTTAAGATTTTTAAATATGCAGCAAAAATGCAGACCCCAACCTACAGCTTTTTAATAACGTCGCAAGTAGTGTTCCTCCTATGATCTTGCAAGCACTGAATCTTATTAAGCAATATTGCGTCATCTTGGCAATGCTCTATGGAAAACTATTAATCCTTTCTGACCACCCTGCGCTGTTACTCTCAAATCACTTGTTCGTCTTGAAAAGCAACTGCTTTGGCTTGCTTCTCTTTACATTACCATTTCTGGTGTGGGGTTGATTTCCACAATACTAGGCAGCTATTTGTTTATTCTTCTGTTATAACTGAAAAACTCCCCTGTGATTTAGAAGAAATAAGATAACAAAAATCTGAGGTTGATTGTTCCTTGTAATCCTTACGAATGCTCCAAAGAACCTCTGCGCATTTCCTCATGCTCGGCCTGCTCTGTCTGCCAGGAGCCAAACATTGCAATGCTAGTTCCAGAATCTTTTCTAGGGCCAAGTTATTTGCAGCAGTTCGCTCTAGCTTCGGGTCCAAGATTACAATGGCATTACCTTCTGCAAACTTCTTTATTGCCTGCATGTAAACCAACTGAAATCAGAACAGAGAGAAACCTTCCTTTGCTATTACTCCAGGTAAATGTGATCGCTTTGATCTCTTGGACAAAAGTATTAATTGCTTCGACATCTTGGTAGACAAGTTCCAATAATATTGAGATTAGATGGAAGCTCTGGGATTGCTTTATTGGTTCGGTGGAGGACTTCCATCAGATATTGCAAGCGTTGGATAACTATAGAGCTGTGGTTTTATAGCAGTTACAGAACATTATTAATAATTTAGCAATACTAGTATTGAGTGGAGAAACAGAGGGAAAGAGGATTGTACCCATTTTGCAGTTAAACGTTCCTTTATTTCCCTTTCCGGTTCAACAGGACGCCTACCTGTCATTAGTTCAACCAGCAACACACCAAATGAATAAACATCGCTCTTCTCAGTTAATTGATACGTCCTCATGTATTCTGGGTCCAAGTATCCAGCAGTTCCTTTAACTTGGGTAGACACATGGGTGGCACCTGAATCCCTGTCAGCTGCCAGTCTAGCAAAACCAAAATCTGCTACCTTGGCTCGAAAGTTTTCTGTGAGGAGAATGTTGGAGGACTTTATGTCCCTGTGAATAATTGGGTGATCTACATGGAAAGCAACAATGATCCAATTATAAGATATCTCTGACAACGTTGCTGCAAGTGGCAGAGAAATAGCAGAAGCTCTAACTTTGAAACAAGTAAAATTAGGTTGGCTGCCATTAAAGAAAACCTGTGTACATGTGAAGGTAGGTGACTGCATGAGCTACATCAATTGCAATATCTACGCGCACAGCAAGGTCAATAACATTTCCATGCATGCCTGCATCAATGCCATTCTTGAATCAACAAAATTTCCCACATTTGCAAACATATATACATCTCCATCCGCCACATCCAACACAATACATACATATATATATATATGGTTGCTAAGAACTCACAATCCAAGTGTTCTCTGAGAGTTCCATTGGGAACATACTCCATAAGAACAATTCTTTCATCTTCATGTTCCAAATAACCATAGAACTTTACTAGATGTAAATGTTCCACCTGTGCCAGTGTTCGAATCTCACTTTGAAATTCTTCACCTAAATGCTTGTCATTTACACTCTGCAGGCACAGATAACCAAGCAATCTGTGAAACCCCAGAACACTCAGCGAAAAAGAAAAATAAATTGCAACTTTCACCAACCTTCTTGGCACGTTTGATGGCAACAGCGGTTCCATCTTGGAGTCTCCCCTTGTAAACAGTCCCAAAATCACCTTGTCCAATCTTGAACGTCGGGGAGAAGTTCCTTGTGGCTGTATATATTTCCTCCATGGTAAAATTTACACTCCCAGGTTCTCTCTCACGGACTGAATTGAACGGACTGCTATAAATGCCTCGATTTGAACCTTGCCTTCTTTCACTGCTCCCAGAAGTATTGGATACAACTGGCAGGAACAAATATGAGCGGTTCATTAACACTATAAATTCATTTCGTATAGAAAGGCAAAAAAAGAAAAACTCATCAAATACTGCAAGTATGCGTCAATGTCCTGAAACTAAGCATTTTGTTATATTTTCTTTAGTAAAAAAACTTAAAAATCAGATATGCAAGTCTCCCTTCTTTTTTTTGTTAGATTAATGACACAGTTTTCAACTGGGCCAATAACCTGAACCCTAGTTTCTGATGCTTTGGAATAATACCGAATCTGCTTATGTATTTTGTTTTTACCATAGCAATAAATTGACGTTTTAATCAAACTTTAGTGTGAATAAACAAGCAAAACACACACACACACACACACACACACACACAAGCATCTGATCACTTGCTCCCAACAAAATATTTAAGTTGTGATTTGTTTGCAAAGATAATATTTTAAAATAATAATAATAATAATGTCAATTTCTATATTATTATCACACTTTACAGTCCACAAAATTCAAAAATAAAAAATCCCCAAAAGACTTTTATATATATCTTATGAATCAAGAACTACAACTCTCAAGTTTCCAACCTTTTCTCTTAGCAAAAACTCACTACAAGACAGTAATAAGGTAAAGAAAAAAGCAAGAAATTTACCAGAGGGAGCTTTTAACTCTTCAGAGGAACCAAAGGCCTTTGAATCGTTCGGCTCAGGCTCGGGGGGCATTAAACAAGCACCAAACACTCCGGCCACCGATTTCGCTACCGCAAACAATGGGTCCCGCTTCTTCACGGCGGAGCTGCCTGAGTAGGAGGAGGATGTAGGGGAGTAAGGAATACGTTCCGACGTAGACCGTACGCCAGAGGCTGGGGTCCGGCGAACGTAGGGAGAACATGGGCTTTTCATTGTTTAGAGAGCAAGAGCGCGGTGGAAATGGCCGGTAGTAGTTGTGTTAATAAAAAAAAAAAAAAAAAGAGAGGGAAACTTCGGTTTTTGAAAGGTAGGTGTGGCTACGTGAGCCGTTGAGGTTATGAATGGCAATAGCACCAGTTACATTTAAGATTAGTAGCAGTGATTATGTATTAAGGCCAGCAAGCTACCTCTCTTTTTCTCTCATGGAAACCCTCTTTTTTTTTTTTTAATACGTTATTCGAAGACTCGGCAATTCAGAAAATAACTTGATAAAGAAAGAAGCAGAGAGGGCAGGAATAATCAGCGTGGAAAGATTCAACTCAGCTTGAGAAATTGCCAATTTCACACAATGATATTCCACCAAAAGAAAAAAAAGCATGGTGTTTGTCTATTGACGTTATCAACACTCCAAAAAATAGAAAAAGATGTCAAATCAAGAAAGCGTTGGTAGCTGGAAGTACTGTGGGAAATTTTGTCTGCTTGAACCACAAAAATCCCAGAAGGCAAATGTTCTTATCGAATTGCTTGGTGGTGGTGGTGTCTAGAGTCGAAATGTGTGGTTGGGTGGGAGCGTGGTTTTTTTTAATGAAAAATATGTATTTTTTATTTTTTAGAAGATGTGATGTATGCTTTAAAAGAGTTATACATTTTTAAAAAAAAAAGTCATTACATCTCTTATCTAAACACACCTTTTAAAAATCGATGACCCAAACATAATAATATTGTAAAAAGTAAATTCAAATGAAATAATCATGTAGAAATTAAAGATTAAATTTTATGAGTTAACTCGAAATAATTGAATTATTTTTTTATTTTTATCTTTTAATAGTAGGTTGATTAAGAATTGATTTTTATAATTTTTTATAATTTACTTTTTATAAGGTTATTATTATCTCTTAATACTGCTTTTTTTCCTTCTCATTTCTCTGGGTTTTTTTTAATTCATTTTCTTTTTAATTTTAGTCTTTAACATTTAGTTGGATGAAAATTGAGTTTCATGATTTTTTTTTCTATTAAATTATTATGGTCTCACAACCTAAGTTATAAATTTATTGGTTCAACCTAGATTGAATCGAGTTATTTTTTTCTTTTATGATTTCTTCTTTCAACAATGAGTTAGTTTAGAGCTAAGCTTTGTAATTTTTTTTTATTTACTTTCTATGAGATAATCTCGTTCTCTTGATTCGGGTCGCGAGTTTGGTTTGTTGAGAATTGGACTTCATGTTTTTTTTCTATTTATTTATTTATTAAGTTATCTTAGTCTCATGAATTGGGTTGTGGTTTGTCAGGTTAACTCGAGATGACTCAAATTGTTTTTTCTTTTTTTTAATTGTTTATTTTTCGATTTTGTCCTTCAACAATAGATTGATTTAGAGATGAGCTTCATGTTTTTTTTTTCTTTGGGGTAATCATGTTCTTATGACTTGGATCACGAGTTTAGTTGGTTGAAAATTAGAATTTATGATTTTTTTATTCGCTTTCCATTAAGTTATCACGATTTTATGATTTTTTTTGCCTTTAAAGCCATGCATTTTGGTCTTTGTATCTCAACCCTAAATAAAGCCACTTATCTTTATGGTATGCATGTCATTTTATCACCAATTGACCCATCAAGTTGTGACAATCATGTTGGAATCGTTTTAAGCTTAGTTAATGACCCTTATGACAAGATCATTTTGTTTAAATAAAACACTACCATTCATTAGAAGCTATCAACTCAAATGATTGCCATATGCCTATGTGTAACTATTTTTTTCTTTATCACCATGAAAGTAGATATGGTTGATAGATATAAATATGCATCCATGAAACACAAGGTAACTATACACACTCTTCTTACATTCTTAGTCTTGTTTTTCTTCATAATTCTATGTAAAAATACCCATAAAAGCTCAATATAAAACGTAGTCTCTAAGGTTTCATTTCCCTCATAATCTTACTATTGTAAGTATTAGAAGGGCCCCTAAACAACACAACAGACTTTTTCTACAGGTGTTTGCGAGCCTCTGGTAGTATCCTTTTTCTTCAATCATACAACCTGATTTTCTTCATTGATAGGCTTAGATCCATGAGGTTTACTACAATTTGTCAGTAGCTAAAAAATATCACATATCATTGCACCAAATCTTCACATAATATTTCATCAAAAATATGCCTCACTTCATTGATTGGTCTATATTTTCCATACAAATCAACTAGAGTACTAATAAAACAATTGAACTCAAAACCCAATTTCATTATAAAACAAAGCAATTCTCTACCAATCTTAACATCATTTAACTCAAGAAATGTGAAGCAACTTGTTAATAGTTATCACATCATAACCTATCTTATCAAACAATATTTTTATAAAATAAAAAAGACCATGTAGATACTTAACTCATAATCATTACGCTTGTAATCAATAAGCTAGTAAATAAAGTATTCCACATTATGTCTCCCAAGCATTTCATCAAATAATCTATGTGTATTATTAATCTCCTTGCATTTCATATAAATATTCAAGATGATTTTGGAAATATGATACATTATAAAATCTCAAATTTATAATTTATGAATGCAATCATTTTACTTCGTAAATAAAACCCATTTTGGTAGTGAATTTTAGGACTTTGGAGTAGATATAATGGACTGAGTGAGAATTAGTTAAGTGGGTTGACTCATGAATGGTTGTTAATGATTTGAGTCAATCAGGAAAAACAGAAATGAGTTGTTATCTTTTATGGCATATTTGGCTTATAAGAGAATGGAATGGTGGGATCAATAATTGACATTAAAAAATAGACGTTAGGAATGGAAAGAGTTTTAACATTTTTTTTACAAATTATTAATAATATATTTTAATTAAAATCTAATTTTTTTTTTGAAAAATAAAAGATCTAAAGGGTTACAAGCAAATGCTAAATGTCCAGGCTTAAGAGGTTGAGCCTATGCATACTAGCCCAATGGAAAGAAAGACAACCTTCCTTGCTTGGCCTTTTTTATTTATTTAAAGGTAAATGACAAGTTCATATTGGTAGTATGATGCATCGTCTACAAGTTTAGATTCCAGTCACCACCAATGGATGGGAAGTTCTCAGTCCAAGTTTTGGAACCTCATAAAACTATTTTCAACCCTTTCACTCGAAAATACATAATAGGCATTCTAAAAATCTTATTAAACCTGTGTCTAACATCAAAACATTCTTCAATCAATTTAAAAAACCAAAATTGAATCAAATTAAAAAATATCTCAAACTCCAATCTACTTTTACTAGCGAGATAAAAACTCTAAAACATCTTAATGACACTCTTCTCAACAAGATGAACCTATTGACACCAAAATCATCCTTTTGTTATTCTTGAAATGGGACAAACCGACCTCTCTCTAACCCTTCCTTTTCCAATGACTTTCTCTATCTTTTGTCAAACACAAAGATTAAAATGTTAAACAAATAAAGTTTAAGGTCAAACACACATTACAAAAATATAAAGGATCAAACATTTACAGGTTCAATCTTTATGGATCAAAGTGATTTATAGTATTATTTTTTATACTATAAATTAAAGTTAGATTCCATTAAATTGAGCTCTAATTATGTTTTGATTTTTTTATCAAACATTTTGAACTCATAAGAATATACAAAGAAAAGAAAATCTGAACAAAAAAAAATACCAATATAACATGTAATGATGAAATTGAGAAATAATAAAGTGCAATGATCAAAATGAAAAAAAAAAACATTATTCACCGAATAGTTCCATCCACAATGCAAATGTATGGTAATATATAGTTCAAAAATTCACCAAATAGTTCCATCCACAATGCAAATGCATAATAATATATAGTACAAAAACAATATTTATTGTATAACAAGTTTGAGTTGCAATTAAGATGTTGCGGGAGTATGACTTTTGGATCAATAAACCACAACCTTTATATAATCACTAGAAAGGTGAAAAACAAAAGTTTTAAAAGCACTTACGAGAGAGGTGAATTAGGAGCTTAATTTAAGATTTAATATCTTAAATTTTTTTATTCTTTAACTCCTCAAAATGCCAAAACTAAGGTTCAATATTCTTTTGTTGTATGCTAAAATTTTTCCTTGATATATATCCTATACTTTGTTGAAATAACCAATCATACACATGTATAATTATTCAATGTATAAGTGTATAAAGTAAAAGAGATAAAGAGTGAGAGAGACACATCAAATTTATGATGGTTTGATCAATCTTGCCTACTCCATTAATTGAGTCATCGTTCAATTATTCACTAATCACTCATGATCTACTTGTGAGTGAGACCTTACAAATAATCTAATTTTTTCATGAGTTTAAGATTAAAAAACCCTACACTTATGATCTTTTTTAAGACTTAAGATCTTAACATTTCAATAGCTCACAACTAAGATTTTTTCAAGTGGTTTTATTGTCACTTACACTTTCATAATGGATAATATCTCACAAATATTTATCACACCTTATACTAATAAGAAGATTACAATGAATTAAACTCAAGTTTTTATAAAAAGTAATCAATAACACGCACGCCAACCAATCTGCACTACATGTTTACTCTAACCCATCATATTTGTTTTGTAAACCCCCAGTTAAAAAAAAAAACATTTAACCCAGAAATGATACAAGTCAATTTGAAATATAAATGGAATATTTCTAAGTAATTAGAAATAAAACTTTAGGGAGAAAGATGTTTATGTTCGATAATTTAAAAAGGGGTCGAGATCGGGTATCGAGTTAAATGAAAAATACTGAACTAGACATAAAAGCATTGTGGTAAATAAGAAAATCCTAACCTATAAATACATGTTTTTTTCTTCTCCTTATAACCGACAACAAGAATAGAGAGAGGGGGGGAGATAAGGGTTTTGATTTTCTTTCTATAAATCTTTAAGAAAAACACAAAAAATAAGTTAAATTAAAGTGGTTAAGAGAGTTTTCGATGGATTAAGAGGAGGGATTCAAGCTTTTCTAGAGTTTTTATGCTTGGAAAGAGAAAGTTGAAATTAGAAAGAGAAAGAGAAAAAAAAAGGTGAAGAAAAATGGTTTTTCTTTGCAAATTTCTTCTTGAATTCTTGTTAGTAAGAGGCAAGAACTACGTACTCCTACATTGATTAATTATGATTCTCATGCGTTTTGGAACTTGGCATGTTGTGATTTAGTTATGGAAAATTGAGTTGAATGTGTTAGGTTGTTTTAATTGATGATTTTTGCTTTTTTTAATTTTTTTTTTTAGTTTCACCCTTTAACATTAGATTTTTTTATACTCCGGATGGACTCAAATCGAGTTTTCTAATTTATTTTTGTTATTATTTTTTATTAGTTTATTTATTGTTGTTGTAATTTTTATTTAAATTATTAATTCAGTTAATAACTTGAATTTTTTTTTAAAATTCTTAATATTTTTTATTTTGAATTTTTTAACTAACACGTGTAATACATGCAATATATCCAGTTAATGCTAAACCATTTAATAATAATCAAGTTGTAGTAATTTTTGTAAAATATACTCCATTCAAGGTTGTTAGACTTACTAGTTAACTTGTAAAATCGTATATTTTTACAAGTCAATTTATATTAAGGTTGCTAAATTATTTTAGAAATTCAAAAATTAATAAAATTAAATTAAAATTAGATAAAATCAATAAAATCAGGTAATATCTGATAAAATCACGAGTTTAAAACCGATTTTACGATTTCATCGAAATAAAACATATATAGCAGTATTCTAGCCCTCCACATCAGCATCAGCCAATAGCCACACACCACATACAACATTTACCCTAATCTCTTTCTCTCAGTCTCAGGCTCTCTCAACAATTAACCAGCTACTGTGAGATCGGCGGCTTCCTCTTCATCAACAACACTCTCTTTTTTTCCCATTATCAACGACTTTTCTAAGTAATGCAAGTTGTCAAGTTTTACTCATCTGAAGCAATCAACATCATATTCACCTGCTTCTTAATTGAAACAGGAAATAAGGGAACTGCGAGCTTTGGGTGTGGAGAGCAACATTATTGGTTACACCTCGAGTACTGCTGAGGCTCCTGATCAACAGCAAACTTTCATGGAAGCAGGTCTAAATGGCTGGTTTCAAAAGCCTATGACTTTTGAGATAATAACTCCATTTCTTTCTAACCTCACAAACATTAACTGATCTAGATTATCATGAAGAGAGATCTGCCAGTCGATCCATGAGCTTTATGCATTTACTTTTGTTGTTGTTATCTGAGCTTTTATGCATCCCAGTTGTTATCTACGGACTAATTCAACATTCTACTTAGTTTGTCCTCATGAAAATTTATCAGTTATTTTGTGTCTTTTCCAGAGGAAAGAAAACTTGTCATAAATGCTTGAAGAAAAAATAGATTTTGTTGCTGCAATGTCAAAAAGTTTACATTCTGTGTATACCAGGGAGTCAGGGACCATATTCCACGTTCTTGGTTTAGGCCATTTGAAAACTTGCAGGTGATTTTTTTAGGAGAAGGTGGAGATCCAATAAAAGTTAAATTCTGGTTGAAGTTTGAAAATGGGAAGAAACTTAGATATGTGGAATGTAAATTGTGAGAGAATAGAGAGTGCAAAAACATAGAAGTAATATAATTTTTTATATTTCAAATCATCAAGCAAAATTTAAATCTCCAGAAGTTTTAAGTGTTAGCTAATGAAAATTTATCAACATGGATAATTATATTGTATTTTTAAATTATATATTTATTTTTATTTAAATTATATATTTTTAAGTATTTGAACCATGTATAAATTTTTATTTAAATTATTTATTTTAAGATATTTGAATATTATATACATATAAAATTTTCTTATGATTTTACAATTTATTTTATTTATATTATATTTTTTATACCGTGTTAAAAATATGTTTTTTACAACCTTAACTCCATTAATTAATTAATTAATAGGCAAAAGACTCGACTCAACTCAGACTCACAGGGATAATGAGTCTGTATTATCAAAATGAGTGGAGTGCGCAGTGAGGAAAGCAGCAACAGAAAAAAGTATAAAGCAACAAAGACAAAATTACAAAAAGCAGAGTCACTCCTCCCCTCCCCTCCCCTCCCCTCCCCTCCCTTTCTTCTCACCGAATCGTATTTTGCTTCGGCGTCTCTCTTCAGGTAAGCTTCATCCTTCACATCTTTTAGTACTGATAGACTCTCCTTCTCCCTCTCCTTTTTTTTCTTAACTTTTTAAATTACAGTTTTCTTTCTAATATAGGCATCTCTGTGACCTTTCAAATTAGGGTTTATCTCTTCTCTTTGCCCATTTGGGTTCCGAATTTGACGCATGATAGTGTCTGCTAATAACTTATGTATTATTAGTTTTTGTGATTTTTAAGGTGATGATATTAGTGACACGTATAAACTATACTGTTCTTTTGATGGGAAATAACAGGTAGCTTAGCTATGCCACAACCATTGGTACCATTTATTGAATAACAGAAACAAGATTGCAGGGAATGGGAGGTTGCTGTTGTTCTTCAAGGAAACCTCATTTAAACGGAACGCCCGTTTATTATTATGTTAGTAATATTTACTTTATCCTTACTCTCTAAGTATATGTATATGATATCTGCCGGTCATGTTTGTTCTAGTAGATTTTGGTTGACATTAATGTTGTGTCATTATGGTTTCTTGCTTCTGTTGAAGTGGATGTGGGTTCTTGCAGGGCGAAAGTTGTGCTTTTCGGAATTGTGCATAGGATTCGGAACTAGCTAGAGTTTTAGGATCTCTCTTTGAGGTTTAAACTGGGTGGGGTTGTTATCATACAAGATGGCGTTTTTGGTTTTCCCCATTTGCTACAGTTTATCCTCATATAAATGCACTGCTATAGAGATAGTTTTGAAGTGGAGCTGGGGTTATTTAATGGCTGTTACACCTGTGAAATGTTACACTTTGGTGTTCAATCAGTTTGGATTGGGAAAGGAAAGGCTATTCTTGAGAATGTTTTATGCGATAATGGGAGAATTTTAGGGTCAACGTTGCACATATAGGGGACAGAACATGTTATAACTCAGTTGTTTTAGCCATGAATATAAGCTTAAAAACATGCCTCTAATTTTAGCTTTCTAATTCTTGCACTATTTCACAATCCGTTCCTTGAATGACAGCAAGCCAAATAGAGAAAAACCTTGATGCTGTTCAAAAGTGCCATTTGATTGATCAATTTTTGTGAATGATTGCTTAATTGAATTGTAATCTATAGGTTTGAGGGAGCTTTATTGTTGAGATTCTGTAAGAGAACTGATGTAAGATGCAATTATAAATAATTCTTAGAACAGACTGATACTCAAAGTTTGTATTCTGCACTTTTTTTCTACTCCATTCTACAATGACATAGCCTAAAACTACTACCACTTCAAGCAAAATATCTTGAAAATGGGCTCATATAGGTTCTTTTGGCTAACAAAATATCATCTTGAAATTTATAACATCCTTGTGCAGTGTCCGCCAGCTTTGGAAGAGCATGTCTCCTTAACATCTCACAATGTTGCAGCCTCTGCATTCACTGCAGGTCTCCTTGTTGAATTGAATTTGAATACATCAACGCCTGATACTTTCCGCCCCCCTCCTGTGCCTCTGCCATATGATGTGGTTTTGGGATGTCCACAATCACCAGATTCTGAGTCTGTTAGGGAAATAATTAGTCGCAGTAGTTTTGAAACTTTGGCAACATGTGAAGATCTTGAAGAATTGGACTGCAAAACTCATGCTAGTTCATTTCTTTTCTCCCCAAGGAAGTCAGACGTGAAAAAATTCCATGAACCTGTTGCATCAGCAACAGAAGAAGATGCTTGTCCGATATGCCTTGAAGGTGTGGTGGTGCCTTTTCTCATACGAGATAAATGCTGTTTTCAATTTATGTTTTTACAGTTTTTCTGGATAAAGAGAAGTAAATCAAGGTCTCCTGAATTGATGTGTAGTTGTCCAAAAGTAATTAGTCAGCTTTGTCTGCTTGCATTTGCAGAGTATGACTTGGAGAATCCAAAACACATCACGAAATGCGAACATCATTTTCACCTTTCCTGCATTCTAGAGTGGATGGAAAGGAGTGACATCTGCCCCATATGTGACCAGGTTTGCCTCTTGTAAAATGACCTTATGTGCTGTCAGTGGATGATCTTAGTGCTCTCTTATTACCTATGAGATGATTGATGTAATCTGGAATTCCTTCTAAATAGCCGCTTTGTTATCCCCTTGAGGAATATGCTATTTAGTTGGTTGTTTCACTTAAAAGATAGAAGCAAATATGAGGGAAAAAAATTTACTCTTCATGCTTTTGTGGAATGACTCTACTACTCGCTATTGACTCATGGTTTTTTTATACATTTATTTGCACTATGCTTTTTTATGTTACAGGAAGTAATAATTGACCACACCTACAATTAGTTGCTGTCTAATGCTTTTTGAGATGGAGGTTTTTTTGCTGTTTCAGTTAACAGCTTGCCAACTTTAGTGGGCTGCGGATGGTGTCAATTCTGTCTCACTGCTGGCTGGTACAGTGCCCACAGGTTCATTTTTAATTTGGTCTTGCTTGGTTTGAAGGGTCAAATTATCATTTTGTGTGGCTCCTCTTGAGAAGTTCAGTGGTAGTAAAGGAATGAACTTTTAGGACTATATAGAAACTGGTTTTCCTCTGTTTGTGCCTCTATAACCATGTTAATACCTCGGTTGCTAGTTATGAAATGGATCTGCAGATAACTACACGGTTGTTGGAGGGAGTACATGCAAACCATGTACCTTCAAGTTAAAAAGCAAATGGTCAGTGCTGTCTTCCATGTTGTTTTAGCATACTATATTTCTCTTTCTTTTGCATATTCTTTTCTATTTGCTTGTTGTATGCTGTGTATAGTTGTTCTTTTAAAAAGGTATACTGTGTGAATTCAGATTGACATGGCATTAGATGTATGTCTACTGTTTAATTTTAAGAAAAAATCTTGTATCATCCCCTAAGATGCATGCTTCTGCATATCAATTCCTTGTATCTTTCAATTGCCTGATCACAAATTTATAAGCTCCTCCCATTCCTTGTTTCTGGTATTATATAAAAATTGTAATACCTTTTCTATCTACGATCTTCTTTGGGAAACTAAGTGAAACATATTTCTAGGAACTTCTTTCCAACATTTTTTTGAACCGAAATTCAAGAATTGGCCTTGATATTTGGTAGAAGGGATGGTCAATGGTCAGGTTGGGTCAGTGTTTTTTTTTTAATGTTTTCGCACCTGACTTGGGTAACTCCATAACCATCATTCACTTCCGATCGAATCAGGGGAGTTGAAGTGTTTTTTTCACCTATTGAGGTACCCAACACAATCTTTTTTATTTTTTTGAACTTTTTAAAAAAAATGATCTCTTTAATGTTTTTTAGCACATCATGAAATTACATTCTAAAAAATTTATGCAAAGAATCTCACAAATGTGACCAATAATTTTATTTTTTTAAATCACATTTAAAAATTAATACATGTGATAAAAATATAAATTATGTTATTAAATATATTAGTGATTTATGATAAGTAGTACATCAATAGTAATCAGGATGATTGTATACATGAACCATTCAAGATATCTTTTATGTTTATAAAATGTTTAGTTATGTGCTTATCATTTGATCAATAACTTTATATCATGTGTTTTGAAAAAATATATGGAAAATCATATATCACTGTGATGCGTGACAGAATGACGACTCCACTTGGGAAGGTATTGTTTATGACAATATTGGACTAAGCTTTGTGTATTTGATGTGTTTAAGTTTTTGCAATTTTATCTTTTTGTTAATGTTTCTGTTTCCGTGCATTTTATAGAATTGTCTCATGCATCACATGTTTTAATTTTTGAAAGCACACACAAGCTTCTAAGTTAGGTGAAGAACTAGCGATTTGTCATATGACTATTGGTCAGGGTTCAGATGCGTGAAACACCCAACTCATATCTGAGTGTCTGCTTGGTAATGGTGAGTATACATGCCTTAACCATTTCTCGCAACACCCCTACACTATCTTTATGAAGATCGTCACTAGGCAGATATGAGACCCTTTTGAGACCAGGTAGAAAACCTACCCATGTTCACATAATGAATAGAACCCATCTTTACGAAGGTATTAACACCCTACTTGAGGTAAGCTGCTTCGCGATTTGATGTGATAAAAAGGTTTAAAAATTGTCTTTTCATCGGATATTAGAAATACGACTTACATGTAAGTTCATAATCTTTTACCGTGAGTAAGTCAAAACATTAAATTCTTCTTTATTCTTTGCAATTTTATTATAAAAAAACATCCATAAATAAAAAAAAAATACAAACAAAACTCATTTTCACCATTTTTCTTTTCCCTTTTTTACATCCACATTTGCACGTTACAAATTATAAAAATTCAAAAAAAACTAAACAAACATTACATCAAACAATTTGGAATTTACAAAATAAACCAAAAAAAAATTCAGAATAGTGCCGGGCAGCCCTGTGAGGTTGTAGGAAACGTGGTGGCGCGTTCTCTCCATGCGCGGCCGTAAAAGACAAGCGACATGGGGGATCTGCAAAGGCTTCCTCTTGGTTTCTTTTTCTCGCCGGCGGTGACCTGCACAAACAACAAAATCGCAACAACTAGTTGATTTTAGTTTGTCTTTCCCTTTTTAGATCTGTTCTTGGTCTTCTTTCTTCCTCGATTTGCTGTGAGGGGGAGCTGCTGCGGGGGAAGAAGGCGGACAAATCTGGGTCTGTATGCGCCGCTGTGTTTGGTCTGATCTTGGGTTGGTGTCGGCAATTGCTATCGGAGGCCGAATGAAGGGGGATCTGGTTCGGTCGGTGATTTTGGTTGGAAGTGGAGCTGGATCTGTGGCCGGTAGAAGAGGGAAGATCTGTTGGCTACGGGCTGGAAGGCAGGCGCCGCTGTGTTCGGGCTGTTACTGGAGGGTCTGATTCGGGTCTTGTCAAGCTAGCCGGTGATGGTGAAGGAGAAAAGTGAAGGGCTGCCTTGGCTGGTCTGAAGATGGGGATGGTTGTGGGGTTGACGGTTTCAGCCGTGTGTAGGAAAGGGGAGGCTTGAGGTGAGCCGGCCGGGAAAGGGAGGTGTAGAAGATGGTCTCTGTCTGTGTTGGCCATGAGAGGGAAGGTCTGGTGAGGGGCTGTATTGTGGCCGACTGGGAAAGGAAAATGTGTGGTGGCCGGGCGTGTGTGGGGATGAAGAAAAGAGGTGCTGGGCTTGGGAGAGAAAAATCAAAGCCAGGAGTGCGACAACTTTTTGTTTTTGGCCAGGAGGGGGCGACCGGCTGGTTTGAAAGAGATGAATTTTTAGGGTTAGGGTTTTTTGTATTCTCTCCAGATGTGCAAAATTGCCCCCCCTTGTGTATGTGTTGGAAACTTATATTTATAGGTAAAAATGTTGTTAGGTCCCCAAACTTGGTCCCTCAACTTCTTCTTTTTTTTTGTTAATTTGATTTTTTTTATCAACATCAACTCGAATGAGGAAAATCATTGATTTTAAAAATAACAAATGAAAAGTCAAATGCGTTTTGATAAGAAAACCTTTTGAAATCAATGATTTTTCTCTTTCGAGTTGATGTTGATAAGAAAAATCAAATTTACAAAAAAAGAAAGAAGTTGAGGGACCAAGTTTGGGGACCTAACAACATTTTTTCCTATAAATAGAAGTTTCCAACACATACACAAGGGGGGGTAATTTTGCACATTTGGAAAGAACACAAAAAAAACCCTAACCCTAAAAACTCATCTCTTCCAAACCAGCCGGTTGCACCCACTTGGCAAAACAAAAAAAGCAGCCGCACCCCTTCTAGTTTTGGGATTTTCTTCTTCCTTGGTCGCTCCTTTTCTCCAGCCACCATCTCCTTCTCACAGTCACTCCCCCTCTCACCAGCAAAGCCTTTCCTTGCTCACCGGGCTTTCCTCCCAAAGCCAGCGCCCCCCTCCCTTCGGCCAAAGAGAACCAGAGATCAAAAGCTTCTAGCCCTCTCTGCCATTGCAGTCTTTCCCCCTGTTTCCCTTTCCATTTCCCCCCACAGACCGACCTCTATTTTTTCCCCATTTCCTTTTGCCCTCATCCAGCAGGTCTTACCTTCTTCAGCCTCTATACACACCGACCTCCACAAAGACCTGACAGACCCAGAGTCGTTCCCCTTCACTCTCCCCTCTTGTTTCTTCTTCACACCATCACCAGTCAGCTTGTCAAGACCCGAAGTAGACCCTCCAGCATCAACCTGCACACGGCTGGACTTGTAGATCTAGATCCATTTCCAATCGAACCCCCTGATCGGACAACCACCTCCCATATCCACCGCAGCTTTAGCGGCCCCGGACAACAGCAACAACCAGATCTGCCATCGGCAGAAGGAAAAAACAAACTGGGAGGAAAAGAGAACAGAAGGCTTTGAACAAATCTAAAACCGAACAAAATTGTTTGTTTGTTGCGTTTCCTTTGCTTCGCAGGTGACGTTGCTTGTCACCACCGGCGAGGGAAGGAAGAAGGGAGGAAGCTAAGGCTAGATCCACACGCTTCTTGAGCGTTGTCTGCGGCGGCGCGTGAACCCAGGCGCCGCCAGTGGCGGTGGCGTGTGGAGAAGAAGTGCCGCCACTGTTCCTGAAGATCCAGAAGTCTTCCCAGCATTGCTCTGAATTTTAGAGGGTTTATTTTGTAAATTTTAAGTTGTTTAATGTACTTTTTGTTTAGTTTTGAATTTTTATAATTTATAGCCTGCAAATGTGGATGTAGAAAAAAAAAAGAAAAAAAACATAGTAAAAGTGAATGTGTGTTGTATTTTTTTTATGGATGTTTTTTATGATAAAGCCGCAAAGACAAGAAGAATTTAATGTTTTGATTTGCTCACGGTTAAGAATTATGAACTTACATGTAAGATATATTCCTAATATCTGATAAAAAGATAAAATTTTTAAAAACTTCTTTAACACATAAAAAAAAAACCCATGAAGCAGCTTACTTTAGGTAGGGTGCACTAGGGGTGCTAATACCTTCCCTAGCCACAACCTGTCCCTTACTCGTGAATCTCTGATAAAGACCAATACATTCAGGTTTTCTAGTAGCCTTCAATCAAATACTAGGTGGCAACTCCTAAAGAACAAACCAACGAACGAAAAATCGCCAACCGACATCACGTGAGTGACGTGCGATAGAATGACGACTCCACTGGGGATTTCTCCTTTTGGGTAGTGCGTTTATATGTTCTTAATTGATACCATTATTATAAATTAAAATTTTAAAGTTAGAAGCGTATATTGGTTTTTACGAGGATTGTAACATAATATTGTAAGAATAACTAATTATATATATGAACAAAATCAAAGAAAAGATTTTTTTGTTATTTATAAATTAAAATTTAATTCATAAATAACTTAGTGAAAAGCAACTTTGAAAAAATTATAGAGTTCAATTTCCAAGCCAACTCAATACATAAAATTAAAAAGAAAAATCAATTTAAAAAAACAATGAAAAAAATTAATCGGGTCGGTTAATTTATCAAACCCGCGATCCATGTAATGAAATTGAGATAACCTTTTAGAATGAAAATAGAAATAAATTATGAAATCAAATTCCTAATAAAAATAATGTTGAAGGATAAAATTGAAAAAAAAATCAATTTTAAAAAAGAACCTTAGAGAAAGACTAAAAGACAACCTAAACTAACTTTTAAACTTGTGACTCGAATTATTAATATGAGATTACCTCATAGAAGGTAAACTAAAAAAAATCATGAAGCGTAATTAACAATCAATCTAATATTGAAGGATGTAATTGAGAAAAAAAGAAAGAATTTGAAGGGAAAAAAACAAGGATTAAATTTAACATAACACATTGGTATTTTTTTAGAGAATTTATGCGGAAATTAAGGAGAGAAGAAGAAAAAAAAACAAGACTCCATGTGCCAATATTATATACACGTGTCGCACCACCGATAAGGGCTTGTTAAGAAGCTTTCAAAGCCACCAAGGAAGGCAACATTCTAATACCATATGTTGTCACACGCATTGTTTGAGCATGATGTCTTTTATACACTAGCGCCAACCACTTTGTCACTACTCATTGGCTTTAGTCCATGTAATTGTTTTCAGTTTTATATTTGGCTTCTCAAGCCTTAATTGTTTTAGATCAATAAAATGGAGCTCTATTTTGCAAAACCTAGCATCAAGCGGCCATTAAGATTTTTCCTCGACATCGTAGTATCCCCATATCTAGGCAATCAAGAAACATTGATAAGTTCAATCCTAAATAAAATTCAATGCTAAAGGCCCAAGTTTTTTTAAAAAAATTAAGTGATAAAAAAAAGGTTGATTTTTCCTATGTTTTTGCAATTTAGTCTTCGATTCTTTTAAGAAAAAAGAGTTGAATATTTGTATGATGTTCAAATTCAGTTCCCATTACTTTAATTATTTCAAATCTAAGTATCAACCAAGCATTTTTTTTTTTTTCAAAATTACGAGAACCTTGCCCAGAAACAATCAAGTAATTTGAAATGATAAAATTCAAGAGTCGAAAGAATTGAGTGACAAAACAAAATATGGCATTATTATAATTCATAGTAAAAATTTATATGTGTGAACAATGATTCCATAAAATCACAAAATGTTTTTTCTTTTCTTTTTAAATGTAATTTGATCTCCAGGGGTAGTCACTCAGCTGCTTTTGAATCACCACACCACAATCGACTACAAAGCCGTAAGAGACTAGCTATTACTAACTGAAGTTCCTACATCCGTTTCAAAAAAAGAAAAAGGATTTGCTACATAGATCAAATCAAAGCATTCATGGTCTTTGCTGTAGCTTGTTAGAGAGGCTGCTTTCAGAGATAGCCGCCTCTCTCGTCGTGACTGTCCCAATCAAAGCATTCATGGTCTTTGCTGTAGCAGGTTTATTGGATTCTTATATTTCAACAGTGGCAGTGGGTAATATAACTTGAAAACATGTTTTGCTTAGAATTGCAGTGTCATAATTTTTAGAACTATATAAAATCCTGATATTCTTCTGGATTGAACACAAATATTTAAAGTCGGATGAAACTATAAGATCAAACGAGGTGGCAGATTGTTGACTTCAGGAACTTTTGAACTGATAAAATTCTGTGTTTTTAATTTTAGGGAACACTTGCCAACTTTCTTTTCTTTCTTTTTTACAAAATAGTAGGGTTAATTTTTTTTAAAAAAATTACTTTTGATATCTATAATTCGGTATCAAGGTTTAAAAAAATTATAACTTGCATTCCGGGTTAACATAAACTCTGAAATCAAATAAAAAAAATCAAATTATCCCATATATAATATACATTAGAAACTCAAATAAAAGAGAAATACGAAATTTTCTTTCCTCCGAACAGAATTTCTCTCTCTTCAATTATCATTTTGTCTTTCTTTTCATAATGACATGATAACTCGAAAAATAGCAAGGAAAAAGATCGATGCGGTAAAGCACCAGGTGCGAAGAATGATGATAAATCTGTTTCTGGGAGTGAAAATCAGGAATCTCCTGCCAAAAAGCCAAAATTGTTTAGCTGTAGAAAGGACCCTGATTACAGTGGAGATGGTAATTACTTTGTTTTGTCCTGTCTTTTGTTCAATTGCATGCTTGCTTTATAAGTTCAGCTCAATTAATTATGAATTCTCCACCACTGTAGTTAATGAAAAGCAATCTCCAAGTTCATTGCTGGCCCAGGAGGTTGATAATAAGATCAATGCAGGAGGCATGCCAATAGATTTTGTGAATTTCTCTGGAATCCGTCAAATTTTCACCTTTTGCTTCAAGGAATTTTGGTACAGCAGTTAATTGTTCATCACCAAAACTTCCATTTTTGGAATGATTTGGTTTAATAAGGTCAATGCAGGACAGACACCGGGACCTGGGTCGCTTGGTGGTGGGGTGCGCCTGGTTTATTTGAAGTGAAGGTGGTGGCTATGAAGTTCGGCTGGATTGTGGGTTTGATGAGGATATGGGTTTATGGTTGGAGAGAGTGGCTGGTGAGGGATTAAAGGAAAAAGAAAGGTGGCAGTTAGATTTTAAGTGTGGTTCGATTGATTTTTAAAATGTTTTTTATTTAAAAATATATTAAAATAATTTTTTTTATTTTTAAAAAATTATTTTTGATATCAGCGTATTAAATTATTTTAAAAACATAAAAGAATATTAATTTGAAGCAAAGAAAAAAATAAAATAAAATTTAAAATTTTTCAAAAACATTTTTAAAACGTAAAAATAAACAGTATCTTAGAGGAAGATGAGTGAAGGAAGATGACTAGGTCTTTTTTATTAATGTGAAATTTGTAATATTTAATGGAAAGACTTTTTAGATATTAAATAAAAAATAATAGTATATATGTAAATAATTAGATAATTTTTGTTGATTTTTTTTTTTGGATGTGTCATTACAAGATGTCAATTATTATGAGTGAACTAAATTTTAGAATGTAAATTGTAATTTTTTAAAATTTAATAGGCAATGCAATTTTGAACAAATTATAAAATGATAGTGTTAATTTTTCAAAAAATAATCAGAGAAAAGACATTGATGGATGTATTGTGAAGAACATCACAACCATATAGATAAATTTAAACAACAAATTCAATATATTATGTTGTCGGGAACACGTAACCTATTAAAATATTATATTTTTAGTTTAATTTAAAATTTAAAATAATATTTATCCATTACAAATCAAAATAATTGATTATTAACGCTATTTTATTCTCAATAATTATGATAATTATTAATTAAAATGGTTAGTTGCAGCTAGTCAAATTGTTTTTAACTTAGTATTTTCATTAATAATTATGTTAACAATTTAAATTTTAATAAAGTTTCTTAGTAGGTTAGTTGTGGTCAATTTAAATTTTAATAAGAATTTTGAACTTAGTAGGTTAATTAACAATTATAAATAAAATGACGTTAGTTATTTTAATAACTAAAAATTTTGGAATAAAATTTCTGATAAAGAATTGATCAAAAAAGAAATAAATATTGAAAATAAAAAAACTTATAATTTTGATTATATTTCAATAAGTCACACTATTACATTGAAATAACATAACTCAATATGCTATTTTATTTATATTTTTTAAAATTGTGCTAATTTATTAAAAAACAAATCATAAGCTACTTGAGGAAAAACAAAACTCTAAAATTCTAACACGATTTTTCAACTTTCAGGCACTGAGAACCACAAATCACACACACACACACACACACACACACACACATATATATATAATCGTAAATTTTTCTTTTAAAAAAACATTGAGTATACAAGTTGTTTTCTAAAACAATTCAAAGACTCATACGATTATCTAATTAAATAAATTAATAATTATTTATGTAAATAAAAAAAATCATTAAAAATAATTAAAAAAAATTAAAAAAATTAAGAGATGGATATAAATCAAGATATTTAATAACGCAATATGAATCATTTATTCAGTTATGTGTAATGAATTTATTTATGAAAATCAATATGTCATATAAACCAATACACACATAAAATTTATTAAATAAAATAAAAGGAGAAACTTTTGGGTAAGGCTGCACAGATTAAAAATTGTAAAAAAATAAATGTTTTTATTTTAAAAAATGAGTTTAATCTATATATAAAAAAATTATAGATGAATCATATTAACCTCATAAAAATGAAACACATTCTATATAATTAAAAAATAATTTTTTTTTCAATAAAGCTAAGTAAGACGAAATATTTTTTTTTTGTCTTATTCAAATAAAATCAATTTATTTGATTGGTCAAGATTATAACTCATATTATTAAATCTTTTTTAAGAATACTATTGGAATCTAAATAATTTACTAGAAAAATAACACAACCAGTGCTGTTTTGGGAGACCATCTACCATCAACTAATAAGAAACAATACTGCCATCAGTTGTCCTGGACGACTTGTATTTTCATTGAAGACATCATGCAGTTAATGATGAATCTCATTTATAAAAAAGAAAATTAATATAGCGAAAAAAAGAGAGAGGAAACATATACTTTGAATCTGCCATTAATCATGTTTTGCTACTTAATTAATATAATAAGAAAAAAGAAAAGAAAAGTCTTGGGCTAAAAACGAAAAAGAAAATAAAAATAAAAAAAGCCCTCCGGATTGGTAAAAAGCAGGCAGCTCGAAAACCTTCCTAATAGCCAAATCCCAAGAGACAGCTTGCAAGCAGCACACCCGAAGCCCATGAAAGATTACTAAAAGAAAGAGTTGAAGCACTACTAGGTGAGATCTGAGATAACGGAGCAGGACCCAAATTTGAAGTTGCCGGAGCGACCAGGATGTCAATCTTTTGTCCTGCTTGGCAGTGACCAGGGTAACCACATATGAAGTAGAAGTGGCCAAGCTTTTCAAGAGTGACTGTGTCGGAGCCGTTGGTGTAAGTAGCTATTGGTGATGTTGCATTGCATGACTCGAAACCCTGATGCGTCACTTGCTTCACGTTGTGGAATTGGTTGTTGTAGTTGAAGACTAGAGTATCACCAACGTGAAAATTCTTGTTGGCAGCCCAATCTTGGTAATCCACTTGACCCATGCTTGTCCAACCAGCAGAGTCACCGACTTGGTAAACGGTAGCCATGGAGACTCCGCAAAGAGCCGTCGTCAAGAAAGAAACCACCAGTATTGTTTTCCTGAAATTAGCCATGATCGCTTGGAAGACAATGAATATGGGTTGCAAGAAAGCTGGTGCGTAAAGAGAGAGCACTGAGAGAGAGTTCTAACTTCTAAGGTTTGTTTGAATGGGTTTGTGAGATAAATCGCCTCAGGTATCCTGTATTTATAGTGCGAATCTAATCCTGATTCTTCAAGGATACGGATTTCCGGATTTGTATATTCTTTTTTACGCAATCCATATCACTGAAGGAGAAGTTCCTAATTTCATGTGTACATACTGAGTTCGGATTCGCGTTGTTGAAGCTGCCATAATTCCCTGAAACATTAAAGGACGAAATTTTTAAAAAAATATTACACAAAAAGATTAAAAATAAAAAATAAAGATTAAAATTGAAATTAAAAAAATTAGAGGGAAACAAAAAAAATTTAAATTTTAGGGTTAAATTGAAAAGAATAATAACATTAACAAAAAAAAATAAAAAAAATTTAAAAGATTCAAGACCAAATTGTAAAAAATAATATATCATATATAGGCTTTGTAAAATTTTAAAGACAACTTTAATGTGTTCTAAATGCATTTTTCATGAACGATTATATATCAAAATATCATAAAAAAGCACAAGAACAAACTTATATAATAACGGTTTAAAAAATGACATTTATGGTTGTTTAGAATGTTGATGATGCATTACACAATTCAAAAGCCATGACCAAGTACTTATAATGTCTATTATGAGTTCAAAAAGTAGTATTGTGCACATCTTCCAAGTGAACTCGAATTTGATGACATTGGGCTTGGAGATCCAATTTCATAAAAACACTTGGCATCGTGTAGCTTATCAGTCATATCATTCATAGTCATTATGGGAAAGCAATCCTTGATCATGGCTTTGTTTAATGCTTTATAATCTATATAAAAATGTTATGAGCCATCTTTTTTCTTTAGTAAAACCGGTGAGGAAAAATGACTATGACTAAGATGAATGGTCTCGTTTTCTAGCATCTCAAATACTTAGCGTTCGATCTCATTTGACCAACTGGTAACAAACCCTAAAAAGGTTTATGATAGGCTAAATGCCAACAAGCCTGAGAAACTTGTCAAATACTGATAAGATCACTCATTTATTAAGGTGTAGTTGTCATAAGTCTAACCTATAATACCTGAAAACCTCGCTAACAAACCCTTAGAGAGGAAAGAGTACCCTAAGTCATACATACACAGGGGGTTGTAGCTTCAAAGCACCCCCGAGTAAAATTCATTGCCTCCTTACCAATCATTTATCTTTTAGAAGGCAACTAAGCCATGTAAGCTTCAGGTTGCTGACCATTGACAAAGGCCACCTCCCCAACACTCAAGGTGTTAAAGAGCATCATCCTCAAGAGTTTGAAGTTATCTCTCCCTCCCCTAATGATATCTTAAAGCACTAAAAGAAGTGATGTCTTCGCTCCTAAAACCAAATCTGCTCCTATGAGAGTCTATTTTTCTAAAGAAAAGGAAAGGAAAGATGTGCAAAGTGAAGATAAAGGAATGATTTACTCAAGAAATCTTCAAAATCAAACTTGACAAAAACTGCGAAAAGGCAAAAGAAAGAAGGAGATAAAGAGCTAGGGTTATAAAGGAGATAATTTATCACCCTTAATGTTGAATAAGTGACTCATCATGTCATCTTAAATCCCTAAAAGCCTACTCAATTGTTGCATTAAAGGTGAGCTGTATTTTTTATTCTTGAGAAGACCCTTTCCATTAAGAATGTGACATCTGGCCACAAGAATCCCAACAATTTTATATTGGGCAGACAAAACACATAAGGAAGGTAAAATATCTCTCTTAAAAAACAAGTGGTATTTTCAAAATCTTTGTGAATTAGATATGAAAAGACTTGGGGAGCTACTAATGGATAAATATATTTCATACTAGAATTCATTCCCTCATACTGGTGTTTTATCCTAGCACCCAACATAGAAATCTAGGATCATCATCTCTCTACACCCTAGATAGGCAAAAAGTTCTTTAAGAGTTGTCCATATATCAATTAATATTAATGTTAATTATAAAGGTTGATCTCATCAACATTAATATTATGTACAAAATGATATAGAGCTGTTTTTCTATAAACACATGGTACTCCCATCAACATTAATGCCACGTAAAAAGACACTTACATCAACATTAATGTTGATTTAAGGGTCCACTCCCACCACCACTTGGATGAGAAGAAGCAAAAGACTTATAACCCCTCGAATAAGAGGAAAAAAGTTCAAGGTATAAAGATTATAAATATTCTCTAAACAACTCAGACAAGGAGGACAATCTTCACTCTTTTGCAATATATTATCAGCATTTATCATACATGAACTAAGAACAAACATTCTTGTTCGTAGAATTTTATTATTCATTTACTATAACTCTTCACTATAAAATCATTGACTTAATCATTAATAGGTATTTAAATCCCATAAAAAATAATTGTTTTACATAAATTTAAATTTATGTCACTAACCCTATTTACCCCAAGTTATGAATAATAAAAAATTAACATAAATATATGATTATTTATTATTCAAACACTCAAAAACTCAAATTCCTTGATATATTGGATTCCAGAATATCATCTCATATTATAATTAACATTTTCATGTTTCAACTTTCAAAGATCACAAAAGATATTGCAACTCATGATGACTTCGGCTTATATCAAAATCATTCTGAACAATTGTAGCAGAAAAGGAGAGGTAACTATAAATTAGTACCTATAATTTTTTGAAAATGAATTAAACAATTCATCTAGTTTCAAAAACTAATTTATTAGTCCATAATCGTTAAGTGGTTGACAGATTCGTCAATTTTGCACTTAATACCTAAAATATCCTGTAAGGAAAAGGGGGAGGAGGGAAAGACACGGGGAAAGGGGAGAAAAAGAGAGGATGAGAATGGAAAGAAGGCGAAGGTGAGAGTTGAGGAGATAGAGAGAAGAGATGGTGGTTGTGTTGGCGGAGGAGAGAGAGGCAGCGAGAAAGGTAAGGGGATAAGGAAGGAGAGAGAGGAAAGGGAAGGGGGAAGAAGGAAAGAAGAGAAAGGCAAAGAGAGACAGAACAAGGTTATTGCGTTGGTAGAGGGAGGAGGAAAGGATAGGTGCAGGTGGAGAGGTGAGTTGGTTGACGGCGGAAATTTACGAGTTGAGGAAGCAATTTTGAAAACATGCATTAAGTAAGGACACCTTATCACCATTCTAACAACAAGCTCGTAAAAAGACAGTAAAAATAGTTAGAAAAACAATCTTTTTCTAGGCAAGACATGATTTCCATATGCATATATTAATTAACTAGCCGTGAACAATTAAGCAACAGGGTAATAAGACAAGACATGATGAATGCACAACTCTAGATGGGGACTCACATACCATGTCTATCGAGGATACTTTACGCAAGCATCACATACCATGTCTATCGAGGATACTTTAGGCAAGCATCACATACCATGTCTATCGAGGATACTTTAGGCAAGCATTCTTTGTTGGCAAATAAATGAAAACTGACTAGACGCCTAAACTCAAAGACTAAGTCAAATTCCCCCCCTTTCTCTCATATTTTTATCCTCTTGTTTCTTTCCATGGCTAGCCTCGTTTATAGCAAGCATTCTAGAAAAAATTGGTACATCCTTCTTTATGCTTGCTAAAAATAAAAATAAAAATAAAAACATAATCAACGAGAGCAAGAGAACTTGAGCTTAATCTTAGAAACAAGAAAAGCAGAAAGTATAGTAAAAATAGGGAATACTAAAGGAAATGAAGAATCCAAAGCAGAGGAGAGCAGTAGCTCATCCTCTGCTGGATCACCCCCCAGTGAAAAGTTAAGGTCAGTTAGTGCCTCTCCCTTTATTGATGGTGTCTCAAGAAGTGATTCATTTGTGAGGGATAACCACCATTTCCTTGAAACTGCGGATCTCCACCCTGCACCTTCAACGTTGATCACTAATGATCAGGGAGGAGATTATCCTCCTGCAATAGGCTTTGGGGACGCAAAATACATATGTTTGTTGGAATCTTCAAAGTTATGGGCAATTGCAGGCCCCATAGCATTCAATATCCTTTGCAATTACGGAGTTAACTCGTTCACGAACATCTTCGTTGGCCACATTGGAGATATTGAGCTATCTGCGGTTGCAATCTCTCTGTCTGTCATTGCAAATTTCTCTTTTGGTTTCCTGGTCAGCTTCCCTCGGATCCTCTTTTTGTTTTCTTCTAGTCATTTATTGTTGAAGCAGTGAATTTGCATTATAGTTTAATTTCCAATGTTTGGTTTTGATAACTAAAACAAAGTTGGGTGTCCTAATCTTACATTCATTGAACCTTTCGAATCTTTTTCTGCATTTGGTTCAAATTCGTGGTAGGATCTCTGTTTAAAATTTATAGATGAACTTTATAGATGCCAAGAGTAAGGATAAAAGTCCTTTGCTTGGTTCATAAGGTATCAAGGGCGGTGCTCAAAGTAATTCTTACCCCACCTCTCATGCTTTACAAGGGAGAGAACCGGTAGGCTAAACACCATTTATTATCTGATTGAAAGTTAATGATTAGGGAAAACCTGTTGGGGCAAGATTCATAGTTTCTAGCACATACTTCATTGGCAGGAAAGAAAAAGGAAAAAAAAGGAGCCAATTCTTGATCAGCACCTTTATGATTGACTACTTATTTATCTTGTTGAAATCCATCTTTAAGCAATGGAATTTAGCTTCTGATTTGTGAGACCATGTAAAGGGTGTGTCGCACATTTGATTTCATTTTACCGTTCTAGCAATCCACTAATTGTTAGATTTATTTAAAATGCAGCTTGGTATGGGCAGTGCTCTTGAAACGCTATGTGGACAAGCATTTGGAGCAGGGCAAGTAAATTTACTTGGAGTGTACATGCAAAGATCATGGATAATTCTGTTTGTTGCTTGCTTATTCTTGTTGCCGCTGTATGTATTTGCTACTCCAGTACTAAAACTGCTTGGACAACGAAAAGATATCGCAGAACTTGCTGGAAAATTTACTATTCAAGTTATCCCTCAAATGTTCTCGTTAGCCATCAATTTCCCTACTCAAAAGTTCCTGCAGGCACAAAGCAAGGTTGGAGTTTTGGCATGGATTGGCCTTGCAGCTTTGATCATACACATTGGGGTGCTTTATCTCTTCATAAACGTATTCAAGTGGGGTTTGGCTGGTGCTGCCATTGCTTATGACATCTCATCTTGGGGCATTGCTTTGGCTCAGTTAGCTTATGTGGTTGGTTGGTGCAAGGACGGATGGAAAGGATTGTCTTGGTTAGCCTTTAAGGACATTTGGGCTTTTGTTCGGCTCTCCATAGCTTCAGCTGTGATGCTTTGCCTGGAGATTTGGTATTTTATGACCATAATTGTTCTTACTGGACACCTTGAAGATCCTATCATCGCAGTTGGGTCCCTTTCTATCTGGTGAGAAACCCCTTCGCTGAAATAACACTTCCTGTGCACATTCCATATCTTACAGTAGTAATGAAAACTTGAAAACATTTTCCAAAGCAAATAAAAGCACCTTGAGAGAAGCAGAAACAGATTTCCTATTTGATTACTAGAGACATGTTAGTGGGACTATTTTTGGTTCGTTGATCTTGGCTTCAATTTCTTTCTCAGCATGAACATCAATGGTTGGGAAGGCATGTTGTTTATTGGAATCAATGCAGCTATAAGGTACAGCTAACCTCACCTCATTTTCTGGCTTCCTTTTGCATTAGGATTATATATCTCCCTTTCATTGGATGTCAACATTCCTCATGAAACAACGGGCTTTCCTTTATTTCGCAGTGTTCGAGTTTCTAATGAGCTAGGATCAGGCCATCCGAGAGCTGCAAAATACGCTGTCATTGTCACATGCATTGAGTCTCTCCTTATTGGGATCCTTTGTGCAGTGATTATTCTGGCAACTAGGAACCATTTTGCTATAATTTTTACTGCTAGCGAAGAGATGAGAAAAGCGGTGGCCAATTTAGCATACCTTCTTGGTATAACCATGATCTTAAATAGCATTCAGCCAGTAATCTCAGGTATAAATATGCCAACAATATATATAAAATCCCTATAGATAGCCATGGAATAATTAGGTTGCGTTTACTTGTGAATTTTTTTTTCATTTTTCAAAAAAAAATTAAAAATAGAAAACTAAAAAAAGGGTGTTTATTAACTGAAAATGAAAATTATTTTCTTGTCTAATTCTCCATTTTCTTAGAAAATCGAAAAACATTTTCATGTCTTTTTAATATTTTCAAGATAAGCCAACCAAGATACTTGTTTTCTACTTTGAGATAAAACTGTATCTAAAAAGCATGTTTCCTTAATTGTTCATAGAAAGTTTCTATAAAATAAACAGGGAAACGAGAGATGAATACCGAGATACTGTTTTCTGAAGAAAACAACAACATTAACCTCGCCAGTACGTATAACTTACATCACATGCAGGTGTTGCTGTGGGAGGTGGCTGGCAAGCCTTGGTGGCTTATATAAACTTGTTTTGTTATTACGTTGTCGGCCTTCCTCTAGGGTTTCTTCTTGGTTACAAAACAAAATTGCATGTCAAGGTATTCTTCTTTCATCACCTTTACGATCAAACCAACATAGTTAAACTGGAATGTTAAGCAACTGCAACTATATAGTATGGATCAGACCTGGTTAATAAACTGGAGTAGTTCAGTATTGTTATTAAATACTACTTTCTTACAGGGAATTTGGATAGGCATGATTATTGGGACTTGCCTGCAGACATTGATCCTTGTTTTTATTGTTTATAAAACCAACTGGAACAAGGAGGTGAGTAACTTGCTTACACTTCCTGACTGTGATTTTGTGGACATGAATATTATTGCTGCATCCATGTTTATGACTCTAGTCTATTGTTCCATGTGATCATGCACCATCAGTTAACCTTGCGGGAAAAAAAGAGAGAGATGATTAAATGTTTGATCATCTGTTTCTACTCTTTTTTATTTGTTCCTCGGCTTTGATTTAGAGTTGAATTTTCAGGTTGAACAAGCTTCTGAACGAATGCGAAAATGGGGTGGACAAGAAGAGCAACAACTATCCGGCGATTCGAATCAAATCAACATTTTGACCACTTAAATTTCTCCTGGCACCATAAATGCCTAAAGAATTTTCTTGTATGTTTAGAAATTTGTATTTGTTTTCCGTTGTCCAATTCAATAATTTAGGCGGTGTATTAAACAATTCCAGAATTTAATTTCATCAAAATTCAAATGCTTCTTGCAAGTATTGTCCTGTTCTTATGACTAAAATGGATAAGATTCGGATTCAAGCCTTATATAACCCTACTTGCCTGGAAGAATAATACCACCACACTTTATTTGGGATGAAGATTAAGAAAACGAAAGGGATAAAAAATAAAATAAAAATTCCCTCCTTTGTGTTTGGATGGAAAGAAAATGGAGGAACGAGAATCAAGAAGTTGTTTTCGCTTGGTTTGGGAACTAGAAGAAAAAGGAAGGGAATCTTTTAGTAGTAAGATTATGCTCGCAACCACATAAATTTCTCTAGTTTTTCGAATTAAGGGTAGATTTGTAGATCTAATACTTAAAATCATATTCTAAAAAAAAAAAATTAAAGTAAAATCCTCCCACTTCCGCTGCAAGTTAGAGAAGAACGATTCCGTGGATTGGAGGAAAGATTCTCTCTTCAGTTTCCAATTTTCTGCTTGAAAATGACCGTTTTCTGTCCTCCTACTTTCTTTTCTGCCCCACTTTCCCTCGTTCCAAACACGGCGTTTCTTGTTTTGTTTTCTAGATTCTTTGCTGGCATCCAGTTTAGGGTGGCTTCTGATATTTACTAAAAAAGGATCCCTCCGTTGCAATTCCTTATAACCTTCCCGCCCTTTTCTTTGACACCCTTTTTAATTCCTTATATCATCATTCCGGACCTAACTACATATTTTACTAAATTACTGTGAACCCCGTTTCTAGCTTCCAGTAATTGCAATCTCGCCCATACATTCTTTGTCTTCATTTGTTTTTAATGGCACATACATTCTTTAAAATAATATTTATTTTTTAAAAAAATCAAGATTTAAAATAGTTTTTTTTAATAAAATATAGTTATTTAAAGAAGTTGTAGATGTCATATGTGAATGTTCAAATTGTGTTATTTTTCCAAATAAGTTTTTAATTATGATAGTTTTTTTTCTTTTTTTGCTATGGTACTGCTTAAAAACATCTCAATAAAATTCAATAATTTTATGGTGATTTTAATCCATATAAAATCATTGTTGTATGTTGATGAAAAATTCAATTCTTTTCACTTAAAAAAATCATAAAAGTAGATAAATAGATTCAAGGTCTGATTTTAATCAAGCATGAAAAGTTTTTTATGATTCTTTTGTGCATAATATTAAAATTAAAAAATAACTAAAATGCCTTAATAATGTACTATAATCTGTGAGAGAAAATACTACAGATTTGAATAGTGGTTTTTTTTCATTCAAGTTTTTTTTTCCTTTGGTTACTTATTTTTTAATTATATTCTTTAATACCTTGTTTATTAAAATTTAAGGTTTATAGTTTGTTTTGATTTGCTTTTTATGTGATTATCATAGTTTTAAAAAAAAAGATCCCATATCAAGTTGGTGTTTGATTTCATAAAAAAAAAATTAATTTTATTGTTTGCAAGAAGATCAAAATTGAAATAAGAAAAATAACAGCTTTTAAAAAAAAAACAATATGGTGTCAGCCCTAATCCTATTTTTTGGATTTTGTCATCGAGTTTTTATTTATTTATTTTATCCTTTAATATTATATTGGTTAGGATTTGGAGTTGGTAATTTGTTTGTATATACTTTATATGTTGTTATCACGGTCTCAAAAAAATATCTTAACATTGGGTTGATGCTTAATTTCATAAAAAAAAAAACATCTAATTTTATTGTTTAAAAAATATTAAAAATAAAGAGACCGGAATTGAAAAAGAAAAAGAAAAAATGGGTGCTTTTTTTTAAGACAATGCATTGTCAGCCCCTTTTTGGTTAATTTTTCCGTAAGGTATTTTCAAACTTCCTTTTTGGTCCATTTAGTTTAGCAATTAAACAATTTAATTCAAAACTTTATTTTATTTATATTTTAGTCATTGAATTTGAGAAAGGACAAAAGGAGTCATTGAAAAATGATGAATGAGAGAGAAAAAGTCCAAAAGAATTTGATTTTAGTGTCAAAGTATTCCTTTTGATGTGAGAAGTTTCTTTGAGGAGTTTTTAGGTTTTTATGTTACTGAAAAAAATAGATCAAGGGGTTTTTTTTTTATTTGATTTTGTATTTTTGAATTATTTTTTAGAGATTTTTTAGTTGATAAGGTTTTTTAAGATTCTAAAAGTATTTTTAGATGAAAACATGTTGAAAATAAAGTTTTAGATCAAACACTTATCTCCTTGATTTTTTGACCACCTTCATGGTGGCTGGAATTTGAGCAAGACAATAAAGCATAATCTAATTCCTTTAAAAACAATCGGGAAAAAACATGTAGACCTGGTCGAGCAAGTCCACACACATGGGCTTATTTTTAAAAGCCTGGGCACACCTAGCCTTCCAAACTTGAACACCTAGCCTTTTAAAAATAAATCCAACAATTGATATTTAATTTCTTAAAAATTAAATAATTATATATATATATATAATTTATTTTGAAATAATTTGTCTTTTAGATATTATTCTATGAAATTCCATTTAATTTTTGTTTTGCTTTTAAATCATCATTCTTTTTTACAACCCATCATATTCAATTTATTTTTTAATTTTATTTGGTTACTTTCCTATGGTCATCAATTTTTGTTATTATATATTTAAATGAAAATAGCTTTAGAAAAATGAACTTAATAAATCCAGTTGGGTTCATGATTCAGGTTACGGGTTTGACTGATTGACCTAGATTGATCTCATATATCGCTTCCTTAATATTAACAAAAGGATATCAACTTGAAAATTTTCAAGTCAATCCATGTTATATCAGTCTTCTATGTTGACTTTAGACCTGTCAAGTCAATCAGGTCACATTAAATCAACTCCCACAATTTAAAACTCATGTTAAGCAAGGATTTGGGTCGAAATCGAAAGGTGACAAGATGACCAACTAAGCTGGATTTAATGACACTTTTAAAAAGTTTCTAATAACAACACACAAACATTATATTATTATTATGTTTTTTTAATGTACTCGCATTAAAATTTTCGGGTGTTAATTTTTTTTTTAGAATTGAAACTTGTTTCTTAAATCATGATAGATTGTTATCAAAGAAATAAATATTTTGGATAAAAAATTTAAGAAAAAATTGAATACATTAATGAGACAAATTGGTTTTAGTTAGAGATATATCTTTTTTATATTCTTATTTTAAATAGTCCTGAATTTTTTGGGTATCTCTTTTGAATCCTTTTAGTTTTTATTAAATAAATATAAATTGATAGATTTTTTAAATTAAAGATAATAATAAGAAAAAAATTAGTAGCAAATTATTTTTTTCAATGAAATTTAAATTATTTTTTTCTTATAAAATATATTAGTGCTATATAATTAAGTTAACAAAAATTAAAGGTCTTCTTATGGCATATGATCTGATATCTTTAATTGAGTTTATTTCTCAACTTCACAATTTAGTCTTTAATTAGCATTAATTTTTTTTAAAAAAATTATTAGTGCATATGATCCTCAATCTATTTTATTAAATGTATGCATCATATTTTGAGTTAATAATTAAGTTTTTTATTGCTACTAGAAAACATATTAGCAACTTTGAACATTCTTTTTTTACATTAAAAAAATTATTTCAACCTACGACGCAGCTTAAGCCAATTATCTAGTAATGAATCTAAAACTAAGCACATAGCAATAAAGAAACTTGTTTAGGTTTCATTTTTCAAAGAAAGCGAGAGATAGATGAAAGAAAGAAAGATTTTTTAGTGCTCAATTTTCCTTGAGCAACCATACCAAAAACAACAGATGTAGGAAACATATGAATCCCAATCATTAACAAAAACTAAAAGACATGGGGTTTTCACTATAGCCCTACGCCATTGTAAACACAAAAGCAAAGCACTGTGGATTGCAAGCATGATCTTAATTATTTTTTTAGTTCCCAAACCTTTTTTCCTTGTGATGCGATCCCTAAATTGTAAAATTAATAGTCAATTGCTCCTAATTTATTAAGAAGGACAAGATTCAAAGATTGGAGACCAAAGTTAAAAAAAAAACAGGGAAAATAGATGGTGATTTTAAAGTTGGCATTGAAAGTTAATTTTGATCCATTTACTTTTCAAATGGTTCATTGTCAATCCATTTATTTTTTAAAAAATAAATTTTGATCCAAAACTTCATCTTACTTGTTTTTTAGTACCTAGTTTGAGGAGAAAATGAGTTATTGGATTTTGGAGACAGAGAGAGAAAATTATCAATTGGTACCAATTTTGGCCACAAAAAATTTAATTCTTGATTTCAATGGGTTCCATTTAATAAAAAAAAAACTTTTATTTGTGTGTTATTTGGTATTCACCTTGTCTAAGATGGTAAATCTAAACTCGATAAATTTTATAAATTTGATTTGATTTTTGGGTTTTTATTTATTTTTGGATTATTTGAACCTATTAATGGGTTTATTCGAATATCTAGGGTTTTTTTTAAGTGTTTGTTGGTCGGAAAAAATGTTGGAAGATGATTTTTCAAGCATGAAATACTTTTGCTCTAATTTTTCAATAATCGTTTGGTTGATTTCTAGGAATATAAATGATTATTCATCAATTTCTAGAAATGCAGTTGACCCATCATCTATATTATTTTTTTAATCATTTTCCTGTTAGGGGGAGGATAGCTAAAAAGTGTCTGAAAATGAGTCATGTTAATAGTAGAGTGACAACTTAAATTATACCAGCATTGTGCTAATGTCAACGTAACCACTTTTCCAGCCTATACATACTCAAACACCTTAAGTATATTTTTAGGCATTGGTTAACCCTCTTAGATTGCCCGTCAGTTTGAGAGTGATACACATAACTCATATGTAATTTGGCCCCAACAACTTGAATAACTCTTTCTAGAACAGGCTAGTGAAAATCTTGTCTTCATTGGTAACAATAATTGTTGGTTGTCTATGTAGTATATAAAATTGGTCCATGAATATTTGTGCAATATCCTGAGGCAGTACATGGATGGGAGATAGCTATAAAATGTGCATATTTAGTGAATCGATTAGCTATCACTATAATGATATTCTTTCCTTTTAAAATCGGCATACCTTCAATAAAATTCATGATAATATTAACCCAATCTCCTTCTAGTATTGGAAGTGGTTACAATAACCTAGGATAGGCCATCCTCTCTATCTTAGCTTGTTTACAACCATGCACCTCACTTCATTGTACAATTCATTGGTGGCTAATTAAAAAAGGTCTTGAGCCCCATTAATATAAAAATCATGCATTATACTGACTAATTTAGATTTCAAATATCTTTTTTTGTTCAATTACTATTCTTCATTTATATTTTATAACTCTATTTGTCAAACTATAATCTGTTCATTCAATAGCATTAACTAACTTTTAAGGAATTATTTCTTGTAATTAGGATCATTCTTCTAAGTAATCCATCAAAAACAAAAAAAAAAAAAAATCAGCCAAGTGCATGGCCTGGGTTTTCCTGCCCAAGCATGCCTTGGTCTGGGTAGCTAGCTAAGTGCGAGAACCTGACAACTTGGCCTTTTTTGTCCTGTTTTAATTTTTTTTAAGTTTGATTTTAAAAAAATTTAATAACATTTTTTTATGTATTTTTTTACTTTGAATTAATTTTTTATTTAAATTTAAGTTAATGACCTCTCTTTCTATTTTTTAAATTTTTTATTTTATCTATTTTAAATAGTATTTATTTATTTTTGATTATTTTGTATTTTTATAATGTTTAAAAAAGATTAATGTGATTTATCTTTAATTATTTTCGTTTTATATTTTATATAAATAAGCTATATTTGCATGGTGTATTTAAAAAAGCAAAAATAATTTGTTTTTTGTAAGAAAAAATAAACTCTAAGATAAATATATATATATATATATAAAAAAATTTTAAAAAAAGTCGAGTAAAATATTTATATACTCATCTGTCTTTTATTTTTATAAAAAGGTTAGCTTTCCATTTTAGTATTTAATTAATACTATAGTTATTTTTTAGTTTATTGGTTTATATATTTTTAAATTTATTCCATTAAATATAAATATATTTTAGAATTTTTAATTAAAAAATCGTTATAACACATTATTTTATTATGTTAAAAATTAATTTAGAAATCAACTCGTGAAGCAGCGCAGGTTACAAAGCTAGTATAGACTTAAATTGAATTGACTTGAGAGAACAGAAGAAATTCATCTAACACGGTTATTTTCCCTGGGGGCACATGATTTGTCTTTGAAATCTATTGGCGGCATTATTCTATCATTGAATTTAAATGTTTTTCAAATTCAACCCCTTTTAAGAAATTCTTATCCTATGCTACCCTTAGCTGAGTAAAATAGACTTAAAAAAGCCAACTTATTTATATTATTTGACTTATATAGAAGTTAAATAATATGGATACTATAAAAGATAATGAATAAAAAAAATTAAAAAAAATATTACAAGTTGGGTGGTGGGTAAAGATTTTTAAAATATAAATAATTTGATCTGGCCCGTATATCCTGCAACAACAAACATAATTTATTGTTATATATTCTGTTAAGCCTAAATTATTTGTCACAACTTATAATAAGTTTTGATATTAGCTTAAATTTTAATTCTAATTAAACTCAATAAAATTAGCAATATAACCTTACCCATAAATATCTATAATATCCATAAAATATTTAGCCCAACTTGATATATCTAAATTGCACGAATCTAAATAAATTAAATAAATAAAGTTTATAATTTATAAAATTATCATAAATGGAGTAAAATATAATTATACGCTCAAATCCAAGTCAACTATATCCATCAACTTCTTTTTACACTACTTCAAACTCAGAATAGGCTAAAGTTGGCAAAGACTCAGAATAGGCTAAAGTTGGCAAAGATTGGAGTTCCAATTAATTCAATTCGTGACTTGATTAAAGAGAAAAAAAAAGACATTTGGAATCAATTTGACAAAAATTGTAAGAATTGGCAAGTCAAGGACCAAAATGGAGAAGTTGGCAAAGTTTGAGGATCCAATTAATTCAATTATGGATTTAATTGAATATAAAAATTGACATTTGGAGTCAATTTGACCAAAATTAAAAAAATCGATAAGACAATGATCAAAATGGAAAGGTTTAATTCTTTTAAAGCACTTGTGAATTCAAGAGTTGTTTATAACCAAAATAAACACAATAATAAAAATCAAAGGGGATATTTAGGCATAGAGCTATGTGAGTATTATCGTTTTGGTTTATATAAAATCTAAATAGTTTAAGACATTGCATTCACTATTTTACGAGTAAATTCAACAGTATTTCACTAAGAAATGTTCAAAGCCAAAAGCTATATCTACTGATGTAGTGATCTATCAAATCAATATCTTTATATAATCTTTGAGCTATTTTTAAACTAGTAAGACAATTTTTATTCATGCGGAGGATTGTTAGGAGATTTAGTTAAAAAATATGGTTAAGGGTACATTTGAAAACAAATTAAAAGTAAAGTCCACTCATTTTTAGTGTCAAGACTTTGTTGAAATTTAATCTTTAATATAAGCTCTTTTCCATTTAATATTAGTATGTTTTAAACAAATTATAGATGAATGAGAAATTAATCTCAAAGAACTATTAGTTGGTATGTTTTGGTAAAACCTAAAACCCTCTAAAAATACATTATCCTATATAGGAAAAAAAAACTTTATTGGTATTTATAAAGTAAGAAGTTTAGAAGTTAAAACTAGGCTAAAAAAGCATCAAGGTTTTTAAAGAAAAGAGGTCTTAAGTAAAGTGAATTTTAAACTTAAACTCACATACACACGTGTGTGCTGGCCAGGCCTAGCTTACGCCCGGGCTCAGGCTCCGAGTCAAGCTTGGGCCTAGGTTTGAGTTTGGCTTTATTGTAAGATAATATTTTGATATTTTTTTACCAACTAAATTTTAGAGGACATAGTCTATGAAGAATTATTTTTTTCAGCTAATTAATTTGTTCAGTCCATTAAAGGAAAAACTTGATCAGTTTTTCTAGAATTCTTTCAACAATATATGAACATATTTTTCAACTCAAAAGTCACTTTATTTAAATAAAAAAATATTCATGTTTAATTATAATTTATCATGGATAATCAAAGTTATTAATGGGGAAGTCCATCAGTTTTTTGTTATTAAAATTCTCCATAAAAAGGAGTTGAAGAAGAATATTTGGGTTTAGTTAATTCTGCAATGTTTTGGTATAATTTGACATTTTTATTCACTAAATTTTTCAACATTGTTTTTCTGGTTTTAAACCTTTCTTTTCTTTTAAAATTTATCATAGTTTAGAGTTTAAATTCAGTTCTTGTAGAGGGATAATTGAGTATTATTTTCTTGGTTCATTGAACTTTATTTAGTAGTTCACCTAAACAATATGATGTTGTTGGAATCCTAAGAAACTTATTACAAAAAGATTATTTGCATATAGCAAGGAGTAATAAAGCTTTACGAACAAAAAATTGATCATTGACAATAACAAAGCTTGATCAAATTAAAATGCATCAACAAATAAATACATTACTTTGGTTTTATTGCCCTGCTTTTTTATTTTTATAAGAGTCGAATGACACATGTGATCTAACAATATTAATCAACTTTCAAAGTCTTATATATATAAGATTTATCTAAATTAAGTTACGTGGGCATTTCATATAATAAATTAAAATTGTTATTTTTATTTATTATTTTCTTAAATTACTTAAACGATATTGATATGATAATTAATTTATCATCTTGACTCAATTAAGCGAAGTATCATTCCTTTGTCAAACATATCACCCAAGAAACCAATAAAATAAAATAAAACCATCCAATTACATGGAATGGTTTATTTGAGTTTCAAGACCGTCTAAGAATCAAATGTGATGGCTATAAGTAAGTTTTGTTTGTATTTTTTTATTTGTAATAATTAAGAAATTCAAATTTATTAAAAAACTATATAAAGTTTTTCATTGGCTCAAAAAGCAATTAGGTGGGGCCACAACCATATTTGACCTTCAAAAAAATATTTCTAGTTCCTAGAATATTCTCACCTCTTTGATAAAACCATAATTAACTCACCTTCTTAACTCAACCCAAGAGTTAATAATTAACCAAGGTTAAGTCAATGATGACCACTATAAATAAAGGATCCTTGTGGCCATATTCCTCAAAACCCTACTCTATTCATGTTATTTTATTCTTTCAATTAGAGCTTCTAATATCTCCAACCAAGTCCAAGAAGTCCTATAAAAAAAAAAAGAGAGAGAGAGAAAAAGAGAGAGAAAAACAAGAGAAAGGAAAGACTCCTAAAAGAGGGAGGGTCAAGCAAGAAAGAAAGAGAAAAGGCCAATCCCCCAGAGAGGGTCAAGACAGTAATCACAACCTCACCAGTGTTGGTAATTGAAACCCCACAACCACAACACAAGTTTCACACAAACAAAACCTACAAAATTCTGGTATGTCTCTCCTTCTTTCTATTTTTCTCTTTAACCCCCAGAACATTACTCTTTTTAGATTTTGAAAACTAGGGTCTCTGTCTGTTCAAAACTTATTTTCTAGCCCTCCATTTAGACACACTCTTTCTCTCTTCTCTCTCTAAATACATAAAATCCATTTAAGAGGGAGAGAGTGAGAGAGGGCGGGACCATAAATTTATTTTCAGGCGTTTCAAAACCCTAGATCAGCCCCCAATTTCCCGCCAAAACCCATCTCCTAAATACGACCTGTTTGCAAAAATCGTGCATATAATAGCGTACCCTTTTCTCTTAATGACTGTTGCTTATTAGTAATGACTTTTTGTTTTTGCTTTTGTTTTTGATGATAACAAAGAGAACAACTAACCCATTTTTAGGGTTTTGAAACAATGGCAGGTTGGTCTATGATAGCTAATGATTCTACAAAAAACCCACGAAGAAAGATAGCCCCGAACAGGTTTTGGGTGGATCCTGAGCCGAATTCAAAAGGGTCCGTTGTAAAAACCAAACTCAATTACCAGCTCAGGAGTTGTTTTGATAAGTTTTCAGAGTCATTTTTCAAAGAGGTTTGTGGGTTAGATAGTTGTTTATGGACTCTACCTCCAATGCTTGGAAATGGGCAGTTTGTAGATTTGCTTAAACTGTTTTTAGTTGTGAGAGAGAAGGGTGGATATGATGTCGTTTCCAAAAATGGGTTGTGGGGTTTGGTTGCTCAAGAGTCTGGGTTTGGATTGAGCCTTGTGCCGGCTGTGAAACTGGTCTACATTAAGTACTTAGACGCATTGGAGAGGTGGTTAGAGAGGCTTCTTGTTGACAGTGTAGAACTCAACACGGAGTTGAGTGATAGCGGGGTTAATGTGGTTGGGGCTGTAATGGAATTAGGGGCCGAGTTCAAAGGGTTGTTATCAGAAATGCCAGAGAAGGAGTTTTTGGAATTGAAATCGGAGTTGAACGTGGATGCCGAGGTGGAGTCTTATGAGAGTGAGAAGTTTGTCGAGGATGAAGAACCTTTGCATATAGACTTAACTAAGAGTGGTGTTGATTACGTGGAAGTTGGTGAATCAGGTGATAATGTGGTAAAGAGTGTCATGGTGGATGATTCCTTTTCTAACTGGAATGTGAAATGCAAGGATGTTGTTGAAAAACTGATATCTGATTCCAGGAAAAATGAGAAAGTGGAAAATGAGGATGAGGTGAAGAGTGTGGTGGTGGTGGAAATTGATGGAGACGGGGAAGGAGATAAGGGTGATAACAGTGAGGTTGAGGAACTGGATTTAGCAACTTATAACGAATCTGTTTCTAGTCGTAAGAGGAAGCGAGAGTCCATTCCTAGAATGCTGAACTGGGTTACTGGGATTGCAAGGGATCCATGTGATCCTGTGGTTGGATCATTACCTGAGTGGTCAAAGTGGAAATTTTATGGGAATGAGGAATGCTGGAAGCAGGTTTTGTTGACTCGGGAAGCATTGTTTCTGAAAAGAAATGTTGATTCAACCTCAATTGCAGAACGCTCTTTTCGGCAGGTATCTATCACATACTGATGTTTCCTGCTATTGTAAGTGAAGTTGACTTAGAGCATACTGTCCTTCATAGATGGTGTTGTGTTATTTATTTACTGGTTAAAATTACATCTCTGTATGTGTGAATATGGATTTATGATCTCTTGTATATAGATATGATGGGCACGCACAGACATTATTTATCGTAGTCACACTTATCTTCTGTTACCTTTTCTCATTCCTTCACAGTGCACAGAGAGTGTAACTTCTCATTTTTCTGATCATTGTTATCAAACTTTTTGGCCATTGAGTTGCTGTTATATCCAATGCTACTATGCGTGGAATGAGTTTATAATGGTTTCATCTGATTCTATACTTGGCCATTTGCCTTTTTGCAATGATTTTTACTATGTTGTGTAATGCATTCACCTAGGGCCAAACAGTTTACAGGTGATGACATATTCTCATCATATACTATCTTACCCATTTGGCAAGGGGATTTCTAATTTACATAGTATTTTGGCCCTTGCAGCTTTTGAATTTGTCACCTGATAGGCTCTGCTAACAAATGAGGTCACTGGTTGTTTATGCTGTTTCTATGTTAAAATTGATTTTAGGTCACACGTGCATGTTTTTGTTTGATGGAAAGTGTCCTGCTATGGGTTGGCAGCTGATTGTGATGTCCCATTAAGTTTAATGCCTTAATTTGCTGATCATCTAATGCTTACATTTATCCATGCAAATATCGTTATGTAGCTTAGTTTATTTTAACACCATAACAATCCAAGCATCTCCAATTCATTACATATTGTAAGTCACAATGTTTTACCACTTTGTAGAAAAATCCAAAGATGCATCCATGTAGGTATGATGATCATGCTGGATCTAGTTACAATCTTAGAGAGAGGTTAAAATGTAGAAAGAAGCCACTTCCTGGGGGAACATCTTCTCAAGCACATGTTTGTTCACAGTCATCTTCTGGGGAAACATCTTCATGCATGGACGGGGTTTATGATGGTGATTCTTCAACTGAACATTCAGTGCTTGACTTTCCAATTACAAAGAGAATTCCTGTGGGGCCAGTTTTTCAGGCCGAAGTACCAGAGTGGACTGGTGTGGTTTCCAAAAGCGACTCAAAGTGGCTTGGGACTCAGGTTTGGCCACTCAAAACTTCAATTAACAAATTTGTTATTGAAAGGGAACCTATTGGTAAGGGAAGGTCAGATTCATGTGGATGCCAAGTGCCGAAATCTATAGAATGTGTCAGATTTCACATTACTGAGCGAAGGTTGAGAGTGATGCGTGAATTGGCGAAGGCTTTTAATCAGTGGAGATTTGATAGGATGGGTGAAGAAGTTAAACTCTCCTGGACAGTTGAAGAACAAAAGAAGTTTGGAGCTACAGTGAGGTCAAATCCTCTCTCTCTCGATAAGAATTTTTGGGTTGAGATATTCAAATGTTTCCCTGGTAGGAGAAGGGAAGATCTGGTGAGCTACTACTACAATGTATTTCTTTTGCAGCGCAGAGCAAACCAGAATAGGTCTACTCCAGGTAACATTAATAGTGATGATGAATCAGAATGTGAATTATTAACCAATGGCTCTGGGCGTGAGGCTGTCAATTCACCAGGCTCTCTCTTATCAGCAAAGAAGCAGCATAAACATGTTAAATAGTGTCTGATCCGGTTGACGCCTAACCAAGATATAGAGCCTGGCAGTTTCCTTTTTTCCTTTTTCCTTTTCGGTTTTGCTATTTGGCAATTTTGAATGGCTGCTACAGAATTTCCACTGCTTTGAAAAGCGGATGTTTAGCAATTCAAGTTTGTGCATTGGTGGGTAATTAAAGGAGAGAATTGATGACAGCTGTTGTTGTGGGAGCAGCAAACTGTAAGAGCTCAACCAGCCAAATTGATTTTGAAGTGCTTTTTGGTTCATTTCTTCTGGTTTTTGAGACATACCCCTGTTCATTCATGTATTGCAACATCGATTTCAGGTATCTTCACTTAGCAAAACCTTTTCCTTTTTAAGCTGTTTGGTGACAAGGCTGGCTTCAGTAGGAACATTAGGAATACAGTGAAATGTCAAATTGGTTGGTTAGATGGAGATGGATATTAGAAAAGTGTATACTGTTATTCAAATTGTAGTCTCTCATCTATTTTTGGTACATGCACTTGATATAGTAGATTTTAAACATGAATGGAACCTAGTCTTGCCCCAGGCATTTGCATTTTCGATTGTGCTGTTTTATTCTTGTAGAATTGCATGAAGACAACAAAATGTTAGGTGCATAGAGAAAACCACACGACTTTTGTAGTATTGAAGATGAGAGAGAAGTCAATTGAAGGATGGTTGTTTCAAATGTTATGCTTGAATTTGCATGTTTTTAACCGCTTATAAATTTGGAAGTCTACTTTCAAGACCATTTGTGCTTTGATGAGTGGCACCAGTAGCAGGTGTGAAGAAAGGTAAATAAAAAGAACAATTTTTTTTACTTGAATCATGTTCCATTCTAGTTTTTTTTCGGGTGGAAGTGCGCATTTCGGAGATACACTTCGAGGTTGATATTCACCGATTTGTTCTTCCTTTTGAATGGATTTGACAGTTTAATGGAAGAAAATGGCTGGTTTGAATATAGGGTGGATTTCAAGTTTGCTTGAAACGAAACAACAAATTATTAGTTTTTATGTTGTAAATGCTTCGACTGTTGTTTTGGCTTTGGCAAAATGGAATGCTTAGTGAGTGAAAATGCTGTCAGATTATCTGGGGTTTAAGCATGTACCGAGGTCGCATGTGCAAACGGTAGGGGTCTTTAGTTTTGGCAATGGCGTGTTGCATGTTGTTTCTCTGTCGAGTGTATGACCTGAGATTTGAACTGCATGCTTAGGTTTAGCTCGTGGCAAGTTCATTATGGTTTTCCTTTAGGCATCTCCATCAATAGTATGCATACAGAGATATCAAGAATTCATGAATCGTTTGCATTATATTATAATTATAAATAAATAAAAGAACTAATCGGGGTCATTGTTTAATGACCATTTTGCAATTCTCAAACAATCATTTAACTAGTTACGGGCGAAACAGGTTTTTTCATAGGATTCATTTGTTATTATCGATCTTTTTATATTTTAGATGCATAATGGAATGATTTAAATACTTTAAAAGCAAAAAAAAAAAAAAAAAAAGGGGTCTAGAGGTTTTTGGTCTTTTAATGTTTTAATTGTATAGTGAAATAATAAAATTGCTTTTCAAAATAAAATTGATATTCAAGGGTGTTTTTGTCTTTTTTGTTATGGTTTTTTAGTTATAATAAATTTGAATAAGTGTTAATTTAATTTTTTTAATAAATATAAATATAATTAAAAAAAATAAGTGGTTAGCGCGTCTATACCTTTTTTAGACAGTGAATGTGACACTTCTTAGTAGGTAGTCGTTTGCAACAATGTTGGAAGCAATTCCTGGTGGTTAGATGTTTATGCACAACAAAGGATGCCATAGACCTTTTCTTTTCCTTCTTTTTGCTCTTCGTTTTGGATTCACATTGGCCATTCCAAAAATCAAATGTTTTGTCTTATCAATTTTAATATTTTTTTTATTGATATATGTTTTACTTTTAATGTTATTTGAAGATTTTTTTTTTTAATTTTATTTTTTAATAATATTTTTCATTTATTTATTTTTATCTAATTTAGTCTTAGTTTTTTTATTTTTCTCTTGATTTTTTTAAAAATTACTTGGATTTTTTTTATAGTTTAGTTATTTTTTCATTTGTTCTTTATATTTTTAAAAATTACGGGTCAATGTAATTTTTATATAATACTTTATATTTTTATTAGGATAAGTGAAAAAACTGAAGAATTAATTAAACTGAAAAAACAAAAAAAATAATCGAGAAAATTGAATTGTAAAAAAAAACTGATTAGAAAAAGTTTTAAAAATAAATTTGGTTCAGTTTTGATTTTAAAAAACTAAAACTAAATGAATTAAACCAAATCAAACCGGTTTGATCTAAACCCAGTTAAAAAAAAACAGAGTATAAATATTAAAGTTTCTTTTCTTCTCACCCTAATCAGACCTAGCTGCCGCCCTCTCTTTTCTTATCACCCTCTGTCTCTCTCACTCTTCTAATCTCTCTTTATCCATGACCTCACATGCTCAAGAACACTATTTTTTTTACCGGTTCATGAACCATGACTATTGCTAAGAAACATTTTATGCCCTCTCCTTTCCATGATGGAACTTGATTATTTGTGCAGACTGTAGACATTGTTCAAGTGGGGTTGCTCTCATTCCCACAGAATGAAGATTGTGCAGTTGTGTTTGGATCGCCAGCATCACAGTTGAAGCACTGCAGATTTCAAATGCTTGTGGAGATGATAGCATAATCTTGGCATTTCTTTGCATGTTACCACAGAAGCTAAAATTGTTAGTGTGCTTAGCAACATAGGTTTTTTAAGTAAATCCTGCATCTTAAACTCCAGCAGCGATGTGTTTATTTAGGCAATATTTTTTTTTTCTTGTCTGGATTGGATCTTTATGATTTGTTTGTGCATTTTGGTTTGTGGTGTTTTTGTGAAAATCAAGAAAGAAGATGATGGTTTAGTGCCGTCAACCGCTTCACTTTATGTCTAAATTTAATCAGATTGAAATTTGTCGGTATGAACCGGTTTTAGTTTAAATTTTTTAAAAATAATTAGTTTAGTTTTTTTTTTAATTCAAAACTGAACCGAAAATGTTCATCTTTAATTTTTATCCTAAAATATTAATAAAAAAATCAAATTATTTACAGGATTATTAGTATATTTTAATTAATAACTAGAAAAACCCTTGTTTGGTTAAAATAAAATAACAAAATTACCGTTTGAAATTTTTGTGTTAAGAGATCGAGTAAACTCCTCTTCTTCTCCTTGTTTCTCTTCCTGCAAGGTCCAAAAAGATAATTTCATGGTCTTTCTCTCCTTTTTATTATTTGGTTTGTCCTTTCTTAAGCTTCATTGTTGTACCGCACATAAGCGTGGACCACTTTAATATCTATCATTTTCAGAGCAGATCATTAACAATGTCAAATCCTCACCGCCATAAAAGTCTCTGCTTCTCTACTGTAATCGAAGCTTTCGTCTTCATAATTATACAAGGAGACGGGAGAATACGAGCCCTTTAAGAACAGGACCAAGCATAGGCAGTTCATATTCCTTGCTGAGTAAATAATTATGAAAGATGTAGCTAAACCGGTGAGATTTTAATTTTAGAATTCCTTTCTTGAATTGCCTGCTGCATGCTCCGTCCCATAAACAATATGTAACGTAATGATGCATTGCATCTTATGCAAGATGATTTCACTAGACTCTTATATATATATGTATCCGTCTGGGTCAAAAAATTCTGCTGTGTGCTTTGCTTCAGTAGCTGGATTTCTCTATATTTTCAAAAGCAGCCCCATTTATGAATGAATGCGTGCTCCAACTTTTCACCCCCGTCTGTTAGGCCCATTTGAAGGTAGAGAGAGGGAGAGATGCAAGGATAAGAAAGGCTGGGATGTACCATGACATATATACCAGGACATGCCCTTATTCCAAATCCTGGCGGAAAATACTTTCATCTTTTGATCAACGACAAGAAAAGGAGAGGTTAATTGGCATCCCCATGTGATCACCAAATTGGAAGGTCCAATTATCTTGATGTAGAGAAAGAGAAAAAGGCCTGATGAACACTGCTGAAAAACTCTTTTGCTACCCCACACGTTTTCAAGGAGAATATATTTTGTCAAATGCAATATCGGCCGCCCACTGATTGGGAAAAGACCTCATCAATGATTGAGTTTTTTCGCTTGCTGGCCTGTTAGAATGTTCATTGAATGGTGTGAGAATAAATTCGAAGGTCTAGTAACTCTTGAGGATCATGGGAGGGCATCTAAATGCTGCAGTGTTGTCTCTGTGATCAATGAATCTCCCCAACTCCATAGCCCACCGGCGCTGTAGTGTTATTTGTAGCTCTTGGAAAAGGGAAAAAAGCTAGGATCCTAGCTAGGATGGTCTCCCACTCTCCCCAGTCAGCACACGGCCCACCGGCACACTCTAAATTATACTTTCAAACTTCCACGGTTAAGGATAATGTATAAATATTGGATGGTTATTATTTTCCTTTTATTTTGTCGAGGAGGAATCTCGAAAATGACCAAAGCATAGACAGGGCATCCTAAATTTCCCACAAAATACATTGTATTTATTCCTGACATTTATTTATTATATTTGGGAGAGTTTAATTTCCACCGTCTCAAACTTTAGTTATCTCTGCGGACAAAAAACCTAGAGTTACTATCATGTTCACCCATGAAAGGATTAACACTGAAAGGTTACAGATTTTTACTATTTTCTAAAATGTTAATTTTTTTAACAACCGAAATCTTTTAAATTGAATTCAATCCAGAAAATTCAAAGAACTTTTATATTTAAAACAATTAAAAATTAAATTTTAAATGAAATTAAATCTTAAAAAATGCTTTGATTTCAACTCCTCTAATTTACAATTTTAAAAAGAAAAAATTTAATATTAAAATTATTTTTTTCAAAATATTCATCTAGCCATGTTTTTTTTAATATAAAGTAATTACTACAATGAGAGGTAATTAGGCTAATTCAAACTTTAAACGCATTTACTTGTGATAAATTTCCATGGCCTTCATGTCATTATAGTATAAACAACTAAGTTTTTTTTTTTTTTTGATAACTGTTGATTTTCATGCTAGTTTACTAAGTACTGTTATTTTTACGTTTTAAAAATATTTTAAAATTATTTAAATTTTTTTTATTTTTTTTTACTTCAAATTAATATTTTTTAGTATTTTCAAATCATTTTAATATACTAATATTAAAAATAATTTTTAAAATATAAAAAAATATTATTTTAATATATTTTTAAATAAAAAATATTTTAAAAAACAACTATACTTACGCTTATACGCTTTCACTTTAAATTTTTTACCGCAAAGATGCTATTACCAGTAGGGACGACATGTAATGATAAAATAAATAGTAAAAAGAATGATGGTAAAAATGAGAGGAAAAAACAAAATAGAGCACAAAAGAAAAAAGTAAGAAGACTATAACCGTTAGCAGCCGTGTTTTTTTTTTTATATATATATATTATTCATTATTATCCCTCGCGAGTCGCTACTGGTGTATTTAAAGTACACATTGATGTCCTAACCATTGTCGTTGCTTCTTCCAGTTGTACAAGCAAAACCATAACCATAGCCTTCTCTTCTTCCGCTCTCTCTCTCTCCCTCTCTTGATTAAAATATATATATCTTTGAAACAGTAATTAAGAAGGAAGAAACCAAGAGGAACCATGTCTTCCCCGAGCAAACGCAGAGAGATGGACTTGATGAAATTGTCAGTCCTCTTATTCAGTTAGCTGCAGTTGTTTCTTTTTTATCAGTTTTTGGTTTTGATTTTAACTTCTTTTTTTTTTGGATTTTGAATAGGATGATGAGTGATTACAAGGTGGAGTTGATCAATGACGGTATGCAAGAGTTTTATGTTCATTTCAATGGACCCAATGAAAGTAAATCCTCAGAACCTTTTTCTTCTTCTTTTTTTAGCACATATTTATTTTCATTTTTATCGTCTTTTCTATGGGATAATTAAAGTGATTGCTTTTGTGGGTGTCTGTTATTCTTTATTCTTTTTTTTTGTGTGTGTGATTATACAGATGTTGATAAATGAAAATATCATCTGTGTTTTGTGTTTAATAGAATATAGTTAGCAAATTAACACCTCAGATGTTTGTTTTTTTTTTTTTTGTGAAAATTTTAATTTTTGGATTTCTGCACAGTTCTCTCATTCAACTGTTTTTTGCAGTTTGTATATCCTAAAAACTTAAATGCCTTTTGTTTCAGAAAGAAGTTCACTTCTAGGAGAATTTTTTTTTTTTTTTCATTGCACAATCTGCATTTTCTCAGACCTTTTTAGCCCAATTTAGAACAAGTCTAATCCTCAAATTCATTTTCTTGTTGAAACTTTATGTCCAATTAATATACCAAACTGGGTATGGATATTTTTGGTTTCAGCAAAAATAAGCATCTTTTACCCTTTTCTCTCATGTGATGGATTGCTGCAGGTCCTTATCATGGAGGTGTGTGGAGAATAAGAGTTGAGCTACCCGATGCTTATCCTTATAAATCTCCCTCAATAGGTTTTGTTAATAAGATCTACCATCCAAATGTTGATGAAATGTGAGTAAACTAAGTATGAAAACAAGAATTATGATTTTCTAAGCTTGGTAAATCACCACATTTATTTGCTTATAGAGGAATACTAACTGAAGCTTAACATGTTCATGGATTCTAATTTCAGGTCTGGCTCGGTTTGTTTAGACGTTATTAATCAAACTTGGAGCCCCATGTTTGGTAAATATTTTTGTTAGGCCTTTTCAGATAAAAAAAAAAAAGCTTAAGCTGCTGTCGAGCTATAATGTTTGGGGTTTATGTCTCACAAGTTGATACACTTGTTCTCCAGATTTGGTAAATGTGTTTGAAGTATTTCTTCCACAGCTTCTTCTGTATCCTAACCCATCAGACCCATTGAATGGTGAGGCTGCAGCTCTGATGATGCGTGACAAGCCTGCTTATGAGCAAAGAGTTGAAGGTAGTGATATCAGTATCTGAAATTGGTTGGTCAACTTTTCCTGTAATGAAACATGAGAAAAGATCTTGATTTTCTTGTTCTGAATCAAGTTTCATTGATGATTCTACCCGCTCGGTCGAAACCCTTGGAGTGCACTAGTTCATTATGGCATACACACAGCATCCTAAAATATATGGTCTCTAAAGACTCAAATTTTAGAAAATTTGAGCTTTTCACCATTTCCAAAAACCTCAATTATCATGCAAGTCATAATATTGAATAGATGCTCTTAAGAATTTCAGGACTGATCCTTTGAGATGACCACAATTGATTTCTTTGTTGTGTCATAATTTGAAAACTGAACTAGCAATAGATTGACCTGCCTCCTCAGACTTATGGAGTGTTGTATTTGAGTAAAACAAGAAGCTTCGTTTCTTCTTTAAGGTGTTAGATATAAACCAGATCAATCAGCTTAATTTAAGTAGAACAAAACTCGTTGTTATGATTGATTATTTAGGTATACTATCACTGTCGAACCCTGAGCAGTGCTTCATCCTGTTTTTTCTGGTAATTCATCTTCTTTTGAAACAAAGTTGTGGACAAAATGAACTTCTACCTGATCATTCTCCAGGAGATGTATTCTTTTGTCAATCAGATTGCATATCTAACCTAAGTTACTATACATTGATATCTGATTCCTTCATTCTGTCGTGGATGTGTACTCTGCTTTGCAATTCAACTTAATTTGTGCCCATTTAACGTTACCTCTACTTTTATTGGCTCCTCAACCAGAATACTGTGAGAAATATGCCAAGCCAGAGGACATTGGAGCTGCCCCAGAAGAAAAATCAAGTGACGAGGAGTTGAGTGAAGATGAGTACGAGTCTCTTGATGATGAAATGGCAGGCCAAGCAGATCCATAGCGAGCTGTTGCATGCCCTGCCAAGCTGTTGTATCTGTACATATTTCTAGCTTCTGTTAAATCAATCCTAGCAAACGATCTCGTTTATTGGGCAGGAAAAAAGAATTCCATGGCCTCTGTCTGTTTCTTTTGTAAAGAAAAGCATGTTCACTTTGTGTTCCAGTCTTTTAGTTTTTGTTGTGCAATCCCACCTCTTGCGATTAAGTTTAAGCTACATGCATGCATGCAAGTGCCACCACCTATGGTCATCAGCATCATGGGAGCCATCAGCAAAATGAAGATAAACTTCAATCAAATAGAGGCATAGCAATAACTACATGGCGCACATGCAAAAACTATGACTTTCTAAAATCTTGCAAAGAGCAGTATACAATGGAGGAGCAATGACCTACAACTATATTAAAAGCACCGGTTTACAGCACTGGCACAGGCCACGAAGGGCCACTTGTACACTCTGCGGCTGAACTCGACTACAAATTTTTCCGTTAAATTATACACTATGCTTGAGAAAAATCATAAATGGCTTGGCCGCCTTTTACCAGCATCTGTCCTCAACCTCTTTACAGGATTTGCCCAACCAACACTCCCCGCACCACCATTTGTTGGTTGAGGTTGACTCACCCACCCTTGCTGATGGGTATTCTGCTGGTTCGGTCTCGCATCTTTAGGGATTGAACTCAAAATGGGACTTGTGATATTACGGCCCATGCTAGGGGGGGAAACTGGACCACTTGATCCAGTTCTTGACCTCACAACTGACTTGTCCCGGTCTTTCCTCTTCTTCTTGCAGATAACCAACTCCCCTGGATGCAGTGGAGAATCATCCTGCGGATATTGTTCTCGACTACTGCCACTTCCACTCCCAAGCCTTGTTTCCTTCTGGGGCACATGGACCCTCCTTGTGTCGTCACCAGTAGGAATGGATCCTCGCTGCATTGGCTTATGGGTAGTGCTGTTGTCAGGTTCTACATCATTTATTGACTTGTGTCTCTTGATTAGACCAAGAGCAGCTTGTTTTGGAGATGGAGCTGAAATGGAAGTTGATGATGGACCAGAGAAAGAGAAAGTATCCCTCGCCTCTCGGAAATCTGTGTCTGGAAACGCAATCTTCAAGATATCAAAAAAGAGATCATGCACCTTTCTTGCTTCAGTTCTAACCTGCATGGTGTAAACATCCCTTGAGATTCTAAATGATTTTGAAGTTTGACCAAGAGAATTAGCTTTGACAATAGGCATGATTGGGAGTTAAGGCAACTAATTGAAGCAATAGATAGAAGAATATCGCATAATTCCATAATTCTGACAATTAGCCATTTGTTCAATGATATGCGAGAAAGAAAATGGGAATTTTTATTCATGGATGCGAGGAAGAATTTTGGAATTTTCATTCATAGGAAAATTCTATGAGGTAGGCATAACCAAAGGATAAGCTTTTTGCAAGCACATTAGCTTCCAACCTTTCTGTCTTTTCCTTTAATGGGATAATAGATAGAAAGTTGAACTGCACCACATTCAGAGGTGATGCTTCCATAAATTTCCCAATTGCACCAATCCATTATGTAGATGTGAAAGAAAAAGAAAACCAACAAGAAATATATAATTGGACATGTTAAAATTACATATCCAAAATTTTATGATGGAAAAATTTTATAGATCTTGAAGATAACAGAGCACTCCAGAGATTGGTGTGATACATGGCTGGACACAAATTCCAAGCTGAATGATTGACAAATGTCATACCATAAAAAAATTTCAATGACCATGTTCATGCTTCGAAAGGGTATCCAAGATATTGTCAATAGCATTTTCCAGAAGAAAATGTTAAAAAGAAGAGAAGAATTATGTTTAAACGCAAGTTTGGATGAGAAGTCATACCTCATGCGAGAACCCATAAAATTGCATTGCACCTTTTAACATGAATTGCACGTCGAACACGAGCTCCATTACTCCACTATACTCCAATCTGTCAACACGCTGTTCAATCTTACGTAAATCCAAAAGATTAGTTCCAGCACCACTTATGTAACCAGGATTTTCAATCCTCTTCCACAAATCAGCTAGAAGAGGTACAATTTGTTGCCCTTCCTTGTCTATTCTCCTTTGAAACTTGCTAATAACATTTTTACACTGCACAATTGAAACTTCCAGTTAATATACAGAAATACGATGTAACTAGAAAGACAAGTTAAAAAAAAAAGTCTACATTAAAGAGGAATACAAAAAATATAGTGCCAAGCAGATCTTTATTTTCTCCTGTCAAGCCCTCTTTTAGACAAGTATGATTTATCCAATTATATTATATTAACAAGACAAGATAAATTAAAATAATAAATGACCAAGTACATACCCTTCTCTGGATGACATCAGACATCTTGCCCAATGTTGAAGCACCACTTGTACTTGGAACTTTACCATCCCAGCTCTCTCTAGAGTGTTCAGCAGCATCCTCTGCTGGAGCAGACTGCAAATTCAATCTGCTAGATTTTGGTGAAGCCCGCAACTTAGATGTTTTGGCTATTCTTCTTGAAGGTAGATTTCGTCTACTTCTTGAGGAATCACTCTGATCATGCTTGAATCCACTGGGCTCTACTAATGCTTTCATTTCAGTATCACTCTTCAACTGTGCTTGATATTTATTATCCACTTGGAATGGCAACAGAAAAGAATCTCCACGTTGCACATCATTGCTAGACTTCTCCTCTGGCTTTTCAACAGTGAGGCGAGGTCGAAGCCGAATACTACGTTTTCGTTTTATTTTAGGTTGTAGAACCTGTTCATCTTCACCTTCATCACGATCATGTATCCAACTTCCTGATTGCTGGTGATCCATGTGAGAATCTCCAGACACCGCAATTTCCCCCTCTTCTAATTCATCTGGCTGTAAAATATTAATGGAATAGTAAATGGATAGCAAAATCAACCAAGTCAGTAACGAAGCACACGTATAGAGATAGAAGAAACATACCAGCTTCTTGGAAAGTGAACCTGGTCTAGCTTCTAAAGCAGAAAGAGACCCGAATTTCTGAGGAGAAACAGGAGAGATCATTCGTGTCATTCTTTGGCTGTCAGAGGATGACCCTGAGGAGCCAGCTTCGTCTAGTGCATGATCATTTCTAGTGCTTTCCACAGCTTGGTGATACTCGTAGCCCCCATCACATGCTGGACCATCATCTTCTGATTGGTCCTTATTAACAGGTGGTGCCCCAACAGCATCACTGGATTCATCATCTTCAAATTCTCTAATTTCTCCCTCTTCTTCATGTGCAGAATAACCATTTCTCTCATCAGAACTTGCCTCAGAATAGTCTCCAGTTTCTTCATCAATTTCCTTGTAATTAGGAGACTTTTTCCCTTTCGGCCGCCCCCTTTTTCTTTCAGTTTCCATTTCACCGGATGCCATACCCATACCATCAGCAAAAAGGATCGCTTTTGATGGTTTCTTCGATAAGACAGCAATAGTAGCATCCACTTCTTTTGTACTGGCTCGAAGCCACTTGGGTACCTGGTCATACCTCGTCATCTCCTCGATCCAATCAAATTCTTCATCCATTTGATCAAATAACTCAACTTCATCTTCACTCCTGGCTATCATGCGATTTACCTCTTGGAGTGATGGAACATCATGCAAAGTTTCTTGATATCGCTCTTCGTCATGCAATAATGTCTCTAAAGTCATCCGCCTTTCCTCGTGTGTTGTTCTTTGGTCAAAACGCCCAGCATTGATAACCTCATCAGCCATGTCAATCTTGTATTGCTGGATATTGTTCCTTATAAGGCTCTCAATAGAACCCATATATCGATCCTTGCCAACAAGGTCATCTTCTAGATCAACTGTACCTCCGCTTCTTAATTCATCCTCCTTTTGACAGCTAGAAATTTTGTTAACAACTGCTTCCATATAAATGACTTTGACTTCTCTTGTCTGTCCAATCCGGTGGGCTCTAGCAACTGCCTGTTCCTCATTCTTAGGATTCGGATCAGGATCATATATGACAACTGTGTCAGCAGACTGCAGATTAAGACCCCTTCCAGCTGCACGAATACTAAGCAAGAAAATAAAGCAGTCTGAACCAGGGCTATTAAAGTCCACAATAGCTGATTCACGATCTTCAAGGCTAGTTGTTCCATCGATCCTTCTGTACACCAGTCGGCGCCATTGCAAGTATTCCTCTAATATATCAAGGAGTTTTGTCATGGTGCTAAAGAGTAGCACCCGATGGCCTGTTCTTTGAAGTTTTATGAGAATCCTATCCAGAACCCAAAGTTTTCCACAAGATTTAACAAGGAAATCCTTGGATAAGTCGTTAAAATACGGGTAATTAAGCAAAGGATGATTGCAAGTTTTTCGGAGCTCCATACATCTGTTATTTAAAGTTCTATACACCTTAGCCTGGTATGCTGGATTTTTTTGAACCCTGCGCTTCTCATCCTCAGGGTCAACTCGGATAGTGCCAGTAGATTTGATCCAATCATAAATTGTACTCTGTATAGCAGACATTCTACATCTCAAGACAATGGAAACCTGCAGTGCAGCCCTATATTAGAATCCATCGCTTGAAGACACAGCAGTATGTTAGAATCCACAACGTGAAAACATCATGATTGATGATGACAAATTAATGCCATACCTTGGGTGGAAGTGAACCTTCCACATCTTCCACACGACGTCTGAGCATAAAAGGCTCTAAAATTTGATGAAGTCGATGAATTATGATAACCTTCTTTTCAGTCTCAAGCCAGTCATCCTCTCCATCATGCACAGGGGCTTCCCTTTGAAAGGGCTTCGAGAACCAATCATGAAATGCTTTACGATTATCAAAAACTTCTGGTAGAAGTAAATTCAGTAGCGACCATAGCTCCTTCAAGTCATTCTGCAGAGACAAAAATCAATCTATGTAAAGTCATTGCCCAAATACCTTGTCGAGGAAGTTAAAATTGAATTTCTGAGCCATTATTTTTCTTAATATCACAATCTAGCTTCATACATATCAAAGCAAGACCATCTAATTTTCATTTGTAAACCACAGAGATTCCAATCTCTTGATCATTACCTTGAAACCTTTTCACAAGTCTTATCCAAAATGTAAGAAGACATCCAACCAGGAATCATAATATGTGCAAACAGAAACATATCAGCAGATGTAACAGGTTCTCTGATGGAAGGAATTTTTCCTTGCTTTCCTACAAAATCATGAAGTGCGAAGACAAGGACATGGATACACTAGTATATCACAAACATCCTAGTCAAACACGGCCAGGTTTTGCAAATCTTGCTAATTCTCCATTTTTAAAACTTGGCATCAGGAAATGGTGGGATGCTTGGATACTATAAGCCTGAAATGAATTTTTATTTACTCTGCTACATGTCAGATAAAGTTGGCAGTTTGATTAAAAAAATCTCTGAACATCAATTTTTTCCCTTGTGTACACTGTTGGAACATTTTTACCTGCTCTTAATTAGTTTAAACAGAATTGTCATTTAGAAAGGCCATGCTTGCATGTAGTAGTTCATGATTTATAAACATGTTTTATGCAGCTAGAATGATTATTTGGTTAACATAAGGTTCAGTAGAACAACAGCCTTTTTGTGAACAACAGTGAATGCACAGCAGCACACCGATATTAACAAGAAAGATATCAAGGCTGCATTCAGGATAAAAACACAAAACGAAAGGTGGAGAGAACAGAAAATTACAATCTTATTGTGCTTGGAAGGAATTAAAATGTAAAAAAGAAAAGGTGAATAAGGAACAAAGAACTGCAGCTAAATATGTAATTGTCGTGCAAAACAATGCTGATCTATAAAATCAAACGTGAAAAAGGCGTATCTATGTAAATCAATCTAGTAAAAACTGAAAGGATTTATTTTCTTGCATTTTGGAGAAAGAAAATGAGCCCGAGGAGAAAATTTTGTCTCTGTCTTCCATGGCTCACTTTTTCACTCTTTTCTAAACAGCAGTAATATCACCTATTCTTTCTCCAATTTTCTTCCTGCTTTCACTCTTTACTCCCACCTATCCTCTCCCAATCACTTAAATAGCAGTCAGACCACGGAAGCCCAGACTACAAGACTGTTTTGTGGTGATAAGTTTTCCCAGACACACAGATAAGCATTTGTGAAACAATATTGTGTAACTGTAAAATAGACAGCTTTAACAGACCTGTAATGGTGTCCCTGTGAGAAGTAAGCGCCTCTGGCAGCGATATCTATCAAGATCACGGGCTAAAACTGATTCCCTGTCCTTCATTCTCTGTGCCTCGTCAATTATGATGTACTTCCAATCAAGTTTAGAAAGTTTCGTGCGATCATACATGATAAACTCGTAAGTTGTCACGAGAACATTAAATTTCATGGCAGAAACCTCCTACAGAGTGCCAGCAAAAGAAAGTTCAACAATTCATCATAAATCTGAAGAACGAAAAACAAATGAAGTAATGGTGGTTTTCTTACTTGGGAAAATAATTTTGCACGCTGATCCTTTCCACCAACATAATAAATGCAGGACACAGATGGCAGCCAGCTGTGCAGCTCGCTCTGCAGCGTGAACTCGGTCAGACATCAAAAAGCACTAGAAAAACCATACCATTAAATGTGGAACCAACAGTAACTAACCTTCCAATTCACCAAAACAGCATTAGGAACAATTATAAGATGCGGTCCATAGTTTCCTTTGAATTCCATTAGATAAGCAATCAGTGCCATCACCTGCATAGGAGCAAAATTATCAAAGAATAGCCAGTCCACATTAAGAAAAAATGTTCACTATGTCATCTATAAATTTTTCTAGTTGACTACCAAGCGGCCAAAAGAGCTGAAGGAAATGTGCCAATACGTTCACTTTTCTTAAGCAAAAGACCAATAAGTTCATTATACAACTACCACCTCATATATAAGAATTACTCCCACATTCACATGCAAGTTTGCTAAAAAGAAAAAATGGGTACATGCATCATTCTTCTTTTCTTGACATGTATAACATTAGCTTTTAGGGTTTCACAGTTAATTTTCTCAACTTCTATAATTTAGGTTAAAACCTGCAATTTTATCTAGTTACTCCTTTTCTTATATTAAAAACAGGCTTTTAGAGTTAGATTGTTATGGCAATAAGTTCCTTTGTACATAATCAGTTAAAGTTCCAGGGTTGTTAAATACTTCCCGTTATTTAAAAGTGAACTTTTTCATAGGATACATACTTTGATATTATTTAATTTATATGTTTTTAATCATTGACACAACAGATTCATCTTTTAATTTATTAGATTTTTATCCTCGTAAAGAAAATTTCTAGGATTTTCAATTGGTATTGAAAAGTTTCATAGGGTACTTTAAGAGTATATAAAGAAATAAAATCCTTTAAAATAAATTTATAGTTGAACTTATTGATCAACAAAAAATTCGATAGACCTTATTGGTCTGTTGCTTGTGAGAAGTGAACTTGTTAATAGTTTTTCCAAGAACAAAGGATCCATATATGTTTTCAAATTTTTCATTTTTCAAAAAGGATGTGGTTAAAGGCTTAAGCTTCCATAAAAAAGAAGCTTGAGCAAGAAACTTACCTGCACAGTCTTTCCAAGCCCCATCTCATCTGCCAAGATTCCATTTAATTTGTTGTTATACAAAGAAAGCATCCACTGCAATCCAACCTGGTGGGGGGAGGACCAAACAAACACACAGAGATCAGTAGCTTAAGAAACTTACAACATAATAAGGCTTGAAAAATAGCAAAAAAAAAAAGAAATAAGATAAAAAGGTACAGTAAACTTTAGTGACCTACAAGCTGATAGTCTCGTAAGGTTCCTGTTCGTAACATAGATGGTTGCCTTATGACCCTTTCATTCACTGCATGGGCAAGATTGTAATATCTGCTGACAACAGGGAATGACAAAATTTTAAACTATTACAATCAAACACCAATTTTGTGCAGGAAGAAAATATGGAAGTCAAATTATATGTATGTGAAGATTGGTTGTTAGATACATTTTGAATAATATTGTATTGCATAAAAGCCTCCATCTCTTGGAGCCAACTACCCCATCAGTACTTAATAAATCGCTTGACCAGTTCACTCCTCTCTTCAATGTAGGAAAAATGACAAAAATAACTCAAACAAATAACTTACTTGTTAACAGATGAACTGTCCCTGGGTGCATTCATTTCCATAAACCGGTTTCTTATCATTACTTCCTCGCTAGTACAAGCTGCAGCTGCGCGTACTTCTTCTTCTGATAGGCCCTTTAATTAACAATAAAACTAAATGAAAAGGCAGTTTGAAACAATACATCACATGAAGAATATGAAAAGGAAATTTACGCATCAGAAATCATGAAAGAAAAAGGGGGATTTTTTGTTTGAAGATAAATGAGGCATGTAGCTTAATTGTGCGAGGAAAATGTGAACATCTAATTGGTGGGTTGCAGAGAGAGAGAGGGAGAGAAGAATAAATCATGCCTGCAGTCGAGCAGCTGCGGCGGCAGCATTAGCTGCCTCCTCCACTTCCTGTTGATTCTTAGTAGCTGTTATTTTACCACCCAGCTTATGAAGATATTCTTCTGTCTGGGTCAAGAATGATGAGAGAACAGCATATCTCTCAGAAGCATCGCCTGAAATGCTAGTTTGTTGCTCCAACAACATTTCTCTGTACCTTTCAACATCATTGTTCTTTAATGCCTCCATCCTTTTATTTCGGTCATCATCCTTTCTCTTTGAAAATTCCCTCAACATTCTCTCATGGTATTTGGCAACTCCTCTGTTACGGGCAGTGCGTGAATCACGGATGGCCCAATGAGACTCAAGAAGTTTCTTGCGCCACTGCATGATGGATTTCAATTGCTTCTCTCTTATGGCTTTCTGAGAGGCCTGTACCTGTCTCGTCAGCTCCATCCTTTGACGCTCACATAGCCGAACAAACTTCCTGTATAGCCTGTCAGGCATTGCCATGATTTCCTGTTGCTGCTGATCAACTTCATCCCTTAAACGCGCCTGTAGATCTAGAAGCTTTAGCTTTTTCTCTTCAATCTGTAACCGCAACACAAGATCTGGCCTAATCCTTTTCCTCTCTAAATTTACTGCTAGGAGACCATTGATTTTCTTCAAATTCTCTAACCTTTTCCTGGTAAGCATTTCCACGCCTTCCTCAAAAAGAAGATCTTTGACATCATAGGCCAATGTTAGGTTATTATTCGTGTTAACTATCCCAGTTGACCCAACAGAGTCATGTTTCCTAGTAAAAAAAGGAAAATCAAATAATGGTCCGTGATACTTTCTGGTGGAGCCAGAATCTTTTGTCTGGGGCACAGTGCTCACTTGTGCAGGTTTCTTAGCTTGCGCAGCATCAGATGCAGGAAACTGTGGTGCAACACCCTTTCCCCTATCTGATGCAAGATCACTTATAACAGGAGCTTTCTGAAGTCCATGCTCACTCTCCTGGTCTGACTTGACAGAAAATGTAGCAGTTTGCTGCTCTTCCTTCCCAGAAGCCACCAAGGGCATGGGTTCCTTCATCACAGCCGGTGCCTTTTGCATATTAATGGTTGAGACAGCTGCTTTCTCATCGCCAGTAAAAACTTCCTCTTTAGAAACATTCTGTCCATTCATAGATGGCATTGCTTGTAAATCCTTATCATTGGACTCCGGATGACTTGCTTGTTCTTCAGGTATCTTTCCACCTGGCCTGTCCTGATTACTTCCTCCTGCGGGAAGAAGTTGCTGCTGCAGTTGCAGCTCAAGGGGTGGTGGGGCTATAGCTCGAAGAAGCTCTTGTGGAAGAGTACCTTCTCCTTTCTGTCAAGCAATTAAAAAAAAAAGTATGATCTGCTGAGTGCTTATTGAGTCAATTGAAGTTTTCACGTGTACATTAAAAAAAAAATGTAAAGTGGCGAGTGAAAAGAGATTTCCAGACCTTCAATCGCCTAAATGCTAGAATTTGTGCTTTCAGAACATGTGACTGCTGTTTAGTGAACCCGGTGCGCTGTTGTGCCATCTGAACAGCTGGCCCACCTTGTGAAGAGAAGCGGTTGCCCGAGCCTCCTTCAGTAGAAGGACCAGCAGATTGTGGAGAAGATCGATTCAGTTGCCTGAATTGCCGTGCCTGTGAAGTTTCTGAGCTGTTTAATGCATTTTTTGAAGGCAAAATCTGATCCACACCTTGGCCTGTGTTAGCAGGCATTCCATTGCCAAGCACAGCTGTCTGTCGAGGAGGCGCTTGGTTCTCTCTGCTGTGAAAAGCCTGCTGCTGCATTGCGAGGTTGCTAGGGTTATTCACCATGCCTCCACTGGAAGTTGAGCCAAAGGGACCAGATGGAACAGTTTGCCTGGCTTTCGCAGTGCCAGACTGCCCAGAGACATCACTGGATGAATTAGCACGAGGAGAACTTTCACTTGCAATGGATGGAGAGGCAACCTGCGGCTTTGACACAAGGAGATGTGATGACTGCGCACCAGGATTACTTTCATTTGCCTTTAGTTGTGCAGCCATCCTTGCCTGCATGAATGGAATAAGCTGAGCCATCAAGTTGACATTTGCAGGTTGTGACAGATCAATGTTGCGCTCAAGTGCCCATGCTTGAATTGCTTGTAACTGTGCAGTCATTGCGAGATGGTTGTTTGCCATGTTTTGGATGGTTTGTGGGGCCTGCATGGGCCTCGTAACATTTGCAGGCATTAGTTGTCCAGTGGCAGTAGGCTGGAGTGGAGACTTTTGCTCATTCCTCTGATCAGAGGCTAGGTGCTGACCTTGTTCTACCTGCTTTTCACTACGAGAAAAATGGTCAGATGAGTTCTTAGAAGAGGATGCCTGAGCCTGATTAGCCGCCTGCATGGACATGAGTTCCTGCATTTTCAAATTTCCCATCCGAATGTCCTGATCCTTGCCAGCAGTAGGGCCCAGCATTCCTATTTTAGCTTGTTGCTGAGACTGCATTGCCAAGGCCGACTTTTGTTGGGCGGCCTGGAAAGCATATTGAAGATACGCCTGTTGCATTGGGTTCAAAGCCTGTTGCTCAACACCTTGATTCCTATTCTGTCCATCCTGAGAGGAACCATGTTGTCGAGCCAAATCAAAAAATTGCCTGGACTGTTGAGGCGTTTGCATTGAGCCTGGAGATGAAGCAAAATTGTTCCCTACCGTAACTCCTTGAAGAGCCCCAGCTTGATAAGCTAGAAGGGCTTCATTTCCTTCAGGTTTTCTAAGTAATTGTTGCTGTAATGCCTGCATGGACAGTTAGAGATATAAAACAAACGTACCAAAAGTTCACCTGAAAAAGAAGATTCAAAATCCCCTTGCACATGAGGAAATCTTAGAACTAAAGACAACAATCATTCAATTCACTAAGTACACAAAATCGGATTCAGAAACAAGCACAAAGATGGTCAACTGAACATTAGAATTACCATTGCACCTTCACATTGCCAAGAATCTAAAGGAGAAAGCACTGTAACTGCATGCATGATGGATCTACAGGTCCATTTTTATGTCAAATGCACCATATACTTTCAGTAACAAAACAAAATGAAAAAAAAAATTAGTTCCTCCATCCAAAATTGCAGCTCAAAAATGAAAGCCAACAAAACACAACAGGCAACTGCAACCATAAAATTAGATGGACTCCACCATGAACATCAACTACAATACTTCTGATGAATAACTTCATGATCCTAAACAAAAAAAGGGTCTTCTTTATTTTTGTTAAAGTTAGAAGTAGAAAAATAAAATCACAATATCCACATAAACTAACAAGGAAAACAAGAGACATGATCAACTATAAATTACACATCGCCCAGATAAGGAATGCCAAATGGTAATACAAAATTCCCAGTAGCCGACCCCGCGCTTAGTTGTCATTAGTCTTCAGTCTTGAAACAAAACCTCAAGCAAACATGGATGCTTAATTACACCTAAAAATAGTTTAAATGACCTAATCTTCTCCTAAATTAAATGCATGCCTAGTTTGCCTCATCCAAACTCATGATTAATCAAAAATTCAAATTAATCAATCACATTAATTACAACTAGAATTCACTAATCACATATCAATTAATCAAGTTTGATAAATTGAAAAAAAAAACCTTACCTGCCTAGGCTGCTGCTGCTGCTGCTGTACTGAATCGAACCCCAACTGAAGGTTCCATACAGCAGCAGACGAAGACGAAGAAGAAGGTGATGCTGCAGCGGATGAAGTGGACCCCGCACGCCCAGCCGGTCCCACCCGACCGGGCCCACCTCCTCCACCACCACCGGATTGCATGCAAATTTACTCTATAAACCCCTAATTAATCAATAATTATAAACAAAAAAAAAATTCATGCCCGGACAAAAAAGAAATCGAAAGATAAAATGTTGTTAAAAAATCCCTCCAGGAATTTGAATAAAGCTCCGATTTTACCTCCGATCGCAACGTTAGAAGAAGAGGGAAAAGGGAAAAAAAAACAAAAACAAAAAACAAAGCTTGCTTCCTTGCTTGCTTTTAGTCTGTCTGTCCACTTTCTCTCTCTAGGTTTCGAATTTTCTCTCACTACAAAAAAGGCGAGAATATCGGTGAAACGAGGAAGAATGGATCCAGAGAGAGAGAGAGAGCGAGAGCAGATGATTGTTTTTCACTCTCACTGATACTTGTTTTCTCTCTCGCGATTGGATTTCGAGAGAAAAATAAAAAGGAAAAGGAAAGTCTTAATTTTTTTTTCCGGGTGTTAAGAGTCAAACAAACCCTAAGATTTATTGGTTTTATTTGGGGGTTTTTATTATTTTATTTTTTATTTTTTGAACGGGAAGGAGTAAATTGGGGTTGGTACCTGGTAATGAGTGAAGTTTTTCTGCTTTTCTATTTTATTTATTTCTTCTGTTAGAGTGGGGTCCACGTGACGACTACGGTTACAAGTTTACTAAAAGGTAGTGTAGAGGTTTAACCTTTGATTCTGGTTATAATTACTATTTTGGTCCTTTAGTTCATGGAACGTGAGATCTCAAAATATCTGTTTAGCTCTCTCGGAGTTCTTCGGATTAAATTGTTTTTTAAAATATTTTATATTAAAATGATATTCTTTTATTTTTAAAAAATTATTTTTAATATTATTATATCAAAATAATTTAAAAATAATAAAAAAATATTAATTTAAAGAAAAAAAATTAAAAAAATTTAAATTTTTTCAAAAGCGTTTTTAAAACAGAAAAACAAATAGAGCCTCCGGGCCTGTTTGAAAGTGTAGTTACTGTTCAAAATGTTTTTTACTGAGAAATATATCAAAATAATTTTTTTTATTTTTTAAAATTATTTTTAATATCAGGAAATTAAAATGATTTAAAAACATAAAAAAAATTAATTTTTAACAACAAAAAAAATTAAATTTTTTAGAAATGTTGGTTAGCCCGCGTTTTCATACTGGGCCTTAGCTTCCGAAATCGAATTAAAGCCAAATTATTTTTTTTTAATATTTTAATTGATTTAATGTATTTTATTATTATTTAATTTTTAATTTTTTAGTTTCATTAATTTTTTTTATTTTTCTGCCGACCACGCAGGTGAAAAAACAAAGCTTAGTTAGTTGATTGCATAAAAAATAGTGCAATGCCACTACAAAACCGATCCAAGAAGGTTCCATGAGAAACCTACCAGCCTGCCAGCAGGATCCACGACTCAATAACGTGTAAGGAGAGTCTGAGATTGTGAAGCAAGATAAATATTAGATTTATTTACTTATTCTTGATTTCAGTATATTAAAATCAAAATAATTAATATTAAAAAAATATTAATTTAATATATTTTTTAAGTTAAGAATATTTATAAAAAAAAAACTTCAAAATAAAAACAGAAACAAAAACTGTAGCAAACACCTATGTAAGCTTTAAAAAAAAGGAGAAGAGCGATATATACTCTACAATTCTCTATACGTGTAGTATTTCTCCATGTGATTTTGAAACATACGGTGTTTCTCTAAAATAGACAAAAAGACTGGGATCCTAAACTTTCTTTTCTTCCCGCCCTGATCAGACCTGGTCGCCGCGCACCCAACCATCAAGACAGACTCTCTCTTCAACTTTCTTACTCTCCTAGCCTCGTCTTTTCATTCTCTTTGAAGAATTGGTCCCAGTACTCCTTCTCGATAAGTAAGGTAGGGGTGTTGTTTGGTTCCAGTAATCGAGCGCTGCTATTCATAGATCCGGAGTTATATTCTATTGTTGATTTTGTTGCCTTCTTTCATAACCTTAGTAGCGAGTATCTTGTAAGTGTATTTAGCATATCATTTTTCTGTCGAATGTCGAGGAGGCCATCGAGTCCAGTGGTTATTGATCTGCCCACGCCAGTGTAGTATTTACAATTTGCTTGGGATAACTGCTAATTGCTATATAAGAGGGGTAGCAAGGGCAGACCCACCCGAAGCAGGGGCAAACCAAGAGCGTATCTTCCATCTTGAGATGGTGATTCGGTCCAGCAGCGGTGATGGTGAAAGCATCAGAGGCAATAATATGTTTCTTTTTTGTGCTTGTCTTAAAGGTCAAAGATTGAGTCTAATGAAGGGAAAGATTGTTGCAAGCGCAAGATTATTTCTAACGCAAGATTAGTTCGAACCGGACTGGTTCAAAACTGATTGGTTTAAACTGGTTTTAGTTTGATTTTCATTTATTTTTAAAAAAAAGTTGATTTAGTTATTGTTTTTGGTTAAAAGGTGAATTGAACCGAAAATGTTTTCTCCCATGCAGAGGTGCGCCCTTATTTATTGGTGTGTAGGCGTGATTAACTTGACAAAATTTCATTTTTTATAGTTAATTAGCTTTTGAGTCACGTGATATGGATTAATCCTACCCTTTCTTCTCAAAACTCCAACCCAAATTGATAGATACTAGATTGCTGGCAAGTGTTATGGCAAGTGGTGAGCTAAACTTTTTTTTCAACCAAAAAAAAAAAGTTTAGAAAACCTTTGTATTTTTATAAAATAAGAAAAATTTGATAATTGAATTAAACTTGATTAATTTGATAATAGAATTAAAAAAATTAGATGATAATAATAAACAAATTAAAAAAAAATAATTGTAAAAAAGGACGTGAAAAAAAATTCAAGCCAGCCCGGTTAAATCTCTCTAACTCGTGATTTGAGAGGTTAATAAAATTGTAATTAATAAAATACCAAGGGATAAAATCACAAAAAACATTTAATAACAAAATAAAAAATCAAATAAATAGCAATAAAAAAATAAAAATAAAATGATATAAAATAAAATGAATAAAAACTTTTAGGGGGTGCAATTGTGGGCCACTAAAATGAAGAGCTCGGGATCGCTTGTGAGCTTTGGCTTATTTTTACTTGTTAAATTTTTTTAAATGGATTGACGACTTGTCAACTGTCCTATTTTGAAAAAAAAAAAAAAAGGTGACATGTCACCCGCTAGAGCATGCAATGTGTCGTCTAAAAACTAAGATTTTAGCCGCCACATTCGTGGGTGGAAAATCAAACACCTAGTCTTTTGGCTAAAAAATCCAATCTTTAAGCGATTTCAACTAAAAAATACCTCACCAACACTCTCATAACACACACAAACCATTCTACCAACTCCAGATACCTAAAAAATGGTCCAAAACTTGAAATCAAATCGGTTTAGTTTTGACTTTGTAGACTCAAATCTGGTTTTTCATGCAACATCGAGACTCTAGATAATCACCATGAAGCTTCTCTCATCTCATGGAACCCGTGGATACCAAGAAAACCCATTTTGGTGGTCGAAAATTGAGTGAAAGACGACTTCCTCTCTTATCATTGGAATTCAACAACCCCTCCCTCACCTACTTCTCTAACTAGAGACTGGAAAATAACACAAACTAATTTGTATATTAGAATTGATTTTTTAAAATTTAAAGGGACCTAAATTGTTTGCGTATCGTTATTTTTAAAGATCGAGCATCTAAATGTATTTTTCATGTAATCTTTGACATGTTATCCATGTCTGAAGTTTTTTTCATTCTAGTACTTTTTTTTCAATCTGACTCTTGACTAAGAATTCAAATGCAATTACTTTTTAATTAGAATTAATTCATATAAAATAAAACTTCAAGAAATAAAATAAATTATTGAAAAATACACATATATACACATTATTTTATTTTATGAGTGCGTGAACGGTATGGGCTCAACAATAAGCATCCCGTGCCTTTTTAGATTTTTACTATTTTTTTCATGTCTATCCCTGGGGTATAATACTTGCCTTGGCAAGCAATAAAAGAGTGATAGATAGGAAGTGCAAAAGTGTACGAGTGATGCCGTGGATCACACCACAAATATATCGATAAATGTATTCTTAATTATTATTATTATTATCATGGATACCTGTTATCAATTATATTTATCTGTTCACTTCTCTAAAATACGTAAATAACACACACACACCACTCTCGAGGAACATATTTCTCTGTTCACTTCTGTAGCGCTATTTCTTACAGCGCCATTATTGAATAGGAATATTTCTTACAAGACACAAAAACAAAAGTTTTCAAGCATCCCGAATGTTTGGGTCGATTGTCCAGTCCCGACACCAGTCAGAGGATCCAATTTCAAAGACTCTCTTGATGATCAATGGAGGATAACTTCCTCGTATGATACCGGAGACGTTGTGTAGTGTAGGAGGACAAGGACTGGATAGAGCTGCAGCAGCAGCTACTGTCGGCCTGTCTAGCAAAGGACCTAACTAGAAGATTTTGGTCCTTCACTCGATGTATATCTGTTATTGTAAAAATCGTCTACCAACAAAATCGTACTCTTGAGCCTCTGATTCAGTTATTTTCTTGCTGGTAGCCAACTAAGCTTTATGCAAGAGGGTCATTTGTTTTTTTTTTTTTTTTTAATTATAGGTATTTAAATAATTTGCATAGACCTTAATTATTTTTACGGACCTTAATTATTTTTACGGACCTGAAATTAATAACCGGATATGCTTTTAGTGATCCTTAAAGATTCAACTACTGACTATTAGAAAATAAATTCAAGATTGACCATCTTAGCTATCTTTTAAGGATAAATTGTGAATTAATTATATTCTGCAGACAAGCAACTATAATACAATACCTATAGTGAAAAGCCTTGATAAATAGAAGTTGTCTGATGAGCTGTTCCAACGAAAGGGCAAAACCTAGAATAGTAATTTTAAGCTAAATGGCTGAGGAAGTTGGGATCCATTTGTTGAACATCAAACGGTTGTTACGCGGCAATTTCTTGTTTCTCTGCTGCTCTGTAACTATCGATGACAAGTTTTGTATGAACCAAGTAGATATAATTTGTTTTTGTTTTAATATACAATTAATTTTAATTTCATGTTTAAAATTTATTTTTTTCAAGAAACATGTTAACAATAACTATTTTTTTTTTCATTAAAAAAAAATTATTTCGACAAGTGACATAACCTGAGTCAATAAGCTAGTCCTCTCTGTAAAGTTAGTTGTATACTAATATTAACTCTATAATTAAATATAAAGATTTGTTTTCTATTTTCCAGGGGCTTTGATATTTGAAAATTTAATAAAGAATTTTTTTTTTTTTGTTTTCCTTGTAAAAACTCCACATTTCCTGTGACTCTGGCTTCTCTCTTGAGAGAGAACAAGTAAAAGGAGTAAAATTGTGAGCATGCAAACGGAGTTAGAAAGCGTTTTAACAGAGGGGAAGTAATTTAAAACGCAGGAAAAATCAAATGTAAAAAATTCCGACCTGCCGGATTCGAACCAGCGACCTAAGGATGACAGATTGCTACAACTACAGTCCTCCGCTCTACCAACTGAGCTAAGGTCGGATTTGATAACCTTTGTTAAAACAAATATATATATTATAAAACAATAGTTTTCTAATTTCCTATCTAATTTATTCCTTACAGTCTTCGGCCTAGCCTTGAAAATACTAAAGTCTTAGAGAGCCATAAAAGAAAATTAAGGCTTTCGGGATAAAATTAATTGATTTACATATACTAATTCAACTGATGCTGGTAAGACCAGCTGAATGATTTTTGAGTTGCAAGAAGTTTTGGCACGAACATGAAACCAGAGGTGTAGGCAACAAAGAGCAATTGCTTGAGCGCGTTTTCTATAATAGAGTTTTATGCTCGTGTCAGGATAAGATTTTATGTTCAGGTGGTATCCAAGAGTTGGCTAGGAATTACATCAGCATATTCAACTCTCAAAAGATCCCCACAAGGTTTGGTTATGAATTGCTGAAGATATACAATTTATATTGATAATGTTAACACTGCAAAACCTCCAGTTCAAGCTGAGAAGAAAGGAAAATAATTTAATTTCCACTGATCAAATAAAATTTGAGTATCTTGTGATTTCTCGTAATACAGATGATACTATTCAAGTGACATTGGAAACTGATGCCAAGATTTAAAAGACAAGCAAACTTTATCACCACAAATGTTCTGGAGATTGAACCCTGTGTATAGACAGAGTGGACATGTTTTGCTGCACGTGGTTCAACAACTAACTACATTGAGACACATGATTGCACAAGAGCCCATTGACATTCATTGTGCGAGATATCTGAAAGAATTAGTCCACAGGAACAGGCTGCATGTTTTCAGCTTCTTTCCTCAACTCTTGAAACAGGACAGATGACAAGTATCGCTCCCCAAAACTTGCATGAACAGTCTGAAAGTCAACCAGTAACAACTCTTACATAGCATTCATACTTCAATTGATTTACTTGCATAAAAAAGAATTCTCGATTCAAGGATGAGGAAATTTGCTTAAATTGATGAAACCTTAAGCCCTTTCGACAACCAAATATATTGGTTAATGACTCGAGTAGAGAAGTCATTACTTGTGGCATGCCCCCATCCCGCAAACAGTGTAAATTACCAGCACAACTGTTAAATTCTGTGTTTTTGAGAATTGGAATATAAGTTGTTCTTACCACAATAAGTTTGCCTTTATTCTCAGGCATTCTAGCAAGTCTAAGTGCAGCAACTGTGTTGGCTCCGGATGAAATTCCCACCTATGGAAACCAAAAATATCGAACTAAAATTTAAACAACAAATAGTAGTCTTCTGTTGCTCATACCTCGAAAGCAAATGGAAGTCTTAAAAACTAGAAATTCAAGAACTCAAAAATTGCAGCCAAAGTTCAAAGAAATCCAATTCATATCCCAAAAATTTAAACATTGCCCTGTGCATTAGCGTGTGTATACCATCTAAAGAGGCTGTCAAAGACAGAAAACCAACTGAAGTGTCAACTATACAGACTTAAAATCGTTAAGATTTATTACCATAAGACCCTCCTCCAATGCCAACTTTCTAGCCATATTCACAGCATCTTCGCTACTAACCTGCCATTGAAGTGTTTCACTGTTAGTTTTCCATATTAGAATCTGACATTGAAAATGCTGTTATCTTTTTGTTTCTTTTGACCTCTTCCCTGTTCTTCAAATCAGCAGTACTTACCTCCAGAACCTTTTCCATTACATCCATGTCCAATATGTCTGGCTTGAATCCAACCCCATTGCCAGTAATGTGATGAGGACCTATTTCAATTGACAAGATACTAGAGACTCAACTTCTCTGATTATACCAAGAAATTACAAAGATCAAATTCATAGCGTCCATCATGTTAAATTCCTTCACGCCACCTCTAACAGTTACAGCTTCAGCTCAGAGATATGGGAACCAACATTATACTTTTTATCAGTAAATATTCTAGCCTTTTTTTTTTTTTAGAAAAGTCTAGTTTTAGTGTTTGACACTTCATAATTCCTTCTCCCTGTTAAGAAGGGAAGAAAAGAAAAAGGAAAAAGACCTAGAGTGAAACGAGATTCATACCTGGTTTGCCACCATTCAGTATATTACTCTCAGCAGGCTCAACTCCATAAATCTACCATTACAGAAGAAAAAACAGAACATTATGGGAGGAATAAAATAAAATTTATGACGGCACATGTTAGTGATGCAGTGAAATCACCAATAAGAATTTAAAATTGCATACCTTAACATTAGGATTTTGGGACTTGAGATACTGCCCGACACCAGAGACAGTCCCTCCACTGCCTATTCCCATGACAAAGATGTCAACTTTTCCTACTGTATCCTCCCATATTTCAGGGCCAGTAGTTTCAAAATGAACCTGATTTTTTCCATTTAAATTCAGAATTCAAACCAATAATTACAAAGCAAGAGAGTTTAAATCCCCCGATCATCAATTAATAATAACTCAAGCAAACTGCTCTCGACAAACCATTCAAGCTATGCAATGTCGTTGCTATTGTGAAATTAAGCACCTGAGTATTGGCAGGATTTGAGAACTGTTGAAGCATGAAAGCATTTGGTGTGGATTCCAAAAGTTCATATGCCTTCTTAACTGTCCCTCCCATTCCCTTAGCGGGGTCAGTCAAAATTAGCTCAGCTCCAAATGCTCTCATAGTCACCCTTCTCTCCAAGCTAGTATAAGAAGGCATGGTTAGTATCATCTTGTATCCTTTCATGGCTGCCATAAATGCCATACTTATCCCCATATTACCAGAAGTCGGCTCTATCAAAGTCGTCTGATACAACATTAATAAAAAAGTTGGAGAAATTCAAAAGATCAAAATATCTGATTGAACCAATAATATCAAAAAACTCCAGAGCTGTGACTATAAGCTAACCTTCCCAGGAGCAATCAAGTTCTTTTTTTCAGCTTCTTCAACCATTGCCAATGCCGGTCTGTAACATAAACATTATGGTTCTTATTTGATCTCTAAGGTCAATGATAACATCTGAAATAGTTTGAATTCTGAGATACCTGTCTTTGATGCTAGAAGTGGGCTGAAACATCTCTTGCTTGACAGCTATATAAGCTCCACATCCTTCAGTCACTTTGTTAAGATACACAAGTGGAGTTTTCCCAATGAGCTGAATATTTTGAATTAGAAAAAAAAAAAAAAAGAGCATTAGTTTGGAGACAAAAACTTGATCCAAGATCAGAAAATATTTTATGCTGAAAATCCACACTCCTTTCCTTACGAACGAACAACTTGGTAGAAGTAGAACTGTCTGAGACCTATGTCGACGACCAGTCTTCGTCAAACATTAAGACGATCTGTCTTTTCAGATGCTGAATAAGCAAAGGTACAGACAGCACGTGGCGCGACATAACTGCCGCAAGGAAGAAAAAAGGGACAGCACAGCGGCCAATCCAGTGGACGCAGAAAGACGTTTCTATTTTCCTTTTCTTTCTTTTTGTTTAAATATGAGAATTCTTAATGGACTAAATTTTATATCAAATAAAATCACAGATATATATAGCAGGTTTGAGGAGAAAAACATTGAAATAAAAAATAAAAACAGCAGGAAAAGAATACTACTGTAGTTGAACAAAATGGTAGGTTGCAAAGTAGAAAACTATCATGTATTGATGCAACAAGAATTAAGTAATGAAAGGTATTCTTGGTTTAAATTAACGATCCAAAGAGAAGAACGGGGTTGGACATACTTGGGAAACTCGTGTCTTGATTTTCGTCCCGGGAAGATCTTTTGGCAGATCTCTGAGTCTTTGAGCAAAAGAAGCAGAGGCAACAGTAGCAGCTTCTGCAGAGAACAATCTTCTAACCATCATCAGCTCATTACATGCTGGGATTGATGATGAACTTTTCTTCAATAAGCTCCTTATAGCAGCCATTAATGGAGGTGATAATAATAACAAACACCCACCCAGGAGGTTACTAGGGTGACAGCCACTTGTTGCAGTGGATGACAGGGACAAGGATGAAGGGTGGCGTGTGAAGATCGAGGAGTGATGGGAGACCCCTTTTTATAAGATTTTTGAATTCTACACTCTGGTTTCTATAGATAAGAGATGGTCATTTTGTAATTCCATTTTTCAAAGCACCATCACAGTCCAGTGTAAGACCCCGTTTGGTAATGCGGTCAGTGTTTGGTTATTCTAAACCACACTTTTTTTTACATGGATCCCACCTAAAAACTGAGGTCGAAACTCAGTTTATGAGAAGCAAGTTTTATATGCTTCTCCCACATTCTTCTCCTGCATTCTTCTCTTATAGAGAATGAATTTTAGTTCACGTGAACAGTGAAGATCGGAGCCGGTTCAAAGTTATAAAAATACATTAAACCAGGTCCGATCCAGTAAAAAAAATATTTATTTTTAATTGTGTTTTATTCGAAAAACTAGTGTTTCACATTATTCAATAACACTATATAAATTAGAAGGAGATCGCTTGATGATGTAATATTTATAGAATTTGATCGTAATCCCAATTTTATTTTTGACAATATTTTACCTGATATTGTTACGTACTTACGAAACCAATGCAACTGTAGTCTTTCATACGTGATGTTGTCGAATGTATTTCATACGTGATGAAATTGTAAATAGTTTAATAGAATAATAAAAAATATTTTATATTAAGTATTATTCATTTCATAATGTAATAGCAGTAGTTAAATATATAATATTTAAATTAAAAACTATTAATATTAATATATATATATATATATTTAAAATTATTTTATAACCTCAATTTCAAAAACATTCTTAACCAAACACATTAAACTACTTTTTTTTCAACCTCAATTTCAACCACAGTTTTAACCAAACACCTATTTTTTCAAACCAACCTCAACTAAAAATACTTTTTATAAAACAACTTTTTTCAAATCACAACCACAACAGCTACCGCAATACCAAACACACTTCTAATTCGAAACTCATGTAACATGAGGATTAAATGAATCTATAAAATTAATTAAGGTCATATTAATAAAAAAATAATTAAATTTAAATATTAAGAAATATAGTTTAATTAATTAGGATTTAAATTTAGTTTCTAAAAATTATCGGTTTGGGTCCATAAATCTTAGAGCAACTAAAGACTTATATAGTTGTTAATTTCAGAGTCCGGGGGATTAGTCGAGATACACGCAAGCTAGCCCGAACACCCACGTTAATAATAAAAAAACAATCAAATCTAGATTTATTTTTAAAATCATCAATTCAATTTCTATAAACCTTGGGATTACTAGAAATTTATATGGTTGTTAATTTTAGGATTCGTGGAATTAGTCAAAATACACGTAAGCTGGTTCGGACACCCACGTTAATAAAAAACAGTCATTAATTTTGATTAAAAAAATGATTAATTTCAAAGCACGTGAAATTACTCAAAATACACGCAAACTAACTCAAATATCTATGTTAATAAAAAAAAAAAACACGTGTCCAGTTGCTCATGAGGGATTTTCTCCCTCTAATATAATATTTTTTAAGTGAAAATCCTAAATTTTAGTCATCAAGTTGTGCCCACAGGGATGGTTTCGATAAACGTTGTCAACACCAAGAAAAAAAACTCTTAAAAACTTTTTGTAGTTATGGGATTGAATCCATTGTTAATAAAAATAACAAAAAGAGAGGGAGATTTATTTCATTTCTGTTAAAAAAAAAAGGACTTTCTTTTTCCAATCTTCTCCCCTTCCCTTTTCTTTTCTCTCCCTTACCTTCTCTATCTCTTCAAGTCTTCTTTGTTTTAAGAAGAACAGAAGATTGTTTCTATCAAGGACAATTTTGTGTCCAATCCTGGCAAATTCAAGCACTTGATGCTCCGAGCCAAAACAGACTTCGATGAGGGCAACAAAAACACATGATCTATGACTGCTGCAAAGCTTCAAATGCTTCCCTCAGGGTCTCCGATTCGAGTGCAAACGAGAAATATTTTCATTTTTTTCTTTAGTGATATTTTTGCTATTTTGACGCCCCAGGAATTCTTTAGTTATTAAATAGAATATATAATAATAATAATTTTATAAATAATTAAACTTTTTTTTATTGATTTTTTAGTATTATAAACATGTAAAGTTTCATGCATGGTTAGTTGAGTCGCGAAGAGAAAATCTAACTTTTGACTTATGCATTAATATTCTTACAAAGACAGCGTGCCAATTATATTGAAGACATGACCCCATAGAGTACGTAGTGGTCTTAACTTCATTAAAAATATGGAAATGCAAACCTAAGGAGACTGTCTGATTCAGTGTACGTGGCCAAGCGGTGAGTGATCCATAATATATATATATATATATATATATATATATATATATATATATATATTTTTTTAGTTTAACGTGGTTGTCCGGGCCAGTTTACGCGCACCTCGACTAATCCCATATGCCCTAAAGTTAATGACCATATAAACCTCCAGTGGCCATTATATAAGTAACCACAGTGCTCGAATCCGAAACTACAGAAAAAATAAATCTCTTGATCCCAAATTCTTACCAGTAAACACCAACTAGATGCTTATCATAATAGTTATATACTCCTGCTGTTGACAAGCATGGAGAAACGTGCGTACGTGAGAGGATTTTGGAAACCACATTTGTTCAATAACATGAAGGAACCGAGTGATGCCCCGTGCCATTGTCTTTTCAGCTAAAGATACTATCGAAATTTTTATATTTACTTATGAAAATATTTGTTGATATTTATATTATTATTCTGTTAGTAATTAATTTATTGATAGAATTACAGATAAAAATGCTCTGTTAATAAATTGTTTGTCGATAATTTTTGTTTGCCGATAATAAAAAAATATTATTACTGATGAATTTACTAACAAAAAAAACATGAAAAAAAAAATTACCCGCTTTATTCCGTCGGTATTTCTCTCGGGAAGATTGTCATATGACCAAAAAAATACCGCGTGTAATTCTGTCGGTGATTATTTAAAAATATTTTTAAAAAATCTATTTAACAAAACTAGAAAATAATTAAATTAATATAAATCAATATTTCATAGTACTCAGAATTGAGTTGCTTGGAAAAAAAAATCAACTCAAACAAATTTACAACAAGTAAATAACACAAAAAAATAAAACAACAAAAACATTGATCTCATATGAAAAAAAAATCCCACAACAACATTCATACAATTATTAAGAACAGAAAAATTTAAAAATAAAATAAAAAAACAAATATAATGAAAAAAAAGAAGAAGAAAGAAAAATCTCATCTTAATATAATTGCGAGTGAAGCTGAGAAGAAAAAAAAATAAATTCATAAAGTATGTTAATTAAAAATACTGAGAAGAGAAACGAGAAGAAGACATATATGAGAGTAGAGAAGAAGAGGAGTTGAGGAGAGAAGAGAAGAGGAGAAAAAAAGAGATGGATGTTGATATTTTTTACATAATGGGAAGAAGAAGAAAAATAAAAAGAAGAAGAGGCTCGTCTGTTGTGAAATGAGAGATTCTATTTATTGGGGCATTTTACCAAAGCTTTATCGACGGATAATTAAATATTAATATTTCTAACCATTTCGTTGGTAATTCCATCTGTAATATTTAATTTAAATTTTTAATTTACTATAAAATTTTCATAAACCGTCAAATATCACCGACAACTTTTTAATCTGTTAGTGATTTTATCTATAAAGAACAGTAATTAATAGTGCAACTGGAAAGTGAACAGTTGCATAACTCTCTGGAAAATACCGATGATGAACAGTGTCAGGGAGAAGTGAACAATTTACCAACGATTTTACCGACAAAATTAATTTCATCGGTAATTTTATTGGTATAAATGACACGTCATCATAATGTTTGGCTTTATTTTAATTTTTTTTCACCATAATTTTCTTAATATATACAGAGAAAATATTTCAATTAGTAACATTTATTATAATTTACTGACAAAAATATTTTGTCAGTATTTCTGTATGTGTTTATTAATTTTTTTTTGGCAGTGAAAAAGGTGGTGATCCAGAGAAACCTTCCATAGCTTTTCAACACGTAGAAGGGAAACTAGTGAGATGCTCTTACTATCAGAGTGTTTACGCATGTCTATATTTCTGGCATTGCATGTATGAGGGTCGATAGGACGTATGCCCTAATCATAATGTTCTTTTCTGGTTTTATATCATCAATACAATGCTCAAATACTGTGCACACACTGAGTTTCATGATTAGTTCATTGTTCACTGTCGAGATTTTCCTTTCTAGGTCCTTACAAGTTTTATTATTTGTATTTTAGTCATTAAAACTTAATTTCATTTCAATTTCATCCTTAGCATGATTTATATGCTGGGATTTATTTTGCTTAGTATGCTCTCTCGTATCCAATGTTGCATTGAATATTCCTTCCCCTTTTATCTTGACATAAAAACTTCAATTTAATCCCTAAAGTTTTAGCTTATGTATTTTTTTAATCCTTGTTATTTTAGCTTCATGTAGCTTTGAATTTTATTTTTTTCACATTTTAGTCCCTGAATTTGAAGAGATAAGAGAGAAAGTAATAAGAAAAAAATTAAGGGAAGAGAAAGTGTTCAGCCAACCACATTTTAGGCACAAAAAAATGTTGATTTTGGTTTCATTGAGTTTGTCTTTGCAATGACGAGTTCAATGAAGATCGTATTGTCCTTTAACCATGCTAAGAAAAATAGATTAGAGTCTGCTAAGTTTTTTTTATTCATTTAATTTTTGTTTTTTAGAATAATTAGAGGGTGTTTTGAGGTTTGAAATGAGTTTTTTGAAATCTTAATTTTTTTTTGTGTTTTCGAGTGAAAATAAGTTGAAAATAGCTTTTTAAGATCCATAAACTTGAATCTCAATTGCGATGATCAAAAAATTGTCCAGCAAATGACAAGTTATATGCCACAATGGATGATATGTAATTTGATAAAAAAAAAAAAACTAGAGTGGACGCTTTAAAAAAAATAAATCACGCGTGTCTATAACTTTTCATTATTAGCTAGGCTTGCGGGCCTGGACTGCCAAGCCTAGCAACGTCCAACCTTTATTTTGTATATATGAATTTCAATTAATACTTACTCTTGTTTTTTTTTTTAAATTGTTAAGTTTAATTTTTTTAAAATAGAAATTGATTTTTTAATTATTTTTTTTATTTTCATAATATTTTAAAGAGATTATTATAGTTTATCTTTAAAAAAATTTCTCTTATTTTCTTAACATAAATAAGTTGTTTTTGCATAATACATTTATAAAAATAAAAATAATTTATTCTTGGCAATTATAATTAACATTTAAGATAAAATAAATAAAAATATATCAAATATAAGGGACCATGTGACTAAAATATTTATTTTTACCTTAAAAATTAACTTCAAAACCTATATGTTACATATCACGGGTTATATGATCTGTTCAAACTAAACTTGAGATCACCAACAACGAAGGTTCGGGTAACGTTTCAGTAGATGAGAGATTCAACTTAAAAAATCACTCTTTGGATGCATGATTTAGGAAGCGTTTGGAACGCGATTCAACCTGCGTTCCTAAAAAATTTGAAATTTTTTTTTTGTTAAAATTTAATATGGTTTGTATGTTTTGGATTGTTTTGATGTGCTGATGTCAAAAATAATTTTTAAAAAATGAAAAAAAATTATTAAAATATATTTTAGCACGAAAAGTTATTTGAAAAGCAATACTGCTAAACACGCTTTTAGAAGGGGTAGTAGCCAAGCTACCATTTGTCATCTCCCTATGGCTTGTATTCTTGTTCCATGTCAACCTATCTCCATGCGTTGGTTAAACTCTTTGGTAATTAATGTAATATTGGAGTTGTTATTACATGATTTAATGGACTTACGGTACAAAGAAAAAAAATATAAAAATACAAAAACAAATGACAAAAAAAATTGTTTTGCTTTAAAAAAATCAAGAGTTTTTTTTTAAATATCAAGAGAATAATATATTGGATTGACCTAGGTAATCTCGGGTTAACCCAACAAACCCGTTACCCGGGCTATGAATTTTACTGGGTTTAATAATACCTTTTTATTTAATTATATTATCAAAAAAACATGAAGAACAACTGAAAATCAATAGAATATTGAATGATAAAATAAAAAAAAACTAATATTTTTTCTAGAAAATCAATGTAAAAAAAAGTTAGACCAAACTCGCGTGCCTAGTAGCCCAGTATACTTGAGCCTTTAAAAAAGCTTAGGAGTATTGGCTTGGGTAAGCTTGCTCGTTTAAATCATTTTTATTTTTATTTTTATCTTTATCTTTCAAGGGGAAGATAACTTGTTAACTTTGTTCCTTTTTTTTCTATTCTTTTTAAATATTATTTTTTTATCATGATCTTATTTCGCATATAGTAAACTAGTCAAATTAACCTGGATTAACTCACGTTTTTTTTTAAATATATATTTTTTTTCAATTTCATCATTTAACTGAACGTTAAGTTTTGTGATTTTTTTTGCTACTAAAAAAGATCTAACACAACTTGCAAGATAGCGTTAGCCACTTATTTAGTGAATTCTTTCAAACAAAAATCCATATATAAAAGGGCAAGATGCCTTGTTCAATAACAGGTCCTACCTGGAAGAAGCGCTTCCAGACTCCATACAATGGTGGTGGACCTTGTGAAAGCAGAGCATTCTGTTTTCTTGTGGCTCAGGGGAAGTATTCAATCTGTTTTTTGGAAAGGGAAGCAAATATATTTGTTGCCAACGGGAAACGGAGGCAAAATTAAGGCCTTGTTTGGCTCGTTCTTTGAATAAGGACTTGAAAAGGGCCTTAATTTAACTTCCCTGTACGATTGGCAACAAATATACTTCCCCTGAGCCACTTATTTAGTGAATTCTTTCAAACAAAAATCCATATATAAAAGGGCAAGATGCCTTGTTCAATAACAGGTCCTACCTGGAAGAAACGCTTCCAGACTCCATACAATGGTGGTGGACCTTGTGAAAGCAGAGCATTCTGTTTTCTTGTGGCTCAGGGGAAGTATTCAACCTGTTTTTTTGGCAAAAGACCAAATATATTTGTTGCCAATCGTACAGGGAAGCTAAATTAAGGCCCTTTTCAAGTCCTTATTCAAAGAACGAGCCAAACAAGGCCTTAATTTTGCTTCCGTTTCCCGTTGGCAACAAATATATTTGCTTCCCTTTCCAAAAAACAGATTGAATACTTCCCCTGAGCCACAAGAAAACAGAATGCTCTTTCACAAGGTCCACCACCATTGTATGGAGTCTGGAAGCGTTTCCTCCAGGTAAGACCTGTTATTGAACAAGGCATCTTGCCCTTTTATATATAGATTTTTGTTTTCTAGACTAACTATTCTTATCCGATTTGTAGAATTGAATTTTCATGCATCTCGTGACATGATTTTGGGTGTCAACAAACAAATTATATCTCCTAACATTGCATTAATTACTAAAAATTCATCAAAAACATAAGAAATAAGTTGAGACTATTTAGAAGGGTGGTTGTGGTTGCTTTTCACTTAAAAATATATTAAAAATAATATTTTTTTTTAAAAAAATTATTTTTAATATCAGCGCATCAAGATGATCTAAAAATATTAAAAAATATTAATTTAAAATAAAAAATAAAAAATTTTTAAAAAACTTTTAAAATGAAAAAACAAATCTAAAATACGTAATTTCATACTGAGATTACAAAGAATGCAAAAAGTATGGGTCCCTCTCGGGTCTTTTTTATAATATATCCATGATACAGTAGATTTGTCTTTTCTTATGCACGAATCATCTCCTTAGATCCATATTGCATTTTATATTTTCAATTCCAATCCAAATCACAACCCGATGCATTGTATAGGATACATTATTATTATTATTATTATTATACAGTGACATAAGTGCAAATTTTTTCGATTTTTTAATTGTAATGGTGATAAAATTGTAATTTTTTTTTATTGAATATTTGAATACTAGAGGGTTGTCAAAAATCGAAGACACATGATTTGACAACCGGGATTTCATGAAACTGACCAAGAATATCTTACACTAAGAAAGTGGTTTGTTGATGTGGTAGTAATTGTGTTTTAAATAATTTTTTATATCAAAATATATGTTAATGGTGTTTTTTTATTTTTAAAAAATTATTTTTAATACCAACACATCAAAACAATTCAAAACGTACAAACCATATTAAATTTTAACAAAAAAAAAATTTAAATTTTTATGTTAATAGTCATGACATAAACATAAAATCCTAATTTTTCATGCGAATTTGAGAAAAGCCCCTTTGTTTTTTCTTTTTTCTTTTTATACTATAAATTTAAACTCTATTTTATTAAACTGGTCTCTAATTTAATTTTAAAATTTGATAAAACACCTTCTATTAGTAAGAACATGCAAATAAAACAAGACATAATATATCACAAACAGTACTGATGATTAAACAATTCCGGCCACACTAGGCCATGAGAGAATACAATATAAGAACTAGTCCTTTAATTTTTAAAGTTTCAGAAAAAAAATTAATTTTAGTTTTTTTAATCCATATTTTGAAATAAAAGAGAGGATCAATTGATTCTAGCAGTAAAGAATAAAAAATGATACTAATATTAATTTCAGTCACCAAAACATGAAAATTTTATGTCAATTGGTTCTCTATAACGAGGGGAGTTTCATTTAAATGTTTTTTTTACATTGAAAGTGTATAAAAAACAAATCTAAACTCGAGAATATTTTTAATTTCCAATTGATTTTGGTTATTGGGGTGATTTTTTGGGTTCATTAATTAATTTAACAAGGTTTGTAGAGTGTTTTAGATCAAAATGAATTTTTAAATAAAAAAATAATTTATTTTTGGTTTTCCAATTACCACAGTAAGTAACCAAAATATGAAAATTTAAATTTTTATTTTCTAAAACCAATTGGAGCTAACGACATCCACTAAAAATATAAGAGCCCAAGTGCGTGGACCCTTACTAATTCGGGCAGACACATTGGCTTTTTTTTTAATTTATTTTTTTTATGTTTTTTTTTCAAAATAAAATTTTAATTTAGATTTAAGTTAATATCACTTTTATCTTTTATTTTGTTTATTTAGGCTCTTTTGAATAGTTTTTTTTAATTATTTTATATTTATTTAAATAGTTGCTTTCTATATAATTTTTAAATTTTTTTAATATATTTTGACATAATTTTATTATATTTACTATTTTTAGCCTTACACCACATATAAAATATGGATACGTTATTTTGATACACACACACACTCTCTCTCTCTGATAATCATGATTTAACGGACGTGTAAAATCTATATATATATTAACTTGCTCTGATAATCATGATTTAACGGACGTGTAAAATATATAATTATATATATATATATATATATTAACTTGCTCTGATAATCATGATTTAACGGACGTATAAAATATATAATTATATATATATATATATATATATATATATATATATATATATTAACTTGCTCTGATAATCATGATTTAACGGACGTGTAAAAAACATGCCTTCCCTCCCTCCCACGCAAAGCTAGCTTGCTAATTTTAAAGAAGTTTAGACGCAAGCAAGGAATCACGATTCCCTGACTGTACGGAAGCGAGCAGATAAGCTTTGAATCCACTAATCACACAACCGAACACGCTTCACCTACTGCAGCCGGTCAAAACCATTTCCTCGACCCTCCTCAACAACCGGCCACTGCAGGTTTACTTGTTCTCATCCTGAGAGTAGTACAGTCGAGTACAATACAATAAAATCCCATTTCTCCCTCTCGGCACTCCTCTCCAGGCATTTTCCACCATCGTCAGCAAAACGTCATCGTTTTGGTCTCCATATCGCTCTAGATCTCGTCCGATTATATACCTGTGAGTTCTCCATATCTACTTTCGTTGTCTGCATCTCGAAAGATCTCAGCCGTTGTTTTTCTCCGATGGATGATGACTGTGTTTTGATTGTCTGCGAGCTTGTGTTTGGGATCTGTAATTGTTTTATTTGACTGATCGGTTGTTTATCATGCGCACAGTTATCGTTTTCCGTATGGTGGAGTTAGGTTTTTGTTTTATTATCTAGTTTGATTCTAAGTGTAGAAATCATTTTTGTCAAGTTGATACTAATTGAAGGGAATGATTTTATTAGATTTATTGAAAATGAATTATTCATAATATGTAGAGTTTGTGGTTTGTCAGTTTTATTGATCACCACTGCTTTAACTAGAGTTATATCGATTGGGACTTGCACTTTTTTTTTCGTGTAATAATTCACCGGAGATTGATTGAATTTGTGTTTTCAGGAAACTGAACAGAAAACGAGTGGTTAATGATAGAGCTGAAATATTTTTTTTGGCCTGTTTTGTGTGCTTTTGGTTGATATCTTGGTATCCTGGCTGCTTTATGGTGCTATTAAATTAACTTGGTCCATAATTTGATCAAAGAATATTGTATTTCTCGATGTTTTCCTGTGTATGTGAACTTAGGAAGATAGTGTACGTGGAGGATGGAGGGTAAAAACGAAGGGGAGGAGAATCGCTCTCGTGGGAATGATTGGGAGGTTGTATCTCTTACAGCATCAACATATGCAGCTGCTCCTGGTCCAAAAGAAGTTGATCAGAAGGATTACGAAAGCAGCAGGGCTTATGATGAGGATGGGGATGAAACTTCTCGGGCTTTATTCATGTCTCGTCATTTTGTGCTTCCACCAGGTCAACATGAGAATTTGTCATTGGAACCTGTTAACAGTGAGATTCTTGATTCACAAGTAGGGAAGAATGTGCCCCCTGAGCTTGGTTTAGAAGAGGGAGGTAGATCCAGTTGTAAAAATGAAGAGATTTGGCCACTCAAGGGGTTGGATGAATCTGAAGAGTTTCATGGGATGCAGTTGTTTGATGTGAAGGGAAAAAATGGTAAAGAATTTGAAGAAAGCACAACTCTGCAAGATTTCAGTGACAAGGAACAAAGTATATACAGTACAGCGGCATTTGGTTCTCTACACAGCGAAACAGCACTTGGTGGATCAACCACATATGATGAGAACCTTGGAATTCCTGAAGTAAACGAACCTTCTGAAAAGGTCTTAGATTTTCCTACTGATGTTCCTTCCTCACCGAAAGCTGCCAAAGATGACAGCCTTCCTTGTGATGCTTGGTGGAAGAGAAGGGTGGCTTCCTTGCATGCTCATGCAAAAGAGGCAAATACATTTTGGTCCATTTTTGTTGCAGCAGCTGTGATGGGAATTGTAATCCTTGGACAGCGCTGGCAGCAAGAAAGGTGGCAGGCTATCATCAACAATGAGGTGCTTTTTTCCTGCATCCCCATCCCCTTTTTATTTATTTTTCCATGGATCAAGACTTTGTCTGCATATAAATTTTGCTTAAAACTTTACATCTAGCTCTACATGTGATTAGTATGATGGTAGAATCTGCTTGGGTTTTGGGAGCTCATATTTTCTTGTATTATCTATTGGGGTTGAAGTTTAGAACCCTGCTGGTTAATGTGTAATCACTAAAGATGTTATTTGAGGGAAAAGAGAGAGCACGAGGAATGTGCTGGTGAAGAAGTAGAGAGAAATGCAATGCAATAGCCACAACTTATACCAACAACTGCAAGAAGTTATTATTAATTGATAACAGTCTCCTGTTAATACTTCCCTCCATTTTAATATATATAATTCTTTCTTTTTTATTTTTAAACTTTGGCTGCCTGAGCTCTGATATGCAAGAGCATGAGGCTACATACTGGATTGATTAAAGCTTTACACGTAAATGAGTTGCACTCCAGCCTAAAATCAATTGAGCTTCTGGTAACTCCTAGTCATATAGGTAGCTTCTGAAATTTGCACACTAGATCATGCTTGTTACCTTTACCTTTGTGCCAGTGTTGTAAGTACTTAATTGGCGCACTAAAACTGCTGCTTAACTTCTTTCTATTGTGTTTGAGCAGATTTTAGCACTTGGCATAAATTAATTTACTCATTTTTGCATATGGATGGCACATCAAGTTATGGTTGTTGCCTTCATGATCCCCACACCTTGTTTGCTGCCATACTCTGCTGCATGGATAATATCTATCAATTACAACACTTTCCCCATGTCCAGTTCCTTTTTGAACTCGTCTTTTCCACTAAGTCTTACTTCTATTGCTCTGTTTGCAGAAAAGTGGGAGGATATTGGGGCCAATAACTCGTCTTAAAGATGTGATTGTGGGTGGCCATCGACGCGGTTCTTTTATCAGGGGAAGTACCTCAAGCGACAACTAAGATATTGACAAGAGTGTCAGGATGGTAAATTACTGTATTTTTCTGTGTGGTTGACCTAATTTTCACATGACAGAGCTCCATGGCTACATGTTAAAAGTTTGATATTTTTGTGCTTCTGTAATTGTGGTGGTGGTTTTTCAGTATCTGGCTCGTTGTGGGAATTCATTTTTCATTGAAGATTGGCAGGTAGTAGAGAACTCACTGTGTATCTAAAACACCCATGAATTCCGTAGTATCCACAGTGAAGTCTATCTATCATCACTGGGAGATGTATCTGGATTTTTAATGGGATTTGTACATATTTGACCTGGTTTGTTAAGAAAACACGAGGATTTGGATCAAAAAGTTTACATTTCTTGTACTGACAAGTCATTTATTTTTTATTTTTTAAAAAAGGTAATAATTTTGCTTGAAAGATGCGAGGAATTTCAAAGAAAAATCGATAATTATGATGCGTCACTGAAACCATGCGCATTCAGAGATCGCATGCGAATTGCGAAGGCTGCTGCTACGTGGTTGGAAGATTCGACAGGAACATGAAAGCAAAATTATTTTTGCTGTAAATTTTTCTTTTGTGTTTGGATGGTTTGAAAATGCTGATATTAAAAAATATTGTTTTAAATAAAAAATATTTTAAAAAATAATATTCACCATCCATAATTACGTATTTCTTAGCTAGGTATGCTGGAAGGCCTAATGGGAACATGCTTTACTTGATATTTGATAATTGAGAGCTTGCTCGCGAGTGGGAGAATAGTTCCGAGTATATTACCCCTTGTGTTCAATCTTTATCATGTTTTGAAGATGCATGAGGTGGGACTGGTAACACTTCAGCCGATACTTTCTACTCAAACATGGGATATACAGAGCGTGTTCCTGAATTGTGACCGCTTGCAGAATAAGATCTTCGTCAAATCTTGACGAGTAACCAAGAAGATCGAAAGCTGTATTCTTCCAGTACACCTGCACATACATTACCGCATCTTAATCAGCATCCGAATCTAAAACACTAATTATTTTGTCGACAAAGAAGATCGACCAAAAGAGTATGTGAAAGATGCTCAAGCTATCATTTGGGCAGATTCTGCAAAGCACAGAAGAGAATGTTTTTTTTTTCTTTTTATGAAAAGAATGCTACTTTGATTCTCTAGCTAATTCCATGGATCATGAATTTTCTATTCTACCATTTTTTTTCCCCAGAAAATCTTCTGTCCCGGCCACTTCAGTAGTTAGTATTGAAACTTTCTAGAATGGTCCAAGCAGAGGCAATTCCCAAGGAATTCTAAGGTTGCTTCTAACTAGAAGCACCTAACAATACCAAACACACGTCACGTGCACTCTACTCTGCAAGTAGCGGTAAGCACCCCCAGACAAGGAAAGAAGCAAATAGCACGGAAAACAGTTAAACCATGTCATTGGGTCCATGTGCTCTATATATGTTATTAGTTCGGCTTGGGCTCTATAATTCTTTCTTTTTGGTGAAATTGTTGGTAGACAACGTCTTCCATATTAGTAGCTATCCGCTGTAGCCGGTCAAATCTTGCTAATATAAAATAATATAACTTAATTTTTAATATTCAATGATACAAGAGAGAAGCAAACTAATCAATTCCCGAAGAATAGGGAGAAATAATAAATATTGTTTTTTAAAGTTTTTTCATTTAAAAATATATTAAAATAATATATTTTTAAAAAAAATTATTTCAAACATCAGTATATCAAAATAATATAAAAATATTATAAAAATATTATAAAAATTAATTTGAAATAAAAAAATTAAATTTTGATGAAAAATAAATTCAACCTCAATGTCAAACATAAACTTAATCTTCCAAACTCGTAACCTGTGAAATTCTAAACTCCGGTTCAACCAAGAAGCTTATTTCTCAACCAATTTAATGTTGAAAGATAAAATTAGAAAAATATTTAAATCTAAAAAATTTGTTAAAGTAAAAAAAATAAAAATAAAAAAATAAAGATCAAATTTGAGATAAAAATAAAATAAAATAAAATATCTAGGGATAAAATTGAAAAATAAATTCAATTAAAAAATAGCGATTACAGAATAGAGACCAAATTTGACAAATAAAAAATTTGAAGGAAAAAAAATTGAAAAAAAAATCAATTCTATAAATTATTTCAAATAAAATAAATAATAATAAGAAAATATAGATTAAATATGAAGAAAAAACAAACTGAAGGGCTGCTTTGAAAACATGGAAGTTCATGCATGAAAATCAAGGAGGAGAGAAAAAAAAGTCATCAACACCAAATCAAATATCCATATGCCACTCATGACGCTCAAGAATAAAAGGGCCACCGAGATAATTCAAACGACACCCTAGAAGCCACTATTTGGCCACCAAACAACCCTGCATGCATCACTTAAATGGCTTGACATCAACCCACGCACTGATGCGTGCAATACATCAACAACCATTTTTTCAAATAATATTTACATTTATTCAATTACAAAAATACCTCTCATTCAACTTCACAGTAACAAAAAAAAAAATCAGGATAAAAAGATGAAAAAACTCATTTAACACATATTAAAGTTTTTTTTATATTTTAATTAAGAGCAATCTAATTGCTTTACTATGCTTTTAAAAAAAAAAAAAAAACTAAATAGTGTCCATAGACTCTAGACACTAGTTCAATATTTTTTTTTGTCATGAGGAAGTAATTTTAATGTGTAAAAAATATGACAATACTCTATTATCTCTAATAATAAGGCGAAATGTTTTTGGTGAGACAAGATCACCATTTCACTATTTGACACTATTTAAACCCCTTCCGTTTTATTTTTTCTTAATATAAGCCCAACTAAAATCAATAACAATGTAGAACACATCAGCCCAAGAACCTGCGGAAGCTCAGTGGCCTTGGCAGGCTTTGCACTGCCTGAGTGTCCTGGTTCGAGCCCTCATGTGTACCCAGCACTTGAGGGTTTAACTGCTATGGTCCATCGTGGATTTGTTCCGCCCCCCTCCCGGGTTCGACCCTCTATGTGCATGCCTGTCACCCCCGCGGTGCCTTACCTGCTCCTGGGCTTGCAGGATGTCCAGTGGGCCGTGGGGAATAGTCGTGGTGCGCGTAAGCTGGCCCGGACACCCCACGTGAATAAAAAAAAAAAAAAAGAAATTGAGAAGAAACAACAAATTAAGAAGTAAAAATCCCCGCAGCAGAACAAAAGGTAGGAGTTAATTTGCTTATAGTGTTTTACCCCTTTGGAGTATGTATCCAGTTGCGGCAGTACCAAAGACACCTGCAAGCACTCCTGCAGTATTTGAGAGTCCTAATAGAACTCCCTGTAATTGAAATTTATTAGCTTACTTTTGACTAATTTCTTCAAGTTTATAGACGACTTCTACAAGGATGAAGACAGTAGTTTTTCTTTACTGATGTGGGAAAAAGACAAACAGAACAGGCCATTAGAAAACAAGTACAACCATATCTTCAATAAACAAGTAGCATAGGGGGCAAAACATTTTGAAAACCACAATTAAAGGTGATCTCCAAGTAGTCATGCGAAAGATAGAGATGACTCACAGCATAACGGGGGCCAATATCTTGGTGATTTGAATAGAGACCAGACTGTGAGAATGCATCCGATCCCTGTCGTCAACAAAGGATACCAAGAATTCATCCAGGATTTTGAAGAAATAAAAGGCCATCTAAGTTTTACAGCTTCCATCCGCTAACTAATATCATTACTGGAAGCCATAATAGCACAGTCACGTGCACATAATTGCCATATATTGGACATCTTAGAACATGTTTTAATTTATCAGCGAGTTCAAATTTTTCTTCTCCACTTATTTATACATTTTCAGCATTTTTATCTCATTCTGTCAAGAAGTTAAAATCCTAAATTTTCCATGGCCGAAGAAAATTTTTTGAGCAATGCTCAATCAAATACTACCCAAATTAACCTTGATGCCTCATCACCATACATCCTTCATGCTTCTGATAACCCAGGAACAGCGTTAGTAACCTGTCTCCTAAAAGAAGAAAATTATCCCATATGGCGTCGTGCTATGACGAATGCACTCCAAGCCAAAAGCAAATTTGGCTTCGTAGATGGATCTATTACTCGTCCATCATCTGGTTCAAAAGAAGAGTCTGCATGGATCAAATGCAATTCAATGGTCCTTTCTTGGATTTTTAATTCTCTTCATCCTACGCTACATGATAGTGTGGCATTTTTTATGACAGCAGAAGAATTATGGAAAGACTTAGAAGAACGCTTTTCACAAGGTAATGCTTCTCGAATTCATCTCAACCCAATAGCTTAAGCTGTTAGGTGAGGTCCCAAGATATGATTTATATTATTCTCTAACACACCCCCTCAAGTGAAAGCCCTTTGGGCTTAAAACTTGCACAGGCCCACATTACCTTGTGCTTAATTTTTATCAATTAAATGGGGATGGTGAGATTCGAACTCGAGACCACTTGGTCATCAAGACTCTGATACCATGTCAAGAAACCATCTCAACCCAATAGCTTAAGCTGTTAGATAAGATCCCAAGATATGATTTATATTATTCTCTAACACATTCCAAGAAAATAAAATGCAGGGGTGCCTCGCCTCCCTTACGTGGTATTTCAAGGCCTTGAAGTTTGTTTGTGCTCATGCATATGCATATAGAAAAAAATCTCTCTTTTGACTTGCCCCTTTGATCTGATGTTCATGAGATGCTTATGGTTATGCCTTTAAAAATTGATAGGAAAAGGAGAAATGGAAGATGAAAAAGAAAATCCAGCTTTGAAACACAGCACGAAAGGAGGTGGCCTGGTCTTTCCTTTCGATATTCAGACTGCTCGTAACACATCCTCATTCTAAATTAAGCTTTCACGCTCAAGTCTTCTAATTTAAACCTATATGCTTATTATTGAATCAGAGGTAAGTCCATAACAAAACCAGTCCAGGACAGTATCAAGTCATGCAAGCAGGGTGAGTTGGATAGTACAGTTCTACTATTCTTACTGAAATTACTTATACTATTCCTTCTGAAATCACTTTGCAAACAATACCTAGAAACCACCATTTTTCATCCAACAGCGAAACGGAAGGTCTTGATATCCATGTCATAGTCAGAAACAACAAATATTAAAAGATGAGTGAAACTGGTGAAGGTGGCATCAATCTAGAAAGAACCTGACTGCATGCCATGCAGAGTACAGCCATAGCAGGAGTCCTGACGTGGCTGAGTTGTGTAAGGAAGAAGGCTGGACCTAAGAACCCAATTGATTGCATGATCTGCGATAGTAACAAATTTTGAAGAGCAACCATTACTTGGCTTGAAGAAAACCAGGCAGCAGAAATTATTGCAAAAAAGTGGAATGCATGTTCTATTACCCATATCAGTACTGCTTTGAGCTGGTTAAATCTAATCAAACTGACAGCTCTCAAATTATTTACTCCATCTGATAAGAAATACCCGAAGAATCCCAAATATTTACTTTTAGTTCAGTTGTGAGTGTATATGTAAAGGTCCAATTCTACATCCACATCCTTATATTTAATCCACATAGTAAGTAAATGTTAATTTGACAAAGAAAACCACCTATAAAATTAAAGACATGTATGACCTCTCCATACTAACATTATGGGAAATCGGAAAATTTACTCCGGCAAAACCGACACAGTAGATGTATGTGGCATATCAGTTTATAGACTGCTCCTTTTATCCTCGGAATAACACATAGAATACCAATGTTCTTAGAAACTTAAAATTCTTCTCACTGTCATTGGTCAATCAGTCGGTGCCCAAAGCATATATTAATGTGATTAAAGCCTGATAGTAACTAAACATGGTTAAGAGTAAGAGCAGTATTTAATCCTTGCCTTCCGAACTGCTGTTATAGACAGACCTCTGCTCACAAGTGTGTCAGCAATCCAGCCTCCTACATTTGCAAAAACAGCCATGGTCAACCATGGCAAGACACATAATAGGCCTGACTCAGTGAGATTGAAAAATTAAACCAGATAAAGTGAAGATGAATTCAGAAAATGGCAAATATAATAAACAGAAGTCAAGTTAAGAAGGTAACCTAACCTGAGCCTATAAGAGAACCGAAATTCCGGTTCGAAATCAAGCCACCGATAGCCATTCCTTCAAATACCGCTAACTGACTAATTGACCGGGGCTATCAGAGAACTACAGCATTTGAGATCACAAAGAATGAAGGTTGGATTTTAAAAATTTAACACTGTATTTATAGTCACTCTGCTTATCAAGCCCCGGTCTTTTAGTCCGGAGAGGATAAACAGAGTGAGAGTTTTTCTCGACGATTTTTTCATTTTCAGAAAGCGGGAAAAAATCTGAGAGGTGTTTATATGCACAGAAAGGAGGACCGAGAGAATGACACGTGGCATATCATCCTCGTGAAGGAGAGGTTCCCAGTAGAAACTGCCAGAATTATTTAGATACCCCTCCATGCAAAGGAAATGGTGGTGGACTTTTGTCGGGTGAGTTTGTGAATAAGGGATGGTGAGAGGGTTGTTTTCGGAAATTTATATTAGGATACGTGTTCGGGCCGTTGTTATCGAGGGGCTAGCTACTGTTTCATCGCCAAAGTTCCTCTCACATTACCGGAAAAGGTGTCGAGGAATGAATAAAATGGAATTTTTTCTATTTTCCCATTTTAAGAAGTGAGGAAATCAACTTATAGAATCGAGAAATCTTGATTCTATTTTTAAGTGTTTCTTGTATCTATAGACTTTCCCTACGAATTGGAAAGTTAGATGAAAAAGCTTACACACTGTCAATTACGCACATGTATGAGTTGTTCAATAGAATATATTTGTTTTTATATTTTAAAAATATTTTTTAAAAAAATTAATTTTTTAATTTGTTTTAAATTAATATTTTTTGATGTTTTTAGATCATTTTGATGTGCTAATATCAAAAATAATTTTTAAAAAATAAAAAAATTTATTTTAATGTATTTTTATATAAAAAACATTTTAAAAAACAATCACAACCTTAAACATCTATGCATTTTGAAAGTTATATAAAAGATAAATTTTTGTTGAATATGTTGATTTAAAAAAAAAACAAAAACACTCAATGATACTTATTAGATTCTATCGTGTTGGTAAAATTTATAAAATCATGGATGGAATGTTCTAATAATTTTTTTAAAAAAATTTAGTGTTATTAAACACTATAAAATATTTTGTAATTTATTTTATATATCACAGCTAAATAGCATAAAATAATTTATTTTACAATAAAATATTTTATTAGTAAACGATAATGGTGGGCCTAAAAAAAGTAATGATCTAGACCAAAATGTAAAAAGTTTAAGAAAAAGGACAGGAAATAGGAAGCAACTAATTACCAAACTTACCCTTACACGTATTCATAATAACGTGAAGAAATGAAAATTTGTTTTAAACTTGAGGATGCGATTCTGGCAATATCACGAAATATACACTTTTTTTTTAAAAAAATTTATATTTTTTTAGAAGACGAGGCTAGTACGATTTAAGATTCGTGATTAATTTTTTTAATAAATACATTTCATAAAGATTAAATTTATATTCTTACTCTTATAAAAATATAGCAGTATTTTAATCATTATACTAATATTTCATTGGTAAATATCTATTATTTATGAGTTCATGAACAATTTTATTAATTTATTTATTTTTTAAAAAGTTTAATTTTAACTAAATTATCCGTACCCTTACACGTATTCATAATAGAATTCTTCGCCACACCATCCGCATTAATTGTATGATTTTTCGTTTTTATAAAAAGAAATAATTTATCAAAAGTTTATTACAAAAGAAAAAACAGGAAAACTAGTATGGGCCGACCCAAACCAATCCTAAAGGCTAAAACGGGTTCACGTGGATGCGGCGACGTTTTATCGGAACGAACGCCTTAGACGGCGACAAAGCGCGCACCTTTCACTCAGATAAATGGCAAAGTTTCGCGGTCACTATCTTAATTATTCTCCCTCCCAACCTAAAACTTACTCACTCTCTTTCTCTACCTCTCTCACGCACCCACCATTATCAATTCCGATTTGGCAGCCAACCGCCAACCGCCAAATCTGTCTCAGCGCGAAGAAATTAATTAATAATGAGTTTATTATTGAATTCCCTTTTTCTTTAAGTTAGGGTCTAGTTTATGTTGATGCAGGTTTCTGAGAGAAGTGACAGATTCATTCTTAGCTTTCTGTCTTTCCAATGTGATGGAGAAGTTGGAGGCTTGGAGCTTCGTATAGATTCTCAGAAACCTCTAAACGCAGCGTTGCATTTTATGCAGCCTTGTTGTGCTGCGACCGAGGGAGATACTTCTTTCGGATATTGTTTGCCAAATGTCAGAAGTTGATATGGCTGTAGTAAAACCTGAGGTTTGTATTATTATTTATTTATTTTTTATGTGCAATTATGTCTTTCCGTTGGCTTGGTAGTTTCTCAGTTGTAGAAAGCAGACCCTTCCCTTAACTGTTCATGGAAATGTAAATTTGGATGTTCTTTTCTGGCGGGGCGGCAACATATTTTCCTGGAATGAGGATAGTACTTGACTTTTACTATCTTACCTTTTTAAGCATTTTGTAGCTGATATTATAAAAGTGAGAAACAAGGAGTTAAAAGCGTTTGCTTTTTTTTTTTCCCTTCCCGCAACTCTCTGTAACATAGAATTTGATATTTGTTGTTGATTTGTGATCTCATGCAACTTAAATATATCTTGTTCATCTGAGCTTCTTTTGAAACCATCTGCTTGTGAAGTTAATGAGGGATTGTCTGAAGGGTTCAAATCCTGTTGCTATCCATTGTCAGATGATGAGATCGTATATCTGGATTCAAACCACGGATGGTGCAGTTCAGCAAGTGGAACAAGAAGTTGCCATGTTTTGCCCCATGATATGTCAGGAAGTAATACTAAAGGGAATGGGGTCTTCTAAGAACTATGCTATATCTCTACCACAAAGAGTTGGTACATCCATGTTTAGCCTAATTCTTGATTTCTGCAGGTTTCATCAAGTACCTGGTCGCTCTAACAAGGTTTCTTCACATTTCTGGCATTTCATATGCTGTTTGTTGGCTTTACATTCGTTTCTTGCTCTCCCTAGTTGATATCAAAAGTACTTGGTAAATGGGAAAACTTGAAACAATCATTTGCATGTTCAGGGAACTGTTCTTTTAGTTCATAAAAGCCTTAGAAAGATGAAATGGCACAGGTACAGCTTTACTTACTTTAGGCTGTTCTTTTGCATAGGAACGCAAGTCTTTTGATGAGAAGTTTGTTCGAATGGACACAAAGAGGCTTTGTGAGTTGACTTCTGCCGCTGAAAGCCTTCAGCTAAAGCCCTTGGTTGATCTTACTAGCCGCGCACTTGCACGAATCATTGAAGGGAAAACCCCTGAGGAGATACGTGAGATATTTCATTTGCCTGATGATCTAACAGAGGTGTCTGGTGCTTATAAGAACTGTGTGCAGCATGTCTTTCTCATACATCTTGTGATTTTAACTTGATTCTAATGATCTAGGAAGAGAAACTAGAGCCTTTGAAGAACACAACTGATGATCCACGGATCCGACTTCTAAATCGATTGTATGCGAAGAAGAGGAAAGAACTGAAAGAGAGAGAGAAACTAAAGGTTTTATTTTTTTCTGTCCTGACTTCGTCCCTAAGTCTTATATAATTTCATCATTCTTGTGATTGATTTGGGCCCTCCATTTGTTGCAGAATGTCGAGGCCGAAGAGGAGCATGTGGATGACCGCTCAGTTGATGACCTCTTATCATTCATCAACGGAGGAGATGGAGGTATGCTCGAGTGTTGGTCAACTGTACTTTGCACTCTTAATTCCTGAACTTTTTCTATCTTTATGATGGCTTGCTGAGGTTTGATATTATAACCCCAAGCCTGCCAGTGAATTTAAGTTCCACTAGCAAATGTTATAATGCCATGTCATAGAGGATAAAAACTAGGCAATGTCTGTTTGTATAGCATTACTCTAAAAAAAATGCAGAGGATGGGTGCTTCAATCTAGAAATTTCTAGAACTTTGTTGCATGATCATGCCATGTCATAGAGAATAAAAACTAGGAAATGTCTGTTTGTTCCTTTAATTCCTATTTGGAACTGAACGAGTAGACTTCTAGGTTCGAGAAAATCAGGGCAAGAAAAAATCTACTTTCTCCAATTATTCTTTTTTGGAACTGATGTCTGATTGTGATGATTAAAAATTACGAAGAGGATTGAGAGAGCTTGACAGGTCATGCCGAATAAAGATATATCTAGAGGTACACCTTGATAGAAATGCATGCAGCTCCTCATCAAACATTTGAGTTTTTTGGCATTGGCTTTGCTTTAATTTTTTTTGTTGATCATATAATTAAAGGGACCTGGACTTGATTGCTCATTTATATCATTCATATAATTTCTAGTTATTTGAGGATTCTTCATTGCACAGCATTGGCTTATGAATCATATTTTTGTTGAAGATTCAGTTTCATGCAACTGATAGTGAAAAGAATTTAATGACTACATAGCATTGTGCTATGTATAAATGCATTTAAAGTTTCAAATGATGAATTGTTGTTGTAAATTTCTTGACCTGTATAGAGGATCATAACAATATCGTTGACACAGAATTATGTCTGTATTTAGTGGCTTTTAGTCTTCTTTTTTTATCTACTTAATATCCTCGTGAATGCCTTATAGAGGCAAGGAATTTTTCTTCTCAGATTCCAAAGGGATGAAAACTTCCAAGAATAGAAAGAAACAACAAAAAAGAAAAGATCGGCAAAAGTGTGCCCCTGAAATGCATAAAAAGGTTGGACCTATCATGTTGCCATCCCTTATTTTTAAATGTAATGAGGTTTGGCAATAGTTAAGCTTCTGTTTTGTTACATTTTTGCAGGAGTCTAATGTTTTTAGTTCGTTATGCCATAATTCCAAGGATGATCATGAATTACAGTCCAGCCTCAGAGAGAAATTAAATTTACAAGATGCGGCAGATGTAATTTTTTCTCCCACAGTGGAGTTTGAGGATGTTGATATTGATGGCGAGATAGATCCAGCTTTAAAAGAAGAAATTGATAGGTGAGCGTGGAGGTGGGTTATTGGTGTATTTTATAGCTTATATGTACATATATGGTTATTTTTTTTTATCTTAAAAACAGGATACCTTTTTCCACATCAATTGTGATGTGAAGTTAAAAGATGATCTTCTTGTCTGCATGGTCCAGGACCGACCATTTCCATCAGTATTTCTTCATGCCTTTGATTGCATTGCTTAAAAGTAAGATGGTGCAATTTCATATTCAGTGAATGAGAATTTATGATGGCGATTATTTGGGCATTCAAATATCTATCACGATCAACACCACATGTATGATAATTGGAAGCTTCTGAACGTTCCACATCATGTTACTGGTTGAGCTTTAACTTGTGGTCATTTCCCATTGATAATACCCGTGGATTGGAAAAGAATATTACACCCTACCTTGCACTCCTTCCCCACTTGGTCTTGACCTTATTTTGTTGTATTTGATAATGATTGTATTTTTAATTAATACAAGGACATGAAGATTAATATTTTCTGCTTTGGTATCCCATAATATCGTTTCCCCAGGGAGGTTGAAGATTTTGCTCGAATACTAAATTCAGATTGGCCTGAAAGGATGCAGGAGCTTCTATCTTTGGGTCAAGAGAGGAGACCGGCACAATTATCTATTAATGGCAATGGCAATTTGAAAAGATATGGAAGTATGCCCTCTTTTCCCTGGTGGTTATAATATTGCTCTTGCATGTAATGATTTTCTTCTCTGCAATATCCTAGTCCCATGTGTATTGATAGTTGCTTGCTTCAATGCTAGAATTTGGTTTCTTACTCTTCATATAATTTGATTTGTGGGATTGGAGTTTCAAATTTTCAAACAATAGTATTTTCCTAAACTGTATTCCATTTAAATTTCCACTCCACCTTTTCATTTATGCTATATTCCTTGAGAATCTTGTCGTTTTAGTCTGCATAGCTATAAATTCTTGTCTTGACTTTGTTGTTTTGTCCAGTGACAATTGTTAGGGTTGTAACAATGTGACCTCATATAGCTTGTGAACGGATAGATAGGATAAAGCATGCCTGTTAAAATGTTTACTTGCTGTTGATTTATTAAACAATGCCAGCATTATTCCCCGAACCCTAATCCATCAGAGCCTCCATGACCACCATGCTCCTCGAAGACTCCTTAAATGATTTGTATGGATGGAGAGGACCAGATCCTGGGCAACAATGAATTCTGCAGTATGGATTCTCCCTCAGGCTGCCAGTGGTTGGAACAGTTTTGACCAGATGCTAATGCAGGTGGCTTATGGCAAGAAAAAGGATTGTAGTGTGAATTCAGATGTAAGTTTTTTTCCCTGTATCTTTTTATTTCTTTTTCTCACAAGGGAAAAGTTGAAAAGAATTGCTTGTGGTTTTTATGAGTCAATTTGTTTGTAGGGGCGCAACCTTTGTACTTTTAAAGGAATAAAAATGCAAATGCCATTCTATGAGCCATTTCTTCTCAATTGGGGGGTGTTTGTTAATTCCTGTTAAAGTAGTATTGGTTACCTTCCCCATCTGATAAAAGGTTGTCTTTTTCTTTTTTGAACTTGATGAAATTAAGAGGCACACATACCCCTTCAATGATTTGGCAGGCATTCCTCAGCTCATTATGGGTTTCGAAGCAGGTTTCAAAATTGTGGTGTGCATAGAGTGATTTAGCCTTAATTTTTTTTTTGGGTAAAATTAAAGGAATAGCAACCACATGTGATAATTGAAGATATAAGGGACAACTTTGTCTGGCATGATCTGAATCATTTAATTTCAATCTCCCTCGTATCGATTCATAAATGTAGAATAGAGAGCATTCATGGTAGGACTACCCAGGTAGGAAGCAATGATTCTTTGTCGTTCAGATTGCAAGATTTGCATCTTTTATACTGCATTGAGTTTACGCTTCATCAAATTGTACACCTAAGAGGGGATAGAATTATATGCTGGAATAAGATACTCCCAGAGTGGCCTAATTACAATGAGATTACATATACGAGGATACAATAACAAAGCAAGGTGTTGGATAAAGCAAAACGTCTAAAGGCCCTGGAACCAATGCTATATTTTCACTATATCATACGATCGAATCCAGCACGAGGCTCAGGCGCCTATGTATAAGGTGATGTTGCAAGTACAAGTTTCTGGTGAATCCGAGCTGAGATAAAAAGATCATTTGCAATTAGTCAAAACTAATTTTTCTCTAGCTTCAGTTCTCAGTCAGTTAATGGCAACAGATATTACAAGCTCTCCTACAACTTGTACAGGTAATTATGACGCGCATTTAAGACCTGTATCACTAAGATCCAGAGGGTTGAAATTGGATGTGCCGGCAGGGCCTTTCAGGCTCTCCCATTGTCCATAATGCTTTCAGATCTCCTCTTTGCTTTCCCAACGTCAAAAAGGTACCTGCATCCACGATTAAAGAATTAATACACATGTTGACAATCAAGACGAACTCAAGGGACTGCTTATCAAGGCCGTTTGCCTGGTTTTCTTTCTTTTCCCTTCCTTCTACCTTCTTTTTTTTTTCTATTTTTTGGTGAAGCAGACCAGTTAAGCATTTTACTCCAAGTTATTCCTTGATTAACTTCCAATATTCACTCTTGATTAACAAAGGCCAATGTTTGATTTAGTCAAGGAATGGTTTTGAGTAAATGCTTAGCTGGTCTTGAGCACCCTGCTCCATGGAGGAGGTGGCAATTGGATTGCTCAGGGTCCTTCAGTTCAGCAGGCAATTGCTTAGGGTCGTTTAATTTCAGCTGACCAAATACATGAATTTGCAAACCAGGGTGTGCTCATGCAAGTACCACAAGTGAAAGCTTGCAAGCAATGGCCAGTCTTGTTTCATAGTTGCCAGGAAGGGGTAATTTCAAGACTTCCACTTGGAGCGGGTGGTTGTAGAATCTTGTTTCTAACTAAAACCTCTCCACTAAAAGGGAGTTGCCCATGGGCTTCACCAATGGTTAGGTTGTGGCTACTTACCAAGGGTGAATGGAACAATGTAAAGCAAAGCTGGCTGGCCATGCCCATCCATCATGTTCAAAGCTACGTATGTTACCAGGAGACCTGCAAATTAACAAATCTTGGACAGTGAGGATGGTGGCTATGAATTACAAAAATATAAAATACCCACAAATTCACAAGCAACATTCGTTTTGATATACTGCTTCAAATAAATTTGTATCCTATAAATCACTCTTTAGTTTTTCAAACTATACAACCTATTCTAATAGAATTTATACTGGCAAATACTTAACTGGATATTGACCTTGATCTCTCGAAGGAGCCTTAATCTCTGATAGTAGATAGTGCAGAAATATATGAACATCTTGTCTTTTTATTCAGGGTGCAAAAATACATCATACTTCTTGAAACACCTCTGAAGCATGAAAACTGTTTGCAAGTGCCTCTATATGCTTCAACAAATGCATGCGTAGCTTTTATTGACCTTCAGTGCTGATCAAAATTTATTGTGTGCGTGTGTATCAGCCATGGAATTCAATGTCATTTTTCTTTATTTCCTCCTCATAAGTAGAATTGAATGCAATTCTATAATTCCCTAAAATTCTTTTGACAGGTGGCCAATATGGCTCATATATGCATCCCAATGATGATTTCTATCAGTTGCTTTTAACTATCAGCTTTCCATGCTTGAGTAACACATATGATGAGCTAAAATTTTATGAACAACAATGGTGTGAAAGCTTTGGCACACCTAAACCATAAGCAGTCATTGCCCACAAGAAGTATCCTGCTCGAAGATTCTTCTTCGCAAGCCAGTCATACCTGCAAAATGACCAGAAATGTTGAACTTGTAAACAGTTAAAACATCATATCAAATCCCAGTCTTTGTGGAACATATCGAAGTAAAAATATCCACAAGTATGATGACAAGAAAAGGCCAAATAAATAGTTCATGGTCCAAGCATCCTAGCCTATTCCAATTCTCATTTGGCTTGTTTGACACTCATAATTTCAAGGCTTTACAACTCCAGATAAAAAGAAGAAAGTACGGACAATTCCAATTAAAGAATCAGTGTTCTGCATAATCATGGCTATGTCATTCTAAACAATTATCAATTCCATGCCCATTATAGATAAACCAAAAAGGCATGACATGAAGGAAGCTGACCGTAATGATAGGTTTTTTTTTTTTTGAAGTGGATTACTTGCATTTTCAAGGGAATTAAGGGAAACTGTCATTAACCAAGTTAGTTACATGGCTTAAGATTCAAACCTTAATGAAAAAGCTACAAGCAATCCTGGTAAGATGATGTCACCAAACCCAATTATGCTATAGCCACCCCAAGGATCAAACATCCGTGGGATTTTCAGTAGCATCGGTATACCATCCTCTCCACTCTTATCACCACGAGCCACCTGTGGGAAGAGGAAAGAAATGAAGATTTGCGTTTTCCATTAATAGATGTAAATTCATCATAGGACCACAACTTACCACAATCATAACACTCTCCTTGAACAACCATTTCGAAACAAAAACCCAGAAGATGTCATACAAGAAGGCACAACTTAGAAGAATTGTTCCAACCTGAACATGATAAAAAAAATTTAACCAAAAGAAAAGAATATACATCAAAATCAGCATCTTGAATAATGTAACCGTAGTAGTTAAAATGCATTTCTCACTATTTTTTATCAAGTACAACAAGATCTTCTAGCATAATGTACTTTGTATTAGCTAATAATTTATATGCCATCAAATTCTTTGTATCATGGATTTTTAATTTGACCAAGATTTTAATGGAATATGACCTCTTGCAAATTATAGCCCTAAGTTGAAGACAGATGTGAAAAAGATTAAAAGCAAGTTTCCAAAGAAACTAACAAATATCGTTACAACAGCCACAAACTCAAACCTAGATAATCTTGAAAGGCTAACAATGAAAACAAAAAAGGGTAACGCTAGAACTGTGCAATGGAAAAATAAACAACTAAAGAATGGATTCTCTCATGATCACCTTGAGATTTGGCACACGAACGATCTGAAGAACTGTAATGATCAGAGCAATACCCTGGTTCATGTAGGAAAAAAGAGAAATATTAGAGGGCCTCTTCCAATCAATTTGCACTGACATGGAGAACGTGATAAAGAAAAGATAAACAAATTAAGCACTTGAAGTGACAACGACAAACAAACTAAATCGGTTGGAAATCTTTCCATAATGATGGAAGTGTTGTATCTTTAATTACCTCAAGTTAGTTTTTCACTGGTAAAATCTGATATTTAACTACAAATTCCACACGTGCTTCCATATTTAGTTAACATCAATATGCAAGTAATGTAATCAGAGTGTGCCCGATTTAGATATGATATTTCCCTTTCACCTTTCCAACTAAAAACTGTGATTAATAATAGTAGAGAGATTATTGGCTTGATGACGGTGGAGTGCTGGAGCTATTTAAGAGAGGGGAAACAAACATCATATTTTCCATATATGAGAGTAATGATAAAACTGTAGGCAGTCAAGTGGTTGTGTTCTATGGTCTGAAACTTCCAAACTATGTACATATGAAGAGAACTGAAGCTAGAAGAGCAGGGAAAAAACAAAAATTGTCTTACAAGGATATCTTGACCTATCCAGGCAAAGGAGATAGAGCGGAAAACTGCCCAAACAACAGCAAATGCTATGCAGAAAGGAGAGACTGCCAGTGTTAGATACGAGACAGCTCCAAAGAAGGGAACTTTAACAAATGATTCCCCCGCAGGTTGAAACCATCTGAAACTATATTTGTTAGGTGTCAGTTGCACATTCTACACGAGCTTTGAAAAAAGATGGAATTTAACAAGTGTAGTAAAAGACAAGAATGGAAGAATAAATAACAAAAGAACACAAGTAATGTTGCCGAATGAGGATAACATAATTCTTATACTGTAGGTACTGAAAGAAATAAAAGATCCCAATTTCATTGTTCTGCTCACATCTAATGTTGCATAAGGCAGTTGCCAATTTTTTTCTTTCTTTCTTTTCAAAAAAATGCATGATAATTGCATATGGTCCTCTGACTAATTTTATCAAGAATGAATAAAAATAGTGGCAAGTTAACACTGTAGGGTTGTCACGCAGATAATCATCTTTTTAGAATCAACATGGACAATTGTTTGAGGTACAATAAAATGAGCTCTTAAGAAAACAGTCCAAGACTTGGAAAGATCAATGCTGTTTCATTTTTTCATATAACAGTTCCCTCATTAAATAAATAAGAGAGAAAGCAATAGTAATAGGAAAGCTAAAAACAAAGTGCCAACATAATCAGGCAGTACAGGAAAATAAAAAAAATGTTTGAAGAAGTTATGCTTCTTGTCCCTATCACACGTAAAAATTCACAACACACAAACAATTATGTTGGGAGTTCAAATGCCGAAAAAGGGAAAAAAATACACATACCATGATAACAAAGCAGCCAAGCAAGTTTGCAAGCCCTATAAACATGAAGAGATTTCAAGGTTCAACATTCACAGTAAAATGAATCGACAATTTCAAGAAATGTTTGAAAGATGTATGGGAACTTGGGCACTTAGAATTGGCCCTTGTTTCACCAATACATTGATTATTTGATGTTTGAAAAGGAAATAAGACAGGCATTGAGGAATAATTTTTCACTGACATTTTTTGTGTCAGTTCCCCTTTGTGAAAAATTGAATTGCTTTCCAGCAGTTCGAAATAACAGCACCATATGGATTGGTTTTATTAGAACATGATGTTTTCAACTCATAGAGTCCTACAATTTGATGCCTCACTAACTGGAAATCATGGAAACCTTAGATCAAATGTGTTTCTCTGAACACTATACATGGATTCTAGTACTGAATATAGATAAAAAGGTGTAATGACAAAGCAACTTCCAAAGAACTAATGCCCATAACAAATGTATCGTGTAGAATAGTAGTGTATCAAAGGCTTGAAAAGTTGAAAAAAAGATAGAACAAAAAGAGATAGTCGCAACCAATTTAGACCTAAATTTCAGTGACAAGCATAAACTAAAAGGACCACATGTGAAACCAGTAAAAAATAATCATGACAGCAAGCAAGTGTGATGACAAAATTTGGTTAGACCTTTGGAAAGATCTCGGATGAATACACAGGTTTAAAAAGGAGTAGCATAGTTCTAGAAAAGACTGATTGGAACTTCCAGCAAAAGCCTGAAATAAAGGATGGCACCTTATAAATTTGAGAATCCTCAAATTATTTTACAAATGCATGTCTGTGTCTCCATTAAAAAAAAGAAGAAGTAAAGATGGCAGGTACATTAATAAAAAGGAATTGAGCATCAAAATATAGAAGACCCACCTCCACTCCCCCAATGCAAAACAGAACCACCAGAACCTCGATAAACCAGTACGACATAAGTTTGTAAAGCATAACTAAGAAACAAGAAGCGATCACAACGAAGAGAATTGCAGATGTCGTGTTGATGTTAACAATACCACTGGAACGGACACCATCCATATGAATCAATTCATCCAAACCATCCTGCAAGCGCAATGTCAACCACATATCACTTGAAAAAAATCAGGGATCTAATTCACCAAGGATCACACTTGACAGGAATTGCAAAAATTTAGCTGTCTAGATGCCCAAAATGACCTTCAATAGCTTATCCTGCTCTATAGCAGCTTCTCTTGCACTCCATGCAGACCAGTAAGAGGCACATAAAATGGTACCGACAGCCATAAGCCATAAGAACACTTCTGCAACATCCACCACTGGACGTCGTGGTGAGTATAGCTGCACTTTAACTGGAAAGGAACATATGGAAGTGAAAACAAATGAATACCCCCATTCAAATGAAAGCCAAGGTTTCATGTTTAGGTTTTATAATGATACAACCATTTCACGTACAATTGCATCCAAAGAAATGAAAAGGCATATCCAAATGTGCCACTGATATAAGGGAATGAGGGAATACATTACTATAGAGAAATGCAAACCTGATGAGCTGCTCGTCAAATATTTTTCCAAGCTTGCACCAGCATCTTGTGGGAGCATGACAGAAGCAATGCCAATCTTTACATCAGTTTCATTGACTTCACAAACCATCTTGAACAGTTCTACAGAAAAAAAAGTTCCAAGAGTAAACCATGAAACCAAAAATGCAAATATAATCAGCATCAACTTTTGTTCATTAAGAAGCCATGGTAATGGTGAATTCACCAATTTACTTTGGTGACACTCCTCACAAAATATTTACATTTTTGAAGAAAAGAAATCAGCTTCTGATGTTTCTAATATGATAACAGCTGTACAGTTCCACACAAACTCCTGTATATTGAAGGGAGTTGATGAGACATTTCAGAGGAAATAAATTTCTTCTAAGAGTATTAGTTTTATAGAGCCAAAAGCAGCAGAGAATAAATGCATTTTTGGCAGTAGCACAAACGAACAGATATCAAGAACAACAGCACCAGCAAGGATATAGATACCCTGTTGAGAGAGAAAGAGAAAGAAAGCAACGACATTTATATGCATCAACATAAACAGAACATGATGAGTTAGACAGATCAGTTATTTCAGTCTTAAGCTCCAGGAGATCTTATTCATAGCAGCATATTGGCATGCATGTCAATTGAGAGGATTTTGAACAGATACAATCACAAAGATGACAAAATGTTACACGCAAATACCTGTCCGGTTGTTTATGATGAGAATAGCTGAAGCACCAGCATCTTCGGCAACATTTGCCTTTGTTGTGAAGCTACAGTTACCTCGGTGCGCCAATATGATCTCCCCTGAAAGCTACCAGGCAGCGAGAAAGTCCAATTTATAAGAAAATGAATAGAAGAACAACATTTTGTGTAATTAATTAAACCTGAGCAAGAAGAACTGTACAAATAGATAAAAAATAAAAAAAAATAAACCTTATTTTTGGGTTTGCTACAACAATCAGGAGGGTCAGCCAGGGCAAGTATAAATAAATTAGCATGTTTTTCCTTCGATTCCAAAGTGAGACCAAAACGAGCACCGACACCAACATACTCAATGTCTTCTACGCCATTAATCCAAGTTGGTACTTTGACCTATAAAATAAAATTCAATAAGAAATAACGTCCAACAACATTGCCTTAAAATCCCACAAAATTTTTAATTCCTAAATTCAATATTAAATAAGCCAAAAAAAATGCTTGTCAAAATTAATTTTTTTAGATAACAAAATATCTCATTAATTAAAACAAGAACCATACAGAAATAACTAAGAAACAGGGCAGAACAAAACTGTGATAAAATTAATATTAAAATTAAATTAACAAAATAAATTAAAATATTTATTTCCAAATTATTTCTTGATATTCAAACAGAAAAAGGTGGGAAGCATATAAAGCGGATATCCTCTGAAACTCTACTGTTACTGTTTTTAAAAAATCAATAAAAAACTCAAGTTTACACAATTTCCATGATTTTCTCAGCAGCCAATATAAAGCGGATATCCTCTGAAACTACTGTTACTGTTTTTAAAAAATCAATAAAACACTCAAGTTTACACAATTTCCATGATTTTCTCAGCAGCCAAACAGAAACCAAGAGAGAGAAAAAAAGAATTAAATTAAAACAAAACACTTCAGAAAATTGAACTAAACAATTCAATTCAAGCGAAGCTAAACAAAGTAACTACTACTTCGCATAAAAAAATGAAACTAATTCATCACAAAAATCAACCACAGAAAAGCAAACAGTTTCCTCCAGTTTCCTTTCATCTCTTCAATTTTTCAGCATCCAAACAGAAATCAACAAAAAAAAATTGAAAAAAAATCTTCGAAGTGAAGTTAGGGATTTTTCTTTGAAGCTTTACCAGAACGAAGTTATTTTCACAGCCAGGCCGCTTAGGAGCGACGTCGTCGTGGTGAACTATATCACCGGCTGATCCCAAACAAAAGCTTGAAGCTAGCAAAGCTATTAACAGATATACCTTTTTATAAGTATCCATTTTAAACTACATAATTTGAAGTGTTTTTTTAGGGTTTCAGCGGAGAAAGGGAGGAGAAGGAGGAGGTGTGAAAGCGCAGAGAGAGAGAGAGAGAGAGCTTGAATTCTCCTTGTCGTTTTAGGAGGGAGACATTATAAAACGCCGTGTGGTAACCGTTATTGAGCTGGTAATGCTTATTGTTTTTTTTTTTCTTTTAGTTGGTGGGTATAATGAAACGCATTGCTAAGAGCGTGTCAGCCACGATCCTGAAATTTCATAATATCATTAGCGGTTTTTTCCTTGGGGTGTTGAAAGTATGGTTGAGGTTGTTTTTTAAAGTATTTTTTATTTTAAAATGTATTAAAATAATATTTTTTTTAATTTTTAAAAATTATTTTTGACATCAGCACATCAAAATGATCTGAAAACACTAAAAAAATATTAATTTGAAGCAAAGAAAAAAATAAAAAATATTTAATTTTTTCAAAAACGTTTTTGAAACACAAAAACAAACAGGAGGACATAGTTTTGGAGCTAATGTAGCTTGTATAAATTGAATAGTTTATCATACATTTACTGCCTAAATTATTTTTTCCTGTTCAAATATCCTTAATGTTATTTTTTATTTAGTGCATGAATTCTTAAATATCTCTTTATTTAAATATATGTTAATATAATTATTAAATTAATGCTTAATTAAAAAAAATAAAGATTCATACATTTAATATATAAAAAAGTAGAGACATTTAAATAGAAAAATAAAAAAATGCACACCAATATATAGTATTATAGACTAGAAACAATCTACTATTTAATTACTAATAATTAGTTCAAAGCTAATTTGATTCATTGTTGAATTGAAAAAATAATATTACATCCATGTGCAGTAGAAGTCTATATAATATTTAAATACTATTATTTTCACTTCACATAATTCTATTTATTAACACTATTAAGGTCCCTTGTATCAATAATGACTATGATATCAAATAATGCTTAATACTGTTAATTAGACCAAAGGGAGAGAAATCATAATATAATTATTCACTACAATTAAATCCATAAAAGTGATTGGGTGAGAAAGAATTCATATTTTAAGATCATTCCAAAAAAAAAAAGTTTATGGATTTATAAGATCTCTTTTCACTAAAAATATTTACTTTACCAATCATGTCACAACAAAATAGTGACATGCCACCATGATGGTTTCACCCATCATTTTAAATTTATCCCGGTAATCAACTCAGTTTAAGACTCGAGTTATAGATTTAATAAGGTTATTGAGTTATTCTAAGTCAACTTCTGATTTTTTTATAAAATAAAATGATATTATTTTTGAAAAAAAAATAGTTAATATGTTGAATAAATTAGATTTTTAATTAAATTTCCTGAGATTTTCCTTTCTTTTATTTTTTTTCAAATCTCATTTAATTCTAGTTTCAAATTAAATAAATTCTAAATCAACCTGTGAAGCTGAGGCTGTTTTTAAAATATGATTTCACCTATTAACGGAAAGGCGGTGATAAAAAGCAAAGCGCGTGGGACAGTATTTTTCATCTTCAATCAAAGGTCACCGCCGGGAACTGTGCGAAGAGATTGAGAGTACCGTATAGGCAGACAGTACGGATAGGACGGCTGGATTAAATTATAATCTGATTCTTATCTTCTGTGTTCAAATCCACCTAAATCCACCTAAGCCTATACACGTTGCAAATAACTATTGCGTTGTGAGTGACATTTTTAACCCTTTAATGGCAGTGTACCAATATTCTCGGAGCACGTATTATGGTTGCTGGATCTGAAAGGAGTGGTCAGTCCATAGATTTTTCGGGAGGCAATACGGCACTAGGGCAAAGAAAGGGGGTCCCCCACATGTCTGGTCAGCTCACTACAGGAGGAATCACACGTGGGCTTCATTAATTTCAATACACCCTTGTATCTGGAGATTAGTTCTGGTGAGCTTGTACGGATATAATTTTAAAATTGTAATTTTTTTTAATTATTATAGTAAATTTAAATTTACCAGAATAATATCATTTTTAAAAAAATTAATGAGATAATATAGTTGATATTGATGATAATAAAATCATGCCTTCTATTCCTGAATTTGAAGATGCTTATAAGTCTAGTTTTATTATTTTTAATAATTAGATACTTAGTCATATATGTATGTTAGGAGGGTCTGAGTTAGAGGTTGGATAAATATTCAGTAGTAAAAATGAACTGATTAATGCAGTTAAATAATGACACATTGTAAATTCACTCGAATACCGAGTCCAACAATCAAACTCAATATTTATTCATTTACAATTTATGCAAGCACCTGAATATAAGTAATATTCTTGTGGGGATACCATTAAAAGTCGGATTCATTTGAGATGAAAAAGGTAAAAGAGTTGATCACATGTGTTTCAACTTTTGTCAAAGAAGATCATCATCAATTTGATGCAAATTTTTATTGTCAATGCTATATGAACCCTTGTGGTGAATAAGTTTTCAATGATGGTCGTAAGCGTACAAGATAAAATAAATTGCATTACAAATATAAAATTTCATATGACAACGTATGAGTTGCAAAACAGAAGGTCATTGAGCATCCTTTTGGTTCACATGAGAAATCTTTTGAAAAATTACGAAGGTTGTTGTCGACAATAAAAGAATCAAATCCTGGAACAATTGTTGAATGGACGTGCAAAGGGAATCTTGATGATAGTACAATGATTTTTGGGAGAATGTTTTGGTCATTTGGATCTTGTGTTGAAAGTTTCGAATACTGTAAACCACTCATCAGTGTTGATGACACACCTTTGCATGAGCGATATGATGAGAAGTTATTAATTGCAGTTACTTTTGATGCAAATATTGGGTTATTTCCTTTGGCTTTTGCAATTATTAATAAAAAAAATAATTATAATTAGAGATGATTTTTGCTTTGCTTACAAAGATATGTTACTGGTGATAGACCATGTATATGTATAATATCATATAGATATTAACTCGATTTTATAAGTATTTTTATTTGTATTATCTTTGATTGTTTTTAATAAACAAGTTCAGTGGACACAAATAAGTAAATTATCTTGAACTACGTCAATCTCTCATTTTTCCCACTTTCTCTTTTAGTTATTATTAACAACTTTTTTTTATTTATTTGCATAGATTATTATTGGATGTTTGGATAAACTTTTTGATTCACAATTATAATTTTTTTATGTAAAGAAACATATCAAAATAGCCTTTATACTCAAGTGTTTTTTCTTTTTTTAAAAAAATTATTAACCACTGTGGAGTGCCTATCAAATCAAATTTTTATTTCCATCTAATTACTTTTTGTTCCCTTGTTTTTTTAGATTTTTTTTTCATGGATTCATCTTTTGAACATTTGATTTATTGGCAATTTGACTTCATACGATCTTATCATTTTACAAATATTTTTTTCATGAAAAAAATATTGGTTTGGTAATTATTTTAAATTTCTTTTCTATGAGTCTATCATTATCTCATAATTCAGGTCACCAGTTTTGCATGTTATTTTTTAATATAAAGCTTTTTAGGATGGTTTTGTTTGTGTTTGATTTTTCAAGAAACTAGTCTAATTCATTTATAATTATTTTTTGATTTATATAAACAAAGTTTATTTTTTAAAATAAAAAATATTTACTTTAAATTAACATTGTCGATTTGTTCGACCTTGCATAATTTTTATAGAACATGAGTTTATTCAGTCATTTCTGTTTGTATTTATCTTTTAGGTCATGAGTTTTTTAAGATGTGAATTTATCTTTTATTGATTTAAGTAAACAAGTTTAGTGAACACAATCGAGTGAATGTCTCATTTTGTGTGATTGAATATCTTGATCTGCATTCATTTCTTAATTTTTTCAATTTCTCTTTTAGTTATTGTTAACAATTTTTTTTCATTTATTTACATAAATGGTTATCGATTTATTTAGTTAGATGCTTGCATTGTCTTTTCAATTTACACTTTAAATTTTGTTATGTTAAAAAACACATTAAAGCAGCATATATACCCGATATTTTTTTGAAAAGAAGACCCTCGGCTTAGCGTGGGTTAAATGACTAGTTTTTAATGCTAGGTGGGCATGTTAAAATTACATATCCAATGTGTTGGTAGTGTGTTTGAAAATAATCCAACACATGTGTTGGCATTTCATCGGAGCAAGCTATACAAAAAACATGTTATTCATGTATTTTTTGAACCATTTGTTTAATAAAAGACGTTACACTTCATCAAATTATTGTTGTTTAATATTTAAAAAAACTAATATTATACAAGTTATGTGGACGCCTTATTCATAGGAAAGATTGGCAGTTGCTTTGGTTGTTTGCACTAACAGGATGGACATGTAGACATCAGTGGTCCTACTATTTATTTTTTGAGATTGTCGAGGTACATTGCCCAGACCAGGTAATATGACAGTTCAGCTACAGACAACATATTCCAGTCGACATCGACATGAGTGATGCATTACATGCCATAACTTGTCAAGATAAAAATGATGATTATAACTGGTTAAGCCGACAAAGAGCATATATTTTATAGTGGGATGCACGAAGGAATGAGATATTTACAGAGATGTATCTCATGATTATAGAAGAGTAGTGTATGATTTGGTATATGAGTATCACACTTTGGGTCATTACTTTGAATCCCATCCAGGTTCCTCTACCTGGATACATGCAGTACGAGCAATATACCCAACGAATTCAAAATCTCATAAGTAATCAAATCTTTTTGTAATTATGAAATGCTAAACGTTGGGTTTTATGTATTGATTTTTTAATTTAACATTAATATTTTATTAAGATTAAGTTGATTTCTTACTACGGGAAGGTCGAAAGATCGTATCTTATCTTTGTAATACTAACAAAAAAAGAAGTTCACATTGTTGCATTCCAATGGCTAAATATTTGCCGCACTAAAGTCGATATATTTAGAGAGAGGTTAACTCTTGATGATGTCGTTGCAGAGGATGAGGCCACTTAGGCAAGTACAGGAACTGAATCCAATTATGCTTCTAATGAGCTTAGATCATCCAGTAAATTTTTTTATTTTTTTAAAATTAGTTTTGATATAGTAAATTATTTTGATTTGAAAACATAAAAATTATATTAATTTAAAATAAAATTTGAAAGTACTTTTCAACCGCAGTGTCAATTATACTGTTAAGGTATTGATATCCTACGAGTTGTATGAAGATTTTTTTTTTAAATTAAAAAAACTATTTAGGCTGTGAAAATTCAATGATATTATCAGTATACTCGGTCTACCTTAAATGAATTAACAAAGAAGGAATGAATCATGAAAAAAAGAGTAGCTGAGAGATGTCTGCACCATAAAAAACTTCGTTCACCAAAACCCACCAAGAAAAAAATGAGAGGCGCTTTCCACAAAATGATAATTCTCGGAACCAAAACCAATTTATTATTTCTTACCTTGAACACCTATAAGATATAATAAAAACCCAATTAAACTCTCTTTTTCTCCTAAAGTAATCCAAAAAATCAGTGTAAAAACTAAAACTCAATTCAAATATCAAAAACTTCTCGACATCATATTTAATTTTTCATGGAAGTTGAAGGCAAAAAAAAATCCAAATAGAACTCTTTTTCTTGGAAGGAAATCATTAAAATCAAAATATATTGATCTTTTTCATGGTAGAATCAATCAATTCCAACTTATAATTTTTTTTGTGCGTAAATTAAAAATTGAATTATAACTCTTGGGAATATATATCTTCCATTAATTTGTCACACTTGATCCCTGAGATGATAGACTAGTTTGGTCCTCCATTCTGTATTTGTAAGGAGCTGCTGCACCACACGACCTGCGGATCAGTGTTTAGCTCCACAACACGAAATCAAGTCTCCAGTCCCAAGTAATCTTACTGTTAGTTTTGATTCCCAATCAGTAAATCAAACTTGGGAGCAAGAAATAATTGTCAGAGTGCAGTAGGGTCGAAAGGAAGCATGGCTTCGCGTTCAACTTAATTAACTATCCCATTGAGGAAAAACAAGAGGTCAGACGAGTGGCATGCACGGGTACAAGGCAGAAACCCACAGCAACATGAGACATACTTACCCACAGCAACCTCCATTGCACTCAGGAGGGGTGCTTGTCTAAGGTCTCCCCAAGCGGGAGAGCCTACGTTATAATTTGTGGTAGAGGGGGCTGCGCAAGTCGCCGCCCCTGCCCAATTCTAGTTACAGAAGCTGAGCTTGGTCCTGGTTTACGGCCAGTTATTGAAAGATGCCCTTAATTGGTTGCAGAGTAAGGTCACCGCTTGAGTCAATCGCTCTTGTTTGCATCCTATTCCTATCTGCTAAACATGTATATGATTTTCAACCCTCCTCCTCCTCCTCCTCGTCATCATCATCACTATGGTACTCTTCAAAACCTCTTCTTTTCGCTGATAACTTTCCGTTTTTCTCCAAATCCTTGAACATTCTATCCTCCTCCTTAAAATTCCACTTAAACTTCTTTTACCTCTCCTTTTCATTCCTACAAGCAATTCTTGAGGAAATTTACTTTTCTTGAGCTCCAAGTAATCTGAAAGCTGGCGCTTCTTTGATGGCTTTATTCCAAACCTATCAGAAAACCTTTCGTTTTGGAAGCCTTTTAGATGTCATTCTCTCCTGAGTTTTCTTGCAGATAGTGTGGAGAACTTTTCCAAAATTCTGTAAAGCTGACATCTTAGCGAGCCAGAAATCTTTGTTGTACTACTTTTTTCTTAGTATCTGTTTCAAAAAGAGAATCTGGCAGGTCCGGTAAGACGCAATTATATATCATCTGGGAAAAGAACTGATGGCTTCTGGTTCTGGGGTAACTTGCTTGGATGGAAGTGCCCACCGTAACCACGGCCACGCCAGGACATTGGGCGGTGGAGATTTGGGAAAATCTGAGAAACGGGATGGATAGCGTGGATGCTTGGGAGATAGGGTTTTAGGGGTTTCTCTTTTTAACTGTGCAACTGGTGCTCAAATACTGAGGTGATTGCACAAAAAATTTCTCTGCTTGTCTTGTACTAATTCTCTTACTTGTACATGGTAGTTGGTACAGTAAAATATGAAAAAATTTATTTTATTTGATAAATTTATATATTTTAAAAAATAATTAAATATTATTTTTTATTTTAATTTATATTGAATATTAAAATTAATAATATTATAATAACTCTAGTTATGAAATCCAGAATGACTCAGCGGGTTAATCTGAGATCTGAAAGACTTAGAGCCTGAACTAGTTCAAGTTTTAAAAAAAATATAGGAATATTGATTAGACCCGATCCTATAAAAAATCTAGGTCAACTCGTGACATAAGATAAAACAGGTATTTCTGAATTTTTGTGGTCAAAATAAAGTTGCTTTTATTGTTATTTTTATCTAGGTCAACTCGAGTTGAGTTTTAAAAATATGTTAATAAATGTTTTTGTTTTTATCTTTATCTAGGTGAACTCAGGTTAACCCTTTCAACCCATGACCCTAATCTTGCATCGAGTTGACCTTCTAATAATGTTTTAAAACTATAATAATAACTATTTTTATCCTTATGTTGACCTAAATCAACTCAAATCAACCCTCACAACCCGTAACTTAGGCCTTGTCCCGAGTCGATCCTCGAGTCATGTTTTAAAATTATGATAATAACTATTTTTATGTTTACATTAATCCAACTCAACCAAGGTTGACCCTCCCAACCCGTGTTCTAAGTCTTGCCCAGAGTCGAGTTTTAAAACTATGATAATAATTATTTTTATTTTTATATTGACTTGAGTTAACAATCGACCCAACTCAAAACTTACACCTGTTTTATACCAATTTTTTACATTAAATTTTAAAATTATAATGATAATCATTTTTAAAGCAAGAATAACCTTCTCTATTCAAGATTTAGAGACCTGGACTTGTCCCTAATGAACCCCTAAATTAAGTCACCATTCATCAATCAAATTGACCCAGGTAAAACCTATCAAAAGCCTGTTATTTTTTTTTATATATATAATCTTTTCCTCGTTTTGATCCTTTTATAATGTTTTTGATTTTACATGAAAGATAGTAGTCATTGCATAAATAAGAAGCCTTTTGTCAAGAATTGAACAAACTTGTGGTACCTTTTTTTCCCACTAAAACCACCTAGCTTGAACAAGAAAAAAATTAATTTTTATCTTGTAAAATCCAAGTCCATCTTTATACAGCACACCAAACACACGTTAGGAACTTAAAATCCATTAAAGAAACTACCAAGAAAAGAAAGGACATGGAGGACTTAGAAGGCAATAAATGAAACTAATATTTTGAGGGTCCAGCATCATCAATGGGAACTTCAAACATAACCGACTGCAAAGTCGTAGCTTAGGGATAGCCATGTCTCTGAATATAGAATGAAGGCATTTTAATGCTGTTGTAGCCACTCCTGAATTACAGAACGAAGAGCATGGTTAGGGATAAGTTCAAAGCGTTCAAGCTCCAGGTTTGTCATTGGTGATGTATCATGGCCGCTCTCCAGCCAGCCTCTCAAAGCCTCTGCTTCATAAGTAAATCCATCTGCCGCAATGTGAGGATCTTGCATAACTTCCTGCAAACATTTGCAACGTTAAGATAGAAGAGTGAGAGAGAGAGAGAGACATGCACTTAAGAAAGAAGAAACTTTCTGGAATTTCATGGACTTGGGAGGATTAAGTCCCAACAGATGAGCACCCCATTGATGCTAATGAAATATTAAAAGTAATGGAATTGCCTGTAAAATGGGACAGATGAAATAAGGCGGAGGCGTTTGACATTGTAGAGAACCAAACTGGAATCTTGATAAGGGCCCACAAGAATCTCTCATTGGTTCTAGCACACTCCACACTTCTGAGGCAAGGTCAGGGCGGCTGCTTCGTTCCATTTGACAGCATTTCAAAGCCAGACGAGCCAATTGCATGGCTTGCACAAATGGCCAATCCCCAGCTAAGGGATCTATCAAGGAGGTCAGATTTTCCTCATCTATCACATCTCTGATTTCCTTTACCAGGCCAAATTCTGGTCTCCCAGTCAACAACTGTAAGAGTATGATTCCAAATGCGTAAGTGTCTGACTTGGGAGACAACTCTCCTGTTGTAAGAAAATGAGGATCCAGGTAGAGAAAGGTGCCCTCTGGATCAGTTTTGTGATATTGCGTGATGTTTCTTGTGTTGTGATCAGCTAGACAGATTCCAAACTCACTGAGTTTACATGAGAGATTGGCATCAAGGAGTACATTTCCAGGTTTTAAATCACCATGCACAATGCTTGTAGGAGTACTGGAATGAAGAAATATTAGGGCAGAGCATAACTCAGTGGCTATGCGTATTCGGACTTGCCATGACAATGGTGGAGTGTTGCCTTCACAATTGAGGCGGTCTTCAAGGTTTCCGTTTGGAAGATATTCATAGATTAGAGCACAAGCTTCAGAGCAGGCTCCGATGAGAGTGACCAGGTGTGGATGCCTCAACTTACTCAATACATCAACCTGAACAAAACAACAGATCAAATTTTGCTTTATTATTTCCAAATCTTTCTATGCTAAATTCCTAGACAATGAAGTACTAGCAAACATGCATCTGTTCAACGCCTGCAGAAGATAAATCATCAGGATAAAATAATTAATGGACAGCCTGGAACTTAGAGATATCTTTTTCCAGCTTCTTCCTTGTTTCTGCCCAATAGTCTGATCAAAACATTAGTGTTAACATAAAGCTCCAATTCAGAAAAAATGTCCCCATAAATTTGTTTTACACAGATACCATGAGGAGGTTTATGATTGCCAGACCACAACCTAAGGAGCCGTAAAGAACCATAGGTAAATGGTAGCCTGTCATTTTCCAAATATGTTCGAATAAAAAAGCCCAATACATAGGTATATCAGAAATAATTTTGGTAACTTCTTGCATGATAAAGAAACAGACCATTCCGGTAAATACCATAGCGCATTAATCTCGAGAATTCTTACCTCCTGTTTAAACACAGCATGCCCCTGCATGCTTTCTGGGTTCAGCATTTTTATAGCTACTGGGGTATGACGAAGGAAACCTTTATAAATGTTCCCGTACCCACCTTCTCCGATCTTTACTGATGGGTCAAAATTGCGAGATGCTTCCTCAATCTCTGACAAAGAGAAGATAGAAAGAAGCTGATGAATATGCATGCTCGAGGCATCTTCTGCTTGCTTTTTTGAAAGTTCCTTAACTAACTCATCTCTTTCTTCCTCATATTCCTTACACTGTTCTGCATAAGCAAGTACTTCGTCACCCAACTCTTTTATCTTATTATCAAATTTTGAACGATCAGTCTCCCACAATAATCTCTGATCAATGGCAACCAAATGTGTTTCATCTCGTTGGTCCTTCGTTCTTCCATGCTCTTGTTTTTCTTTTACTAGTGCTTCCTCGGTTTCTTTCCTGTGCCTTAACTCCTCGGCATACAGGCTTCCCAATACTTTGGCCTGAAACAACATTATTAGAGGTCTGAATAAGACCACAAAGGTTATACAAGCTTCTGTTTCGAGTTTGCCGGTCCTTCAATTCATAGGGACAACACAAGTTTTTGCAAATCGCATGGGCTGAATTGTTTCGTTAACTAACATATATATGCAGTAGAAAGAAGTTTTGAATAACTCCTAATAACAAGCATTTTTCAGTTGATTTTATCCACCATTTATATGTAACGGTGGTTGGGTGGTGGCACTTCTGATAAAACAAGTATGTTGCTTGTTAAGAGGTGAACATTACGCTCTTGTTTGTCGTGCATAAAATAATCATCTCAATTAAAGAGGAGAAAAACTGCTTTAGAACAAAGAAATTACCTTACGAAGAGCTTTGATGGAAGTCTTTTCAGCTTCCCCTCGAATTAGTGACTCTTCAAATGCTTCTCGCTTAAACTTTTCAGCCTCCTCCATGGCCCGGTCCAATTGTTTATAAAGTTGTTCAACACTATTCTGTTCCTGTAAACAAACCACCGAGTCTATGAAAAATGTTTAGTAAATATCCTAAAGAAAAAGCTAGAACAATTTCATAATAATCAATATATGAATGGAACCGGTTTAACATTGTGTGCATGTGGCCTAATATTCCATTATTGAGATGTTTCCAAGTACCAAAGCATCAGGAGTATGTAAATCACTCTCTTCCTCCATATCGGGAATTTCACTTAATTCTAGCTCAAGTCCAGTAATCTCCCCACTTATATTTAGTGTAAAAGGATCCAGGTCAGCAAATGCATCTGTAGAAGTCCTGTAAGTGTAGGGAGAATGACAGTCAGCATTATTCGACACTTAAAGACGATCAAGTCGCTTGGATGTACTTTAAGCAGCTGTAACTTGGAAGTACATTCACTCTGATAGATTATTATTTGAGACTGCATTACATCCATGTACACCCAATGCTATCAGAACAGATTGACATGATATTTGTAAAGCATACCCTGTGTGTATGAGATGCCCCTTGCAGATAAACCAAATTTGACAGGAAGAAGGTGCACACTGTTGGACATATTTGGCCTTTCTGGACTGGAGATCCATCATTCCCCTGCAATTTTAAGGCAGATTTATGAGCAATTTCATATTACTTCATAATAGAATTTGGAGAAAACAAAAGGAAAATAAAAACTGGAAACTCTGGTGAAGGACATAGAAAGTCCAGAACAAATGTGAATTGTGGCCCTTCTGCAGGCTCTATACCATTTTGTTTTTGTGCACTTTACTTCTTATATCTTCTAGTGTGACTATTCTGATACTCTGCATTGTCTCCCAATGATTTCATCGCTGGTCTAATCAGCATAAAAAATGCATGGTACAGTTCATATGATGGAATCCATCAAGGCAGCATGCGGAAAAAAACCTAGCTCTACAGAGAGCATCATCCAGAATCCAGTCATTCAGACATCACATGATTTTTTTTTCCCAATGACATCTGATTTTGATGAAGTACGATGCTAAAGTTATGGATTGTACTCTGAATAATGTCTTTCAGCAGCTGCACCCATAACAAGTTTCTTGATAGCGTGCTGGTACATGAGTTCCACAATCCCCTTTCCTATGTCATCCTTTTCAATGTAAAGCTTTTCTGCATGGACCTTCAAAATAAAGTCATAAATGCCTTTATGCATCAGTTTTGAGGGTTCATTTCTAATGTGAGCAGTTCATGTTTACAGTTTCTTGGAAACACTGACAGAATTTTGAAAGATACACTTGGAAGGGCAATCTTTTCAAGGGAAGAAATTTTTTAATTCACCTTTTTAGGGAGATACCAGAACATAGTTTTATGTGTTTCAACAATTCAGTCCTATTAACAACTGAAAGCAAAGGAGATCTCAAAAATGTCATAAGCAAAGAAAATCTTATGCCATTTCTGACAAAGCGGGGACAATCAGTATTTGCACTGAAATTATTATAAACTTTAAATGCCTACAAGTAAGAGTTAACAAAGAATATGCATACCGCTGCTCGGTGACACAAGAGAAGGTAATCATCCAAGACCTTGTGCATAATCTTCCTTTCAAGTTCACGGAATTCCCTCAGTTCATGTTGTTCAAGTCTGCTAGCTGGGAAATTTCCACCAACTGCATACCAGAAACAAAACAAATAAACGTATGGCAAGAGACTGATTTGATCCAGGTCTATGGGTGAAACCCATGTTTTAAAATCCAACAAAATTTACATGCTCAAACACATTATCAAAAACCTTTAAACCAAAAATCAGGATGATCAGAATCCATAGCGAGCGTCAAAATTTTCACTCTTCACCAGAAGAACGTTAACATATTGAATATGGAGCGTATTGTTAAAAAAGACAGATATGCATAAAGTTGGTTCTTCCATGGCATGTTACTCGCGCACAAAACAAAACTGACATATTTACTTACTCAAGGGGATCATTTTTGCAGGCTGGTGAACATGAACAAGGCAAACTTTCTTGATAGAAAAATTCTGTAATGCCCATAACAAAGTCGACTTGCTTTCTCCAACATCCTTTCCCACTGCAACATACACTATATCATCAATCGCGAGTGACATTGATTCCTCTGAGATCTCAGCATCTATTGTTGCCATTAAAACTCTCACCCAGATAATCACTTGGTCTGAAACTGTAGGAGCAGAGTGGTATTAGCTGATTAGTCATGTACAAGGAGAGAATTTCCAAGCAATTTCCTGGTCAATCTAAAGTAAAGTCAACAACAAAGAAATAAATCAGCATCTTTAAAAGGTCATTAGGCTAGCCTTTTGACGTCAGCCCTGCGTTGGTGAAACAATCATGCATTATGAACTTTTCAAGATGATTCAATAAAGCAATATTATTTTTCTAATCGATAAACTTAAATTTAATGAGTATAAAAAAACTTCTTAAATACTTAAAACTTAATAAAATATAGGCCTAGACATGTTGTTTAGACTCAATTGCTCATCAGGCCAATCTTTAAGCTTAGTCCACAATAGTAAACTCGATCTTCTAGCTGACCTCATTGATAATGAGCCCAAATAATACAAGGCAACCGTTTAAGGGCACATGCCCAGCATCTTGGTGTTGGCATGTCGAGCATATTGCGAAGCACCCTATGTACTAGGCGCATGCCCAGCTGGGAAGCTAGGAATGCACCCTAACAACGACATGACGACATGGGCTCAAGCACGCACCTAGCTCAGTGTGTTTGGGCTAGGATAGTGCATCTTTGCTTATTTTTCATTAATAAGAGGCTCAGACAGCTTCTCTAAGCCCAATACTTCATTGAAAATATTTTCAAGACACCACGCAAGTCTTTTAGAAATTTTTTGGGACCTCTACATAGATCCCTCGGTATTTTATATTAATCTAGTATGTATTATTTTGAGTGAAATACAACTCGAAATACCACATTAATTTATAGAGGTGAAATGACACTTCAGCCTCTCCTCTCCACAAAATAATAAGATTCATGAGCTATAAATTTTTTTTGTATATATATTTTCAGATATTATCTCTCTAAAATATTATTGCACTTTCTCTCTTTACAAAGTTATTGACTTAAGCATCTGAAAGTCCCCACATCCATCAAAAATAAACATTTTGCAAGTATCAGCTACAAACCACCCCAGCTTACCAGGCATCAACTACTAGCCACCTTGGCTTACCAGCTACTAGCAACCTAAGATATATTTTCAGAGATTATCTCTCTAAAATATTAGTGTACCTTTTCTCTTTACAAAGTTATTGACTTGAGCATCTGAGAGTTCCCACATCCATCAAAATAAACCTTTTGCAAGTATCAGCTACAAACCACCCCAGCTTACCAGGCATCAACTACTAGCCACCTTGACTTACCAGCTACTACCAACCTAAGTTTTTCACATCAAGCTACCAGACACCTTGGTTAGGAAGAATGAATCAAATTGCTAAAAATAAATAATCAACATATTATTCAACCACATAAGTCTTATTTCTAAGCACCTTGGATTTTAGGACATCATCAATTGGCGTCATCCATGAGAAACTGATCAAAAAGTTATTAGTTTCTAAAACTTTTTTTTTACATATTCAAGTCATTCCGTGGCACATAATCAAGACACATTTAGGCCAAAACACGTGATGGATCTACCCGTTACCACAAGCAGTTCTACCCAACCAGACCTTCAATAACTCATCAGTTAAGTGCAATTCCTCACTCTGGTTGTGTTGGCAACCCAAGGTCAAAACCAGGCCTTGTCATTCTAACAAGTCTTGGCACCTTCAGCAACACACAACGCCCTAGCTCTACCAGTATTGGCTGCTCCTAGCACTCGTAGGCAATTACACCACCATGCGGATTATGGGCAAAATGACCTCCAAAAGAGTGTTTTGCCTCAATGTTTGCAAAGTCCTTCTAGAGGTCATTACACCATCATGATACGTTCATGCATAGTGGGAACTCTAGATGTGTCCCTTTAAACAATCATGGGATGAACATCAATTACCAATCATGTCGTTCCACGCTAAAATCCACAGGCTTCTTGGAGTCTAACACACAAAAGACTAAGAGACGGTATGCATTTGAGAATACCCAATAGAATGTCTATAGCCCTTGTCATAACCCAATTCTGGGTTATTCCCCAAAATTCACTTTTTTTCAAAATAAAAATAAAAAAATCAAATAAAGGTTGACAACGTGGAGAAAGTAGGCCGGGAAATCAAGTTGGAATTTTTGGAGGAAATTCAAGACCTAATTGTACCCCATTATGCCCAAAAATGGAGAAAAAAAATACAAATTCAAGGTTAAATTAAATGATTATTGGACAAATTTGCATAAAAATTAAGTCCAATGACATAATTAAATTTTTAATAGGTCAATTTGATTTAATCATAGGCTAAATTAAATTTTAATTATGTTTAAGAATTAATTTGGGTCCAATTGAAGGATTTAATTAAGTGCAAGGACTTAATTATACTTTAAATGAGTCAAATTAATTTTATTTGGGGCTTAATTGGTAAAATATTAAGTTTAGGAGCCTAATTTGAGCTTAATTGAGAAGATTGGAATTTTAAGAGACCAAATTTAATTTTTACCAAGTTAATTGATTGAAATTAGGGGCCAAATTGCAAGAAAATTGAAGTTTTGGGGTCAATTAGGGGTTAAATTGACAAAATTCACAGACAAGGACCAATATGCAAAAGGCGCGAAACTATAAGGGTTTAATTGACAAAATCCAGGGGTCAAATTAAAGAAATTGAAAGTTTAATAGTCAATTAGGGACGAAATTGCATAAATCCGAGACCAAGGACCATATTGCAAAACGCGCGTAAATCTGGGGCTGAAGTTGAAGTTACGCTGGGACCAAATTGATTTAAATCAAAAGTTTAGGGCCAATTATGGATTCTATTGAAAGATGGAGGATTAAATTGAAAATCGGCAAAAATCCCTAATTTTAACCCAAAACGGCGCCCTTTTTGCGTTAAAAAAAAAAAACCAGGCGACGCGTTGCCTAGTCACTGTTCATCATCTTCCCCGTGAACGCTGCCTGGATAGCAGTGTTGCAGGTGCATTTAATGCCTCGTGTGTCCCCCAAAATTGACAACACATGCACCAAAATGGCCACGTGAAATCCCTATATCCCCAAGTATTATCCGTTCAGGCCTATTAACATGAAAACTGCTCTAGTGACTGGCCTGAAGTAGCCAACTCGGGCAGCCTTGGACTGTCAAATTTGGCAATTCGAGGTGCACACTTTGAACCAACGGTTGAGATGCTTACCAACCAAACCAAAGGCCACGATTTGGCACCATTAAAGACAAAGTGTCCCTCTTCCACCTCCTATAAATAGGGGTGAATTGCATGGCCTGAGGGAGGAGAAAATCGGGTCCAAAGTCGGAAAAAAACCAGCCTTTCTTCCCCGTTTCTGCAGTTTTTCTTCTCTCCCTCTCTCTCGTCGCCGTTTCAGCCACCACCACCCTCATCACCGGTCTTCCCACCATCAGCTCCACCATAGGAAGCCAACACAACCACCAACCGAACACCAAGAGCCACCGTCGGTTTCTCTCTCCTCTCTGCAGCCCCTCTCGTTTTCTTCTTCTTTTGCTTCCTCTGCCACCGGCCGCCATCTCTGCCACAGCCTCAGCCACCGTCCTTACGTCAGCCCCTCCCCGTCTCGACCAGCCAGGCCTCCATTTAGGCACTCCAGCGTCAAGTAGCGTCGTCTCTCCATTGCTGCTAACCAAGTTGCTGCATGCAAAACGAATTCTCGTTCTGCATGCAGCATGATTAATTAGCATGGTTGCTGGGTTGGGCCAGCAACCATGCGGGCCTGGGCCAGACCATTTGGGTCCGGCCTGGCCCAAAAAAAGAAAAGGATATGTTAGGCCGAGATCGGCCCAACCAAAAGTTCTTGGGCTTGGCCCAGTTGTCTAGGCCGGCCTGGCCCACATGCTTTAATAATATTTAATTAATATATTATATTATATTATATATTTCTTAAAAAAAATGAAAAATTCCAAAAAAAATTATGATTTTCTCAATTATTTTTCTACCAATTTTGCATAATATCGGATTGTATATTTACACTGTAAAATACAAATCCGGTATTAAAATACCCGGTTTTCTCCAAAATATTTCAAAAAAAAAAATTCAAAACATTTTCAAAAAAATCTCAAAAACTTTTAAATCAAATTTCCCTTTTAAAAAAAATATTTTGTTTTCATGCATACGGTCAAATCCTAAAAATTTTCCAAGCATATTTTCATTAAAAGATTGCATCTTTCTCATGTTTTGAAAATCCAAAAAATGGATATCATAACCAGTTTATGATCATCCATTAGGATTTGACCAAAATATCAAAAATCTTTTTCCAATCATTTTTAGGATCTAGATGTAGACTTTAATATTTGTAGGGTGTAAAATTACACGATAAAATACACCCTCAAGTATTAAAGATACAAGGTGTAAAAATACGATGCTAAAACTCAGACTTTAGAACGGTTAGAATTTAACCCGATAGGGTAGAGACTTTCTCATGAAGATAGATCTACCTTGAGCCTTAGAAAGCACCAACGAATAGAACCCGACTTAGAAAAAACAATCAAACAACAATGCAGCTTACCTTAGGTAGGGTGCACTGGAGGTGATGCGTCTTCCCCTTACACAACCAATCCCTTACTCAGACTCTCGCAGACCATAGGTTCCTAGTGACCATAATACTAGGTGGCGACTCCTAAAACATTAATCATAATTTTATGATTAAATCCAAGACCCTTTCCAACACACAACACCTCACACAGGAGGCACGAAAAGTAGCCTCCACCATCGCCAGACGACGTCGCGTCGCTCACGCCCTCGCGACAGCCCTTATCAAGTGAAGGGTTTTTCCTTGTCCAAATACGTATTGAACACTCAACTCTCTATGGCCTACAGTTCTATAAAAATAAGTCTGGACAGCTATGATGGCATTGCTGGCCTGAGAGAGCATGTGCAAAATGTGTATAATAACTTAGATTTGATCATCCAAAAAACAAAACTCAATGTACAAAATCCTCCCTATAACATTCTGAGGCTCTGCGCATTCCAGGTATAATAATTTGGAACCAGGCTCCATTAAAAGGTTCAGTGACCTTTGCGCCAAGCTAGTGATACGCTTCAACACCAGCATACCTGCCAAGAAAAGCTTCACGAAGTTATTTGGTGTTACCCAATAAGAGAGTGTGTCTACACATATATGTTTCAAAAGATTCAATGAGGAGATGCTCAAAGTGGTAAAGTTGCTTGAGCCAATAACCTTAAAAGCCTTGATAAGAGGGGTAAGAGAACATGTGCTCTAGAGAAAACTTTATGTTGTACTACAAAAAAAAGTGAAGAAAGTCATGGAAAATTATATATAGGTAGAAGATGTTAATGTGTTACGACACAGGCCTCCTTGTTTTTACAAGAAAAACCAAAATGAAAGACCTTCCAAGAAAAATCATTCTCCTAGTAGTAAATGAAAGCTCGAGGAAGAACCATAAGGGACCAACCCATGAGTGCATGATGTATCCTAAGGATTTACTACTCCCTTGAATCAAGACGGGATCACCCATTCAAAATTATCAGGGAAGTCAGGGTAAACACCTACCACCTCTAAGATATATTCCTCCTAAGAATCTCCCTCATGTTAGGCACTTAAATCACCTCAAGATACACTATCCTTGATGGGAATAAGTTTATTTTTGAAATAAAAATATTATCTCTGACATAGTATCTACAAATCTCCAGTGGGGCTCTTAGACCTCATGAAATCTTCATGGATTGATCTTAGATCTTTCACCTCTCTAATACAATCTCGGAATGACATGACCCTCTAGTAGGGCTCCCGAATCTCACAAAATCTCCAGGGATTGATCTTAGATCCCTCAACTCTCAAGTGCAATCTCATATTGGCACGAATCTCTAGTAGGGCTCCCGAGCCTCACAAAATCCCCTGGGATTGGTATCAAATCTCCAACCTCTATAGTGCAATCTTGGACTAGAACGACTCTCTAGTAGGGCTTCTGGGCCCACAAAATATCTATGGATTGATCTAAAATCTCCCATCTTCTATATAGTCTAGGACTAGCACGACTTGCTAATAGGACTCTCAGGCCTTACATTATCTCCAGGGATAATCTTGAATCTCCCACTCTCAAGTAAAACCATTCTTCATTGGAGGGCTTCCACGCCACATAACAATACTAAAGAGACCACATACCTCTCACACTTCAATGCGACCACTCTTTAGTGGGGAGGATTTCACACTTCATGATTTCGCTAAAAGGGTCATATACATCCTACACTCCAATATGACTACTCTTCAGTAGGGGGGCTCTAACACCCCAGGCCATCACTAAGAAGGTTACATACCTCCACCACTTTAATGTAACCACTCTCTAGTGGGGGATCCCAAGCCCGACGCCATCACCATGAAAGCTACAAGCCTCCCACTCTTCAGTGAGACCATTCTATAGTGGAGAGCTCCTAAGTCATATCCTTGCAAAGGAAGCCACAAACCTCCCACTATAGGGTGATCTCTTTTCAGTAGGGGTTTTCAAGCCCCTCACCGTTGACTAGGAGGCCACGAACCTCTCTCTCTCTAATACGATCTTGAATCGGTATGGGGCTTCCAAACCTCACTCTATCGCAAGGAAAAACCCTCAATGGGTTACCCTTAGTCTTTTAGAATATTTTAAGTATAGGCTCACCTTCCTTAAGTTTTCCTAACCTTTTAAATTTTTTTCTAAATACGAGCTCCTCCTTTATAGGATTTCCCTCGCCTCTTCAAACATAGGTTCACGCCCCTATAAACGGGCTCTTCAGTAAATTACCCTAGAGTTTCCACCCCTCTTCTTATACAAAGAGAATACGATAAACTTGTCATGCCGGGCTTTTTTACAAGTCTTTGCGTATAAATGTTACAAAAACTTTGGGGATACTAATAAACTAAAATTTAACGGGTCCAAAAAAACCTCATAGGCCCAAATATTAAAAAACACGGGCCCAGGCAACGTGTCTGAGCCTAACTACCCATGGGCTCAACCTCCAAGTTGAGCCTACAACATTAGGCTCAAACCTCTGACTGAGCACGGCGGGCTAGGCCCAACAATAATAGGTCCACGTTGTGCCCGAGCACAAAAAACTAGGCCCAGACAACATTTGGGCCCAACAACAATAGGTCCAGACATCGCCTTGACCTAAGAACATTGGGCCCATGTAGCGCTTCTAGGCCTATTTTTTTACCTTAACATGCTTAGGTAGCTCGCCTGAGCTTAACACTCCCTTAGGAGTTTTTTAGGACCCACGCGAATCTCTCGATAATTTTTCGGGACCCCCATGCAAGTCCTATGATATTTTATATTGATTCAATATGTATTATTTTGAGTAAAATAAAACTCAAAATACCACATTAATTTATAGGAGTGAAATGACTCTTCAACCCCTTGTCTCCACAAAAAAAAAACTTATAGGCTTATAAATACCGCATGAATCCACCAAGTTTCAAGGTTCACAATCTCTTCATTCTTAATATTTTTAGTATATATATTTTCAGAGTCTATCTCTTTAAAATATCAATACGCTTTTTCTCTCTATAATATTATTGATTTAAGCATCTGAGAGTTCTCGCGTCCATAAAAAAAAACATTTTGCAGGCACTAACTACAAGTTACTCTAGTTTACTAGGCACCAACTACATGGGTTTTCTATATCAAACTACCAAACACCTTGGTTAGAAAAAATAATTAAGATTACTAGAACTAAATAATGAACCTATTATCCAATCACATAAACCTTATTCCAAAATACTTTAGATTTTAGTACATCATTACAAAAATTAAGAATGATTCGAGGGATTATTTGAAAGCCGTTGTTCAGTTTACGTTTATATGATAGATGCATCACACAAATGAAAGGATAATTAACAAGCAAAACTTATAATAGGCCATCACTAGAACCTAACCAACCGACCGACTCTGAAATTGCAAGAACTTGAAACCAACTAGAGGAATTGACTGCTGCTCAATTAATTACATGTCTTCAACATGTTATAGTTTTGCAGTGAACAAAATCTATGTGTGGCTTGTAAAAGTTGCATGCAAGACCTCAGTTGTTTACGCAATGGGAAGGTCAAGGCAACTTTGAAGTATTGAGAGTAAAATTATAATAAGCGTCTGGAAAATATCTCAGATTAAGAAATGTCGGAGTTCTTGTCATTTAATTGAAAGAAAAATGAAGAACCTGAGATTATTCCCTAACAAATTGTCAATGAGTTCAATATAGCAATTCATCCACCACTTCCTCCTAGCATAGTTTTAAACCCGACCCGGTGGTCGACCCGGTATAATGATCGGATCATAGGTCAGATGGGTTGACCCGAGTTAATCAAAAAATAAAATTCCAATTGCCTAATCATCATCTCTTCATGCTTCATTTGTTGTGCATTAAATGGATTGAAATCTGCTTGCATTTCTCTAACTCTTTTTTTTTTCAACATTTCCTTTAAGATTTAAAAGCATTTGATGTCGAACATCATGAGGACATTTGCGACATTGTTCAATTTTTTTTTTAGCTCTAGCTAAATGTTGCTTAAATCGATTAATGTCATCGCCTGCAAAAACTTTAGCATAATATAAACATACTAATTTAGTTTTTTTACATCCAACACTAAGTAAGTTCAGAGCTTCTCTACAATGACCACATACCAAATTTGTTATTTCTCTGCTACCACTTGACATGAAAATTGAAAGTTGAGATGATTGGACCGTTGAATGATCACTATTTAAAATACTACCATCACGAAAAGACATTTTAAAAACCTATATTAAACCAAATCAAATATAAATTATCATATTATATTCACCTAATTAACAATAAAAACAAGCATATAATTGCATGCTTACAATAAGCATGCAACTTACAGGGGAAGGAAACTAGGTGCTGGAAAAGTCAAAAAGCATAAATCTCAAAACCCTACAACTTACACATGTTGAAGACATACTGCTAAAAGAAATGACCAATCTTGTTGGCTTTTTAATTATTGATTTCTTCGTAGCTAAGGACTTGAAAATGTTGACCTATCTTGTTGGCTTTTTAATTATTCACTTCTTCGCAGTTAAGGACTTGAAAAGGTTGGCTTTTCTCTTACATGTCCTTGCAATTAAAGCCAATAAAACAAATCCCAGCACATTTATTACTGGATGCTCCTAAAAAACTAGAAGGCTGATGTTTGATGCTGCTACGGACCAATAAAGGTATGCAAGTTGTAGACAAAACCCATACCCCTCCCTCATACAAACTTGGTTTTCCAGTCCCCGGTCAGTCGGGTCGACCTGCCAAACCGGGTTGGATTTTAAAACTATTACCCCTAGCAAAATAAATAAAATGATAAAAATAAAAACCTAATGTAAAAAGATCGAGACATAAGGTTGATTCTGATTCATATCGTGTAAATAATTATATAACAATCTGTCCTGTTTTCATTTCATAGACTAGGATGTAAAGTATGCCTTCAATTGTCTTCTATACAACAGGATGACCGTATCATGCCTCTGTCAAACAAAGCAAGATTGGAAAGAAAGATTAAAACAAAAATGTAATGAAACTTCTTTTACTTTTCAAGAAACGACTATAAACAATGTATTGAACTAAGAAATTGTTCACTGCTGTTGCAGCCACTCCTGAATTGCTGAGCGAAGTGCACGGTTAGGGATAAGATCACGATGTGCGAGCTTAAGGTTGGTCATGGGTGAAGTATCATGTCCGCTGTCCAGCCATCCTTTCAAGGCCTCTGCTTCATAAGTATAACCATCAGCTGCTACATGTGGATCTCGCATTACTTCCTGCATGTTTGAGTAAATCATCAATTTGCTGCATCGGAAATGCAAGCCAGGGAAAAAGGCTCGGAACACATAGGTCTACAGATGAAACTAGACTTCACAGCTGGCCTATAACAGACATACATGCACTTGCACATGCATACACAGAAATACGAGCTATTAAAACCAGAACTATTACTCTATGATGGAGTATAAAATAATCACAAACTTAATGTTGAATTTCCTTTTGCAAGCTGATGCAGCAAGGGAAACCGAGAACCAAATCATGGAAGAATACAAGGCTAGAATATTTTGTAGCAGGAGGCCGTGTCTAATTATTGTATTATAGAAAACAAAAGGTGGACTCGTATGCTTAAGAAGTCCTAATATAAATGACAAATAGCATAATTCCAGTTGCTGTAGATAAATCACTCTTAAGACCTGAAAAGTAAGAGAAATAGATGAACTTACCTGGAAAATGGGGCATATAAAATATGAAGGAGGTTGGAAATGCTCTTCCGAACCAAGCTGGAAAAATGATGAGCCTCCACACGAAGCCTTCATTGGCTCAAGTACCCTCCATACTTCTGATAAAAGATCTGGCCGGTTCTTTCTGCTCATCTCACAGCACCTCAGTGCCAAGTGAGCCAACTGTTCAGCTTGCACAAATGGCCAATCTCCTGCCAAAGGATCCAAGAGGGTTTTCAAGTTTCCTTTATCTAATTCACACTGCACCTCCTTTGTAATACCCAAGGGCTGTCTTGCAGTTAACAATCTTAACAATATAATTCCAAATGAATAAACATCCGACTTTGGAGTTAGCTCTCCAGTGGAAAGAAATTCAGGATCCATATATGAAAAGGTGCCTTTGGGATCAGTTCTGCATATTGCTGTGTTGTTGCTAGAACCTTCCTTGTGATGAAGTAGACGACAGATTCCAAAGTCACTTAGTTTAGTGACAAAATTTTCATCAAGGAGGATGTTAGCAGGCTTAAGGTCACCGTGCACAATGCTGTGTTGTTTACTAGAGTGAAGAAAGATGAGAACCGAGCATAATTCAGCGGCAATGCGTATTCGAGTTTGCCAAGATAAAGGTGGACTGTTGTCCCTGCAGCTCAGTCGGTCTTCAAGGCTTCCATTGGGAAGATACTCATAGATAAGAGTCCAAGCTTCTGGACATGCTCCAATGAGAGTGATAAGATTTGGATGTCTCATCTTGCTCAAAACATCGACCTGATATAAAACCAACAGATGTCGTGCAGCGCAGAAAGTCATAACTAAAAGTGCAGCTGTAGAAACTTAGCAGATAATTATAAAGAGATGTGTGAAGTATAACAAAAATCCTTGATTTTCAGTTCATTTATCTAGTAACTCCAACTCTTATAGAATTTCAACTATATATAACTTCACACCAGCAGATGGTCCTACTAATATTGACTGAAGTGAGCTACATGGCAAAAATAAACTGAATCAATTGACCAATCATTTATCTAGTATCAGTTGCACTAGCATGCCTGTTGCTAAGATACTACATAGCACAGCAGGACAGTTGTCAACACATGCCGCAATTGCTTTGGGTGCTAATATTGATGACAATTGCAATGCGGTCTTGCAGGATCACAATGCCAGATACACTCTAAATCTATTGCCAGACCCAGCACAACATAGCAGCTGGGTTGGAATGGGGGAGGCACAGAGAGAGTAAGAGGAGCTGTATAAAATCCCACTCCATATCTCCAGCATCAGAAAACCATACTACATAACTGTAATATTGTTGCTAATTAGCATTTAAATTCAAGCTCAATAGAAAATCAATACCACAACATGCCCTGTGGCTATAAGACATACAGAGATCAACAATTTGAAAAAAATTAAAACAAGCATAGAATGCTACCTCCTGTTGAAATTCCGCAGGACCTTGCAAGCTATTAGAGTGCAGCATCTTTACAGCCACCTGGGTTTGGCGCAACACACCTTTATAAATGCTACCATATCCCCCTTCCCCAATCTTAAGGGATGGATCAAAATGTTGAGTTGCCTCCTCAATTTCTGAGAGAGAGAACTCAGAGAAGAACTGAGACATGTGTGTGCCTGAGGCCTCTGTTTGACTTCTCCTCAGCTCCTCAACTTCTTTCAGTGCATTGTCACGCTCCTTCTGCAGTTCATCCTGTTCTTTCTTGTAATTTTGCAAAAGTCCCACAGCAGAGATGATTTTCTGCTCCAACTCCTTTACCATCTGATCAGATTCTTTGATTTGCTTCTCCAACAATGATTTCTGATCCTCGGCAATGCGAAGTTCTTCCATGACTTCATCACATTCTCTATTTATCCTTTCAAGTTCTTCCTTTTCTTTTGCTAGTTCTTCCTCAACTTCTTTCCTTCGTTTTGACTCCTCTGTATACAAGTTTTCTGATGCTTTGGCCTGTGAATAAGAATTATGATCGGCAATTAGCATGTATTAGTTTAAGTTTATAAAGTCACATTTATGTTTTCATAAAATACAGGCTTAAAACTTTGATTTCTAGCAGATTGATGACTAATTACAGAGAAACCAATGAGGAAATGGGATCATAAAAATGGTGCACTTTATCCTGTCAGCTTATCATTTAAATATTGGCTAATGTTTTGGACTATCCAGCACAAACCATAAAATGCATCAACCTTTCTACTACAATTTTTTCAAATTAGAGGAATTAAAATCCATCCCTTTTCATGATAATTAACGTCTAAAATGCAATCATCTTCCTTTAACAGAATGGAGGGAAAAGGTGGTTATGAATAAATTATACCTTGCGTGTGGCCTCAAATGCGTATTTTTCTGCTTTTGCACGCCTGACTGCCTCTTCAAATGCTTCACGCCTTGAATTTTCAGCATCAGACATTGCTTTTTCAAGTTGATCATACAGAGGATCCTCTGTACTACCATCCTGCAAGAATCCATCAATTTCTAAGAACTCAAAAAAATAAAAGCTAAAAATACATAGGAACTCTTTGAGACATTGCATTAACTTAGGTAACTAGCTGCACTTGGAACATGGACAGGTTGCATGATTTTAAATGTGCATTATCATAAAATGATTGCAAGTACCAGTACACTGGGAGGGGATGACTGGCAAAGATCCTCCTTGTGCTGAGGCAGTGTACTCAACTCTGACCCAGTCTCACTCTCTTCAGTTCCTACAAATGGAACCAAAGCAACATTGACCATTCCACGGGAAGTGCATGATGAGAGAGCTGAATTTTGGGAAGCACTCCTTGACAACACATCATATTCATCAGAACTCCCATCTGCATCTGATCTGCTTGATGGAGTTGATGGCCCCCCATCTGGTGAAGCAGGAGTTGATAATCTTCCTCCACGTCCATTAACATTCATAGATCTTACCCTTCGGACTAAATCTTGAGCTGGATTGGTGAGTTTCACAAAATGGTTCTGGCCAAGGGCAATAGACTGTGATCTCATATGACTTAATTGTCCAGCTTCAGTATGTGGACTTGTTTGCTGTGATGAAGATCCAACATCCGTACCAGTTCCATCCAGAGCACCTTCCCTGTTTTTTGACAAGAACAACAATTATGGCCATAGATCATCACAACCAAAAAACTGTTTGATACTACAGCATTTTACAAGGATGCTTCAGCTGTTAGAAGAGTCCCAAAAAAAAATCATAGCCAAGAAGAAATTTAAGAAGGTTCTCAGTTATTTTTCACTAAATAGAAGCCTCTCCATTGAAAATTATTTTATTCCATTTTCACATCCCAATTTCTAGATACGAAACAAATTACTTAAGAACCAAGATAACAAGCATTTCAACAATACCGTGTGTGGATAAGGTGCCCCTTGCAAATAAACCATATGTGACAGGAAGCAGGTGCTTGCAGGCAAACAGAGATGGCCTTCTTAGACTTGATGTCCATCATATTCCTACAACATTTAAGCATCAAGATAAGCAATTCATAAGCTCTACACATATCCGGAACATATAGTTACTCTCTTTAGGAGTTCCGTATTTAGACCCCACATATGCAGAGTAGTTTCTAATGGTTCTTAGGGGCTTTACTTTGAATGGCGCTTGTCTGCTGCTGCTCCCATAACAAGCTTCTTGATCCCATGGTGAGAAATGAGTTCTAAAATTCCCTTCTCAATAGACTCCATTTCAACATACAGCTTCTCAGCCCGAACCTGAAAAAATAAATATAAAAAGAAAAACTTATGAATGCGAAAATATTTGAAAAAGAAATCATGCCAACTCAATATTCCAAATTAGATGTGCCAGAAGTTCCTTAGTTTTTCACCGGAAGAGGGCATGAACTAAAATATTTCAAGTTTATTCTATAATACTCTTCAAAACTCTTCTTCTTCTCTAGAATACAAGATTTCCACAGTTCAGAAGCGTACTTTAAAAACAATCCAATAACATAACATATGCAGAAGAAGAAACATAAAAAGAAATTTACCCCCATTTTTCGACAGATAGAAAGGTATTCATCTAGCATCTTATGCATCGCTTGCCTTTCAACTTCCCGGTATGCCCTCACTTCCTGTTCTTTTAGTGCACTGGCCCGGAATTTGGTACCCACTACAATCCCAAAACCACAACCATTAACCAATAACAAAGGAAAAAATCAAAAAAATAAAATAAAATCCATCCCCATCCCCATCCTTCTTTAAACAACCAAAATCCTTGAAATAGCAAAATTTATCTATAATTTGCATTAAAAAAAAGATGAATCATAATAACAAAAAATAAAATAATATACCAAATTCGTTTTCTTTCATTTTTTGAACTTACTTAACGGAATCATTTGCGACGGTTGGAGAACATGAATGATGCAAATTCTTTTGCCTCCTGAATTCTGTAAAGCCCAAAGAAGCATCAATTTACATTCCTTCACGGATTTTCCCACAGCAACAAAGATCTTATCTTCAATTACTCTTGCAACCGGTTCTTCCACAATCTCTCTACCACTTTCCATGTTTCCTGCCACTCTAATTCCACAAACGTCAATGGACTCGCTTGTTGCGTTATCGCAACAGGCACGACTCACCACAGCCATGTTTACACTTATCAAGCAAATCAATCATCGAAAATACAAAAACAAATCAAAAAACAAACCAAATCAAATAAATAAATAAAGAAAAAACGAGACAAACTGAATTCAGCTCTCTCTCTCTCTCTTCGCGCTTAAAATGGCAGAATTTGACCCAAAAATTCAAAGTTTGTGAAGGGAAACCCAATTTTGAACAAAGGAATTTGAGAGAGAGGAAACGACAGGGTGATTGTTTTGAGAAGTCACTGTTAGCTCTTATTAGGCTTCAAAAGGAATTCCTTGTCTTCATCGGTGATGATTTTATTTTTAAAAAGGAAAACCAGTGGATATTCCATTTTTTCAGAAAAAAATTATAATAAAATATTTTAAGCGAAGTTTACATCGGGTAGTAACCATTGTATAGCTTCGCCGCAGGTTCTAATAGTTGCGTGCAGCAGCGTGATCTCTCTCTCCCCCCAAACTCTAAAGTCTAATCTCTTGTTTCGGTCTCTTCAAAACTTTGTCTCCCAACAGTTTCAGTAACTTCGTCTATCACTGTAGTTCCAGATTTCTCTAAAATTTAACCTGATATTTGCAAGTATTTTCAATTTGGCCTCTAACTCTTATATGGCCGGTGGAAGCTAATAGCAGTCAAATAAATTATAAAGAAAACTAAACGGATTGGGTTTCACAGTAGCTCTAAATATAAATTATCGTGAATTATTACAGTAAAATTTATTTGGGTATAATATATAATTAAAAGGATTATAAAGGTGTTTTAGTATTTTTTAAGTTGTTTTTTTTTGTTTTTTATTTGAAAAGCTGCCAGCACGTGTTCCATATGTTCCAGCGAGTAGGTGGCGTCCAAGCCATTAAGAAGGCATATGAAACGTCTTTCGATGGCCAAATCTGGTTATACACCGTCTCGATAGATGTGCAGATGTGCCCCTTCCACATGGTGCGGTGCGTGTAGACATATCATGGATGGATTGTCGTCGGTGATCGATTGTTTGAGTTTTTCTTTCTTTTCTCTCTCCTGACAACTAAAGTGCACAATTATCATCTATTTTTTTTGTTATTTGCTAGGGTCTGGCAACAATGTTAGGCTCAAGAGCCTTGGATATGGAGACCATATTTGGTGTCAAACCCGGGCGCGAGCTGGTAGCCATGTTTGGTGCCAGACCACGACGCATGGGTCTGACATGGTTGAAGACCCAAGCATGGGTCTACTGAGGCTGCTAGACCCAGGGCGCGAGTCTGGCATAGCCCACAGACCCCTGGCTCTTGAGTCTGGCATGGCCGTCAAAGTCAAGAGACTTAAGACATTTTCTATACTTTTAATAATTTTTACATTTAAAAAATAATAATATTGACCCGCTGTGGATCGCGGGCCAATATACTAGTATGCAAGAAAAAAAAATTGAAAACATGATTTAAAAAGTTTTGGAGAAATGACATAGTTTGTAAAGAATCACTGTTGAGAATCGTGATTGTTGAAGAACTACTATTTAGAATAACGATTCAAATAAAAATCATAATTTAGAATCGCGGTTTTAATGTAACCATTATTCCTAATAGCGGTTCTTTAACAACTACAATTCAGAATATTGGTTTCATAACAAAATCACGATTCTAAATCGCGTTTACAATACATTTATAAACACCTTTTTTTTCTCCATGGTCACAGCTTCTAAAAGGGAAAAAAAAACCCTAGAAACCAAAAAAAAAAAAAAACCAAGAGAAAACAACCTCCAATCATCCAAAACAATGTTTAATCCTCCACCAAAACACCATAATCATCTTCTCCTTGTCTACACAAGTATTTCTACCATTTTTTTATTGCAAACCGTCGGCCCCAGCTTTTGTGTCCAGCCTCCTCATCGCCACAATCGATGGAACTGCCACTTGCACATCATAAAATCAAGGTAAAACATTAGCATTGTATGTTACTTTGATGGTTTTAATTATTGAATTGATAAATATTGTGTTTTGATTTAATTAGGTATTTATGTTGTGTTTGATAATTAGATAATTTTAGGTCTTGAATGTTGCAATTATGTGTTTATAATACAATTGAACGGATTTATGAAATCAATTATGCTTGAATTAAAGAAATTAGAGTTTAAATTGATTATTGGGTTAGTTGTGATATTTAATTATATTATTTGAATTTATATAAATTTGATTTTAATTGATGCAATTAAACTAGAGTTTGCATTGAATTTTTGTAAAAATTATCATAGTTGTAGATTTTGTTCAATTGAGATCATTTTCTTTTTATTTAATATTCAACTGTCATAATTTATTTTTTATCGTAAAAATTGTTCAATTGATTAGTTGTAAAAAATATCATAATTGAACTTTTAAAATTAATTATTGTTTTATTGCTATTATTATAGTCTATGTAATAATAATTTGTGTTTGTGTTGAATTATGAGATAATTTGTTTTTGATTAAATGAGTATTTTTATTTTATAAAATATATCTTCAAACTTCTTTATGTTATGTCATTATGATGTTACTATTGTTCCTGGTACGAATAATAGTATCACTTATATTGGCAGAAGTATCGTATTATTGAATGGTATTGGAGGCATGTCATTTGAAGATACCAAAAAAATTATCCGTGGAAGACTTGAGTTGAATTATAATGATGTTGAAATAGATATCACTTTGAAGTGTCTTGTCAGGGAACATCAATATTTTCTGATACCGATTGCATGTGATGTGGATTTTAGAAATATAATGAAAATGTTTGTCCAAAGTAGAACGAACATAATGGAGTTGCATGTGAGTAGCCGACCTAAACTTAGTAGCTCATATAATATAAAGCATGGATATATATATATATATATATATATATATATATATATATATATATATATATATATATATATATGCGCGCGCTCATATTTGCTCTGTCACTTAGACATTTATTACATTCAGTTGGTGTTGGTACATATAGGATATTAGAAGATAGGATTGTGGGAATTTATGATGAAAATAGGATCAAAATTGTATATTATGATCAGCGTAGGTATAACTCCTCTAATCCTAGTGATAATGAAGATGAGGATGTCATGAGTTTAGTTGAAACATTAGATGGTGATGATGACGACGGCGATGATGATGAGGCCTCATGTTCCAGGATTTGGTCATGATACTGGAGTTGATGACATGGTTTGTAATGATTGGTTTATTTATCATTAAAAAAAATCATCTGATAGTGGTGATTTGGTTGTTGGATAAATTTTCGGAACTAAAGATGATTTGGTGAATGTTGTCAAGTAATAGCACATTACATATTCACTTTAATATTACATTCAACGTTTAAACCAAACATTTATTCAACTATAATGTGTTCGTCAATGGTATGTACGTAGGGAATACCATAAAAGATCAAATTCATTTGAGATAGCAAAGTTGAAAGGTAATCACACATGTACCAATACATACATAAAAAAATCGTCATCAACTTGATGCTAAATTTATTGCATCAGCAGTTACAACTCTTATTCAAGATAACCTTGCCTGTATTGTTTCCAGCATATAAGTAGAAATTAAATTGGACTATAAGTTCAAAATTTCTTACTATAAAGCATAGGCTGCAAAACAAAAGATACTTGAGGAACTTTTTGGAACACATGAGAACTCATTTGAAATGTTACCTAGATTATTTGTGGCTTTACAAGATTTAAATTCTGGAACAGTTGTTGGGTGGAAACATAATGGTGAAACAACTATTTTTTGAGGTGTTTTGGAGCTTGTTGAGATGCATTGTTTGGACCATGTAATGCACCAATTTGGCTTTAAGCAACACATCTTGTCTAACATAAATACGAGCAATAAGTTACATTCTATTAGTCATTCGGGTAGACACACTAATTATAATTGGATGATTTATCATCTCCAGCATGTATCGATGTGGGATGCATGGAGAAATTTCATTTTTAGATAGGCGCATCTTGTAATTTCTAATGAGTAATACATGGGCTGGTACTTGAGTATAACACGTCGAATCATTACACCTAACCCAGCGCAAGTTCCTCTACGTGAGGAGATGGAGTATGAGCCACATGCATGTCGGATTTAAAATGTTGTAAGTATTTGTTACTTTTTATAGGCTTTGACAAAAAGAACATTGTATTTTATTTATGGATTAATAATTTCTATTTGCTTTATATTAGATTGGACAGTTGTTACATGATGGTCGTTGTGTTGCGGCTGATCTTCGTGATATCGACGACAACGATGAACTTGCTTGTTATAATACATCTTCTTGGTTCGAGACATGTTGTATTACACTTGATCATTTAGGAGAGACATTGAGCTTAGATGATGTTGTCTCGAAGGATGAGACCACATAGACATGTAAGTCATGTTATTGATGAAGTTGATCCATCCACTCGTCGTTCGCAGAAAACATAGATAGGCTCAGATGTATTATTATATTATGTATAATTATATTATGTTATTTTTCTAGTTAAGAGTTATTTTTATTATCACTACTTTTATAATATTAGTTTTTGTTAATTGTCATGTTGATTTTAAAGTTGTCTTACATATTATGCACTTTCATACTTAGTTTATATTTGGAATGAGTAAAAAAACTGAAAAACCGATTAAACCAAGAAAACCAAAAAAAATAACTGAAAAAACTGAACCATGAAAACAAATTGATTAAAGCGATTAGAATATTTTAAAAAATATTCGGTTCGGTTTGGTTTCGGTTTCATAAGCCTGAAATAAAAAATTCTAATCAAGCTGAACCGAAAAATAAAAAACCGAACCAAATAAAAACCAAGCCCATTAGAAAGTAAAAAAAAAAAACCCAAAAAACAATATATTTTTTTTGTTTTTAATATAAAATAACCGAACCGTGCCAAAATCAAACCAAACCGAACCAAAACCGGTCGGTTTGAACCGGTTTTGGTTTTATATTTTGTATTTTACAAAATTTCAGTTTGGTTGTTTTTATAGGTAAAAACCGAACCGAACCGAAAATGATCACCCATAATTTATATAAGCATGATTTAATATCGTTAATTAATAAATGAACAGGTGAATATGTTGTTTAAAACTTCAAATCATCCATCAACAACTTAAAAAATACACATAAATAAAAACAAAGTTTAAAAAACACACGCATTAATTTAAGATTATAATTAACAAATAAAAATGATGATAAAATAGCTTTTGTTACAATTAAGGGTTTGAGATTTGGTAATTTATGGTTTTGTTTGACCGGTTATGATAATTTAGACTTTGTGATTTTGTTTGGTCTTTAATTATGGTGGTTTAGACTTTATTTTATATAAAATTTTGAAATGGTTTGTATTGCTTGATACAACCGCTACTATTATTATTATTATTATTATTATTATTATTAGCAGTTATTAATAAAACCGTATTTTCTAATAGTAATTAAGTTAAAAATATATTATTTCCCATATATTTTTCTCTCCAATGCTATTTCTTAAAAACTTTATCGCTAGTTTGATAAAATACCCGCAATCCCTTAACATGCGGTCAGGATTGACACTGGAACAATGGAAGAATTCTAAGCTACAAGGACTGAAATAGAATATCGATAAATTTAAAGGAATTCACAAAATAGTAGATTTGCCTTCCTTCGTGTTGAAGGATTTATGAATTAGCGAGTGGGCTCCATTGCAGTTTGAAAAATTGGTACGGTAAGAGCATGAGAGAGGATGCAGTGAGGGGGCACTCACTTAGTTACCGTGGATTATTTCCCTTTATATAATATTAGTAGCATTTTTATTAAACTTGGTATCGAAGTTGACCCGGTGAAGAGGTCAGATCCCAAATTACAACAAGAATTAATTTAATTTAAATAAAATAAAAATATTTAAGATTTTACTTTTCATGTAAAAAAAATTAAGAAATAATCTATATAAATATAGGTTGGATACATGTTATAAATAATAAAATTTAAAAAATTATTTCAAATAATTTATCTAAATTTAGGCATACATATTATAAATAATAAAATTTAAAAGATTATTTTAAAAGTTTTTTATATTATATTAAAAAGATATTATCTTTTTTTAAGTTAAAATATTTAAATTATTTATTTTATATTAAAAAAACATAATTTTTTTCTTATCAACATAAAATATATATACCAATAAGCTTTAAGATTCCATAAAATTTCTTTTAAATGAAAGAGACCTCGATTAAAAGTTCATATATAACATCCCTGATAGAAGTTCACAATATTTTCTTATATATATCCATTATTTTATATTGTTTTTTTGATAAATTAAAATCTATAGTTTATTGTTTGAAAAAAATATGATAAAAGAATTCATAAAATTAATTACAAGTAATATAAGAAAAACATAAAAAAAAGATGATTCAATATTAAAATTTAAATATAATTTTAATTCTTCTTTGATCCAATTTTTCCATTTTCATTCTAGGCTTTTCATTTATGATAATCAAGTATCTCAAGAAAAAAAGGGAAATATAAAAAAAAATGAAAATAAGAAGAGGAAACTTTAAAGGGAAAGGAAGAATTGTTAATTGTAATCAAAAGAGGTAAAATCTATATTAGTTGAGCAAGGAAGGGCATTGAAAAGTCCTTATTATATATAAATTAATGGCTCAGAAATCGTGCAAAACTATAATAGTTGATTGATCTCCTTATGGCACGACGTGTTACATTGTGCTCTACGTATTTCCCTACGAGGCAAAACAATGAAATTGTTCCATGATATATAAAATACGGTGAATAAATTTATTATTATGCCATTTGAATGAAATTGACTATAAACTACAACTACTTATTATAAGATTTTTATAGCTAAAATAACAAGAAAAACAACTATTATTTAAATTTAAAGTATCATATTGATTTAGTATAACTTTTATGTTTGTATTTATTTTTATTCAAGCGTCCTAAAGAGATCTTAACTAGTTTATATATTTTACATCATAGAGTATATAACAAGACAACATGTAATTCATTATAATCCATAAAAATATGCATAATTAGATATATATTTAAGATTAAAATAAATTCAGTTTGTTATCGAGAAAAAAAATTATAATACTTATATATTTGAGTTGTTTTGTTTTAAAAAGTAAATTTGATTGCATGAATAACAAGGTTAAGTGAAAATTATATATAAAATTGAAAATATTTATTGGTTATATAGATAAATCGATTTTAAATTAGAATATAAATATTTAATTTGATGTGTTTAAATTAATCCAAATATTTTTTATATGTAAAAAAAGTTATTCAAAAGTTAAGAATCCACATGTAAGGGTATTTTTGGATGATAGTTTTGTTTTTTTTCCTAGTGGTCAATATTTTGAATGGAAGATTTAAGTCTATGTGTTTGTGGTTGGAGGGTGTTTTTGTAAAAAATTATATTTTTTATTTTTTAAAATATTTTAATATATTGATATTAAAAATAAATTTTAAAAATTACAAAAGTTATTAAAATATATCTCTAAATAAAATATTTTAAAAAAATAACGGCTAATGCAATGAAAAACAAGAGCTCTCTTCAGCATGTTTTCGTTGACACGACCTACGATACAATCAACAGGGATCTGTCTATGAATTACGACGCATGGTAATTCTAGCGAGAGTCCATCATGATAAGGATGTGAGGGCGACCTCATTATAATATTTCCAATTGCTACGGGTTGTTGGGAGGAATATTCTGTAGACGGCGTGAGATACTTCTCTAATCTCTAGATATTTCCGTTTATAATATTCAGTTACCATTTGTCTGCCAACATCGCTACGTTCCTGTTTCGGACTTCCTAAAAAATTTAATTTTTTATTTTTATTAAAATTTAATATGTTTAGAATAATTTTGAAGTGTTAATATCAAAAATAATTTTTAAAAAGTAAAAAAAATATTATTGGCATGCATTTTGACACGAAAAGTTATTTGAAAAGCAACCGCAACCACACTAATAGTTATACTTTGACTAATTTTATTTTAAAATCTTGCAAAATTAATCCGGTTAATTATAAATAATTTGAAAGGTTAACATGACCAGATATGATATAAACATGACCGAGTTATAATCAAGAAATAATAAATAAATAAAAACAAAAAATAAGCTAGATTCTTCCAGTACCTCATAAATTGACCCCACAATAGTTATTCTAGTTTTTTATCTGTCAAACTGTGAAGACAGGGAAAAGAATATCAAGAGTTATTTTATTGTACTAGCTAGCCAGGAGACACAATGGCAATTCAAGATATTACATGGATGAAGAACTTTACATGTATAATGCATATAAGGTGATCAATCACATCTTTATCATGGAATTAAAAGAGGGAATACTTACCACACTCCCAATTTATTGTGCTTTGCACCATAAATTTATTATTGTACCCTTGCCCTGCATGAACAACTTTTGCTTTCTAGAAGGGTGATTCAGTCTTTTCATAAGGGTTTAAACGTCTTTGCCATGTACATATATCTAAATATTTTTTTTGAGTTCTAAAAAATTAGAATGCGGAGTCGTGAAATATTCACGCAAAATTTTATATGCTCTATTAACATATTTCATGCAAGCATATAATTTTATGCAAGTTTGGCATTATATTTTTAAAATTTTATGCAAGTTTGGCATTATATTTTTAATCAATGATCATTGTGCAAATATGCACGATATTTTATGCAAAGTAGGTGTCTCATTTCTCATTAATGGTTATTTCTTACAAACATAACGTATGGACAGTTATCAAGTTCTTCATCAATGACATGGTTAGACAGTACTACAATCAATGGTGGGTATAAATGTTTCTTTAATCGTGAAACTCTTTATGTTTTAATGTGAATGTGATCAACATCTATAAATATCTTGAGCTATAGAATAATGTGAAACTTTTTCGGACTCTATATTTTATTTTTTTGTATTATTTTTATTTTATTTTATATATTTATTGATTTAAGCATATGATAGTTTATCATCTAATAAAAAAACTTGTTATTCAGGTGAGCTTTCAGCAACCAATCATGCCCAATAACCTGACCCTAACTCGTAAAAAACTCAATTTCTGTATAAAGTATAGTGGTATTAAATACATTGTCTTCCTCTTCAAGTGAAAGCAAGAGTACCCTTGTACATCTACATGAGAAAATGTCCATCTAGCAATAGTATAAATGGATTTGTCTTGGTTGTGTTGGCATGTTAATCATTAATTCTTTTTATAGCGGTTGTGGTTATCAAAACATGTTGAATAAATGCACCATCATTTCCATGTAGTTGCTTCTTCACTAATATTTTCCAGAAATAAGGAATTTGACTATATATTTTAAAACATTTCCTCATTTGTATATATTCAAATGTTGATAATATTTTTTTTCTGGTGAAAAAAATTAAATCGTACAACTTGTAAAAATATAATTTGACCAAACAAAATTTAATCTTGAGATTAAGATAACCCCAGAAAAATAAAGTCAAAATAAATTATAAAAATTGATTATCAATTGTTCATGTCGGACTTAATATTGAACGATAAAATTTATAAAAATCTTTAAAAAATAATATAAAAATAAGTCAAGTCAATTCAAGTTAGCCGTTAAGCACTATTATTGGATCATAATATCAGGATAGCTTAATGAAAAATAATCTGAAATAAATTATAAAATATAATTTTTAATTAAGTAAAGTATATATTGATAAATAGTGATTATTGCTTTGTGAGGATGGTACAATAAAACTCTTTCCTCTTCTGTTTAGTTAAAAATTTCATTAGAAGTATATATATACACACACGCACACACAATTATTTTCGAGCAGTTTTCGTGATCAAGCAAGTTAAGAATATTTTAAAAAGTCAAAGCAAGTCCTTTCATTCCCAAATAAAGAATCAAACTGCCTCCAGCCAGTTGTTAACAATTGACCACGCTATCGATCGATGAGCTGAAGGGACCAGCGAGAAGTCAGTATAGATAAAATATATTTTAACAGATAATTTTTTTGTATATAAACAAAGGAAGCCATAATTAATAAATTGAGAGAAAGAAAAGCATTTTCCACTCAGACGCGGCTTGGCCCTGAGGTCAACTCAGGACAGAATTGAAGATTACAACACACAAATGTGAACGCATCTTTTCTTGCTCCCTACGATATCACTATCAAAATCCAAGAGGGCTTCAAATTGGAGCTGATATACACGAGAGTGTTCCCCCTTATTTCATTTTCATCTTGTTTAAAAAGATTCTTAAAGGAACGCAATCCTGCACGCGTCTACATAGGTGGAATATAATGAATTTAATTTTTTTTTAAAATCTAAAATAATCCAGGTCAATCTTTAAAATTTATAATCCAAGTTACGAGATTGTGTTAATTTATAAAAAAACAAATTAAAAAATCAAAAAATAAAATCCTCATTCATCCAAAAGTGTAAAATTATAAAATTCTCAGCTTAAATTCTCCATCTACTTTGCAGGCAGTTAACAAGGATGATTACTACCTCTGGGCATACAGTCTTGACAATGATGTTTACTGTGAAGCAAATCGTCTGCGTAGGCCATGGCTTGTACATTGCACCCGGCCTTGAATTGTAGGAGAGACAATGCCAAATTCACCATTAATTACATGTATGACATAGGAATTAATAGCTAAGTTGAATTTTTCCAAAATCCATCCACCAACTGTGTACGCTGCACCGGGCCTTCTCTTCCACGCCATTTTCCAATAATAAAACGACAAAGAAAAAAAAAAAGATAAAGAAAAAACTTCCACGAGACATACGAAAGTTGAAACTGCAAAACGTTCAGCTACCAAACCAATAGGATTCAAGTGGAGCCCAGCATTTCCAGCCGCATCAATCTAATTTCATACCAATCATCCCAATACACATTATCCATTCTCTCAAAGAGTCTTTTACCGCACGGGTCTTCTTCCAGCATGTTTAGGAGCTCACTGCAAATTATATTCTTTTAAATTTTAAAAAATTTTATTAATTTTTTATTAATATTTTTAAATTGTTTTGACGTGCTGATTTTAAAAATAATTTTTTTAAAATAAAAAAAAATTATTTTAATATATTTAAAAACAAAAAAACACTTTAAATCATAATCACTATCACAAACCAAACACAGTCAAAGGGCATAAAAAAAAATCCATCATAACAAATTAGGTCATATTTCCGAAGAAGATAACGTGTACTAGAAAAAAAAATCTCAGTCCAACTTTCATCAAACCTTACAATATGAGCTAAAGTACTGATTTCAGTCTTTGGGGAAGATGTTCAGCAAGTTGATAATGGACCCTATATGCATCGTTAACAAAGGCAGCTCGATGAAGCAACTTCATTAAATACACCGTAAGTAACTTACATTAATGAATCATTGGATGAATCGTTGCTTGGTCTTCATTGAAAACTTGAGTGATGGGAGGATTTTGAAAGAAATTTCAAAAGAAATTTACACGATAGCAAACATAACCTTTGGAATTATTGGATGGGTCGGTAAGTGTTGAGAAAAGATATTCACCAAAAAAACCATTGAAGAATTAATTAATAGCATATTGGGGTGCAGGTTTAAAACCTGTATCCCAACTCCAAATCAGACGAGGAATCAGATCTGCTTGCACGACGTAACACAAAGGTGAAGGGGATTGATGGGTCACGAACCTCACTGAAAACATCGGACCATAATGAGAACGTGTGAGGGGGGCTACGAGGAAGAATTGAGTGGGGACAACACGAGATCGTAGGAGGATTACAGGTGTTTTAAAGTGTGTTTATAGTTATTTTTTAAAGTATTTTTTGTTTGAAAATATATTAAAATAATATATTTTTATTTTTTTAAAATAATTTTTGATATTAACATATTAAAATGATTGAAAAATATATAAAAAATAATATTAAACAAAAAAAATTTTAATTTTTGAATGATTTAGCATTAGTATATTCGCAAACGCTAAAATCAAGTAGGATACCTCTAGTAATTGAAAGAGATAAAATATAATAAAAGGTTAATTTTATAGTTATTAAACTTGTATGGACCTGAAAGGTTAATGTGGGACTCGATGGTTGGACTGGTTCAAGTAAGATAAAAGACTGGAATAAGCAAAAATCAGATGAAACCTGGTTGACCCATGACCCGGGTGACCCGGTAAAACCCAGTTGAGACCAATATATTTTTTATTTTTTAAAATTTATTTTTAACATTAATATATTAAAATCATCCTAAAAAAAAAACAATTTAATTTAAAGTAAATAAGTAATTTTTTAAAAAAACTAAATGCTTTTGAACATACTCCAAGTTGCCAGCTTCTTTCCCGCCACGTCTCCTGTATAAGCATTATGAATTCATTTCACAACTCTATCCGCTCATAGTCTCATAACCGATCTCTCTGTCTTGATACTTCATTTGAATTCAAAAATCAATTTCTCGCTTTACCGCCAAACCTAGGACTTCAATCAATCCAATTAGGTTTTCATCCGTCCTCTTCGAGACCTCAAAATCACTGGCACGATCAAATGAAGTTGAAGATCAACAAAGCGTGCGATCTCAGCTCCATTTCGGTCCTTCCTCCTCAATCAAGGTTCGATTTAACTATCACGACTCGCTTCTGTTGGATTCTTTTAAGATTCTCTAAAACCATAGAAATTGAGTTTCTGTTTTGACATGGTCTAGCTTAGCTTAGCTTTTCAGATTTCAAAAATTGAACAACAGAAACAGCGATGTGACTTTGTTTTCTTTTCTTAGATATTCCTCTGTTTTCGCCGTATCCAAACAGAAGGAATCAATTGTTTGATTTCGTTTTCCAGTTCAATTGTTTTGCTCGTATTTAAATGATCTGAAGGAGATTAGCTGCTTTTGATATCTCTGTGAGATCTGTTTGGATGCTGAGAAAATGTAAACAGAGGAAATCCAAAAACAGCTGCTTAACTTCGTTAATCTCGTTCTTCTTTTTATTTTTCTCACAGAGAGAAACTTCAATATTTTTCTTCTTCGCCTGTGTGTCTAGCCTTAATTTTATACCGATCTTAAAGACCTATTCTATTTGTTGCGTAGAAAAACTGGAGAAGATGAGAATATATGTTTATGTATTGTTAAGAATTTCATTACGTCAGTTAATTAGGTGATTTTTGAATAGGATATGAGAGAAGGTATTTAACGATGTTTTCATTGTTTTGATAAAAAAAAAAAATCTAACTAATTGTACTGTTTGTTCTTTTTTCTGATACAAAGGAGATCAAGTTCTATACCTGTTGGACCACAACAAGCATCACAGATTCGATCACAACAATCACAGCAGTCATTTTCACAGGGGTTTTCATCTCAGCATGGCATGTTTTCTCAGATCTCTCAGACTTCTCTTGATGAAGCTCTGACAAATGGTCAGGTTGATTCTCATTTCTGATTTCGATTTTATTTGTTTTATGAAAACATGGAGCGTTAGAATAATACTAAATTAGAATTCTGTGAATTTTGTTAAATTGTTTTCTAGAAATTCAAATATTTGTCCCATTACATTTTATAGTTTTACCAGTGTTAACCTCAATTGAGTCGAGGTTCTTGGTTATGGAAATGGCTAATGTGTGATTTTATATCATTTTATTTCCGAATCTGTTATGAGAGGAGATGAGCCTGAATTATAGAAGCTTTTGGATTTTGAAATTGTGAATCTTAAGGGAGATTTGTTAGGTCAATCAAGCACATTTCTTACTGTTCTTCTGTTATCATGAAAACAATCGTAATTTACCACCATAGGTGATTTGCTGTCAAACTGGCGATCATTTCATTTCTGATAGATATGACAATTATAAGCTGTGAAGATCTAGTTCCTTTAGCTGTTTTGTTGTTCCATGCTCAATGACTATTTTTATACCTAGGCTTGACCTTGTCCTAAGGGTCCTTCCATCTGTTATCCACTCATTTTGCAAAAATGTGACCTGCTGTGCCGGGAGAGGTACGCAGTCACTCAACCATAGGGAGAGGCTCTTATCTGAATACATAGTATGTTTAGATTCGAGGGGTGAGAACCTCCTTCAAAGTGTGTGTTTTGCCCCTTTGGAAACTTCGTTTTCTGATTCCTTTCCTGGGAATAGTTGCCTGGTCCGAACCCCTTTGTAGCTCTTCTTTGCCAAACCTTCGATGGAATAGTGTCTCATGTAATGGCCTTGGACTGTGATGGCATTTGTCAGACAATGTTCTGTGAGTTACTTGTTTATTGTGTATAAAATACAATTGAATGTGTTCATCATTCCACTTTGTTTCCTTTGTTTTTTGTTCATTTGTTATACAGAGATTCAGTTCACAGGAGCGAGAGAACTCTGTGAAGAAGCCATCTTGCTTACCAGTAGTTAGCTATAGACGTGAAGATAGCCAATTACCAATATCTAGATCGTCTTCCAATCTAATACGCAATTGGAGTGCTGCTCCTGTTCCAGATCATAAATGTAAGTTTCATATGGAGTGAAACAAACTATCAGAAAAGTCTAGTAATTCAACTCTCCCATTCAAGATCTATAAGCAGATCAATTAAGTTCATATTCTTGCATGCATGAATTCTTCATTATGTGGAGTACTAAATTCTTTATTTAACTAAGCAGATCAGATAAATGAAGAACTTCATCACCGGATTGGAATGATGGAAACCTCCTTAACCAAGTTTGGAATGATCTTGGATTCTGTTCAGAGCGATCTTATGCAAGTAAAGAAGGGAATAAAAGAAGTATCACTGGAGAGTGAGTAATATAAACTTTTAACATTTTGGAAATTAGGAGCTTGTGAGAAAACAATTTGGTGGAATCACGACTTAGGATTGTTGTAAAAACCAACTTGGAAATCTAAATTGTTATATCTCCTTCCCTTTAAGTTGAATGGAGCTTGGTAATCTCTTGACTTGTTTGTCAAATAACTTAAATTGATATATGTCCCTTAGGGGTATGCACTTGAATTTCAACTGATATAACCATCCTCATGTTGTTCTGTTTACTCTTGTCTTGTCTGGTAGGATTTGGATTAGAACTAAGATATTTAATCTCATTGCACTCAATGTCAAGGTTTTTTAATGTAATTTTTTAAAGTTGGTTTGTCTTCTCAATTTCCTTCAGCGGAAGGCATGCTACAGAAGTTGATTGTCCTTGACACCTCACTGAAGCTAACGGTAACACTGCAACAGACACTTATTTACAACTCTTTTGACTTTAAGCATTAGCAGCCCAATTTTTTGTGTCAATTCAACACTTTTAAACATTTCCGAGATAATGTAAACCAGAATACGGGACAAGAAGATGTCAAATTCAGCCTTGAGGGGAGCCTGAAATCTTTATCAGAACAACTAAGCAAGGATAGATATCAAGATAATTTGCAGCAGATATTCTTGGTGCTTTCTACCTTACCAAAGCAGATGGAAATGTTTCTGTACAAACTACAAAATGAGCTATGCACAACCTTCACCAAAGAAATTCAGGCACGTATAGTGTTGCAGCAGCAAAGCTAGAACACCTGCAAGAATTCGGAATTTAATATAAAGCTGCATTCTATTTCTTTGCTCAATATCAATAATACTGAAAAGTCAAGTCTTCTTAAAAGTTTTTGATTATTTACTTATTTCCTGTTTTAAATACTCAATTATGCCTATCAGCCTTCGCTTGTTAATTCCTTTTCACTTCATGATTTCTATACATTTAGGCAATGGCTTGCAGCGTGAAGACCCCCCTCGACCAAAAAAGTCAATCAATCACTGTAGTTCTGCCAAAGGTCTTTACTCTTTGAAGAAAATTCAGGGTATCTTCTCCGAGAAATTACCAATTGTGATCGTGATTTCTTAGAAAACCTTGTCTCTATTCAAATTTGCAGGTTACCGGGAATCATGTCACTCCACCGAGAAGGACAGAGCCAGTAAAGAAGTATGCAAAGATCTAGTTTTCCTTTATCCAGCTTGGCTTCGTGCTCTCACTGATTCTGTATTGTTCTATGTTTGTTGATTCCAAGTGCCGCGCATAAAACATTTGAAACCATGAGTGCATCCATGTGTGCGAAAGAGTGAGAGAAAAGAAGCGCATGGCAGTTCCATACGATGTCGTTGGCATCCTTTGCTTGGATTTGATTAAATGCCTTGGTTTTTTATTGTGTGTGTGTGTGTGTGTGTGTATCTTCTGGTTGATATATATTGGTTCCTTAGTTCTTAAACGTAATTTTAATACATTCCATCAAAACTAAGAACTCTGAACGGTTTCTCTTGATTCCAGTCCAGCTTTGCCTCCAAAGGTTTCTGTGCATGCAAAAATAGTTCCAAAGATGGAAACAGGAGGTTGGAAGTCTGTAAAGGTGGAACAACGCTCATTTACACGAGCGGCATCCCTCAGGGAGCAGAAACGCAACAAAGTTTCTTCAGATCAACAGGTAGTTGTTAGTGTGCATATTGTTTTGGTCTTCCCAGTATTGCAAGTGAAACACGCTTTCTAGTTCGGATTTGGTGTATATGCTGGCACTTCCTGGTTGATTGGCATGATAAAAATAGCTGAGCAAGTTATATCACTTCAAAAATGGGGAAAAACATGAATGATGCGTTTCATGGAAAAATTTCTGCTTACTGATCCGAAGAAAATTTTCATCTAATATTCAAGGTCAATTTAAATTATTGATCCACGTTGCAGGAAAAACAAAGTAGAGTTATCATTGATTCAGATGAGGAGATTGAGGGAGGTTTTTCTTGCTTGATTGATGTCAAGGAAACAGGTACTCCATGCAAGAAAATTTTCAGGATTGATTTATACTGTTCGTTACTCTTCGCATTAGTCACATGAGAGGTGCACATCATAGCTGCATATGATATATTTAGAACTTAAAAGCCTTTTAGAAGAAGTCTAGCGGTTGCTCACACACAGGCACTTTAGAACAGCTATTAGATCTACTATCATTGCTCTAAATGTTACCTGTTTCCCTGTTCAAGGCATCAGAAACCCCATATTGGATGTGTCGAAGGAAGAGACTGCAAGAATTTTGAGAAAAGCTAGGAGGCAAAAGAGAAAATACTGTAATCCTATCATTATTAATTGAAGGTATACTTGCGCGTTTGTATTTGCTTTATTCCAAGCGCACACACTTCCAGTTGTTGCTGAATGCTGATCTTAATCTTCATTGTTAATTAAAATCCTTGCTGTTCCTTTTAAGATATCTTCCAAATTGAAGTGCTGGAACTAGAATACAAAATGAACTTGCCTAAAAGGGAATACAGAGTTAGTTCGTAGATTTCCTAAATGAATGGCTCCAAGCACGTGTCTTTTATATTGGCGATGCGTCGTCAGACTCAGAAGTTTAAGCTAGAATTATTTTTCATGAAGTAGCTAGGCAAGACACAAGGTCTCCAGTGCCACTGTACTGCGGATAAATATTTTTGGTTAACGAGTCCAATAGTTTTGATTTCTCATGTCCCGAAGAGTCAGAAGTTGCCAAGGAATTATTGCTGAAGACCCACCACCACATAGCTGTTCCAGATCAGTCGTATTTTACTACGATCACCATTGGTTCAGTGCATTTTTGCTTCTGTCTACCGTCTCTTAACAACCTTGTCGCCCGCGTGTTTTTATCAGTTGCATGTGCAGCATTAATCCGGAGAAAAATAAAAATCCATATGCTTCCAATAAAGGAAAGTAAAATAATGCACTTTGTAGGACTACGGATCAAGTTACATCATTGCAATCATACTTGAAAGGGGAATTAGTAACCAAATTGGAAGGGGAAAAAAAGCGAAAAGAGAAAGAAGAATAGAGGCTGTGAGTTGGGATGCCCTGTTGCCGCGCATCTGCTCGTATATAGAATTGGGTCTGTCTACAATGGGTTTTGTGTGTTATTTCGTGGCTTGGCAATTCAATGTCCATGGACTCTACAGCACAGGATGTTGCTAGATGCCTCTGTACGGCCTATGACATTTATGAAAAGGTCAATACCTAAATGGGTCTATAATGTTACTCTCTCTCTCTCTCTCTTCGGATAAGTATGCCCCCTTTTTGTAGAACAACGATTTTTGTTATTGGTTAATTTATTTCGTTTTTTTTTTTGTAATATTCTTACTAGGAAGGGATCGGATGGGGTGGTCAATCATGTTGTTGATGGAGATTATCAAACCATGAGCACGGTACACAATGTCTTATATAAATTCATATTATTTATTAATTTAATACTATAATATCTGTCTTAAAAAAACCTGCGCATTAAGTGCCTACACCACTGTTCTTTGCCGTAATTTTTATAAGTGTATTTATAGTTATTTTTTAAAATATTTTTTATTTAAAAATATATTAAAATAATATTTTTTTTTATTTTTTAAAAATTATTTTTATATCATTACATTAAAATGATTTGAAAATATTAATTTAAAATAAATAAAAAAATTAAAATACTTTTAAAAACACTTTTAAAATATAAAAACAAATAAATGACACACTTATATAGTAAAGGCAGCGTCCCTGAGAGGTCACCAGATACGATTCTTCAAAGGGCTGCTTGCAAGGGCAGCTCCTGTGGAATAAAATAATGGGTGAGCATGCGCTGTATTATATGTTTCTAATTCTCAAAGGCTATTGCTACCTTGTCTTGTTAGGGAATCAAAACATTGGAAAATGTCTCTGGTCTTGCAAGTCTCTTTCTTTAATGATAATATCGATGTCGTGAGTGAGTGAGCATCTAGCAAAGCACCAAGCTGCTAACTATTATAGGATGGTAGATCTTCTGGGTGATTTCAAGTTCATCTTAAGATGTATGGAAAGAAAGAAGCTCTAACTAAAAATATTTTTTTAAAAAAAATTCTTTTTCATCAACACCGTCTACCAATCTTTTGACGTCCAACACAAGAATAATATCAAGCTAAAAACAAATATAAAACAATTAAATTATCCAATACCCATTAGAATCTTTCATCAAAACTTAGACAAAGATTACAAAAAAAATGAAATCTCACGTGGTTAGAACGGTAGAACAAGTTCAACATCACCTACAGTGTGATCATGCATGAAGGTTCAAACTTTATTTAATCATATTGAAGCTACTATTTAGAGATAACATTAAAGAAAGAAGCGGATGAAATGGTGAGTGAATCAAGAGGGAGGCATAAGAATGTTTTGGGGGGGGGGGGACATTTTCACTAAAAATATTTTTAAAGTTTTATCATATTTATTTCACTAAAAAATATGCCTTTTGTATTGATTTTAATTTTATTTCCATTTAAGTGTCAGTACAATTTAATTTAAATTAAATATATAGCAACAAAATAACTTTCCTGCGTCGAGTAACATCACCCAGAAGATCTACCATATATAATTTTGTTCTCTCTGTGTTTTTTCTTTGATGGTGAGTTGATATGATGAGGATAAGGAACGCAATTGTTTTGTTTTTTTTTCCTTGTATATATATCACAAAGGAATTCAATTGTTAATCACTGGAAGCGTCATGATTCCTCCAACCCCTAACTTGGCCAATTAATAATCATTTATTTTAATTATCTAGTAGTTCTTCAGTGATAAGAGTTTGGGATAAAAAGATTTGCTCTCCTTATGATTTCAGGTTCGAGCCTTGTGGTTACTAATATGATAGTCATTAGAGGTTTACATGGTCGTTAGGTTCAAGGCCCGTGAGATTAATCGATATGCGTATAAACTGGTTTGAACACGCACGTTAATAAAAAAAATTATTTATTTTGTTTCACAGATTTCATTATTTTCTCGAGTGTAATAAGAGCTTGTTTACAATATTTAGATATTATTTGAAAATGTAGTACGGTAGTTTTTTAAAGTATTTTTTATTTTGAAATACATTAAAATAATATTTTTTATCTTTTTAAAAATTATTTTTAATATTAAAACATCAAAATTTTTATAAAAACACACAAAACAAAAATAAATTAAAAAACAAAAACAACGCTCTCCGAGTCATTGGCTGGAATTGCTTTTGAGACATTGGGTGTTCAAAAGAGGGAGCATCCAATGGCTAAAGGGTGTGGTTGGAGTGGGAAAAGCCAATATTCTAGTATGACAAAATCGACCCACCCACTTTGATTAGATAAAGAAGTTTACTGGCTACTGTCCGGTAAGTGGCACCGGTGAGGTTTTATCTCAGAATCAGGTGGATGATTGGCCTAATCAAGTACCAAGCATCTTCTAGATAAACACTTCACCTTAAAATAGACTCCGAATCATTAGTAATTTAGTAGAAGAGATCTGTCCCTTCAGTATTATTAATGTCAGCCTTGGCCGTCTCGTGTAAGATAGACGACATCAACTGTTTATCCTTCCATGGCAGCCACCAATCCATCGAGTGCACATAAAACCTAGCTTAATGTTTATTATTTAAAAAAAAAATGTATCTAACGACCTAATAAATCCTTACCTGACACCTCCATCTCAACGACCTAGTGCCAGACATTGGGGTAGGTTTTGTTTGATAGGAAAACAAGATAGCTTAAAATAAACCATATATATATAAAAATGTTGTTTGTGGTTCACGGGGTAAAAGATTATTATGGAAAAATTATTAATAATCTTGGATGATCAGAATTTCTTTATGTTCTTTATAGTTTCTCTCTTATTGAAATATTTATTTATAATTGTTTTAGATTCTTCTCAATATATATATATATAGCATCCCTTCTCTTATTTTTATTATAATGATTTCATTTAGGTTTGTTTGTTTTTATATTTTAAAATTATTTAAAAAAAATATTTATATTTTTTAATTAATATTTTTTATGTTTTGAGATTATTTTGATATAATAATATTAAAAATAATTTTTAAAAAATAAAAAAAATATTATTTTAATACATCAAAAATATTTTAAAAAATAATTATTACTACATTCTGAAACATTTAAAAATATATTATGTTGTGGGATCCTTCCTCTGTGCATCTGCATCTCCTTCCAGACCCTCCTCTGCCGATCGTTTCAATAATCTTGGGTATCTTTAAGGACAAGCGAGCTGCCATAATAGCAGCATGCATAAACTTGATTAACTCTCAAGCTATACAAGCTTGATTACATGTTCATGCCTGTGGTCCACCTCTGTGGCGGCACCACCACCACTTTAATCCTGCCCCTTCAAGACAAAAACATCATCAATGGCTAGTGGAAAATCCCATATCTTGATTCGAACTCAACTGGCAACTTTATTATTAGTAAATGGAGGAGTTAGGCTAAGTTATCTATATAGAAGGAATTTGAGTCGAAATATCTTCTTCTTCTTCTTCTTCGCTGTTGTCAAATCCCACCATTAAAGGAAGTATCATCGAAACATCAATGCAGAAGTGCATGTAGTGACGAGACATCGATGGACATGGTAAAGAGGCAAGAGCTGCCTTTGTCTCATATGGGCCTTCATTACAAAACATCACTGTTAGAGCTGGTGAGCTGTGGTCCCAGCTGATATAATCTAGTAGGACCCTATGCTGAACTGTGATTTTAGGCCCAACTGCTCCCCTCGCGTTCTTTATGGACAGAAACTTTGGTATCCTTCGTGGCACTCTGGCATTCTTCCTTTGAGCCCAGGCAACTGGTAACCGCCAGTACCTTCTTGTCCTGTTCAACAGTAAACTATGGGTGTCACACCTAATACAAACAGAAACCTTTTGGTTTGGTTGATGTAGTTTTTCTTTTTTCTTTTTTTTTTCAACTATCCGATTAGGAGGCCCGCCCTTACTGGCTCAATTTCTTTCTAATATAAAACAGCATTCAAGTAATATTTAAAAATAAAAATAATTAGTATACAGATGGAGAATTAAAAATGACTAAGTGAGGGTTAATATTCAAAATAAGGGATTCAAGTCGTAAAATTGAGATTAACTTATAGCATGAAAATACAAAAAAACTACGAAGTAGAATTTCCAATAATAATAATAAAAAAAAAAACAAGGTTAGAAGAGATAAAAAGAAAAGTAGATTGTCATGTATTGAATTACCGTGAATCTCACCAGATGCGTCACCCCGTCAGCTATGCCTAGATGCTTCATAAGGCATGATAGTTGGATATTTTGATCACCATAAAATGTTTCATGTACTGACTGAATGACGTAAGGGACATGCAATTCATGCATTAACAATTTTTTTAAATAATATTTTTATTTGTTAAATTACTAAACAGCTCTAAGGATACCTAAATATCAAAAAATATATATATTGAAAAGATGAAAATATCCTACCCAGCTAGTCTTAGATTTTTTTTTTTTATTTCAATGTTAAATTTGTCACTTAACTGTACTAAAAATATGAAAAAACGAAAAAACGTTTCTTTTCAAGTTCAATATTTCCCGGCTTTTTAAGAATATTAACATCGGTTTACCGTGTAAAAAAATGAAAAAGGATAAAAAAATCACCAGACAAATGGTCTATATTGTTTTTTACTTTAAAGGCAACAAAGTAAGTTGACTGTGAAAAATAAAATATTCAGATCAATTTACCCCAACCAAGTTGCTCATGACCTAGGAAAAAAAAAAGATTTCACCCTTCGTAGCTAGATCATTGGTGTTTATATACAGAGAATGACAAAAAAGTAAATATATTATTTCAATCCAGAATGATTTATGTTGAGCTATCTCTCTGATATTGCATTTCAGAAGTGTTTTTAAAAATATTAAAAAAAAATTTACTTCAAATTAATATGTTTTTTTTATATTTTCAGATTATTTTGATGTGTTAATATTAAAAATAATTTTTAAAAAATAAAAAAAAATATTATTTTAATATATTTTAAAATAAAAAACATTTTGAAAAACAACCAATAACACACTCTCAAATACGCTACCATATCTCTTTTAGGATTTTTTTTTTAAGATATATATTTTTAGGAAAATTTCCGTGAAGTTGATGATTTTTCTTTACATCTAAACTCAAGACAGGAGTGCAGAAAACAAATCCGAATCAACAAATGAAGAAAAAATTACTTGTTTGAGGTGGATCTTAAGGTTCTTCTCTCTCTATTTTAAAAGAAAAAACACAAAAAAAGGTGTTCAATGATTCTTGAGAAAGGAAGGCATGCTTCCAAACTAGAAGATAACAGAGGAAGGTATACTGTAGAATCATTCTGGATTTCTTCACGCACTGGCATAGATGATCAGGGGAGCACGTAAACGTGACAGGAGCATGGCTTTTGGTCAAAAGTTTATGTGGGCTACAGCATATTAATTATTTATTAAATTAATAAGACAAATTCAGGCGGAAATAGAAAATTGAAGGTGATCTTTTTATGCAGAATATTTGAATCCAGAACAAAACCACCATCATTAACAGTTGACAGAAGTTTTTTGAGTCAAAAACAAGCATCGATCTCACCCGTAAACCCTAGCCAGTGCCATCATTATATTTTACCTAGCTAGCCACACCATTATACAATATATAATTCCTGCTCTGAAATGTAACAAACACGACTCCACCATCGCTCGACGTTCGAGAGAGAGAGATCAAGGATGGGACTTTCTTGCATGCAAGATCTCCAAAAAAAAAAAAAACAAAACAAAACATTTGGTTTATATAATTAGGGCATTATGAGAGAGCCAGAAATATTTTTTTAAAAAAGACAATTTCTTAAGTTTTTTGCCCTTGATCTTGATCTTGCACCTTCAATGAAAAAGTCAAGTGAAGAGCCAAAATAGCTTTTCAGTTAGCGAAAAATCATTCTCACATATCCATCAAAAAGCTAAAAATAATATTACTTATTTAATCAATTAAACTTTTTTGAATAACTTTTATTAAAAAGTTAAAATATTAAATATATTAAAATACTTACACTATTTAAAAAATCATATTAACAATTTGAATTTTCTAAATAGCTTATGATGCTTAAACCTTGGAATTTTAATTGATTAATATAATACAATATCGTGGGATCTTATTGGTTTCAACAATGTAAGTTGTTGACATGGATCACGCGATAAATAAATAATGTTAAAATGAAAATATTAGAGCTAGCAGTATGACATTTATTAGAAGAGCTATAAAACAATTACTAAAATTATTATTATATTGTTATACAGAGTCTACATACAAATTGTTTTTATTTATTTATTGGATTAAAAAAATACATAGTTTTGGTTTACATAAACTCTTTTAATTTATTTACTCATTTGATTCTTCATGCTATGCTATGGGACGAAGTATTTTTTTCTCAACATAAAAAAAAGTGTGGATGTTGTTAACATTTTTAATCAATAAGAAAATTTTTAATTATAAATAAATTTTTTTACACATGAGTACAATAAAATAAATTGAAATTTATATATGTTAATTGATGATAACAAATATGTTAATTCTAACTAAGAATTAAGTCGAGAAGCTATGATAAAAATATTATTTATTAAAAGAAAATGATCAAATATTTATTTCAATTTGCAATTAGATTTTTAAAGTTTTAATTAATAAAATAAAATTTTATTTTATCAAATCGATCATTAAACTTGTATTTAACATCTCAAGAATCTCATATAAAACCAACCAAAATTAAACATCAAGTCCAATTTCAAATTAATTTAATGTAAAAGAATTAAATAGAAATAAAAAGTCAAGGAACAAAAAAATTAAAAAGAAAAGAAAAATAATTATTACAACTTATAGTGGGTTGTATTTTTTTTTCTAATTTGCATTTTTATTTTTTTATCTCGCATATTTATGATTATAAACAACATTTCATGGTTTATTGAGGGTCTATTTTGCATTTGTTTTTAATATCGTATTATCTCGCTTATTCTTAATTATAAATAATATTTTTTTATTGAGAGTTAATTTTACAAAACTAAACTATAATTATTGAAAGGGAAAAAAAATATTAAAGAAACAAATACAAAAAGATACAAATAATATATATATATATATATATTATAAATACATTAACTAATCTCAATAACTTTGTTTTTATGGATAAAAAAGGTTGTTTAAGGAATTGTAATATTATTTTTTAAAGTGTTTTTTTTTAAAATATATTAAAATAATATTTTTTATTTTTAAAAAATATTGATAATATTAGTACATTAAAAAAATTAAAAAAACAAAAAATAATTAAATAATTTTTTTAATGAAACGCATTCCAAACAGTGCCAAAAAAATGCTGTAAAAAAATTCCATTTTGAGATTTTATTTTCCTTTTATTTTGTCCATTACTTAACAAAGTTACAAACCTCTCCCTATACTCCATTCTCATTTTTTCCAGCACCCAGTCACCATACCAATACCATGGGCATACTCACACATACTCTCTCTCTCTCTCTCTAATACCAAAAAGTAAAGACATGACAACCTCTCTCTAGCATTTTCTCTGCTACCTTGGAAAGTGCAAAGAGAGAGAAAGGCCGAAAAAGTTTATTCTAGAGAGAGAGAAAGTGAAAGATTGCGACTTTGATGATTGTTGAGCGTGGAGGGAGTGGTGCAGCGGAGAAAAAATGGAGAGGGAGACAATAGCGAAAGCATTTCTTGAATACAAAGCTCCCTCTTTCTCTTTGAGGCAGGCATCAGTATCAATCCAAAACCAAACTGTCACGTATTCTCCTTCTCCTTCTTCTACCAAAAACATTGCAAAGCTTTCAGCTTTCTATCACACCTCCGCGTCTACTTTTTCTCAGTCTTTATTGCCTGCCCATATGACACAATTTTTATTTTCCACTCAAAATTATAATCGGTAGGTGGGTGCCAGATAAGAATTTTATACCCCTCTCCTTTTAGTTGTCGAAAGATAGTTACCCCCTCAGGGAGAGACGACAAAAGAAATTTTTTTCTTGATCTGGATTTTCTTTGTTTATTGCTGAATTGGACAGAATTGACTGGCTGCTCTGAGGTTTTAATAGAATTCGAGGAATCTTGACTTGGATGTCGATGGAGAGATTGGCTTTGTGGTTTTCACTGTGAATTGGAGAGAATTGAGGTTCCATGTTGGTGTTTCAAGGATTGGAGATATGACTTTGAAGGGGATAAGTCATGGAGCTCTTGATCAGTTAATGGATAATTGGCCGTTGTGGAGCTGAGTCTTTTTGCATACTTCAAGGCAAGCTTGCTTGGATTTAGATAATCTTTTTTTTCCCGAGTAAAAGTTTGAAGGTGAATTCTTGAGCTGTGATCCACCTCGCGTGCTTTTTATGTGATTGGTCATTTCGTTTAAGGAAAGACCAAAGTTTGAGACTTCAGGCGCTGGTTAAGGACTTGATACCTTGTCAAGCGAAGAAAGTTTTAACAAGCTTAAACTTGACTCTTCTGGAAGCCTTTTGAGCTGTTGAAATTAGAATTTTTGTCCGTTATATTCTGGCTGTTTACACGGTATCTGGCTGCATTGTTGTTCTTCTTGGCTTTATCGAATCTTAGGTAATTGTTCTATGCATTCCATTTCTTTGTGTTGTATAAATTTATATGCAATATGTGCCGGATACTGAATCTGCTATATTTTTTAGTTTTTCGGGCAGATGTCAAGTCAGTTGATTATTAGCTTGATCTTGTATCTAAATCATTTGTGGATGATCATGAAGATTAAAATAAAAGAAATATAATACTCTGAGTAAAGTTTTGCTTCTGCATGACTGACGATCAATGATAGTGTTATGAGAGGTTGCAGAATTTCTGTTTCAGAACGCTTGTGAACATCTATGGCCTTATGTTTGCTGATAAAATCTGTCTTTATCTTTATCTCATTTTTCTTGTTCCCTAGTCAATTGTTTATTCGTTAACATGCTTTCTTGTTTGAAAACTGAGAAGGTAGTTTAATGCTGAAGAGGTTGAAACAAGAAGCTATTTCATAGTCTACCCCATGTTTCATTAAAATCTTTTTTCCACTAGGTGTTTCAGGCATGGTTTTCTTTGCTGTCACAAACTTCAAGGAATAGTGTATCAAAACTGTCCACCCACTGGCTCACCTGTAAAAAATTATTTTTGCCGTCTCCTATTTTCTGATCTGATGATGCAATTCTAGAAATCATCACTGCTGCTTTCTATCACTAAGCAGTGGTTTTAGAGGGTAATCATCACCATCACATGTGCAATATTATAGATTCATAATGCCATACCATATTTACTACCACTTCATTCTTTCATTCTGCTTTGCATTCATTTCCACGATGCTCATTGTCATGTGAGTTTATATATGAGTTTTTGAATTGGAAACAATTCTGGTTGATACTCACTCATTCCCTTCCACAAATGTATCAGATATCAAGTAGCAATTCCTGTGAGCAAATTTGGATTACAGTCAAAGAACTAGCCATTCACCATGGCAAAAAAATCACAGAGGCACCCTGTACGATATGAAAGAGAACAATCAGGCTGCATGTGGGGTTTAATTACTATGTTTGACTTCCGCCATGGTCGTTCAACGCAGAAGCTAATTTCAGATAGGAGGCGGGGGACCAGGCATGCTGTTGGTAAGAACTTTCTTTGAGATGCAGATGAATCTGAATAGATAGCAAACACATGGATGCATGTAGGCACACAAATATATCTACTGAATCTTTTTTGAGTAGAAGGGATGGGTTTGTGCATGCAACATGCACACACTTTTCTTCAGAGTTCTGTTGCTAACAAATTTCCTTGAATCGAAGTGTATTTGGGAAGTATCAAACGTTGGTTGTATCTGTAGTGTGTTTGAATGATTGTCTTCTTGTTAAACTTGTTGATCTGGTTGGCCTTAGCATTGGTCATTGGTCAAAGATAAATTTGTAGTACTCTTGCTTTGAGCTCATGAATTCGCAATGCATTACAAATCGGTGAATTTCTCTTTTCTTTTGCAGGTACTGGAACTCCGAAGAATAAGGTTGACAATCTTAGTGAAAATTGTCAAGGCATGATCGTAAGTTTTGTCAACTTGTGCGTCCAAACTAAATGTCTTTCAAAATTTGCTTGATATTTGCAAGGTTCCTTACAACTGAACCTGTTTTAAGATGGGTTGAACTATCTGTACATTACTTGATTTTTCCTATTTTAAATATATCAGGATGGTGAGGAGAGCAGAAAAGTAACAGATGATACCAGTAAGCTGAGTGTGAAAAAGCTCATTGAAGAAGAAATGTTCGGTGAGCAAGACATAAAGAAGGAAATAAACAATCCTGGAGTAGAACCAAAACAGTCTAATTCAGAAAATGGAGACCACAGAAGAAGAAAAAGTCGTACAAAAAGTTTTGATATACACATAGAGGATCATAATGTTTCTGAAAGCTTGGAATCTGAACGGCCTTGCCTTCATAATTTAGAGAAGCAAACTACATGTAGTCTTGACATAGGTGAAATAATGGAAGACTTCTGCCGCCAGATCCATCAGAAAAGCTTTGGTAATGTAGAGCGTGACCAGCTTGATGAAGTTCACCATCAGCTGAACCAGAAGAATCCTGAATTTGAAGAGAAATTGAGTGAGGCAATAAAACTCATAAATGAGAAACTTATTAACTGGAAACACGTTGCTGAAGATGGGGAATTCCACCCATCCAAAGAACTGAGGGATGCACTTCAGATTCTAGTTTCTGATGAGGAATTGTTTCCAAAACTCTTACAAGGTCCAAAGTCCATAATGGTGAAGCATGTTCAAAGCTTGTGGAATGCTCAGGTAGAGAAAGATGAAGAGTCCAAGTCACTTCCAGGATTGAACTCTTCGGAACAGGGGCTTCATGGCTTCAGACATTCTGATGAGGCTATCCATGGTAAGCAGCACAAATTTTTCAGAAGAAAGACCAAATCTCTGGAAAAGAACCCATCAAAGGAAAACAAGGCATCTCAAGCTTCAAATAGAATTGTTATATTAAAGCCTGGCCCGACAAGCTTGCTACCACCTAAAAATGAAAGCATCATTGGCTCGTCGCGAAAATCTCAATTCACCATTGGAGATAAGGTTCCGAATGAGAGATTTGGTTCCAACTTTTCTCTGACTGAAATTAGAAGAAAGTTGAAAAATGCAATGGGAAAGGAAAGGCAGGATACCTCTACTGATGGGACTTCAAAGAAATTTGCTAACAAACAACAGGCTGTGGGAAATAGTGAGAAAGGATCCAAGGAGAACCTTGGAAGGAGTTCTCCAAGTAAAGACCACTTCTTTATTGAAAAAATTGCTAGACCTCCCGTGGTTGGCAAAATGAGAGAGAAGACTGGCAAGTTGAAAGAATATGAAATAAGCATGGAATGTGAGGCCGCTATTTATCCCAAGCATAGGGCATCTAACATCTACATTGAGGCCAAGAAACATCTTTCTGAGATGCTGAGTACTGGCCAGGGGGATGTGGATTTTTCAAGTGAACAGGTTCCAAAAACCCTCGGCAGGATTCTCTCCCTTCCTGAGTACAGTTTGTCGCCTACTGGTAGTCCTGGAAAGGATTGGGAGCAAGGCTTTCTGACAGCACAGATGAGATTTTCTGCCAATGACAAATTCCAGAAACACGAAGCCAATGTCAGCCATTTAGGTCGAATAGCATTAAACTCAGAGCCTCAGTCATCTGTTTCCAATGACAGCACCGATTGTATAGAACAAGCTTCTTCAAACCCAAATGCAAGTGCCTCAAATGAACTTCATGATAAGGAAGACAAAACCTTGTGCTCTGTTGGAGATGAGATGCCTTCTGAAGGTAGTGTTTCTTTATGGTAGGACATGGATAAATATATCACTGTGCTGATAATTTTTCCTAATATTGGCCTTAACGTTTCTGCAGGTGAGGCAGAGGTTGTAAAGGAAACTGAAACTGCAATTGATGAAGAGAGTGATGTCTTAGATACTCTATTTGAACCAAGTAAATCTCCTCTTGATGGAGATGGCCGAAATGGTGATATGTCTGAAGTTTGTGATAAAAAGGAAAATTCAGAATGCTTGGAACATGTAATTTTACTGGTTGCCTATCATTTCCAGTTCTTCATCACATATCTTGACATTTTATCCTAATGATTTTACTTTTCTTTCTCAGGACTCTGAAGAACAACCCCCAACTTCTCCATTAACATCTCCATCCACCTCTTCAAACACCAAAAAACTTGACTGTCTAGAGGGTCCTTCTGAGATACCAGAGCGGCCTAGTCCTATATCTGTTCTTGAGCCTCTTTTCACGGAGGAAGATGTCAGCCCAGCAAGCAGCAGATTTGAACCTGGTAGGTCTTTATAAGAAAAAGGTCAATAACTTTCAGCATTTGTTTAGTACTTCTTATCACGTGGTTTTCAAGCTAATCTTTAGTTCATCTCTTATCTATCAGTTGAACTAACAGTGCAACCCTCGAGAATTCAATTTGAAGAACATGAATCTTCAGCTGCAGATCGAATCCCTCTTAAAGCTTCTTTAGATGACAAGGAATCGGTATTTGAGTATGTAAAAGCAGTGGTTCAAGCTTCTGGCATGAAGTGGGATGAATTTTATATGAGGTCACATTCTTCAGAACAGCTTCTTGACCAATCAATATTTTTTGAGGTAGAATTCTTTTCCAACCAGCTTTGTTGTGACAAGAAGCTTCTCTTTGATTCCATCAACGAAGTTCTCATGGAGGTATATGGGCGGTATTTTGGTTGCTTCTCTGGGTTATCATTTGTACAATCTAACATCCGGCCTGTCCCAGACGTGAAAAATGGCATCTATGAGGTTTGGGAAGGAGTCTCTTGGCATCTCCTCCCATTGCCAATGCCTCATACTTTGGATCAACTTGTCAAGAAAGATATGGCTAAAACTGGAACGTGGATGAACCTTCAATATGATATTGAAACTATCCTTTTTGAAATTGGTGAGGACATTTTTGAAGATTTGATGGAAGAAATCGTTTTTGGAGATCTAATGGAAGAAAATTTATTCATCCATGCAAACGAAAGTTTAGAGGGTGGAAATCAGTTGATTTCAGCTGAGTTGAAGGAAACTGAGAGCAGCATGAGCTCCTAGAAGACATTTTCATGTATTCATTTCTTGATCGACCTTGTGTCTGGATGGGAATGATAGTGAGTCATGGCTTGTGCATCAGGAGGATGAGCAGTAATGCAAACATGGAAGAGCCTTATATGGCTCCCTTGTTTGACTTGACATGGCACTTCTTTAACTTCGCTATTGAAATCATGTACATAACACTACAGCTTGGAAGCTCGACTAAACACAAATCATGAAATGAATGAACAAGGAACCACACTACTTCATGGGCAAAACTCACAAACCCAATGTGCAATTGTTTTCTGCTACTGTATGAAGACTAGTTTTCACTTGCAGTTTTTGCAACAAGGGCCAGATCAGTGCCCTGCACTCGTTGGGAATAGTAGTGTTCCACATTATAGAATTTGTAGAAATTTGTGTCTTATTTCTTATATTAGGCTGTGTGCATTTTTCTTCTTCTGGGACTTGTTTCATTTATTCTTCTGTTGAGTTTGTGCTGATGTTTTTTCTTTTGTATTTACAAAGCCGGGGTTGAGTTGTGACCATTTTAGTGGGGAGGGGATTTGACAGTGAGTGTTGTATGCCACAACAAGCTGTGGCTGTTGTGCTGTAAAACAATAATAAATAATACAGAGTACATACTTGATCTAGTTGATTATTGTACTTTGCTCAGGATTATCCTATCTTGAGGTCCTAGTATAATATTCCTGGTCACACATGCTAAAGAGAGATGACATTTTCTTCTTTAATCATTAACCGATGCAAACCATATTATATCAACTCTTTCCTGTCATTCTTTAGCATTCCACCAAAATTCCCAAATCTTATGGAGCATATATTTTAATCTTCCGTGCAGGAATCGCATGTTTGATGTTTCTTCTTCTTCTTCCTTCCTTGGCTTCGGGCCTTTATTTTTGTAACGTGACTGGCAGGTCCCATTAATTGACTTAAAACAATAAATCGCACTCCACCTAACTGAATAGGATTTCTGTGGGAATTTCTTCCGTTAGAGAGCCTCCAGAATACAGTGGTTAAAATGCATCATCATGTGCACAAGAAGCCCGTGCTGTAACCTGCATGATGCCTATAAACCATTCAAAAGGATTAGGTAACTTCAGGACTAATCAAGACGCCCATCAGGACTTCTCAGCAACCGTTTGCTATGGCCCGCTACTATAATCTAATTAGATGAGCCTCACAGCTGAGAAAGATAAATTAATGGTTTTAATTTACATTTGTTGTTCTTTCTCGGCAGCGGCATTTGTGTCTGGATGCATTAAAAGCTCTATACGCATGACCAAAAAGGTCCATCTCCTCTCAAACCAGCAGGTAACTTTTTCTCCAGGCTTATATGATCTGTAATAAGATCAGATTCTTCCATTCATAAAACCAAAGAAGTTGCTTTTCCTTGCACTTTCATCATCATGTGTAACTCACCAAATGACCTCTCACCATCATGTCCGGAGCCCTTATGAGTGCAGACAGAATGGTACACCAACCATCAATATAAGCTGCCGAATCCAGTTACTCTCCTTGCCTAAACTGCTTTGTTGCGATAAGAAAATCAGTATAGCAAGGATAAAAGCAACTATGTCCAGATGTTGTTGGAACTTCTAAAGACGAACAAAAAATACCACTCCCCAACTGTTGTGGAGTTTTTTTTTGTCTGTAAAAGTGTTTTTTTAATTTTTTTCATTTAAAAACACATCAAATTATGTCTTTTTAAGTGTTTTAGATTATTTTAATAGACTATTATCAAAAATTAAAATTAAAATTAAAAAAATTATTTTAATACACTTTCAAAATCTCCAACTAGGACCACTAATTTTGTGCCCAAAGGCGTGCTTGCTTCCATGAACATGAGTCGCACGTTGAGCTTTCAAATTCGTGATAGAATCTCTGGATTACAGGCAGAGGATCAATGATTATCTCCAGGAGTGCTGAAGTGCTATTAAGCACATAGTGCAATTTCCACATCGACTTTGTATCCAACAAAACCAATCAAGTCAAGCACTTCAAGCCATTTGTGCGGATGTTTAGCCTTCAGCTTAACTTTGCTTTGGGGACATCAAGTAAAGGGGGGCACTCAACTCTCCACGCGTTCATCGCCAATTCCAACTTGTTGATATATATTCCTTAACTTTGCAAATTCGGGTACCCCAAAATTCTTTAATAAAAGATTAAAAAATATATGCAAGCTAAAAAGAGGTATGGATGATTCAAAATAAGCTAAAATGCCTTTGTATCATTAACGTGATAATTTTTTATAATTTTTTTTGAGATTTTTTTACTAAAATATTTATGTTATGATTATTCCAAAAACAAGTTTCAATTCTAAAAAAAATAACATGTTAGTAATTATAATATGAGTTAATGAGTGTATTAAAAAACATAAAAATGATATAACGATCATGTATTGTCGTGATTAACTATTTGTCAGTATTATTAAACTTGGCTTGGTAGGTTAACATTGAAATTTCCAAACTCAAGTACTTTCTTGGTTTAAGTTTCAAATTAAATCGTGTGAGAGTTGTTTTGACGTGATCCGGTCAACTTGGTAGGACCAAAAACAACCTGAATGACCGGTAAAAACATGGTTTGACTTAAAAAATCAAAGATGATTTTTAAAATATATATATATATATATATATTAAAATAAAAACATATTAAATCGACCCGGATTAACCCATCAAACTCACGGACTAGGTCATGAACTTGACTGAGTTTTATAAGTTTATTTTTTTGAAACTATTTTTTATTAAATTATATGATAACATTAATAGATACCTGCGGTAAATCAACCGAATAATTTTAAAAAAATGATTATGAAAGGTTGTACAAAAAAAAATGCTTGCTAATATGATAAAAAAAACTTCTATAATATCATTAAAAAACATTGAATGCTATTTGATAAAATAATATCTAAAATACATTCTTAATTAATTTTATAATTCAATAAAACAATACATCTAACTTATTAAAAAAACATATTTTTAAGAAATTTAATTTAATTTTTTCAAAACAACATTAAAAAAATAGTCAAGCATGCAAGTCTAGGTACCTAGAGCAACCGTAAAGGTAAACAGAAAATCAAGACAAGATATTTTTTTTGTCTAAAAAACCTATTTTGAACTCATTCTCACCTAAAAACTGCTGAAAACACTTTTGAAACTTCAAGAAACTAATTGTCTAACTCGGTAAAATCTAAATTAGTTAAAGAAAATATCAAACAAAAAAATCTCTCTCAATCCTGATTCACTTTTTTAGGCGATATAAAAGCCAAAATATATCTCAATGGCACGCGTCTCGTCAAAAAAAATATTTTGACACCAAGCTTGTTTATTTTTTCCAACAAAATCTTACTAGCCAATATCTTTTTTTTTTGTTGCTGTTTTTTGACAACTCTCTCCTTTTTCTCAAGCTTTTTGGGAATAAAATGTGAATAAAACAAAATTTTGAACTAAACCAAATAATTTCCAAACTAAAGGGACTAAAAAGGATTTATTGGAAATAATCTAGGGCAAAATGAAGGAAAAAGATGCTAACACCATTTTTTTTAAGTGCTCATCCTTTTTTCTTTGTTTAAATTTTGGTCCCCTCATTTTTAATATTTTTTAAATAATAAAATTGGATTCTTTTTCATAAAACCAGATATCAACCTAATACTATGATTTTTTTCAAGATCAAGGTGACTACATAAAAAGAAAATTGAAACAAATTATTAATCACAAATCTCAATCAATACAACACTAAAGAATGAAATGAAAAAAAAAAAAATTGAAGACCAAAAGGGGAAAAAGAAGAAGAAAGATGAGCAAAGTTGACACAATGGCTTTTTTAGAAAACAAAAGGGTTGTTATTTTTTCTTTGTTTCAATTTTGATCTCTTTATTTTCAATCTTTTTAAAGTAATAAAATTGAATTTTTCTCTCATGAAATCCAGCATTAACATGATGCCAATACTTTTTTTTTAAAACCTTAATAACCATAAAATAACAACCCCACAATTAATTTAACTCTACAAAACAATCTTTAAAAATAACCAAAACCAAGAGAAAGAACAAAAACACCCCTACACTCTCCCACTCACCAGCACACATATAAATATTCAAATAAACAAAAACACAAAAAAAAAAAACATATCCACTCTTTAATTCACTATTCATCTTCTTTGTCTCCAAACACTTAAACATCAAAGACCATAACCACTCTCTCACTTAAAACACAACTTTCGACCAACCAGCACCTAAACTACAATACATAGCCCCTGAGTCCCTTCGTAGCCATTGCCAACAACAACAACAACTCACAGTGAAGAGAGAAGAGGAGAGAAAGGAAAAGAAGAACTAAAACTTCAAGTTAGTCAATCTCTCTTTTTCGTCGATGGTGAGCTACATTGTCAATACCAGTAAAGAGAGAAAGAGTTGGTCTACCACGCGAAGGTCACACACCTACAAGTCTTATTAGTGTGTGGGAAAAACATGCCAGAAGCTTTGGCTTTCTCAAGTTACGTATGCTAATGTATTGCCATTGTTTCCATGGATTCCAACAGCTCCAAGGACCTTCAACTCCTCTATTGAAGATTGATTTCTAAGATCCTAAACCATAACTTCCTAACCTTATTTTTCATGTTTAGCTTGTATTTTTAATTGAATATTAGATTTTGATTCATGAATTATATGTTTGACTATAGTATTTGTTTGAACAAGTTTATGGTTTGAATGTGATTTGTGAATTTGAAAAACTTTATATTGATTTAGGGTCTTATTAGATTAAGTGGTTGAGTTGTTAATGATAAGCTTTAGGGTTGTGTGAGTTGACTTGGATAAGGATATTAGATTTGAACATGATTTGTGATGCTTGTTTTAGTATTTAGTGCTCAATGAAGTGTGACATCATGTTGAAGAATTACATGATAATTGCTAATGGTTCATTGAGAAACTAAGTATTTAGTGCTTAAAAAGGACTATACCATATAGCTCATCCGCTTTTAAGAAAATAAAAATAAAAAAGGCACGATCCTAGTCTGTTTATCCTTTATAAATGGCTATGTCTCGGGAGCCTAACTTATTTTTGTTTTTTCTTTAAATTTTTTAATTATATTTTTCAATATTAAGTTTTTATTAAAGTTTTTTATTGCTTATTTGTTTTAATCGATGCATGTTATTTTGTTTTTATTTTGTTTTTTATTAATTTTTTCTATTTAAATATTGATTTATACCCTCTCTTTCTTAATTTTCTTAAACGAATCGAATTAACTTTGAATTCTAATAATTAACCACAAAGCGTGGGTGATTAAACTAGTTTAGTGCTAGTTTAATTATTTGTGGAAAGATTAGAGGGTTGCTGGATCATGTTCATGTGAAATACATGATGCAATAATGAGGAATAATATTACACAGAGCGTGTTGTTCTAACCTAATAATACGCGGCGGTACAAAAAAAACACAAATAGACGACAAAAATAGTAAGTAAATCACTCGATGCCGTTTTCCTCAAGACAAATGTGAAAATCTACAAGCTTCCTGCTTTCTCATTTTCCTGCTTTTTTATTTTCCACAAAGCGTGGATGATTAAACTAGTTCCTGCTTTAAAATAATATTATTTTTATTTTTAAAATTTATTTTTTAATATTAATACATCAAAATAAACTATACAAAAACACAAAAAATAAAAAGTAATTCAAAGTTAAAACAATAAAAGTATGGTTAAATTCAATACCAAATATCATGTTTTTTATTTAAAATTAATTTTTTTTATGTTTTTAAATTATTTTAATATACTAATATTAAAAATATAAAATATTATTTTTAACAATAAAAGGCTCTCAAAATACTAATGAAGTTCCAATGGTAAACATCTTCTTCAACCAAAACAATTCTCATCTTCCTCGGAGCAAAAAGGAATCTATCACATTTTTCACCGCCTGAAAAAGCCTGAAACACCAGCGACACTGCTCCCTGGCATTCCTCTTTTAACCTCCCATTCCATTCCACCCCTCCGAGATTCCTCCCCATAAACACTAAAAGTCCCAAGGCTAAACCAGTAAAACCATCTTAAAAAAGGAAGAGAAAAATAATTTTTTAATATTAATTCTCGTATGAACGAGTAGATCGTTTCTGTTTCTACTCTTCTAATTTGTTACACAGGAGACAAGCAACGACATCGTCTTCGTCATCAGCATCATCAAGACAATCAAGAAATAGCTATAAGAGTCAAACCCTCTCCTCTCCTCTCACTTTCTCTCTCTACTCTACTCTGATATATATATATTTATATACATATAAAAGCAGCTATTCTTCTTTCTCTCTCTTCGAATCTTTATTTTCTTTCAAGGTAAGATTTTTTTCACGTAGTCTCTTCCTTTCTCTCTCTTAATCGCAATATCTTTCCTCTTCCTTCAATTTACGAATTTCCCATAAAAAACCTAGCTTCCTCAATAGCTTGCTTATCGTGTCCGAGCTTAAGGAATCAGAGTTAGGTGTAAACCCTAGTTTTTGATTTGTGTTCGAAATTAGGGTTTGTTTACTCGAGGATTATGTGATTCCGGGTGCAATTATTGATTTAGATTGATTAAAGGTATTGTTTTTATGGTAATTTGGATTAGATTCGTGGATGTGGTATTGGGTTTTGGATTCATTTTGTGTTTGTTTGGGGTTTTAGTAGCTTGAGGTTGCTGGGTTTAGAGGGAAAGATTGAATTTTGAGTTGTCGATGATAGTTTTGAAGCTTAGGTTTTGTAGATCAAAGTAATCAGTTGTGTTGGAGTTATACCACTAAGTTTGCAAGTTTGGTTATTTGATTATGATTCTGAATCAGAGGAAGTAACACATGCTTGGGTCTTTTGTATTTTAAGTTGAAAGTATATTACTTTGATGTTCATGTCCAACCTTTTGTTCTTAATATTTGATATTAGAAACCCTAGAAATACTTGTTCTGGGACCATTGGATGTGGTTGGGAAGAAGGGGCCTTGGACTGGTTCAAACTAGTTACTTGGAAAAAAGAGATGCTTGCAAGTTGCAACTCCAAAATGCTGACTTAGGTTTTGAAATTTTCAGTTTACTTGGTTATTGGCGAAAACAAGGATTACTTTGGTTTAGTTACCTGATGCTTGATTATCAGCAATTTAGAGTTCCCAATCTTTATTTTCCCTCCAAAACACCATTTGAAGTTCTGTCTCAAGTTTGTGTTGATCTCAAGATAACCTAGCATGTGATGAAAGCAATCATTTTTTTTATTTTAAATTATATTTCTAGGACATGTTGATTTTCATGGCATCATTTTTCTGTACATTATCATGTTACTGGATTCATTTAAACCCTATAGTATAGATTCTTCGCTTCTTCTTCTTCTTCTTCTTCATGTTTTCCTTTTCCATTTTTTTCAACAGGTCTGTTGTGTCTGCTATGAAAAATAGTTGGCTTCATAGCCACGGGAAGTTGTGATCATCATCTTACAGTTTGATGCTCGGGAAAAATAGCCTTTTCAATTCAAATTATATGGATGTTGATGGATTTTTACCAATTAACTTGTAGATTTCATGCTTGAGGTCACACAGCTGAGTTTGTCTTTGCATTTCTTTGAATCTGTAGCTTCAGTGTTCTTTTGGCTTTCTATATGTTTTAAATATGTTTTTCTCTATGCAGTTTAGTTACAGAGCTTGTAGTTGTTCAATGTTGGGAGCAGTATGTGGATGTTAGTTTGGAGAAATGCAAAGGTATCATACTGCCGGCTGCACTAGTGCAGTTAACAATAGCTCCATTGGAGGCACATCTTCTAGAGATAGCACGCGGACTGATTCATCTTCATTGGCGTCCAACTTCTCTATAAACCCTAGGTAAATTGGTTTTCAATATCTTTTTGCCCTCCATGAACTGTTGATAATAATTTTGTGGCTCTCGACTCTGAACACAGTCACATTTTCTAGTTACATGTACAATACAATGCACACATGCCTTTGGTCTGTGATAAGTTTTTAAGCGTTGCCTATACCTTTGTACACACCCATACGTTTGAATTTCCATATTGAAATCACTTTTTAGTTCGCAACGCATCTGTGCATGTGTGCGCTTTGTGCTAGCCTCACTAAGAATGGGGCTAGGTACTCAACTCGTTTCGTTATTACATCAGTCAATGCCTAGTTCTCTCATTTTAGTTCAGCTGCATATTAACTGTTAGACATTTAGATTTTTCTCCCATGCTCCTCATTCCTTCTGCTAGTAGGATGCTTGTTCTTTTTTCTTTACAAATAGACACAATTCATTTTTATTATTTTGAAGGGCAAATTTGCTGTTTACTCAAAAGTGACGTTTTGTATTGTGTAGGCGGCCACCTCCTCTGATTCCATACAAGTTGAAGTGTGATAAAGAACCTTTGAATTCCCGGTAATTTCATTATTAGCACCACTTACAGTGAAAAAGAAGTAAAATAATATTTGTTGGCACCAATTTTTATTCAGTTAGCTATTTCTTCATTTGTTTGGAATGATGTCAGTTAAGAATTTAAATACTTTCATTATGAGTTTGGATGCTTGTTGTTTAAACTTTTTTTCCTAGTTGATCTTTATTGATTGGTTATGGTTCTTATCCATCATATAATCATCTCCTTTTAAATCGTAGACTTGGCCCCCCTGACTTTCATCCTCAAACTCCAAATTGCCCTGAGGAGACTGTCACTAACGAATATGTTGAGGCTGGATATAAGGATGCAGTTGAAGGACTTGAGGTTATTTTTCATTCATTAATACTTTGCCACAGACAACATGTATAAATGTGGACAACATGCTACATTTTATTGTCCTTGCCATTTGACCTTTTATCGAAAAGTGCGCACATATGCATGATTCTTGTGCTTAATTCAATTAGCATACGAATCTTGATGTTTTCTCAAAAAGAAAAAGAAAGTTTTGATTTTTTTTACTTGTTATAAAAACTGACATTTTGAACATTGCCCCAAGAAACAAAGAACTTTATTGCTTTTTTCCACTTATGATTTTATCCCTGCTTACATTTTTTAATCTCAAACCTGCAAGAGGAAATCATATTTCACAGATCCCTTTATATTTCCTCGCATAAATGATTGGAACTGTGAGAATCGCGTTGTTAATATGTGCTCATCAAAATTAGATCTTAATGTTTTCATGCAAATACTTACAAGCCTTGATATCTATAATTTATCAATTTTTTATTTTCTGAGTTCTCAGGAAGCCAGAGAAATCTTACACACTCAGGCTCAAAGTTTTACCAGTCCTGTTGTCAAAAAATGCAAAGAGGTTATTCACTTCAATTTGGAAGCTATAATGCCTTTCATTTACTTGTTTTTTTTTTTTTTTTTTTTTGTAATTTTATAGGAAGCTACTATGTTTCATTTTTGTTTGCCCATAAAAAGCTTTGGATACTCTCATGCGAAGAGATGATTAACAATTACTGATAGTTGAATTTTGCTCTTTCAGGCTATCAGAAAATGTCTGAGGGCCATTAATGAGTCTCGTGCACAAAAGCGCAAGGTATGCCTTTCCCCTTTCTAATTATGTGTCATACTTATGAAAGCTTTTTCTGCTTTGAATGCTCTATCTTGCTCCCTATATGTTCATCCCACCAGTAGCTGAAGATGTGTTTTTTTCTTTACAATCTCATCATCTAGTCTTAACATCTATGCTCATTATTACAGGCTGGTCAAGTATATGGCGTGCCTCTTTCTGGGTCATTATTAACTAAGCCTGGTGTATATCCTGAACAAAGATCTTGTGGCGAAGACTTCAAGAAGAAATGGATTGAGGTATATGGTTTCCAAGTTTCTCTAAAAGAAAGTGTGCATACCTGATTGGAAAAGGCACTTGTCAATGGACCTACTATGGCTGAGTTAGCTTCCTAAAAAAACCATGTGGGTGCCTCGAGGAAATGCGATGCAATGTCATTCTTAAACTTATTTGGTTGTGATACACATTTAATTGTTTTGGGGGGGGTTGATCCTGAGTTCAAATTTTGAAAAACAAAACTTGCTACCCTTTATCTTGGAGAGTACAAATAACTACGTGCTTGGCCTTTCTCTCAAGTTATGCGTAAAGTGGGACAATTTTTTTTTTAAACATGGAAGATAGTGCATCATGAGTCGAGAGAGGAACGGGTTTGAAATATTGTTTTAAATTTTCATATATCACCAATCTCTAACATGCTTTATTATGTATAGCAGTTCTTGATGGTTGTGATGGCTTGTCATCTTTCTTAACACTTATAATTGGAATAAGCTATAGTAATTGGATGTGGGATGTTAAGTCAATAATTAACCTTGTGTAGGCTAGATGTGCAATTGCTTAGTTATTGAAAAGAATTTGTCAATGTTGCTGAGGGAAATTTTACATGTGCACAAGTAAAAATGCCTACACATGAACTGGAGTGCCTTCTATTTCTTTTTATATCTTTTTGGTTGATACAAATACAAATTTTTAGTAGCACTCAATTGTCTCTAATTGATATGTATTATGTAGTTATATTCATGAGAAGCATTGTAAGTATCAAGTAAAATACAATTACAAATTTTGGAGCCCTGTAGGCAGCTTTTGCTGAAAGAAACTGGGAAGAACATCATTTTAGCAAATGTGTCTGCATGTGACCTTGGAAATTGCCTGTTGTGTTGCATTTTAACACAAGCTTGAAATTTTAGCTGATAACGGTCCTGTTTTCTTAGTCTTTCTTGTAACATTTTTTTTACTTTGTTCTTTATACCAGGGTTTATCACAGCCCCACAAAAGATTGCGTTCTTTGGCCGATCATGTGCCACATGGATATAGGAAGAAATCACTTTTGGAAGTTCTTATCAGGAACAATGTGCCATTATTTCGTGCCACTTGGTTTATTAAAGTAACTTATCTTAATCAGGTAGAGCTGCTTGATTACTAGCACTGGCATACAGATACACTTGCTTATTTCACTATTTTCAAAAGCAGATTATGGTTATATTTTGTAGGTAAAACCGAGTTCTACTAGTATTTCTTCTGGCACACCTGACAAAAGTCAGTTGTCCCGCACAGAGCTCTGGACAAAAGATGTTGTTGATTACTTGCAGTCTCTCCTGGATGAATATTTATCCAGAAACAATCCTCATTCTGCTCCACACAGCAAAGATAGATCACAACAAATGCTTTATACTGGTTCAGTACAGCACAGAAGTGATCCATCATCAGCCATCCTTGATAGTGAAGAGCCTTCCCTGCATTTAAAGTTGTGGTATGTGGCCCGGCTCTTGCACTGGCACCATGCAGAAGGGCTGCTTCTTCCTTCAGTAATCATTGACTGGGTTCTTAGTCAACTACAGGTATATTTTTAGATTAACCAATTTTTTTTTATTGTACTTCTTCCAAGGTACAAGATGAACTTTATGCTTTACATGTTAAGATCACGAGTACTTAATTGGGTTTCATGGCTTTTGGTGGGCTTTATGTGCTCCTGCAGGAAAAGGACTTGCTTGAGATTTTGCAGTTGCTGCTGCCAATCTTATATGGTGTTTTAGAAACTGTTATTCTTTCTCAATCATTTGTGCGCACTCTAGTGGGGGTTGCGGTTCGTTTCATTCATGAACCTTCTCCAGGAGGTTCGGATCTGGTAGATAATTCTCGAAGGGCCTACACAACCTCTGCTTTAATTGAGATGCTTCGGTATCTAATATTAGCTGTGCCGGATACATTTGTCGCTCTGGATTGTTTCCCTTTACCACCAAGTGTAGTGTCTTATGCAGTAAACGATGGGACATTTCTGTCAAAGGCTTCTGAGGATGCAAGAAAGACAAAAGATAATTCAGCTGAAGTTGCTTGTGTTTTCAGAAGTAAAGGGCTTGATGCTCAATATCAATCTTTGTCCTTTGATCGGGTTGTTTCATCCATTCAGAAGCGTGCAGATAACCTTGCCAAGGCTGTTAGCTCTGGCTATCCAGTTCATAGCGTGGCTAAAGCCTTACAAGCTTTAGATAAAGCTCTTTCACTAGGGGACATTAGAGAGGCTTATGGGTACCTTTTTGAAAATTTTTGCGAGGGATCTGTTCATGAAAGCTGGATAAAAGAAGTCAGTCCATGCCTGAGATCTTCTTTGAAGTGGCTGAGGGGCGTGAGCTTGTCACTCATTTGCTCTGTATTTTTGCTTTGTGAGTGGGCAACATGTGATTATAGGGATTTTCGGAGTGCCCCACCTCATGAACTGAAATTTACTGGCAGAAAAGATTTTTCTCAGGTTTATATTGCAAGTCGGCTTTTGAAGTCAAAGATACGAGATCTGCAAAGTCCATTTCGACGGAAGAATGAGAAATCCCCTGGAGTGAATAGCCTTGTAAAAGGTCTCAATCAGTCTAATTATTTTGGCAGGATTCCTGTGGGAAATGGATATGAAATTAAAAGCAACTCAAAAACTGTGAGTGGACAAGGTACTAATATGTCAAATATATTTGAAAGTCCAGGTCCTTTACATGATATCACAGTGTGCTGGATTGATCAACACGAAGTGTGCAATGTAGAGGGTTTGAAACGTCTTCAGCTACTCATTGTGGAACTTATACATTCTGGAATTTTTTCCCCCCAAGTGTATGTGAGGCAGTTGATAATTAGTGGAATAATGGATGCAGCTGGTCCACCAGCTGACCTTGACAGACGAAAGAGACACTATCGAGTCTTGAAACAACTACCTGGGCGCTTTGTCCATGATGTTTTGGAAGACGCAAGGATTGCTGAAGGGTCAGAACTTTCAGAGGCAATGCGTATTTATTCAAATGAGCGTCGCCTTCTCCTTCATGGACTTTTTTGTGAACGATATCAAAACTCAGTTAAATCAAATTTATCAGTGAAGAAGCCCAAGCATCATCCACCTATTGCTGGAAAGGATGGTGCCTCCCCATCCTCCTTTGAGCAGTGGAAAAATACCCAGTCCCGCCCTTCTGCAAAAGTGAAGAATGAAATGGACATCGAGGAACTGAAGGCATCCATATCGGCACTGTTGCAACTCCCAATATGCTCCACATCTTCGGACACGGGACTGGATGAATCTCAAGGGAGTGTTAAGAGGCCTGCTGAGTCAATAGGCAGCAAAATGGATGTAGTAGAAACACCTGGTTGCGAAGACTGTAGAAAGGCAAAGAGACAAAAGTTAAGTGAGGAAAGGAACTCATACCTTCAAGGACATTCTCCTATATCAGATGATGAAGATACCTGGTGGGTACGGAAGGGGGCTAAACCCTTAGATTCCTCTAAGGTTGATCCACCACCAAAGTCATCCAAACAGGTCTCCAAGGGTAGGCAAAAGGTTGTGCGTAAAACTCAAAGCCTGGCTCATTTAGCAGCAGCCAGGATTGAGGGTAGCCAGGGAGCTTCTACAAGTCATTTTTGTGATAATAAGATAAGCTGCCCTCACCACAGAACTGGAATAGAAGGAGATAATCTCAGGTCAATGGATGGGATGGGAACAATGTATGGTGGAGATATTGTTTCAATTGGTAAATCCTTAAAACAACTGCGTCCTGTTGAGAAGAGGACAATTACAGTTTGGTTGATAGCTGTTGTTAGGCAGCTTGTTGAGGAGACTGAAAAGAGTGCTGTCAAGGCCAGCCAATTTTCTAGATCTCTTGTCAATGTAGATGATAGGAGCTCTGTTAGATGGAAGCTTGGTGAGGACGAGCTGTCTGCTATATTGTATTTGCTGGATATTTGCTGTGATTTAGTTCCAGCAGCAAAGTTACTGCTCTGGTTGTTGCCGAAGGTCCTTAGCAACCCTAATTCTACAATCCATAGTGGGAGAAATAGTATGATGCTGCCAAGGAATGTGGAAAACCATGCATGTGAAGTGGGAGAGGCATTTTTGTTATCTTCTCTCCGAAGGTTAGACATGCAAAAGTTATGTGGTTACAAAGTTCCAGTTTGTATTATGCTCTTTCTAATATCCATGAAGTGCTTCTTGCTTATTAATGTGCTTCTTGCTTATTAATCTAGATAAAATACATCACAGATTATCTGCTTTAACTGCTTTTTGTTGACGTGTTAGTCTTTATTTGTGGGATCCTGTTTTTGTTAGAGTAATTTCTTTTTTAGTTCTTTAGATTCTTTTGTGGCTAAATATTCTTCATACTCATCTATTTCTTTCTTGAAATGGTTTACAGAAAACTACAATGTTGGTTTTACAATGTACGAGAAATAAAGTTTTAACTGCATAAACCTCAGGGCTCCGAAATAAATTACCATTTATTTACTGTTTAGCTATTTTTGCATGCTTAAAAGATGTTTTTAATAATTTGTATATGTTGTCTATTGGTTTTGCTTGAATGCAGTAAACTTCTTCTTCTTCTTCTTTTGCTATTTTCACTAGAGTTTTATTTTAGGGTCCTTCCATTTTGTTCCCATCTCATCTCTGCAGTTGAAATTCAAGCTTGTAGCTATTCATATTTTGTACTGTTTAAAAAAAAGCTATGGCCGAACTGTTTTTCTGGAACAAAGAATTTCTGAGCTCTCCAATTCTTTATTTCCTCATTTTTTTTTCTGGGAAAGTCTCTCTGGAATCAATACCAAAGAAGTTATGTTTATATATTTTCTTCTTCACTCTGCTTTTAGGTAGTATTATACATGCATCCAGCACATGTGTGTTGAACCATCTGCATATTCTTGTAAAGAGCACTGTTTGCATATGCATGTTCCCTACTTTATTAGTTTTTATCCATGGTCTGGCTTGTAAAGTGATGGTTCTTGCAGAGTGATGGTTCTTGCAGACTTTTTATGAAGCAATTTTTGTTTTGTTGTTTCTTTTTTGCTATCTGGTAGGATGTCTTATTCTCCATTTGTGTATTATTCTGTTCCCTCTTTACTATAATTTTTTCTTCCTAAAAAAAATTAAATTTGTAATTGCTCATCACAATGAAAATTTTCAGGTATGAGAACATAATTATTGCAACAGATCTTATTCCTGAAGTCTTGTCAACCACAATGCACCGTGTTGCAGCACTGCTGGCATCCAATGGAAGAATTTCAGGTTCAGCAGCCTTAATTTATTCCAGACATCTTTTGAGGAAATACAGCGATGTGCCAAGTGTTTTAGAATGGGAGAAGAGTTTCAAGGCATCATGCGACAAGAGGCTTCTTTCTGAACTTGAAATCGGAAGATCACTGGATGCAGATTTTGGATTTCCACTTGGTGTTCCAGCAGGAGTTGAAGATTTTGATGATTTTTTTCGTCAGAAAATTAGTGGCAGTCGATTATCAAGAGTGGGTATGAGCATGAGAGATGTTGTCCAAAGGAATATTGACGATGCTTTTCACTACTTTGGCAAAGAGAGAAAACTCTTTGGTGCTGGTACAGCAAAAGTTCCTGGTATGGAAAAATCTGATGACACATATCAGATAGCTCAACAAATAATCATGGGACTTATGGACTGCATGAGGCAGACTGGCGGTGCTGCTCAAGAAGGTGACCCATCCTTGGTGTCTTCTGCTGTTTCTGCCATAGTCAATAATGTTGGACCAACTATAGCAAAAATGCCTGATTTTTCTCCAGGCAGTAATTATTCAAATGCTTCAGCTGGGACGGGTTTGCTAAATTTTGCTAGGCGCATTTTGCGCATCCACATAAATTGCCTATGTCTACTCAAGGAAGCTCTTGGAGAGCGTCAAAGCCGGGTTTTTGAGGTAGCTCTTGCAACAGAAGCCTCCTCTGCTCTTGCTACAGCATTTGCTCCTGGAAAGGCTTCTCGAAGCCCGTTTCAGCTGTCCCCTGAATCCCATGATTCCAGCGGGAATATTGCTAATGAGATCTTGAACAACTCTGCAAAAGCTGCTGGAAGAACAAAAAGTGCTGCTGCTATTTCTGGACTTGTTGTTGGAGCTATTATCCATGGTGTGACTACTCTGGAGAGAATGGTGACTGTCTTCCGGTTAAAGGAAGGGTTGGATGTAATTCAGTGTATAAGGAATGCAAAATCCAATTCTAATGGTAATGCTCGTTCGTTTACTGTTTTTAAGATGGACAACTCAATCGAAGTTTATGTGCATTGGTTTAGGTTACTTGTTGGGAACTGCAGAACTGTATCTGATGGTCTGATTGTAGAGCTCTTGGGTGAACCATCTTTAGTTGCTCTTTCAAGGATGCAGCGATTGCTCCCTCTTAGCTTGGTTTTTCCACCTGCCTACTCTATCTTTGCCTTTGTTATTTGGAGACCATTCAGTGCAACTCGTGAAGACATCCATCAATTGTATCGCTCTTTGACAATGGCCATCGGTGATGCCATAAAGCACCTGCCTTTTAGGGATGTGTGTTTAAGAGACAGTCAAGGCTTTTATGATCTTATAGCTGCAGATTCTAGTGATGCTGAGTTTGCTTCCATGCTAGAGTTAAATGGTTTGGACATGCGTTTCAAAACCAAGGCCTTTGTTCCGCTCCGAGGAAGGCTTTTTTTAAATGCTATTGTTGATTGTAAATTGCCACACTCGGTATTCGTGCAAGACGATGGAAATAGGGCTTCTGGACATGGTGGATCTAAGGTTCAACATGCAGAGAATGAAATCAAGCTTCTAGATAAGCTTGTGAATGTATTGGATGCACTGCAGCCTGCAAAATTCCATTGGCAGTGGGTTGAACTCAGGTTGCTTTTGAATGAACAAGCCCTCATTGAAAAACTTGAGACTCATGACATTTCCCTAGCAGATGCAATCCGTTCTTCCTCTCCTGGCCCTGAAAAAGAAGCTGCTTCTGAAAATGAAAATAATTTCATTGAAATCATTCTTACAAGGTTATTGGTCAGACCTGATGCTGCTCCACTTTTCTCAGAGCTGGTTCATCTTCTTGGGACGTCTCTAGAGAACTCAATGTTATTGCAGGCTAAATGGTTCTTAGGAGGCCATGACGTTCTTTTTGGACGAAAAACCATTAGACAAAGGCTTATTAATATCGCCGAGAGTAAAGGTCTTTCAACTAAAGCTCACTTTTGGAAACCTTGGGGCTGGTCCAATTCTGGTTTTGATCCTGTGATGAACAGAGGGGATAAGAAGAAGTTTGAGGTTCCCTCTCTTGAAGAAGGGGAGGTTGTTGAAGAGGGCACTGAGACAAAAAGGTCTGGAAAAGGGTCCTTTCCAGTATTCGAGTCCGAAGGTTCTAGTCTCTTCCAGCAGAATGTGACTGAAAGGGCTCTTGTTGAACTAGTTCTTCCCTGCATAGATCAAGGTTCTGATGACTCTCGCAATACATTCGCAACTGATTTGATCAAGCAGTTGAATAATATTGAGCAGCAAATAAACTCGGTCACTCGTGGTACAAGTAAGCAAACAGGAACAGCATCTTCTGGACTGGAAGGTCCAGCAAATAAAAGTAACAACCGCAAAGGAATAAGAGGCGGCAGTCCTGGATTGGCGAGACGAACTGCAGCAGCTGCAGATTCTACCCTCCCCTCCCCTGCTGCCCTACGAGCTTCTATGTTACTGCGGTTGCAGTTATTGCTAAGGTTGCTTCCTACCATATGCACAAATGGGTAAGCATACAAATATTTCCTGTTCATTTAATATTTCGTAGCTTGCACATTACTTAATACAAATTATTATGTGTTGATCCTCAACTATTTTTTTTTCTTTATCAATTGTTCTTTCACTCTGTTCTCACATCAGTGTTTCTAGATATTTTGTTTCCTATATTGGTATCCATGAGAATCATTTTACCATGTGGTGTATCATTCCTTTCACCTTTTTCTCACATGCTAAATCCCAGACACATGCGTAATGAAATAATTCCTTGAATGAAGACAAATTGGCTTCAGTAATGATTATGCATAGAATTTTATGCTAGTGTAGTAGACTGCGCAGGCAGACATTTAATTGTCTTATTAAACTGCTGCAGCAGACACTTAATTGTATCATTTCCATTTTCTGGACTTGTCAGTGAGCCATCTGGGCGGAACATGAGACACGTGCTTGCCTCTGTCATACTTCGTCTTCTTGGTAGTAGGGTTGTGCATGAAGATGCAGAGCTATCTTTCTATCCTTTGCAAAGCTTCCAATCTAAGGGGGAACTAGAGTCGCCGTTGGAAGCTGCTTCTGCAGATTTATCTGGCGAAAGTCTCTTTGACCGGTTACTGTTGGTCCTGCATGGGTTGTTAAGCAGCTCCCGGCCAAGCTGGCTGAAGCCAAGACCTGCCTCCAGCTCCAAGTCAGTCAATGAATCCTCCAAGGATTGTGCTGGATTTGATCGTGACTTGGTGGAGAGTTTGCAGGTTTGTTATCTGATACCCGTGTTTCAATTGACTGCGATGGTGGTGTCAAATATGATCAATTGACTGCTGTGTTGGTGTCAAATATGACTTTCACATATGAATATAGCTACTCTTAAATGTGGGTACTTATTTTGTGTGTCTCAACCCCCATGTGAGATTGGATAAACTTTTTGTATTTGTTTGGATATCTAGGTGACATTTATATCCTCGGTCATATAAAAGATGACCTGTTGAATCTGACTTGTATAGGGAATCTAAATCAGTATCTTGATACCAGTGAAATACATTCAGGCTGAATGGTGGTCTATAACCCAAGTAGAACACCACAATTTCAATTTATGCCATCTCAGTTTAAAAAGCCTGTTTCTCCACCTCTCAAGCTCTTGACCTATCTGTACAGTAGGGGGAGAACTACTGCTAGAGCACAAGGTCCGGTTTCCAGTTAACCTGTGAAATTTTACATGCTTATCAAGTTTTATGTAGGGTTTAAAGGAACAATCTAGTTGACCAACATGAATTCTTTTTATTTGCCTGCCAAAACCAATGGATGAAAAACCAAAACTTACTTTCTATGCCACTGACAAGATCCTATGATGTGCTTTTTCTTAGTCATTTCAAGTGATTACACAATGCACAATCAAATTGTATGACAGTAAAGGTAGTTGTTTCAACACTTATTGGAGGTTGAGATGCCCTTGAATTGAGTATCCCACAAAAGTATTGATGTAATATCTTTGTTTTTGTTAATGAATCTTAATTTACACATAAAGGATATCCATCATTTGTTGGGGCTGGTTTTAAAAATGTTAGAAAGGGCGCAAAAAACTCTTTTCATTCCTTTCTCTGGAATCTTCATCCAATTTTATTTTCTGTTCTGCTCATCCAATTTTCTTTTTCATTCTGCTCTCTCTACCTACAACTAAACTGAACCGTGTCTGTCCCAAATAAGGTGGGGCAGTTTACGTTGATCCATAATCTCCATTTATTTGTTTTGGGATAAACTCAGAGGTTCTTATTGCTAGATCTCCCTTCACTTCAGCTCCACCATTTGGTTGATCTCTTCTCTCATCTTTGCAAAATACTTAAATTTGATCACTGTTTCTATTATTACTTCTTAAAAAAAATAAAAATAAAGGCTCACTGTTTCTCATCAGTACATCCATGTTTTGATGTTGGATGCTTAAAATCAAATAAAAGAAGAGAAAAGAACTAAATGGTTATTTTAGTTTGTCTATGAGGGTATAACCCAACACCCCTATCATTGCTGTGAATGCAGAATGATTTAGATCGAATGAAGCTGCCCGGCTCGACTCGACTGCGTATCCAAGCTGCAATGCCAATTCTTCTACCTTCTGTTCGATGCTTTGTCTCTTGCCAGCCACCACCTGTCCCCACAGCTGCTGCTGCTTCACTTCAACCCAGCATTGCAATTTCAGGGGTTTTAAATGGAAATAACTCTCAGAAAAATCCAGCTCCTTTGGCACGCTCTGCAAATAACATATCAACAAAATCCAAGCCACTGCCACTTCCGCTGCCACTGCAACTTGATAATGATATGGAGATTGATCCATGGACATTGTTGGAAGATGGCACTGGGTCTAGCTTATCTTCAAGCAACACTTCTGTGATTGGCAGCAGTGACCATGCTAATCTTCGTGCTTCCAGCTGGCTTAAAGGGGCTGTTAGGGTGAGGCGGACTGACCTCACCTACATTGGTGCTGTGGATGATGACAGCTGACCTTGACTTCATTCTTGATTTTGTTCTTGGAGAGCTCAAACCACCCCCCACCTGACAGCTGACATGAACTTCATTCTTGATTTTGTTCTGGAGTGCTCAAATCCCCCTCAACAAGTAATTTAATGCTCTCACTTGTCACACAGAATTGGCATCAAGATTCTACCATGCTCTTGCCTTTGATGGAAAAGGGAGCTGTTTGTAGGGGCGGTTTTTCAGAGGGGAGGGGTGGGGGTGCAGGATGGAGCGCCGGTGGAAATAGAGAAAGTGATGACGCTCCTACACAGCCTGCCCCGCCAGGTCTTGGTCCTGCTCAACTACTAACCTTTTAATCACCCACAATCTGGGCTGTATTATCCAGGTGCAGTTCAGAGTATTGTTGTATATATGAGATAACTGTTTTTACTTTGCAATTGATCATGGTAAAATATCCTCAAGAATGACCTGTAGCATTTTCATAGGCATCAATCTATTGTTGCAACTCTCTCTCTCTCTCTCTCTCTCTCTCTCATTATGTGCTCCTGTTTATTGGCATGTGTTCAATAATTACAATTGTATATTTGCATGCTCTGATGTGTATAGTGTATTTATTTGTTGTGTTTTAGAAAGGTTGCAATATCGTTTTTTGGAACAAAGAGCTTTGTTAAAATTTGTATTTGCTGTCGATGTTAATCAATCATGCATGTTAGGTTAGGAGGTTTCTGGATTACGTGTTGGATTCTTGCTCATAATTCACCTCATTGTTTATTATTTTACAGAGATCTGGATGATTGTTAGCTGAATTTAAAATTAAATCTAAAATGTTGATTATTATTATGTATTTGCCTGGTTTTGTTGTTCTGTCACACCAATGATTTTTTTGGTTTGAGTATCAGTTATCTTTTTTACTGTGACGAACTGTCAGCAAAAACAACTGGTGTGATGTTCTGTTTTTCCCCAATGTATCTATGTAAGTTTTTTTGTTAATCTATCGACCAATTGATTAAGGGTACCCAAACTTCAAAAAATGGAGATTGGTCGAGGGGATTGACAAGAGGTACCGGGACCTCTGGAGTTCTGAGTCTCTCTGTTGTGAAGTGCTTAGCAAGACTATTTGCTGGCCTGTATCTATTCCCTCTGGCATAGCGCAGAAACCACGGGTCTCTTCGTTTTGGTGTTATTGTTGGTGCTTGTTATTTCATGTGTCATTTGTTGGATATTTATGTTTTCTTCCTGTTCACATCCATGGTCCACCGATCTGTGGATGTACGTGAATGATGGTATATTAATTGTTGATCTCTCAGGGACTGCCTTGTCAATTTCTTCATAAAAGGTTACTGCCCTTTAGCTTCTTAAAAAATGAAAGAACGAAATTGTATTGCTTTGAAGATCACTTGATCAGTGCATGTGCGATTTGTCCATCATTTTCTTTTCTTTTCCTGCCTGGTTCTGTCCATCTCGCCGTGCCAATGAATATGCAACTGATGTGGATGATTATAGTTCATCGATTTCTGTTAATCATCCTTCAGACTGAAATGTTACTGGGCTAACTTAAATATGCGATGTGGTATTTCTACTCAATCAGATTATTCTCTTATTATCTTGGTCATGCTAGCCAAGATTTATATAGCTATCCTCATCAAACGGTTGAGAGTCTATTGAAGGTGAATTAGGGATAGAAACATTATTCTGTGTATTGCTATGAAGTTCTAGGATTTCATAGCCTTCTTTCTGACACCAACATGATTGAGCAACACGATACCCACATCTTGCCTCAATTGGAAAAAAAGAAGAAAGAAACTGTGTTCACTCCTTTTCTTTCCGTTAATTCTGTCTGTTTGTGTTTCCTGGACTGGTTTAATGGAGGAAAAAGAAATCGATCCTTTTTTATTTATTATTTATATAAACGCAGCCTTTCATTGTTGCTTCAACAGCTTCAGCTGACACCTCCCAAGTCCTGATGGATACCGGACCGGAAGGGTACATGTAGCCCCTCACGCTTTCTTCTTCTAAGGCCCGCATGTTGATATTGACCATCTTGGGCACTTCTGTTCTCCATTGCCAGAGACGATCGAGGCAGTGAAGCTCCCCATCTCGCAGTAACGGCGGTTCTTTCCATGATGTTCTTCTAACTTTTTCCAAGTCCTGAGAAAATAAGCTTCCAGAAAGTGAAGGTTATAAAATTGTCATGCAGTATCTTCCAGTCGATGAATAATACTCATATCTCGTCTCGTAATTAGAAGTAATGCATCTAACGTGGCATTAGTTAAGAGTGCACCTATATTAATGGGGTTTAAGGGCAAACGATCACAGGTTCTTCGCTTAAGAATTTCGAGATTTGCACCTTTTTTTAAAAAAATTTTCTTTCAGTTTCATTGGTTTCCCCGCTTCAGATCCCACAAATATATATTATGTAACATCTTTTGTCATATTAATCTATAATTAAATACATCTTGAGATGAAATTGAGATATATTCTTAACAAAGGAGTTGTAATTTGAGAAGAAATAGAAGAAGAATAGAAGTAAAGAATTTGAGTGTAATACAGAAACTGAGGTGTTATTGCTTGCTTCTCTTGTTTTTACAATTGTCTTATTTATACAATCTATTCTCCTCTTTCTAACTAACAACTGACTACTAACTAACTTTTAACGGGATTTCTAACTACTAACTAACTCATTTTCACACGTGATTCTCTTCTACTGCTGACTGCTGCCTTTTGTTATTGGTGTACTGCTACAACCAGTTTTATCCACTCTAAGTTGTTCAATCCTCTCTCTAGTAATTCAATCATCTTTTCTGGCAATTAAGCCCAAGTCCTGTAACACTTCTCTCTCTGTGTAAGATTCTTTTCGTTAAGAATCAAGGCAAGAATTAGGAAATTGATTTGTCAGTTCCTCCAAATCTTCCCAAGTATCGTTATCTTTGAACAAGTTGGACTATTGCATGCACGACACAGCTAGGATTATTCGTTAGGGAGTCCAAAAAAATATAATATTTAAGCTGTGAGCCGAATTATTTAGAATATTTATTTGAAGCTTTAATATGTAATCGATTATTTAGAATTTCTTGAATAGTTTGTCTTTTAACTACCTTCTCAATATGACATGACTAATTTTTCAAAATTTTCAAGCACCTAGTAGCAAATCTGTGAGCTGAATTTAAATCTTTTCTCATATGAGTCAAAAAAGCACACCACTCCCCATCATTAACTTTTTTCCAACAATTGAATCACTTAACAATAAATGTGTTTGATCCTGGCTTTCCACACGGCTTACTTGAAAATAGATAACAAGGGAAACAAAATGCAGTATTTTTCTCTGAATATTCAAGCTATGGATAACCTTTGAACCAATGAGATTGAAATCGACGAGGATGTTTTTCATCAGTCAGCGGATATTCAGACATCAAAGGTTGATATGACCCCAAATTAATGTATGCCCTTCGAATTTCATCTTGCTGATTAACCGAGTATTCCTAAATTTGAGAACGATTAATGTATGCAGTATTTTTCTCTGAATATTCAAGCCATGGATAACCTTTGAACCAATGAGATTGAAATCGACGAGGATGTTTTTCATCAGGCAGCGGATATTCAGACATCAAAGGTTGATATGACCCCAAATTAATGTATGCCCTTCAAATTTCATCTTGATGATTAACCGAGTATTCCTAAATTTGAGAACGATTACTTGAATATCTAATTAAATGAGCAATGTCAATTCTAGTAGGAGGTGGTTCACTAGTCAATGCAGGTTCTTCGTATACTAAAGTACATTGGGGCTGCTCAACCATAACTTCAACATTACACATTGGAGTTGGTTCATTAGACTGTGAGTTATCAATATTTTTCCTCTTTTTCTAAAAAAAATAAAATCAATTCTTCTTATTTTGTTCATGGTTCAACCTAAAATCAAAACATATATCGTGAGAAAAAATTGGTAATTTTGGTGGTTCTGCTAAAAACAAAACATAAAAAAATCCAAGTATAATCAAAACAAACCCATAAAATATATCAAATTAATTAGAAAAAAAAGCATCACTATAATAAGAATTCAAATTTTTTTTGGTAAAACTAGCAGATCTGAGAAAAAAAGAAAAAGCAAAAATAGCATAATTATAAAAAAACATCATCAAATTCTTAACAAACATCCCAAAACAAAATAAAAATAAATTTTAAATTTGGGTTATCAGTAATCAATTACCTTGTTTTGTTTGATAAAATATTAATTAATCGGTGAATTTTCCGCCTGCTTTGGCTTTTCCACCTGCTGTTTGTATTCTTATGTCTATCTTTTATTTTATGTTAGGGTTTTAAAAAGTTACAGCAACTTTATGTTCTTCTTTCCATGTAGGAGTTAAAACAAAACATAACTAAACTCTACCAATATATTTACTATGGTAAGGGCCCACCTATTTAAAATAAAACACATTCCACCTTCTCACGTTCAATTGAATGTTTTGCAGGGGCCCGAGCCCCTACTTGCCCCCCTTTAATTCCGCCACTAATTGCATGAGCCCCATTACCGTAACTCGATTGTCTTTCTTTATAATTTTCCTGTTTGAAATGGCTAATGGATATACTTTTACTCTTCCATATTCATCTACCCTGGCAATACTAAGGAAACTATTGCATTGTTTCCATTTTTTTTTTTTAGCAAAGACATGGAATATAGGGTGGATAGTGGAACCTTCTAGTAGCTGAAGCTTGTATGCTACCAATCTAATCTCTTGTACAATTATGTATGAACAATACAACCTGATATTCAACTTAATAAATTTTCTTAAGACCACATTGGTTTGTCTATAAGGTTGTAGCTTAAAGTATGCCAGGTCTTTCGCCTCAAATTCCCTCTCATTTCTTTCTTTGTCTGCAATCTGTTTTATTCTGTGTTTAATTGCTTCTAATTATGTCTTTAATAATTGATCCATGTTGAACTACATATTTCACAGCCACTGAAGTAATCTCTTGTGTAATTAATTCCCTATTATAAGAAGGATAACCATATAAAGCTTGAAAATGACTCATATTAATGGTATAATAGAAGTTGGAATTGCACCATCATTGAACTAATGATAACCAATGAAGCCACTTTTTTGGATTGTGCATAGCCATACACCTCAAATAAGTCTTCAAATATTGATTAGACATTTTAATTTGTCCATCAATCTGATGATAATAAGAGCTCATTAATAACTTAACCTCTAACAACTTCTTCCATAATAAGTTGGTGAAGTTCTTATCTTTGTTTATGATAATTGTTGTTGGCAATTCATAGAACTTGTATAAATGATCCAGGAACATCTGAGCCATACCCTGAGCAGTAAAAAAATGTGTTAATACAGTGAAGTATCCATACTTAATGAATCTTTCAACTATCACCATTACAGTATCATTTCCCTTTGAATATGGTAGCCCTTTTATGAAATCCATTATGATATTCCTGCAAGTCCCCTCTAGTGTTGGCAAAGGTTGTAGAAAACTAGGATAAGCTACCCTTTCTAACTTAGCTTGCTTGTATACATTACATTCATTCACAAACTTTTTTTTACCAAAGTCTTTATTGAAGGCTAATATAATATAGATTTGAGATTTTTATAAGAATTATATATGTTACTATGATCCTCAATATATGAATCATGTATAGTATTAACCAAAATATCTCTTAAATTTCTTTCCCTCCTAATTACTATTATATATTTGTACCTCAAAACGCCTTTTGTAAAAATATAATCTGGCCAGCTACTTGTATTTAACATTGTCTCAGCAATAATTCCTTGCAACTAAGGATCATTGCTATAAGTTTCTTTGATCTCATCATAACATGTTGGTATTACTACGAAAACGATTCATAAACTTCCAGTGCTTTTCCGAACTATTCTATATTTGACTGTTAAACTCTCATTATAACCAATTCATTTTTACAAGGAATCAACTACCACACTCTAATTGCCCTTCGTGTATTAGACATGTTATCTTAGCCCCAACAATTTAGCCGACACTTTCTTTTGTAAATGAGTATGAATATTTTATTTTAAAAGATGTTTTAAACTCTTATGATCAATTTTGATGATGAATTGATCATGCTTTAGATAATATCTTCATCTTTTCATTGCTATCAATATAGCCATGTATTCTTTCTCATAAATTGACAATCCTTGATGTTTAGGACCTAATGCCTTGCTAAAAAAGGCAAATGGCCTCCCATCTTAACTTAAGACTCACCTAATTTATTGGGCATGCATTAGTCTCCAACACAAGATTCTTTTGAAATTTGAAAAATCTAACATTAGAGTTTTACGTAATGCTTTGTAAAAAAGCCTTATAAACCTTTTTATTCCAGTTGAAATTGTTTTTTTTAATAGTTCAATTAAAGGCTTACAAATAATTCCAAATCCTCATAAGAACCCTCTCAATTCTTTAATCGAGTGTGGAATGGGCCAATTCTTCACAACTTTTGTTTTTCTAAGATCAGTGGTTACCTTTTAATAAGATTATATGTCCTATGTATTCCATTTGTTGCTGATAAAAAAGACATTTTGATTGCTTAACAAACAATTGATTATCCTTTAAAGTTTCTAGTACCATCTTTAAATAATTGATATATAATTTTAGGACAAAATTATATTTCAGAATATCATTAAAGAATACTCTTACAAACTTGCTCAATAATTGTTCCAGTATGTGGTTCATTAAAGCTTGAAATATGGTCGGTGCATTGGTTAAGCTAAAAGACATTACCTTAAACTCATAATGTCCATGACGAGTTCTAAAAGTTTTCTTCTGCACATCTTCATGCATTATCACCTGATGATACCTAGATCTTAAATCTAGTTTTAAGAAGAATTAAGAGTCATGTAGTTAATCTATTAGGTCATCAAACAATGGAATGCAAAATTTATTCTTTATAATCTAGTCATTGAGTTGTCTATAGTCAAAACAAAACCTCTAAGTGCCATATTTCTTTTTTTTTTACCAATAAAACAAGAGAAACAAATGATATGCAACTTGGTTGAATAATTCCATTCTGAAACATCTCATTAACCAAGCTTTCTATCTTCTTCTTGTGCACAAATAAGCCTTAATAGGGTTTACTATTGACCAACTTAGCTCCAAGAATTAGAGGAATCTTGTGATTCAGTTGTCTTGTAGGTAAGAGGTGCTTTGGTTCTAGAAATACTATTTTATAGTCTTTTAATAAGGCTTTCACTTTTGAATTCTGCATAACTTGTTTTGGTTCTTTAAACGTCTTCATGGAGAAGAACTGTCCAATTAAACCATAAATTGCTTCCTTCAAACACTTATATGTCTTGTAATTGAGATAATTTATAATCTTGCTTCTTCTACGATTCCTTTCAATCCGATCATTCTTCCATTCTTCTTAAATAATAACTTTATTTTAATGAAGTTTAATAAGATTGCTAAATAGATACTCAACCAATCAACCTTTAATACCATATCACATCTGCCCAATTTCAATATTCTCAAATATGTTTGAAATTCATATCCTTGCATAAACCATATAAACCTGGGACTGTAGGCATTGCACCTGATGACATTTCTATTGGCTACTATTATAGCAAGTATAACAATCCTCTCAATTACTATCTTGATTTCTTTTATAATAAATTCATCAATAAAGTTATGTGTGTTGCCACTATCAATTAAAATGATAAGGTCTCTTTCTTGGCAACTACTTCTAATTAGTGTTACGTGTATAACTATAATCTAAGACATTTAAATACAATTCATATTTTTTAACTCTGGTTTTTTCTATTATAATTTCATTACTATTATCCTCTTCCACACCCAAGAATTCTTCCCTATCATCCTCCACTCCTTATATTATGTTTATTCCTTTCATAATATGTTGATTTTCAATGATATATTTCTCTTCACACCTAAAACATTGTTCCAACCTTCTTATTTCCTCATGTAATATTTTAGAAAGTTGTTTTGAACTACATGACACTTTTGCTTTAGAATGATTAAAAGATTTAGGTGGTATATTACCTAATTATCTTCCTATACTGTATGATTAAGTAATTATTGGAACACATATATTCTTCTTAGCTAAAGCATTATTGGGTTTTTCTTTCTATCTAGCTTGATCAAACAAGTTGTTGGTTTAAGAATCTTGAGCATTGGTTTACTACCATCCTTGAGCTTATCGTTGAAGCTGGAAATATAATAGGATTCTGGCATTAATAAATTGAGGGTATTCATCAAAGATTTGAGTTTTTAAAATCTTTTCATATATTTCTCCACCCTTTTATAATGCTTCAATTTATTAAACTTTTCCACCACATCATTTCTGCTACCAAACCTTATATAGATTGCCTTGGAAAACTCTTCCTAATTTGCTAGATCATTGCCTCCTAACAAAAGTCCTTTATACTATATTTCAGCCTTCCCTTTAAGATAAAAATAACTATTTCTACCAATTGATGCATTGGAGTGAAGTGCATCTTAAATAATTTTTTATGCTTTCTAATCCACCCTTTCATGTTTCTTCCCAAAAGGCTGGTAGTTCCACTTTAGATAATGCCACATCATATCCAATTCTATAATTTTCATGGTTTTTAATGGCTTTACCAAAATTATAACCTTTTTAGCTAGGATTTATTCCTTCAGAAGTTGAATTATCCCTTCTTGCTCTTTTTGCTTCTTAGCTAACCATGAAGGGCTTAAAAATAGTCATCATAACTTCCATTTACAAATTAATATGTTCATCCTTCTTGGTTTGTTCCAACCATTGCTTCTGGTTCTCAGCTATGAAATATTGTAGTTCTTGGTAAATGCTTTGTATTTGTTCATTAAACCTTTTACTGTGTTCCTCTAATGCTTTGATTTTTTTTTGTTTTCCACCATGATTTGTTGCAATTTTGTTACTATTGATCTAGTACATGCATATTTGATACCAATTTATTAATAACCTATTAACAAAGGAATTGTAATTTGAGAAGAAATAGAAGAACAAGAGTAGAAGTAAATAATTGAATTGCAATAACTAGATTCTTATCCCTTACTTCTCATGTTTTAACAATTGCTTTATTTATATTATTCATTTTCTTTTTTCTAACTACTAACTAACTTCTAATTGAATTTCTAACTACTAACTCCTTTCCTTGTATGATTCTACTCCAATTTATTTTATCCTCGCTAAGTTGCCTAGTCCTCGCTTATGACAATTAAGTTCAAGTCCTATAAAATATATTATTGGTAACATAGGAAATTGAGATGAAACATTAAAAGAGAACTTTAGATGTTGAAATGAAATTTACCCTTTCTTTGACGAGACTGCTGAGCATAAGAGGAGTCCACGAGACAACACATATGGCTTTGACTTTTAGGATATTTGAGAGTCTAGTAGTTATTACTTTTTAAAGTATTTTTTTTTGCTCAGAAATATATAAAATAATTTCAAATAAAAAATTAAAATTTTGATATCAACACATAATAAAAACATAAAAAAATTAATTTTAAATAAAAAATTTAAATTTTAACCAATATCTATTTAGGCCAAGGTTTTTAATTCCGTTCCGTTTCGTCTGGAATGACCGAAACATTTCATACCAATTCAAAAAACAGAACAAAACGGAACAATTTTCATCTCATTTCAAATCTTGGTCCGTTTTGGATTTTCTGGTTAATTTCGGCTGGAATGTTTTGGTTTCATTTCACATGTTCCGTTCAAGGCTTAAAAAGCCATTAAATCAACAGAGGTAGTAGCTCAAGCTAAAGATGAAGAATTTGAGAAGACCTTGGAGGAAAAGAGGAACTTGCTTGATGCATGCCATGCTATACACAAGGATCTGAAGACCGCCCACTCATCTTTGCAGGAGCAGATCATTGAGTTGGAAAGTCCGCGGGTCCAATGGTGAGTAGCTAGAATCATATAAGGGCTATAGGAACGATTTGATATTTTGTTTAAGTTGAATTACTTTAAGTTAAAATTCTATTTAATCTTGATTATTTAGGAATATTTTAAATTTTAAAATTATATTTGTTTGACATTGTGTTTGTATTGCATAATTTATAATTAATTTATTTTGAATTTGAATTATGTTGTTGAATTATATATATATATATATATATGTGTGTGTGTGAGAGAGAGAGAGAGAGAGAGAGAGAGAGAGAGAGAGAGAGAGAGAGAGAACAATTCAACCCTAAAATGACACCCTAAAATACTCTGAAACCAAAATATTACATTCTAATTTAAAAAATAAATCACCTACGGTAATGAAATTGACAATCTTCGATTTAAAGTTCTCATCCGAAAGAGACAAATTGTTAGAGAACTGGACAAAGAAACAGGCCGTTAATACTTAATACCTCAACGCGTGGTGCGCGACTGGTTGATAGTCCCTTTCTCTGCTTTTCTCTGTTATATTCTGCACTGTACACCCTATGACTTCACTATAGTTACAGCCCTGAAATTACTCCGCTATTTCCTACTTGAAAAACCCTAAATCACAATTCACTCAAATCAAGTAAGTTCACCAACTACATAGTTTTCTGATAAGAAAATTGGTAGGTTGTTGATAATTCACCACCAAGTTCCCTGAGTACTCTGTTTGTATTAAGAAAGAAAATCAAGTAGTCATGGAAGAATCAGGTTTCTGTATTTCTTTTATTGATAAAAGATCTTTGTTTTCTTTCTCTAAAAATAAAAATTGTGTACAATAACCTTTCTTGATGATTTTTTTTATGTGGAATGTGAATGATCATTCAGATACAATGGATGATGAGAAGGGAGAGAGTGGTGGTGATAGTCCTGGAGCTAATGATGGCACAAAGAAGAAATTGTCTAAAGATGGGGCTGAAGCACTAAAGAAGTGTTTGGAAGAAAACAAAGGGGACCGTAACAAATGCAAGTCCAAGATTGATGCTCTGCGATCTTCTTCTGCTCCAAGAAAACGACCCTTGCTACCTTTAAGACTCAAGAGCGGTTCATTGACTGATGTGTGAAACAGAGTGGTAGTAGCGGCCCATTAGCATGACTTCTGTTGATATCGTTAGATATAAAGGGGCGAGGAGGGTTGCCTGAATTGCAGACTTTTATTGGATTGATGATGTTATGAATATAATATGGGTTTCATTACTCCTGTTTTCTTTTATCATCTTTTGCTCTATTTATCTCCATGGATTGCATATCAATTAATGCTGGAAAAACTTGATCTTTACTTTTCTGTTTCAAATTTGTATGTGGGGGAAAAGAACCGTGAATTGAAAGCTCGATTGCACGAAAACAAAGTTCTTGAGGTTTCAGAATTAAAATTATCTTAACTGGATGCGGAATGTACATATCTTGCTCAAAAGATCTGAGTCAATACAGAAAATGTTTCCTATGTAAGAACTACTGCCTTTAACTTCTTACACACAGAAGTACATGGAATTTCTTAGACTCATCACTCTAATCCTTACAAAACTTGCGCGTTACAGAAAGTTGTTGGACAATGATCTGGGATAGAGCTCCTTGATTAAGATATCTTATATTTCACTGATGTTTGAAACTCATGCGGTTTCTATTGATCTTGGGTTCTCACTGAGTTGTCCACGAAAAGAACATCTTCGATCCAAGCAACAATGTTGAATGCTAACCCTTCTAGAACTCTTGAGTAGCTCTCTAGTGTTGCTTGTCCCACATCCTGCAATATTTATCTTCCCATTTAATTCTGTATAAAAAATTAATAAACTTGATATCGTGCAGTGAGATTAATGATTACTCAACTTACCCGATTGTACTGGATTTTGCAAGTGTCCAAGGATGTTTGTGAAAGTTCAGGGTATCTCTGCTTCAAGCAAAATAGCAAGGTCTCGGCTCTTTCTGCTAGAACATGATTTTTATCAGTTCGGTCAATGTCAGACATGAGATCTTTTACCATGTCCCAAGAGGATTTTGAGTGGCTTAGGCATGCTTTGCGTCTCCATGTGTACATTGAAGCTTCGACTCGGTCTGCAAGCTCAAGTGCTTCATGTTCTGATGCTAAGTTGAGACAGTCAAGGAGATGGTCTGGGGAGAATCCGTCTGCTGTACACAGGTAACGGTAAATCGTGTCCCCCAGACTCGCTCTTCCACTCTGAAATAAAAACATTTTGATATAACATACTGTCAATACTGGAACATGTCTTCGCTATTCTTTAAAGCCTAAATGAATGAGATAATTTCATAGTGCTTTTTCAGAAAATGGAAGCTAGTCATCACCACTCTGAGACCTCGAAATCTAGAATCATTACATTTTTGTTAAGTTATTTGATTAGCAAGAAGGCTAACCTTTGGAAGAGATGCCATGTAAGAGTGTGGAATTTCCATCTCAGTAAGAATGCTACTGTTAATGGCCATGGCAGCTTTGTGAATTTGATATGCACAGTCACGTTTGTGTCGCAAGTGCTTCCTCGACTTCTCAGAGAGACCATCATGTGGGACGCATGGGACTGGCACCCACCACTTCTCCTCTTTGCGCTGAATAACAACTCTGCGAAATGAGCCCGAACGAGTTGAATTCGATGACATGCTTCCTTGTTCTGCATACCAAAATTCTCTATCTTGGAAACTATCCAGTACTTCCTGTCAAGTAAAATCCAAGTTATAATGAATATATGACACTGAAATGAAAACAGAGTTTGCTCTAATCCCTTGCAAAAGAAAGCTTTTCATACTATGAGCATCGCGTCTAGCTTTGTTAATGCCGGAAGGTTGATGTAAATATCTGATCTTGGTCTACTTTCCATCACCTGAAAGACCAATCTATCATGTTAGAGATAAGCGAGGACAAAGTCCTTTGAAATTTGGGTTATAGTTAACGAAACTTCACCTCAAGAGCTGTCCCATCTCGTAAATTCTGAGACTTGGGGATAAATTCTACTATGTAATCACATACGGAAAGAAGGCAATCCATCTCTCTCTTCCACATCGATTTCTTCTCAGGTTTCAGTGGTTCTAATCTCAAATTTTGCCCAAACACAGTTGCTGCAGGAAGCATCAAAGATAAACAATGATGGAGAACTGGATGAAAGAAAGAAAGAACCATATAATTTAATAAATCAAGGTGATGTCATACATACCATAGAGATTGGTTATGGCATTTGATATAGTAACAGCTGTGCAGACACCTTTGCCACTTCCTGACATGTCTTCGCCAAGCAAGAGCTTTGAGAATCTTTCTTTCATCGTCTCAAGTTCTGCCATAATTAAGCAAAAAATTGTTACCGTCTTGCTCATTACATGGACAGATTTTTCAGCAAAAAGACAAACTATCATGCGTAACCCCACCTAAGTCAACTGATTCTTGATCATCCAACTTGTCATCCACAACTTGCTTCTGTTGCTTCATTTCTAGTCTTCCAAACATAGCCTGATTTTGTGCTCCAGATTTGGTTACTGGCCAGTGAGAAGGAGAAGGTTCACTTGAATAGCTGTTGTCATCTATGGGATCAGAAAAGGCTGAGGTCTCTGAATAAGTCCGACCGAACATGAAAGAATCACCACTCATTGTTGAGTACACTGGAGTTTCCACGGTTGATTGATCATTTTGATCCAAAGAAGAAGGTGAGGGTTGATAACTGGGCTCAGAAATTTCGTCAAAATTCGATGAATTATCCATTTAAAGACTAGTACTTGTGGCGTAATTGCTCAGAAATCTGCAAGATAACCATGAAAGTGTTAAGAACTTTGGTTAGTGGGCTCTAGACTTGGATAACTTCTTTTGATCATTGCCAAAACACAATCCACAGATGGGAATCTAGGAATACTCGAATCCGATACTTTCACCCGGGATTTGGCTTAAAATTCAGAATTTATGATTGAGAGAAGAAGAAGAAGAAAGGATTACAAAGAAAAGAAACAGAAGAGCAGAGAAAGAAAAAGAAGCGTTCTCCTTTCTAGCTACAAAAAGCAAAAGGGCTTAATCATAAGTCGTTACGTAATCATGCACTGAATTTTCTGCAAAACTTATAACAGAAGCCAGTCTTTGATAAATTCCATCTTTTAGAAATGAACCAACAGACATTTGAAAATCGAAAGACAACGGTTTATTACAAAAAGCAACGGTCTAATAACAACTCCTTTGCTTTGAACTTACCTTTAACAGGGAAAATTTGAATTTTGTAATAGCTGATGACACTTGCTAGCTAGTAAGCTGAATATTGATGAGTACCGTCTGGAACACTTCCCTACTTCATATGCTTCTTCTTCTCTTTATTTCTTGTAGCCTTTTCTTTCCAAAAGGTACGCTTTCGCTGGACAAGCACTCATACCTCCGTGATCTTAAGAGATCAGGGAAAAAAAAAACTTCGACCGTTGGATTGTTGTGTTTCTTGATATGAGATGAAGATTTATATGGTGGGCATGAATATTTATGGGTTTGCGGTGCGTTATTATATGGTGCTGAATACATGGTGAATAATAAATGTTGTAAGAGAAATTCAACGAATCATTTTGAGTTATTTTAATGGCAAGTCTACCATCTTGAAGTGCAGGAAATGCCAGGGTGAATTTTGATTCGAATCACCTTAGGGTTTATAAAACACTTTTAGGGACATAATTGGTCAATTAGGACCATTTTTTTTTCCTTTTCTTTTTGGAAAGCGATTTAGACCGTCTGATCTATAAATCAAAAGGAAAGAAAAAATAGAAGAAGAAAGGACACCTTGTTCATTCATAATTCTGGGTCATAAATCTGCCATGTGAACCAGAAGCCATGAGATACCGGCAAGAGTTTCTAAAAAATCCATGTTTCCCCCATCGTTTTTTGCCTACTTGAGATCCCTCAAAGTTGAAAGCCTTTTACTATACGAACTCTAAATCCTACTCTTCATTTGTTTAATGAACGTGCCCTTTTGTTCGCTTCAATCTACGACATCAAAGACTCTGTATTTCTCCAAGTGGGCAGTACCAGCTTGTCGAATTGGAAATGAAACTCGACAACACTTTCATCATCAGTTCTTAAAATGGCCATGAACCCCTTATTTAGTTGTCCAAATACAACTTCATAATCAGGTTTTTTTTACATCACCTAAAATCCTGTCTAAAAAATCCAATAACAAGGTGGTAACCCACCGACAAGTGAATCTTGCAAGTTATCAGACCCAATATATTTCGAGAAAATAACTCTTTAATCTCCTCACTCCATCAAAACAACAAAATTTAGATCTCAACTCAATAGTTTAAACTATTAGATGAGATCCCAAGAATAATTTTATATTACTTTATAATATTTATCATACCAAAATAAGAACACACATCCTTGTTTTTGAAATTTAAAACTTTTTTTCATTTAATATAATTCTCTATTTAAAAGTTACTGACTTCATCATCTGAAGATCTTTAAACCAAAAAAAAAAAATTATTTTGTAAATATCAGGACCTTTAATCATGTACTTTCTAGGCTATGAAAAATAAAATATTAATATGTATATGTGATTACCTACTGTACAAAAACCAAATAACCTCATTCTTAAACATCTATATCATTACAGCTCAACTTTATTCCTTAAAAGAAAAAGAAAAAGAAAAAGAAAAAGAAAAAAGAAGGAAAGAAAGAACATGCAACCCTTAGTTGTATACGTTAGAATTTAATAAGAAAGAGTTGTTAGCTCGGTCGGAGGTTAGCTTGGAAGACATGTGGAATACATTAGCCTTCGTATATAATTGATGAACTCTCGCCATCGGTCTAAAGAAAAACTCGTACCAATTTGAAAAGAAATCCATTTCCTGATAACATTTTTTTTATGAAACACAGAATTTCTCAAATGGGTCGTGACTCCTGAGACAGACGTGCATCCCATTTTGCAAATGTGTTCCCTGTTCCATAGGGTTGGCAAAGAAACAAAATCTCAAGATTATCAGGTCAAATATTTCTTTATTAAGCAAATGCATGAACATACTTTTAGGTGCAAAACAACAAGTCTACCGTTCCATACAAAATTACCAGAAAAAAAAAAAGTATTCCTATGCAAAATTGACCAACCAAGGACTCAATGAAGGTATTGTTGTTGTCCATTCAGCTATTGAACAGATGCAGGCTACAATTTTCAGACCCGTTGCCCATAGTCACTAAAAGAAAGTACTCTTACAGAAACGACTATTCAGAAGCTTCTAAGTTGACCATATATATAACACGGGGAGAGAACCTGATGTTGCTCAACTTATAAATCAATATAAATTAAAAAAAAATTATAAAATTAAATTCTCAACTATTTCAATATTAAAAAATAAAATTAACAAAAGTTTTTTAAAAACAATCATAACAAAAAAAAACAAAAAAAAAAGAAAATCATGTGTTAAAAAAAAAATATGGAGAAACACTGCAGCAATTTATTACATTTTGTGAGAAAAACAACATGTTTCCCCGTATGTTTTAGCTTTTTTTATTATAACTTATAATATGAAAACTACAATGAGGAACATATTCTGATGAGTTCTGAACAGATTTCCTGGACGGAAACATTTTCCCCATTGATAACCAAAATATGATCCAATTCCCACAGGCTCAATCCATCTTGATTTCGTGAGGAAGTTTTTCCTTGGACTATGATTCAAGATTATGATCTAATTAATATACTTCTAATCTTCCTGTATTGTTTTTAGTATTTCTCTGAATATGATAAAGCCAGAACCTCCACCATGAAAATTTCCAGAGATTTACAATGGAAAGTCCTCTCTGGGAGTACTTCTTTCTGCCAAAGATGGTGATTTTATGTAAGATCAGTGATCTAATCCACTGATGCGTAATTACAAGAAATTGATGGATGTCACATAAAAATGTTTGCTTACATTAGCAATGAATTTGAGTCCAATCTTTATCTCTCCTTTGTTCCTCTACTAATCCCCTCTTTTATTATGCTTCATAGGTAAATTCTAAATCACAAATGAAACATAAATTAAAAACAACATCAAAATAAAATCACAAGAAGACAAACTGGTTAGTGGATTGAGAAATCAAGTCTCTACACTACACCTATGAGAGTATTATTAGATGAAATTCCTCATTGCAATTACTTTTAGCGTACAAAAAACCACCCTGCCATAGTTTCTGCTGTAAATCTTATCTATTATTCCTCAGAACAAAAGTTTCATTTACTTTACGACTTGCACAAGTATTCATGGTCAAGTTTAAAAGGAGGAAAAAGAAGTTTAAATAAATAGCACTTTGAGTTGTCAAAGGAGTTAAAACAAAATAAGTAGCTAAAGCTGTTTTAAATGAATCCCTAAATTATTGGCCACGAAGCAATGAAATCAAATCTTGAGTTTCATAAATTGTTACCTGATGACTGTTATGATGAACAACATTTTGTAGTTTCAGAGCAGAGTGAAACTGTAGCCTAACATAGTTCAAATTTTATGTTTTAAATCATATGCCTAGTGTGGTCTAACATAGAGCTTCCAGAGGTCTTCTTACCCGACCTACAGTTTAATTAACTTCATAGTTTGAATGCATACTGATTGACCAAAGTTATATATTGCATGTTAAGTATTACGTAGATCTTTAGGTTTTGTTCTATGTGAAGACTGACACCATTATAATTAGAACCCTTTTCAATGGTCACATACTCAAGTGGATCATCAAGCACCCTTTAATTAACTAACTCTCCCTTACATTTACAGTATACCTCCTTTCTGAACTGATCACTGAAAATTCACCCAACAGAAATACACAATTCAATGACCATTTCAAAATTCTCATGACCAAAACAAATGAAGAAACAGTCCAAGATTGTAATTCCAAAATTCATGACCATCATTTTAATATCAGCATCTGAGCAGCATAAATTATACAATCACCGTGTATAAGAAAAGGCCATTTAACTCTCATCCTTAGAAATTATGAACCATGTAATGAATAGGGAAGAAACATGAAATCAACTGACCAATTACCTGTTGATATTAATGAATTGGAAATGCTTGTGTGGACAATCATTTATCTGCATTCTGCTCTCTACATTAATCTTTTGCCATCTGCCAACATTTTGAGCCTCACCACATAGTCCCATCTACCTCCTTCGCATACAAGTCTAACAAAATCTCAGGATAAATGGTATTTTCTGGGTCCAAGGCACTAAGCCATTTTCCCACAAATTCTGCCACCACATTGACCCACAACTTCTAGATCTACAAATGGCAAGAGGAGATCCCAGATTCTTTTAAAGGCTCCAATGGCATTTTGTTTCAAATTCAAGAGCTTCCTCAACCTTTCCTTGCCAAATTAGCAGATCCACCATGCAAGCATAATGTGCAAGTTTTGGAGTACGACCATACTTTTTCTTAAATGAAATAAACAAGTCATGACCCTTACATTCTAGCCCACATGGACGAAGGGCAGATTGAAAAGAGAGAGAAACATCATCATTGAGCTTTACCCCACAATCCAACATGCTTCAAGACCCTCAAGTCCTCATCCATCTAACCCATATCCCTTAATTGGTGAACTTCCATTCTCAAAACTCATTCTCAGCACAACCAAGAATCTACAGTCTTCCAAGAAATCAAATCCTTCTTCCAACCTCCCCTAAAAACCCAAATCCAGCCCTCCAATTCCCCACATTTTGCATACACAATGAACATATCGTACATTTGAGAAAGACAATCTATATCAACAACCTACGAATCTCTTTTCCTCAACACAACTCACTAAGATCATCTCAAGCACCAGTAGCCTCCAAACTTTAACTCTGCATTTCTCCTAAACCAATAAATACCATCCTTATACTTCCCATTCTTGACAAAACTCGAAGCCATAGCACTCCACAACACAACATCATATTTCTGTTCTACTTGATCAAATAATATACTAGAACCCCTATTATATATAAAAAAAAAAAAAAAAAAAAACCCAAGTAAAACAATCAAGACCTGAACTTCAAGCTCGAAACCACATTTAATCAAGAAAAACATGAGAAACTTTTTTTAATTTTGACAATTAAATGAACAAAAAGCACCAATCACACTAACTAAAGCCAATAATTTGGCCTCTGGTCACTCAAAAGCATCGTTTTGAATAACACAATCGCCTTTCAGGCCTTTTGTTTTCCTAAAAAAAGGGGAAATCTTACATGTTCATGATGGTAAATTGTCGTAAAAATCAATTGGTTATGCATAATAATGGTATTCTTTAAGCGTGGGAGTGAAATAGTAAGAAATTATAGAGCTGTTCAGGAGATGGTTTCGCTTGGTGATTTTATCGAACGGTTTGTGTGCGTTACTGGAAAGTTAGCACGTAAAGCTTCAAGCTAACTTAACGTGACATGAAATGTGAAATCGTTATGGAGAAATGAAAAGAAGTGAGTGAGTTTTGAATCTGGGCCTTGAGTTCACTGGGCCAATGCCTCAATGGATTTCTGTGCCCTAGAACTAGAACCTATCACTGCTCATGACGGTTGGTAATTAGTTCTTTTTCTTGAAAATCTTTTTTTCCCCCCTGTTGAAGAACGAATCACATCCTAGTCATTTTAACAAGCGCTGAAATCATAAATAATCATTTCAAAAAAATAAATAAATATTAAGGTATAGATTTAAGGAACACAATCAATTTTTGTGACTTTATTAACAAAACATGGAAAAACACTATAGACAAATATGCATTTATACACTAAAAGTATTATTAAATTAAAATCTATTAGGACATTGAAATCTTTTCATAAGATATATTAGTTATTATTAAATTAATTAGAAATAAATAAAATAATTTCTAATTAGAAAACACAATGCAACAATCAAAATGCTCTTGAAAAAAAATTAAAACTGACATTCAAAGATTTTTTGTATTTTCACAATAATTTTTTTTTTATTATCAGGTCAGTTAAGAAACTATATATATATATATATATATATTCCATGTGGAAGGCGCTCGCAATCTTCGACAACATGTTTGGTGGCCAAAATCCTCTTTCCACTGTGTCATTGGAAATTTTGTGATAAAGTCTTTCTTTTCAGGCAGTATGTGTGGTCAGTGGTGACACAATTTATCACCAATGAATTTTTTTTCCCCTCTTTTCTCTCTTCTCCCATGATTTTCGCATTGGTCATGCAAAATTTCAGAGTTGTCCTCTGATTTAAAGAGATTTCCTCTCTGGTCCTTCTTCTTTTGATTTTTATTTTTTGTTCTTGACAATTTTATAAAATTTTAATTTATTTTCAATTTCATATTTCAATTCCAATTTGTGATGTTATTGTTTCCAATTTGATCCTTATTTATTTGATTTTTATTTTTTTAGGTTTTTTTTGTTAAATTGATTTTTCTTTTCGATTTTGGGGGTGTTTGGGAGTATGGTAGAGGTTGCGGTTTAAAATGCTTTTCGCTTAGAAATGCATCAAAATAATATTTGTTTTTTATTTTCTTAAAATTATTTTTGACATCAACACATCAAAACGATTTGAAAATATTAAAAAAATAATTTTAAGCAAAAAAAAGAAAAATATTCAATTTTTTTAGAAACGCGGTTGAAACCGCGTTTCCAAACACCGATTTCACCATTTAATAAAAAATAAAATTTATTTTGTATTTCAATTTTGATCCTCATTCTTTTAATTGTGATTTTGTATTTTGAATCCTTTTGTATAATTGAATTTTTTTTTCAATTTCATCATTCAACATTAAATTGAATGAGAATTGAGCTTCATGGTTTTTTCATATAAGGTGTTTCAGATCTAATGAAAGTTAATAAGGGTTAACATTTTTTTTATATAAAAAAATTGGCTTTGTGATTTTTTTTATTTTTTCTATCGGGTTATTCCAAACATATGACCTGAGTTACAGGTTTAACGGTATAACTCAGGTTGGCTCGACCCTGATTAACGGGGTTACAAGTTTTTCATGCTAACTAGGGTTTACAAGCTTAATTTTTTAGGTCATTTTTTAGCACATTTCATCCTTCTATATTGATGGGTTGAGAATTAAGCTGTATAATTTGTCTCATTTAAAAAAAAAAATTTACTAGGCTATTATGATCACTTAAAAAAAAAACAATTGTTCTTATGATGTTAGTCAGGTCTATGACCTGAGTCACGAGATTTTTTTTCTTTTTCAAAACATGTTTGCAATACTTGAACATTATATTTTACAAAAAAAATAAAATTCTATTCAATCTTCATGTAATTCTTTGATCAGTGTTTCTTATTTCATTGGTTAATGTAATTATTTGATATATTCCTTTCCTCTTCTAGAATTTCTATTTAATTTAATCACTCTTTGGTAAGGCTTGATACTTGTTTAATTATTAATTTGTGTTTTGTGATGTAACTTGGTGGGCAGGCATGAATCGCACGTATAGTACTTTAATCCCTGTCTTATTTCTTTAGTATATCTTCCAGAACATCAGGTTAATTGTCAATGAATTGCTTCCAGCAGAGTACAAGATTTGGAAACTCAAGCCGCACTTCATTATCATCCCCTGTAATCGCATCCCGTTTCTTGCAAAGACCCGGCTTGCCTGGATCGGAACCCGCGACACACTCAATCGTATGCAGACAGATTTCGGAATGGAGAAGAATATTAGGGTTAGTGGTGGCAACAAAATCACGTTTTTGTCTTGACCAATATTTATTAGTTTTATAAGCCCTAGACTCTACAAGCTTAATGAACAAGCAGATGTGCTGGTAGGCTTTCTGACCAATAATTTTAAGCTCTAGAATCCATGCAAAAACACGGTATAAGAAAATCATCCCATGTGTTCTGGGCACCTCTCTAACAGTCTGTCATTGGTTTTGAGCCTCCATTCATTTCTTCACTTGACAAAAAATAATACTTAGCAACCATTATCATCTCTTTGTTTATACGTAGTCAAACCTTTTGTGGTAGCCTTTGATTCAAACATCATGTTGGTTGATTAAAGCTTAATTTCTTATACTGGTCAATCAGTAAGAATCAACTACTTGTCATTTTCATAACTTTCTGTAACAAAAAAAAAAATCAAGTGAATTGCACCTCTAAAGAGCACAGTTTTTGTAGTCGCATCAGTTTATATATATATATATATTTATTAGGTGTTGCCCTTCTCTTCTCTCTCTCTCTCTCTCTTTTCTTTGTCCGTTTTCTCTTGATCAACAAGGTTGAAAATGATTTCCCTCTTTCTTCTAACCAATCATTTATTGATATATATATAGCTCTATCAAACTGGACAAACCAAACATTTTCTCTCCATGTTCTAGGAAAAATGCCTGAGTGCCATTCTGCAGAACTTCCTATTCTAGATATCTCTCAGCCACTACAGCCGTCTGCTCTGGCTTCACTGGCTGAAGCTTGCCAAGAATGGGGATTTTTTCGTATTAGCAACCATGGAATCTCCAAAGAGCTTTACAACAAACTCTATTCACTTTCACAGCAACTCTTCGGCCTCCCTGCTGAGACAAAACTCGAACTTGGTCCCTCTTCTTCCATAAACACTTACACTCCTCATTTCATTGCTTCTCCTTTCTTTGAGTGCCTCCGAGTTTTTGGACCAAACTTCTTTGCATCTGCCCAGAGTTCCGCAGATACCCTTTTTGGCCAACAGAGTTTTGAATTCAGGTGATATAAAAATTGAAACTTCCTTTTCTTTATGCGTTTATATTTTCTGTTCTTTCCTGATTGTTTCCATATTTTTTGCGTTTTGTTTTTCTCGTTTCCTTTTCCTTCCTTACAGAGCGGCACTACAAGAATATGGGACCAAGATGACAGAATTATCGAAGAGAATCGTGGAGATTTTATCGATGAGTTTGGGGGAGGGTTTTGACAATAAGTATTATGAGTCAGAATTCAAAAATTGCCATGGTTATCTGAGGATTATTAATTACAATCCTCCGAAAGGTTTGGTAGATGAGGTCGAGGGACTTGGAATGCATACAGACATGAGTTGTGTTACCATCGTATACCAGGATGAAGTCGGTGGCCTGCAGGTGAAATCCAGGGAAGGGAAATGGATGGATATAAGTCCAGGTGAGGAAACCTTGGTGGTAAACATAGGAGATTTGTTGCAAGCTTGGAGCAATGATAAATTAAGATCATCAGAACACCGAATCGTTTTGAAGAAGCCAGTTAACCGTCTTTCTCTTGCCTTTTTTTGGTGCTTCGAGGATGAGAAGGTCATCATGGCACCAAATGAAGTAGTAGGAGAAGGAAATGCGAGAATCTATGAGCCCTTTGTTTGTTCAGATTATTTGAAGTTCAGAGAGAGCAGTGAAAGAGGGAAGTTTGAAAAGGTTGGCTTCACTGTTAAGGATTTTGCTGGTATTAGTCTCTGAAAGTCATGGCTAAAAAATCCAAGTTCAAGTTCTTCCCCGTGTATCTGGTCATATTACTGGTAATCTTTTATTTCTGAAGTTAGGATCTTAAAGTTGGTAGTTTATGTCAGATATCTCCAGCAATCGCCTTTCTTAACTTTTAAGCTCTTAGTCAGTGAATGGTTTGTCTTGAGGGATTTCAAGTTCGAGGTGAAGAAGCCAACAAAATAGGGGTTAGCTGAGTCTGAGAGCAATGACCTGTTGGTAGTTAATGTCGAAGAGGTTGTACAGTTGGAGTTCCAACTTCCAACTATGTGTTCGTGTATTATATAATTCTTGTATTTATGGGCCTATCAATAAATGGAGATACAATAATGGCCAACTCCAAAAGAATCTAGAAGTTTTAATGGATTTGTTCTTGACAGATCATCTGGATATCCAACTTCTATTCCTTCGCGATCAATTAGGTCAGAAATAATTGGCAGGGTTGCCTTAATTCCATAGAAAATTGGGCATCCAAAACCATAATGTCCCTTTATGACATCAACGGATTAATGTCAGAAGAGACGATGCAAAGCAGAGAATGATGCCCAGTTTCTAAAGCCAAACCCTACTTTGATCTTTCTATTAATGAGTGAATGATTATGTTTTTCTTCACACTTGAAAGGATGCCCTTCCGCTCCCAGCAAGATAATATATACTTATATTGCATCACATTTTTGTACAATTGATGTGAGAGCCTCCCAACCAAAGCCAATTCAATATTGGTGATGGCCTCTTGCCAAGGTCATCAATTAAAGGGGATGGCCTCAAAGCCGAACCCACCCCTACCTTGGCAGGTTTGTGAGGGCTTATCCTAGCCCATCATTCATATGGTGTGGGCTTGTTAAGACATGCTCATGCTAGAGCTGCTAACCTAAACGTTTCACTTTATATGGTAATAGCGTGATCGCTCATAATAACAGTGCAATCGCTCATAATGACAATGCAACTGTCTATAGTGACAATACGATAATCTATAACAACAATGCGACCATCCATAACAAAGGTAATCATCCTATTTGATTTTCTAATGAGTAGATTCACATGATTCATGAATATATAAAGATCTATGAGTTACTAGGTAATATACAACAAGTTGTGAGCTCAACTCACTCACAAACACACAAAGAGATAAAAGGGAGCTCATATTCTTTCTTTCAGCTCTCATCATCTCTAGCTTCTTTCCTACAAACACACATATCATCACAAAGGTTTCTTTTTGCCTACATTAGTATTAACTTAAGCATCAAAAGGTCCCCTAAGCTATCAAGGGATCTGTTTTGCAGGTGCTCTTGAGATCCAAGTTCAACAATCACTTTCAACAACTCAATTTGAAAAGCCCATCAACCAACCATGGAAACACTCCTTTAAAGTTTTCCTTGACTTTGTTAGTCCGTAGCGTTGTTTATAGGAATTGAAGAAAAGTCAGTTCAATTCCCTTTTTTTACTAGCTTTTTCCATGACTGACAACCTAGAAACTTTTAGGATATGGGAAAGAAATAAACCTTCTCATCGCAGATACATCAGCTCCATGAAATCTCTAACAACTAATACAATAATAAAAAATGCTCATGGAGGCTCTATTAGCCACCTAAAAGCAAGTCAAGGCCTTACCTTTTCCTTGACAGATGGCTCCAACATTATCTCTACTAGATGCACCCCTTTAATGCACACAGACAACTACAGCTTGAGAAAGGAGCATGTCAAAATAATGTGTAGGAGAGAAAATAAAATGCCACAATTCACACATCCCATATGAGATCTCTGTCTCCAAACAAAATCTTCATGTTTCAATACAAAATCCCTATCTTCATGCAAAATATCTATGTATCCAAGTGAAATATCCACACACACCATGTCTCCAAGTGAAATATCCATACATAAACTTCATCTCTCCATGAAAATTCTTCATATATCTCCATGTGATTTTTCTTTTAGGCGATGAACAACCTCGTCGATCATGTGCAACTACCCACCTGTGTATAATATGGTCTTTATTTAGGTATGGGGATGACCGAACTTGAACTAAAGATATTCTATATGAAAATGATCTCCATGAAAAATCTTTAAAAGTGTCCATGCAATGTCTCCAAATAAAGTTCTTTGCCAATCTCCATGAAAAATATCTATAAATCTCCATAAAAAAGTGTTTCAATGAGAAACTCGTGTCTTCATTTAAGCATACTCTCCATTTACACACTATTAGATAACATTTATCCTATTAAAATTAAGTTGCATAATATGGAGAAAAATAGGTAGCATAATTGAGCCCAACATAGAAAAAAATAGGTTGGAAAACTAAGCCCATATCGATGATGGAAAAGGGCTTAAAATCAATCCCAAAAGAGGTGTTTAGTAGGCTCAAACTCGAACCTATTGCAACTTAAACTAAAAAAAGGATGCAAAATTCAAAAGAGAAGAAACAAAGAAAAATGTAAAAAGCAAAACAAGAATGACGCTCCTCCTCAGCCAACTTTTAATTGACATGCATAAGATAAAAATGACCATTCCTTTAAGAATAATCTAATGCCATGATAAACTCTCTAATTGGCCACTAGAAGTTGCCATTAGCATCACGAGTTGATGAGAAACACTACTCCACACACTAGCGCTGGGTGTCATGATCTTGACATATTTTCTCCCCTTTTATTTTATTTTATTATTCCACAATAGCTCTCCAATTTTATTCTAGATCTTGGCCACCTATCAAAATAAAATAAAAAAATCCAAACCAGCAAGCAAAGTTGGATTAGATTTCAAGAAATAAAAAAAAATATTCTTCATATTAGGGGTTTACTTAACCAGGTTTTCAACTAACAACCCACTTGTCAATCTCCTCTAATATAAGCACTGAGTATAGCTACTCCTTAAATGAATTCATCTCCTTTATAACTGATACTCTTACTTGCCTAATTTGCTATAACATTTGTGACACATTTTAGAACTGGACAATTATCTCTTACTCTAATGAACTTAATTCAAACGTGATCATCAACTCTCCTATGAAACGAACTTCTATTTGAATTTTTATTTGACCCAGGTCCACTTATATCAACACAAAGACCTAACATCTTATAAATAGGTACATGAATGTACAATTATAATAACAATATACATGCAGTAAAGTATACCCATTAATGCTCCTCTAATGGGGACTTTTTGAAAAATAATTCATATGTAACTTTAAGTCTTTACATCACAATAAACACAAAGATTTGAATGGGTACTAATTCGGTGGGCTTTCAAATTGAATCAAATTTAATGGTGATAAGCCTCTTATCTAAGGCCACCAACAAAAAAAAAGGGTGGGCTCAAACTCTAACCCACTTACACTTTGCTGGGTTCGGTAAGGGCTTACTTAATCCTATATACCATTCATATGGTAAGGGTTAGATTTAGGCTTGAAAGACCCAACCCTTTTCTTTTCATGTCTTGGAAAATTCTGTATTTAATATTGGCATGACTCAATATAATAGGGTATACAAAATGATATTAAGTCATGTTTATGTCAGAACTACCCACCTGAATGTCTCGCTTTATAAGGTAATAATGTAGCTTCCTATAATAACAGTGCAGTTACCAGTAATGATAATGCCACCATCTATAATATAGGTAATCATCATGTATGATCACATAACAAGTATATTCATGTGATTCATGGGTATATAAAGGTTTATGAGTTGATGAACAGTGAAAGAAAGTTTTGAGCTTAACTCATAAACACACGTAAAGATAAGGGAACTCATTTTTTCTCATTTAACCTTTTATCATCTCTTTCATCTTTCCTACATGTACACACATCACTATAAATGTTTCTCTCTTTCTATATAATTGCTAACTTAAGCATCGAAATATCCTTTAAGCCATCAAAAGTCTTGTTTTGTAGGTGCTTATAAGGCTCAAGTTTAACAACCACCTTCAATGGCTTAATCTTAAAAACCCATCAACTAGTCATGAAAAGGCCAATAATTATTTGATGTTTTCTCAAACTTCGTCAGTGGTTTTGTTTGTGAGAATTGAACAAAAGATAGTTCAATTATCTTTACTTCCTAGCTCTTTCTATGGTTGACAACAAAAAAAATCCAAGATATTAGAAAATGACAGACCTTCACGTAGTAGGTACATTAGTTCTTCCAGATCTCTAACAATTAATATAACAATTGAGGATTCTCATGAAGACTTTATTAGCCACTCAAAAGTAACTTAAGATCTCGACCACCTCCAGACCCTAATGCATGTAAACAGTTTGAGGAAGGAGCATGTTACAATGATATGAAAGAGAGTGTCACAATCTCTATATCTCACATGAAATCTCCATGTCTCTAAGCAAAATCTCCATGTATCCATAAAAAATCTTCATGTATCCACCTAAAATCTTTATGTCTCCACATGTATACTCCATATCTCTATGAAAAATCTCCACAAGTCTTTAAGTGATTTTTCATTCAGGTATAAACAACCCCTTTATGCATGTAAAATTACCCACCTAGGTATAATACGATCTTTATTCAAGTATAAAGATGACTTAGCTTAAACTCAAGATATTCTTCATGAAAGTTATCTCTATGAAAAATCTCTAAAAGCCTCCATGCAATTTCTCCTAGAAAAGTCCTCCAACAGTCTCCATGAAAAATCTTCATAGGTCTCCAAGAGACTATGTATCTATTCAGGTATACTCTTCATTTAGACACTATTCATTTAGGTAACCTCCATCCTTAAAAAAATATAAAACCAAGTCCAAGACAGAGGGGAAGTTGCAAAACTAAGCCCAACATGGAAAAAAGTGATCTGAAAAACTGAGCCCAAATTTCTTAAAAAATGGGCCGAAAATCATGTCTAAATTGACACAAAAAAAGTGCCCAAAATTGTGCCCAAAATGAGTGTTTAATCGACTCAAACCAGAGCTCTTGTAACTAAAACCAAGGCTAAAATTAAAAAAAGATCGCTCAAAATTCGAGCAAGTAAGAAAAAGAAGGCATGACCAAAACAATAATGTGCTCCTCTTCCGTTGACTTTTTGTTGACATACACTGGACAATAAAGATTGTTCTTTTGAGAAGAACCTGACACCATAAAAAACTATCCAATTGACCACTAGAAGTAGCTGCGCATTCCATGAGTAAACAAGGAACACTTCTCAATGCATTAGCACGTGAGTGGTCATGAGCTTGACATATTTTCCTTTTCCTTTTCTATTTCAATCCCTAATTCTATAACAACCCTCCAATTCAATCTCATATCTTGGTTACCTGTCAAAATCACATCTATAAAAAGTCCAAACCAAATCAGAGAAAAGCAAAGTCAGCTCAAATTCTAAAAAACAAGAAAAATATTCTTTATCCTGAAGGGCTTCCTTAATTGGGTTCTCGATAAACAATCCCTATACCAGTCTCCTCTAGTATAATCACCAGGAACAAGTCACTCCTTAGATGAATTTCTATCCTCTACATCTAATACTCTTACCTCCCTAACTTGTTATAATATTAATGACACCTCCTAGAACTAGAACTGAGTAGTTATCTCTAACTCCTAAGAACTCAATTCAAATGAGACACTTAACTCTTTTATGAATTAGACTCTTGTTTGGATTGTTTCTTGGACCTAGGTTTAAGTGGATTAAAATAAAGATGCAACACCTCATAAAAAAGCATAAGAAGGCACAATACAATGACAATATAGTGGGTTTTCAAAATGAAGCCTACTCAATAGTGATGGGCTTCTTGCCTAAAACAACCAACTAAAGAGGGGGGCTCAAACCCAAACCCATTCCTATCCTGGTAGGTTCGATTAAGGATTACCCAAGCCCACCATTCACGTGGTGTGGAATCAGGTTAAGCCCTAGGGGACTTAACCTTATTTTTCGTGTCTTGGATGATTTTGTATTTAATGCTAACATGATGAGACATACAAAATGGTGTTAAGGCATGCTCATGCCAGAGCCACCCACCTAAACGCCTCCCTTTACAAGGTGATAATGCAATCACCCACAATGATAGTGTGACTGTTCGCACTAATAGTGCGGCCATCAACATGAGAGTAATCATCCTACATGATTACATAACAAGATTCTTGGATATATAAAAGCTTATGAGTTACTAGGTGATTAACAATAAGTTACGAACTTAATTCACTCACAAAAACATAGAGATAAGAGGAGCTTACATTCTCCCATAACCTCTCATTATCTCTTGTATCTTTCATGCAAATACACATATCATTGTAAATGTAAATGTTTCTCTTTATCTATATTAATACTAACTTAAATACTAACTAGGGGGTCTCGAGAGCCATCAAAAAAACTTGTTTTGCAGGTTCACGTAAAGCTCAAATTTAATAACCACGTTAAAACAGCTCAATCTCAAAAACCCAATAACTGCCCGTGAAAAGTTACATATCCTTCGAAGAAGTTTTCTCCAACTTCATTAACAATCATTTTAATTATTATACTTTGTTGATCTTTTTAAGGTCCATACCGGTAAAGCTATACATTGGATTTATTTGGGGGGTCCACCGTGTGGGAACGTGGTGTTTCCTTTTTGTGTACATTTTTGCTGTTGTCTTGAAGAATATGAATGCTTGAATGAGATGTTAATTATGAATGCTTGAAGTTGGCACTCAGCAACTTGTCTCTGGTTGGGGAAAGCAAATAGAACAATATACTCTCCTACATCAAATTTTAAATTCTGCACCTGGTCAGGTGATTATAGGTTATTTACATCTTATTTTACAGGAATATCTGAAATAAAATGAATTTTAGTTTACTTAAGAATTCTAATTACAGCATTAGTCAAGGTTCCATGTGCCTCTTGTAAAGTAATGTATTTCAAATGGCTACTGTCATCTTGGTTTTTTTTTTTGCCATTTTAACAGGGATACTAGCTCTTGTCTTGGAGAATCAATCGGCAGCACAACAGATAGAACGGTATCATTAAGAAGAACACTTTATTGAAATGAGATCCAAATTGGTAGGAAAATTACGCTGAAAGATTTGATTCCTCCACCACTTCTAACAAGTCACTACTTGATCTAATTTGCAAGCACTAAGGTTGAACATTTGATAATGGAAAGAAGGTTAAGAGGGAAATTGAAGTTATGCAGTTACAAGGCCATGCAGTTACTGCTACATGATACATGAGAATCTAGGAACTAATTTGTACTGAATGGATAAGCCATCCAAGTACCAGTTGATATATGACGACTCAAGTCTTGCCGGCAATTTTCCAAAGTGCTTGTTCGATCATCCCTGCTGGTGCAACTGCTGCCCCTCTAAACTGAAACCAAGTTCATAAGAGTTAAGCATTTTTCCAACAAAAAGGCATCGATGTATGTATCAGAAACAACTTCAGTGACAACTGGCTTCTTCTAAAGGCCGTATTTTTTATAATGGTAATAATCTATTTCAGTTTTGGATTACAATTCTCAATAGACATCATATTTAATCTCATCGGGAGTCAGTGCACCTCACACTTCTTAGCTATGGATTTCTTAATGCATCTGAAAGACAAGATAAGCAGAAAGGTAGCAACTGGATTGATCTTCGGCACAAACCTTAGATTTCAGGGTCAATGCGAAAATGCCATCAAGAGTGGATGACTGGACTGAGTGCACATCCAACTGCAGTTTGTTGATTTCATCCATGATATCAAGCAACATGTACTCCCTGTAAGGACATCTAATCTCAATGAGAACCTCCTTCTCTTTCGTGCATACTTTCAAATCTAAGGGCATCCCATCTTTGGGAGAAACCCCATCAAGCTCTAGTTCAGCTTCATCAATGTCAAGGGCCTTCCTCTTGTTTACCCAAGATCTCTTTCCATTGTCAATCTTCTTGATGTCGTCGTTATCTGATGTCTGGTCTACCATGTCCATGTAACTCCTCCTGTGTCCTGCCTCGTGATCTATCCAGCCTTTGCAAGATTCTAGTTCTGCTACTCTTGATTCAAGCTGTTTCAAGTAGTTAATGGTGTCGCTGAGGATTGATTCTTTGTCAATCTGAACAATTATGATCGAGTTTATTAATGAATAGCATCAATAAAAATTCATGGATCAGAATTATGAACTTCTCAGAAATAACATCATCTCAGAGCCAGTTTACAGAATTCAGCATAAAAGTTGTTGAGGAGAAAAGATATGCATTAATGCTTTGTAGCTGATTAGAAAAACCAGCATAAAATCAGTTGAGCATACATATTTAAAAGTTGGAGATTGGTTTCCAGCTCTCCAAAAATGTATTGCAGTTTCTTACAGTAACACAAGTGTAAGGAATTATGAAAACTCCACTTAATATCAAAGTCTCAATAATAACAAAGATTTCCAACAAAGGCAATTTAATTACCTCACTAATAGAAGGAACCATCGACCTGAGTACTATAAATTTGTCATTCACTCTTTGTTTATCTGATTTATAATGCTCCTTGCACGTTTCACAGCCTTCCAATTTCTTGAGGCAATCTGTTCCTCCATTTTCCTTGTCGAACCTAAGAGAGTGGCCACCATATATCAAAGGTACTGCAAATAAAATCTTCTTCAACATATTCTGTTGTACCCGTGGCATAACGCCATCAACTGCTCTTTTCTTCCAGCTAAAAAAACTGGACTTGTGATCTCCACTTCGGAAACATGGATTTTCAATTGATTGACTTGAACTTTTCATAATAACACACACAGTTCTTCTGTAGTGCAAGTCATCATCAGCTCCAAGATCGAAGGAGCTCAACTTTGTGTGGTTTCCTTCTTGAAATACTTGCGACTGAAGGCGGGTTACATTTTTTTCCTTGGAAGAGAGTACGGCCTTTCCTTGTTTCACTACAGCCTCTGATATGCACTCACTCGAATTCATAGAATCTAGAACATCATCGCTGAATTCATCATCCATGAAATGCCAACTTTGAACTTGAGAAACACCTCCATTTAAACCTTCATGCATGGAGTCTTCAGTCTGGTGATTGTGCTCACAGCCATCTGAACAATCATCAGGAGAATTCCTTTTGAATTCTTCACGCAAATTTCCATGTAAATCGTTAATTCCCTCTTGCTCAAGTTCTATATCGTCTGTTGGGGTGTACAGGTTCTCCAAAACTAATGAATCAACTATCTCATGGCTGATCTTGGTAGACATTGGGTCTTCATCATCATCTCCATTATGAGCAGCAGAGGAAGATTTCTCAGAGCAATCAGGCTTTGAGAAATCTAATAAGGAAGCTTTGATATGTTGAATGAGACTGGGGTCTTCTGTGACCTTGAAATAAGCCAAGAAGAGAAGCAAGAACGCAATTAAGGCATTTATAAACTGTTCCATTCCATGCATGCTTATATACATATATTCTGAATTAGAAAGTCATTGATCTATTTTTCCAGAGAGGAAATTACCAGCTCAGTTACACCTAGCTCCATCACTCCCTCAAGATAGGGAAAACACACCACGGTCTGCAAAATTGAAGTCACAAGCCATGTGATGTTAGAGCAGAAAGATAACACATCTGTATTTGATAATATGAGAATTGGGCTATGGGTGTTGAATTTCAAAGCAGGTGAAATGACGATTTTTAAAAAAGCCCCGTTAAGGTACATAGCTTTCTCCTTAAATTAGCAAGCAAAGTTGTATATGACAGCAATGTTGAAAGCACCAAGGACTAGGGAAATCTTAACATATGCCAGCCAGGTGCAACATTGCTTCTTGAAGTTTATACTTCAGAAAAGGAATGCATAGCAATGTAAAAAGAATGCATATCTTATACTTCAGAAAAGGAATGCATAGCAATGTAAAAAGAATGCATATCTTATTATAGCAGGTTTGAGATTGGCTTATCATGTGACCGCTTGTCCAGTAACATGTAAAAAGAACGCATAGCAATGTAAAGCAAAGCAAAATGGCCAAACAGAGAAGGTCAATGCAGGGACATGTATGGGTGGGTGCATAGATTAGAATTATGTGTTTCGTTTATACAAAGACCTTCCCAGCAAAGGCCAAAGCAGGGGCAATTCTGTGTAAGTGTGTTCATAGCATTCACATGATGTATTCATAAAGAAATAGATCTGTTGTTACCTGAATAGATGCACTCTAAGGTCAGTGATGGTCCGGTCATAGAGAAAACATAACACGGAAAAACAAAAGGTCAGTTTTCCTTCATAGAATATAAGACATTACAGGTATTAAGATCAGTTGAAATCTGCATTAAATGTGAAACAGATCTCAACCAGGGAAACCAACCTTTGCAAGCAAAGAGCGAGAGAATACTTTGCTATCTGCATATTGAGCATTGCACAACCAGATGGTCTGTTTATTGGCCAATGCTCTTCCTGGCAACCTGTGCAGCAAATAGAAATAAGAACGACCATCTAATAGCATAATTATATGACAACATTACCCAAATAGAAAATGAGAAGATCCTTGGATCAGTGAAAGACAGATTAGTACCCTTCACCAGGATTGAATACAAAGGACATGCACACCAAGTAATACCACTCCTCATCTGACAGATCCTCAGGAGACAATGCAGGAGAAGACCTCTTAGCCTGCTGGCCAGCATCGCCTCCAAGGAGAGACTTGTAAAGTTCTCGCAATTGCTCACTCCTCTGTAAGCCTATTTTATCAGCTTTAAGTTCCGTGGCTTGAACTTTCCTAGTCTTGATGTCCCCATTGTAGTACCCACCACCCCATTCCAGTACCCTAAAAGAACATGATCACGTTGTATTTTCTCAGCATAAGCATTGAAGGACATAAATGAAAAGCAATCTCAATTAACTTTTCAATGCTGCATTGTGTTACCCAAGAGAAAGGAGGTGTCTTTAAAACTATCCTAGCATTATCTATTTAAAAGAAGAATACTTTCACAGCCCTAATTTTCATACATTCTTCAACAATAAAATCCTTTCTTCTATCAAATTTAAGTAAATGAGGGGTGGGGAGAAAAAGAAAACAAATCTAATGGTTAGTCTATTCACTTCTAGTGGTCAACTTCTACTGCAGCAGCCGATGAGCATATAGCTCAGCTGACAGTAGGATCCCCTCCCTCTGGAGTTCTCGTGTTCTAGCCTCTCCTCTGTACAAAAAAAAATCTGCTGCAGCAAACCATAATCTTCTAAGTTCTACTGCGGACAAGGGACATTTTTTTTTCTTCTTAATCTTGGATAGGGTATTTTTATCATTAAATGTGAAAACCCAGATATGGAAATCGAGAAATAAGAATAGAGTTGCAACAAAGAATCGTCTGCAAGAAGAAAAGAAGTAGTTTAAAAGTTTAAAGTGAAATAGTTCAACTAATGTACCCTTTCTGTCTGGTTGACAGTGACCAGAAAATTGCGTAGCTCCACTGTACACTCCTCACAGCAATTGCAAGCTGTTTCCTCAGCTTCTCTAGTATTGCCTGCTGGCTTTGGACAACATGAGCCATAGCCGAACACAGACACCCAACCTCAAACTTACAGAAGTGAAACACTTCTCTCTAATACATTAGTCAAACAAGAAAGCCTGACTGCTCACTTTTTTTGCGGACCCCAGATGGTTGTTTACTTCCAATAATGCAAAATATTGTTTCGTGGAAATTTGTCAGGCAATCATGGCCTTATAACCAATCAAGCTCGAATCTTCTTTCTTTCTTTTTTATTGGCAAATATGTCTATGCATACCAGCAGCACTATCTTGATAGGTGGCAGTGCCACTATTGTTTTCTTCTCATAAAAAAAAAATCCCAAAAACTAATAAAAATGGAATGGACTGTGCGTTGTTTTTATCTCAATTAAGGAGGAGTGCCATCTTTTGTGGTTAAAAGGATGGCCACAGTGCTGAAATTAATGAGCAATTAATGAGAAGAATCTATCGGCCAAGGTAATTAATCTTTTGTTTAATCTAGAAAAGATCTCCCTTGCCCTTGTTGTTCTTTGATGCGTTATCATGGCATGGAAATGCCATTAAAATACTACCCCACGAAATAAAATAGCTTGTGCTCCGATTACGAAAGGATTTCGCTTGTATTATGTTCATCGATTTCTGAGGTTGCAGATTGGATTGGCTTTCTAGCTCGATGCCATTGATGGATTTTATAGTTCTGCCCCCTGAGATTCTGTATGGAGTAACTTGTGAATTTGTTTTGATTAAATTAACATTATTAGTTGCTATATGTCATAAAATATTAAACCACTACTCTCTTCTTTTAAAGATCAACTCAATGTCATAAATCAACTTATTTAATAATTAAGATATTTAAATTTTGTATCCAAACTAAAATATATATCAGAAGTTTTAAAGATTATTTGGTATTATAGTAGCGGTTGTTTTTTTTATTTAAAAATATATCAAAATAATATTAATTTTTTAAATTATTTTTAATATTAAAATAATCTAAAATATATATATTAATTTTTTAAAAAAATATTTTTAAAACATAAAAATAAACAAAATTTAATATATTGTATCTTTTTTTTATTCGTACTCAGACGTATGAAATAAACTTACTAACAACATCAATGAGTCTCATGAGTTTTTTTTTTTTTTTATCAAATAATGAGCAAATCTTTCCTCGATCCTTGGTGCCGATAACCATAACTCGGCAAGTAGTGGATGAGTTCAGGAGAGGTTGCCTCGGTCGTGAAAAGCCATGTTCATGTGAATTACTATTTTAATGGAGAGACGTTTGCAGATTGATTAGATCAGTGATGCAAAGTCAAAAGAAGAGAAAAACTATTTCCGACTTATTGTGAGTTTCTAAGTAAAAACAAAATAGCTAATTAAACTATATATATTTTCTCCCCTTTACATTTACATTATTCTATGAAATAAATTTATTTGTCTCACGTTATTCTATGATCTTGAATGTGTTTATTTGTGTTCTTATATGTTTTTATTGTGGACTGGACATAAATTTTTTAAAATATAAAAAAATACTTTTAATTAAATTATAATTAAGAATTTTTTGGCATAGTCATTAAACTAGATATAACAGTTTAAACTTAAAAAAATCCATACCCAACTCCTTGATTGATATTTAGTTAGTCTACCAACCCCACGAGCTGAGTTATGAACTCTACTTGGTTGAATTAGTTTTTTATTTTATTATATGATAGAAAATACCAAAATTAATTTACAATTAACTTAATACTAAAAAATAAAATTCAATAAAAACTCAACACTAAATAATGGATTTGACAAAAAAAAAATCTCCTGAGCTTGTGTGTGTGTGTTTTACTTAGATAAAAATATGTATGTACAGTGGCGGAAATGGAAATAGAAAATAAAATTAAAAGGGGTCAATATTTTAATTGCTTTACTACTTAAGCTAAAATTATAAATATCATTAAGGGAGGGGCTGGAAAAAAAATTCCTTGCAGGGCCGGCCTCCCTGCCAACCCCTCCCTGTGTGTTACTACCATTATCTTCTATATCAACCCTTTTTTCTTTCTTTCCTTGTTCCTCAGGTTTCTCCTTTTGTCCTTCAGCAAGGGTATTCTTATCCTTTCATGACTAACACCACATTGTCCAGGACCTATACCATTACAATTTCCCTTTTGTTTTTATCTCCTGTTTCACTTTCCCTTTTGTTTCATTCATCACTCTCTCTCTCTCTCTCTCTCTCTCTCTCTCTCTCTCTCTCTCTCTACGCTCAGGTCGCGCTTGTTTCTCTATCTAAGTTGTTCAGTAGCTATTTGGTTGCTCAATTAGTGATGTTCTCCTACACGGGTTCACCTGGGAATCGGTAAGGAGTGGCCAGATAGGAGCCAGGCGAGGCTATTTTGAAGAACTAAAAAAAAGGAAGACCGCGCCTGTTAACATCATCAAGATTGTAGGGAGGAAAGGCCAGCGCCAAAAAAAGAATTGAAAAGGCTACAAATGGATGATAGAGGGGGAGGAAGGTGAGAAATGTGCGTCAGGTGAGGAGAGACTTTGAAGGGCACGATACGAAGGAAGAGGTGATTAATTGCTTTAGGAGGAATGAGGATTTTCTTTTTAGGCCCCAAAGGCATGCCAAGAGTTCCAGAAATGCTAAATATGCCCTCTAATTCGAAAAAGATTAGCTACGAGATATTATTATATATTTTTGTATACGTTAGTATCATATTATTTTCAAGATATATATATATATATATAAAATGAGCATAAGAAATAAGTGTAACACATTTAACTAACAAGAAAACTATAAATAATTTTAAATAACATATTCAATGAGAATTTTACGGTCGAATTTTTTTAGTTTAAAAATAAAATTACGAGATCATGACCTTTTTTTAGAATTAGTTGGAATTAAGCAGTCATACGTAATATAAACACATGCATGGAATAAAAATATTTCAAGTAAATGTTATACAATATTAAAATTTGAAGTACATATAAAAGATTTGGAATAGAGATATAAATCAATTTTTTTTAGATCTTGGTAATTAATAAAGGTATTTACGATCAAGGAGGATAGATGATACTCTCCATGGTATATACGAATCTAATTTGTCTTCTGAAAACATTATAGCCATGTATTCAGAGATATTGTTCATCGGAATAGGATAGTGATGATTTTGCCCTAATCACTTTTCTTTTTAAACTTGATTATCTAGTATCTTTTTTTATTTTTTTTTCTATCTAATTAAAATAAAGAAAACTTGTTTGACTCAGTCAGATCTATAACTTGAGTCACATATTTTTCTTTCTTTTTTAAAATACATTTGTGATACCTGGACATCATTTCTTGTAGAAAAAGAAAAATCTAGCTTTGCAGCGAAGCGCGAGCACCAGGCCAAGTAATTTACTATATAAGAATCTTAGCTACTATTTCAAGTGCTTTTATATATATATAAGATTTACTTGCATTGAAATGTATCATTTCAAGTCTTATGCAAATCTGACTATCAAGTGTGCTATCAAAAACAAAATACTCTAATAAATTTTTGAAATTTAAAAAGATGACCAAAGAAATTTTTTAAAAAGGAGTGGAATTACTTTGAATCTTCTATAATTTAGTTATTTTTTACATTATTTTTATTTTTTTAGAAATTACAGTTCATATTTCATAATTTATAAGTTGTATAACACTTTCCTTTACGTCTACTCTTTAATTAATGATTAAAGAGCTTTTATTATGTTAAAATTAAAAAAAATACCACTCTTTTTTTTTCAAACATAAAACCCTGACTATCAACCTCCGTCATACTCGTCAAGGTCTAACCTCCCAAAACCAACAAAAAAAAATTGGATCATCATCAATAATGTCTAAATCTATGTATCTATTCATCTTAAATATTTGATCAAAACAACAATTTTTTTCCCTAATTTTGTTTTATCTACCCTCAAGAAGTGATCTTTTTCCTGTTGTGGTTTCAAAGAAATTGGATTCAGATTATATAATGACTTTATTTCATGGAAATTTATGATCTTTAATGGATTTCAAATTCAAAAGCTTGAAACTTTAAAGCAAAGATTGAGATTTTTTTCAAGGAGAATTTTGTGGGGAAAATGTATAAATCCGTGGTGTTAGTGGCGAAGCTAGAATTTTTTAGATGAGGGGGCAAATTACTAACCAATACTATATAACTTTTCAAACTCATTTTTCTTTGAACTTGATTGAGTTACATGACTTGAAGTTTTGAATGACTTTTCATCCTCAAATACTTGTTTAGTGACATGTTAATTTAATTGATGAACCTGCTAGTTTTTTTTTTTTTTTTTTTATTATTATTATCATTGGTGTCTACATTATAATTAACACAACTACATAATAATTTGTTGTTAAATAAAATTCAGTTGAGTTACACAATAATTTTAAATCTCCCATATGAAATTCATAGCAAAATACATATCAATTCATCAAAACTCATTTCAATTCATATCAATATGCATATAATAAGTATGTTGATTAAATTATACTTAATCATTTCTAGACATTTAAATTATTTCTAGATACACACAAAAAAGTTGTATGGACTCACTAAGTCAAATATATAAAATAAGTTTTAATACTATATTCTAGTTTCAAATAAAAAAAATACTGAGAGAGAAAAAGTGTAGCTTATGGGATTTAAACCCATGTCCTCTCCTAATTCCAAGCATCTCATTAACAATTAATTACAAATAAATTTGTGATATAAAATGACAATCAATATATATACATTGTAAATTAAGAGACCTCAATTAAATAATTAATCAATGATTATAGTGAATTAAGAGACCTCAGTTAAATAATTTCAATAATCTACTCTGTCAATACAAGAGATGCCAAGAATACTGGTTTTGCATGAACATTAATTTATTCATTTATAATAAGAAAAGAAATATTTAATTAATTAAATTAGTAAATTCAAACATTTATTTTGAATATATTTGAACACATTCGTATCAAAACCCCTAAATTATCATAAACCCTAATATTTTTAATAACTAATTATATAAAAAATAAAACTAAATTAAATAATGAAATAAATAGAAAAGATAAAAGAAATTTACCTAAAATATAAAGCAAAAAAAATTAATTTAAAGATAAATTTACATAATAGAAGGAGACAGGTAACAACGGCTCAAAAGAAAAAAGGGTGTTAGTTAATGTAGAAAAAGAAGAAGTAAATGAGCTACATGTATAATATATATTATATTAAAATATAAATAAACAATAACTTCCACTTTCCATATATCAAACCTTCATCAAACTATTATATTAATATTTTAATATAAAAAATATTAAAAGAATTAAAAGGGTAATTGCCCTATTTTATCTCTACGCGACTCCGCCACTTGGTGGTGTACAGAGGAGATGATACATTGGGAGAAGTAGAAATACATGCACAAGAACAACAACAAGAGAAGAAGAAGAAGAGAACAAGAACAAGAAGACGAGAGTGATTGATGAGATATTGAAGGGAATCAGAATAAGGCATTTCTCACAAACAGGCAAGAGATTTCCATGACTTGCTGAGGCTGGAAGGAGCTATGGATACATTAATTATTGGAGAGGGGCCAAGAGGCTGGAATAACATGACCATTTTTGTTTGCGATATGGTCAAACTCCAAAATAAATAAATAAATTTTGAATTCTTGCAATTAAATTATGAAAACCATATTTTGGCTGCAAGTACGTGTTTAATTGCAAGGAGCTATGGATACGTAATCTGGAGAGGGGCCAAGAGGCGGGAAGAACGTGACCATATTTTGTGAAAATTGGTTTTTCTTGTCTTTTACCTTGTGTGCAGAGGCGGAAGGAAGGGGACAAGCAGGGGCCGGGCTCCTCTAAAATATTTTTTTTATAACTCAAGCACAATAAAATAAAATAAATATTATATTTTATTATATTAATTATAGCCTTTTTAATAAATAATTCTAACTCTGTCCCTGCTTGTGTGGACTTGGGACCTCAACAACATCTGTGTGATCTGTCCCTGTCACGGACAAGGGATTTACGTTTGTGGTCACTTGCACTACTGGACCTGCTGTTCCTCCTGTAATTCGTATATTCTGTGTTTTTGGAAGTGTATTAATATTTTTTAATTTTTTTAAAAATATTTTTAATATCACTACTTAAAATATCTAAAAATATTAAAAATATATTAATTTAAAGTAAATAAAAAATTATATATTTTTTTAAAAAACTTTTAAAATGTAAAAATAAACTTCGCGCGTGAAAACTCTCCTTTTAACGAAGGCTGTGTAGCCAGCTGTCACATTTTCATCATAAGGTTATTGAAGAACGTTCCCACATGAATGCCCAGCTTGTGGTCTTGTCTCCCATTTCAACTCAACTGTTGGATTCTTGCCTTTCGCGGCCATTAATCAGCCTTGCATGCCGAATCTTCGGCTGCTCCCCCTTTTCTTTTTTTTCTGGCGACAGCCCGATCCCACGTTTATGTTTGGGCTATTTTTAAGACTTGAGTTACAGTCGTACTTTTTAAATAATTTTTTATATTAAAATATATATTAATAATATTTTTTTAATTTTTAAAAATTATTTTTAACATCAGTTCATCAAAACGATTTAAAATATATAAAATATATTAAATTTTAATAAAAAAATTAAATTTTTTAGAAACGCGGTTTGCTTTGTTGTGATTACGTAAATGTTTCTCTGGCTCCTTTAATTTTTAAAATTTAGTTGTGATTACGTAAATTCTCTTTTGGTGTATTATTTTTTAATTTTACCTCCATTCTTTAAAGAATTATGTTTTAATATCCTGTATATCTCCCTTTTCACATGTTAAAATAATTAACAAAAAATATTAAATTATTTATATTATATATTAGTTAACAATTAAAGAGTTATTATATTAAATATTATGATTTTGCCATCAAATTAAAAAAGCAAACCCTTGCCACCATCCTCCTCCCCTCCTAATCTGGCAATCCAAACTCAAACCTCTACAAAACTTAAAATTTACCAATGAAGATTAAGAATTTACAGCGAAGCTGTGGTTAGCAGAGACAGATGAAATATAGAATTCAAGTGACTGAACTACTTATGGCCTGCCTATATATATGTAGCCGACATATAGATACAGTCCCAACATGTGGTTTGTACGCGCCAACACTATCACCTTTTGTTCTAGCTGCTTCGATCCAGATCTAGCCAACTCTTCAGTTTTGAACTTCACTATGTGATTTATTTGTTCTTAGAATTATTTGGGATGTATGTTTTGGGTTTTGGTCAGTGAATGTTCATGTGATTGTTTAGCGTTATTTATTTTGTCCTGATTTATTTTCAATGCGTGAATATTTTTTTAGGTTAGATTAAATAATAACAAATATTGTAATTAACTCAATTAAATATAATTAACCAATAATATAATTAAAGTACTTAAATTAGAGAATATAGGGGTAAAAATTACAAACTTGGTTTTTAACGTGGTTCGGCAAGTCTACATCCACACCTCAAACACCAAACCGGTTTTAAGTATCGTATTCTTTACTAGTCAAAGTCAAATATTACAATGTCCTTGATGAATCATCACCAAGCTTTTTTTTTCACCACTTGAAGAAATACATTCTTCAAGATTTTTTACTTTAATGATATACCTTATCAATGACCAAAAGTTTTTCACTTAAATTCTTGAAGGTCATTGTTACCCATTTTGGGGCCCCACATAAACAAAAAAACAAAAAAAAGAGAAAAAATATTAGAAGAAAATAAAAAATATATATCGTGAGAAGAGCATACCAAAACGCCTAGGAAATTGCCAAAAACTAGTTGAGAAAGATCAAATATACAAGGTTAGAAAAAAATCTGACAATGTATTTTTGATTGATAAAAGCCCTATTAATAAAGAAAATTCAATTTGAGGAGGAAAATTTAAAATTGGATGTTTAAGGACCTAATTAGAATTTTTCAAGGTTTATTTGAATTTATTGAGGGCTTAATTGCATGAAAAAAATGATTTTTAAAATAATCGGAAGAGATTAAAGTCTGGGGGTCGAATTGCAATTTTTAAGAGTTAATTTGGTCAACTCAGGGGCTTAATTGCATAAATATTGAAGTTTGATGGGCAATTAAGGACTTGATTAAAGAAATCTAAAACCAAAGATCAAATTGGAAAATACACGTGAATATAAGGCTGAAATTGACCAAATCAGGGACTAAATTGAAGAAATTAAAAGTTTACTAGTCAATTAAGGGTTAAATGCACAAATTCAAAACCAATGACCAAAATGAAAAAGGTAATCAACTTAAGGGCTGATATTTGAGTCTGGCAGGGGTTAAGTTTTTTGTGTCAATTAAGAACGAACGTGACATAATTAGAAGAACAAGGACTAAATTAAAACTTTGTCAAATCCCAAATTAAAAACCTTAATTTCTAAGTTTTACACTAGACAACACGTCGTTCAATCTCTGTTCATTTTCATCCTTAGCAGTTCACGATGGTCAGATTGGCACCTTCCAAGAGCTCGTTGTGAAGTTCTAGACCTCCAAATCATAGTTTTAAAACCCGAACCGGTGGTCGATCCGGTATAGTGATCGGGTACGGGTCAGATGGGTTGACCCGGGTCGACCCAAAAAGAGAAAAACTAACGTTATCTCTAAGTAAACTGAGTGGAGCATCGCGTGTTCCCATTATTCCAAGAAATAATAAAACTTGAACGACACCACCCTCTTGCAGATACTCACACCCTTTATTGTTTACCTCAAATTAAAAGAGAGTTAAAATCTTCCTCCCTGCACCTCCATCACATAGGCAGATTGTCTACCAAATCATAAAGACTCTCTGCGCAATTAACCTCCTAATTACTCTACTAATTGACAGGTAATGTAGGTGGTTGTTTGATTCCACAACAGATCAAACAAAGTATGCATGAACGTGGACGATGAAACGAGAGAGAAAAGTCTGTATGGCTGCCGGCTGCTATGAAGAGACATGTGGGTACAAGTAACATTAGCTTCATCTATAGCAAATTTGAAATAGTGATCCAAATTCTTCTGCTCCTCTGCTTTTCTTCACTGTTGAAATGGCTTTGAAGATTTCTAGGTTTTTTCAATTCTCATTTATGTCTTTATTGTTAATCGTTTTGGCATTTTACAATTAAAATGCCAAAAAGACATTGTTACACACACACACACACACACACACACACATATATATAAAAAAAAGAGGGCAGGTCTCAACTGGGTTTACCCGGGTCGACCGGGTTTCGCCGGGCCAACTCCCAGACGGGTTTTTGCTTAAACCCGGACCGGGTTTCAAAACTATGCTCCAAATAACATGAAAATTTTTTCAAATGGAAGAGAAACATCGATTTTACAACCCTATTTCCATAAAATTAGACATTTACACCACAATTTTTCCATAGAATTTCTCGACATCTTGTCCCTGATCAGTCATCACTCGATTTTCAGATTTGAGGCTAATCAAGTTGGCACCTTTGAACAAATGAATGTGGAGCTACATAACTTCAAATTGAGCAAAAATGAATCCAAATGAAAGGTGTGTACCTCCTCTACCAAATTCAGGTGGTCTCAAGTAATGATGGCATCAAAATTGCTTCGAGAAAACCTTGAAAGTGGGCAACTCAGTCAACCTTAACAATGCAACTATCTTGCAAAAAAGGATTTGATTTTCATTTGTTCACATACAAGGGCTCCTCAATGAATTCTTATTAAGGATTCACGACACTCCTCTCAAGATCAATAAAGAAAAACTTTATCTCACATTGAAATAGTAAGAGGTTTTGTTGTGCCTTATAATGTGAGGGAAACATAAATGATTATTATTATTATTTTTGGAATAAACTAATTTAAGTTAATTAATTAAATTTTTAGAATTAATTAATCTAATAATTATACATGACGTCTCCTGCCAAATTGTTCAAATAATTTGAATGAAGAGTTGTCTTTTAAACTCTACAGACATATTGGTATGAAGATGTATGCCTTTAAACTCTACAGACATATTGGTTTGAAGAGGAGTGCCTTTAAACTTTACAGATACATTGGTATGAAAGAATGTTATTTTATTTATAAATACTAATTTGATGGTTGTCAGAAATTAATTAAAAACAATATTCTTCTCTCCCTAATTTTTCTCTACAAACTGTTTATTTATGTTTATAAAAAACAAAACAGAACTTCTTAATAAATCTATTGAAATTACTGTCTATAAATCTAACACTTTGCGGTATCCTAAAAGTATATTACTTTAACCCTCCCTCAAATATAATGAGAATAATTAATACCTTAAAGATAACAGTTTTTATGCTTATACCCACTAATATTATAGTTTGTTCATAATATTCAATGTAACATGTTTCATAGTGCAGCTCAATGTAGGCTTTTAATTGTTCTAAATATCCATTTTTTTTACATTAAACAATAGCTGCCATTTATTCTTGCGACGAAGCTCATCTATTTGTTTTTTTTTTTTTTTAAGATAGTCATCCTCTATGTTACTGGATGAGTCTTTTTTGTGTTGCTACATTTGACTTCGACAATCTGATTTTATAGATAAAAGAGATAGAAATAATAAAAATAAAATGAACATGTCTTTTGTTCTTTCTGTCTTGAAATGATAAAGATTTTCTGTCTTGAAATGATAAAGATTTCCTTTAAAATTATCACATAGACAAATTAATTTAATTTATAATCTTATCTTCATTTAAAAAATAAATAAATTTATGCTATCTTTTTATATATTCTTTATATCCCGTTATACTAACCAAATATAATATTAAAAATTAATATTATTTATTATGGATTAGTTTTTTAAATAATTTTAATCACAGGACATAAATATTAATAGGATTTACTAAGTTGGATTCGACTAATCATTGACATTATTGGCATGGATGGATATTGCCAGGTGAATAGTATTATTTCTTATTTTTTTTAGAGGTTGTTTGAGAATATAATAAATATTATTTTTTTAAGTGTTTTTTATTTGGAAATATATTAAAATAATATTTTTTATTTTCTACAATTTATTTTTAAAATTAACATATTAAAATAATTTAAAAAATTTAATTAAAAATAAATAAAATTTAATAAAAAACAGATGACACCGCAACCGAAAATAGGTTCAAGTTTCCTCATTTATGATTTATGCAAATCATAGTAACATTGAGCGGAACGGACTGACCGCGTAACTTTTCAGACAATTGTAAAAACGGTCTGTAACCATTTACCACAAATGTAGGTCACGTGATAGGGCCCCTTAAGAACACACTAACATCTCGTGTGTAGTCTAACTCGGCCAACTTTCGGCACGTGCTACTCGTGTCTCCCGCACCCCCTTTCGAGCTTAACTACACACGCCCCATCCGTGTCAAACCAAAACACACACACACACAAAACACGCTCGAGCCTCTCCACACGCGCGAAACCCTAACCCTCGCACGCAAACACACATCTCCACACGCGCCTCCTTACTCTCCCTTTCACATTGACCGTCCGCTACCTCCACTCGCCGGGAAAACCTCGAATTTCTCGCTTTCTTGCGGAGCTCTGTGTTTAATTAGGCTTTGGAGAGTGGCCGTGAAACGCACCGGAGGTTCTCCGGTGGTCGGCGAAGTTAGGGTTTCAAGAGAGGTAGATGGATCTGTTGTTATGAAGCAGATATAAGGTGAGAAGGTTTGTGAATTTGTTGGCGTAAAAGCTGGAAAAGTAAAATTTGAGTTGGAAATGGAGAAATAGAGGGGAATTTGAAGTGTTAGCACGCAAAAGGTGAAGTTTTTGCGGGATTTTTACGCTGAAATGTGCGGAAGACTGTTACAAGAAGGTGATTGTTGAGTTTATTTGTAGTTAAAAAGTGCTAATTTTTTATTGAAGTTCTGCTGTTAATTTATAGTGAGACAATTGGTCTCTACTTGTTTGGTTGCCGAGAAAGAAATTAATTTTTTGATTATTCTGTTTTTTATTTCTATTTTTCCCTTGATTTGAAGAAACAAAAATAGTTGTAAAAAAAAAAAAATATATATTGAAGAACAGAAATGAGAAAACTTACATGTTTATGCCAAATGTAGCGTTAAGGACAATGTAGCGGAGGCATTTGTCTTCTTGACTTGTATGCAGTTGAAAACACTATAAAAGTTTCTAATAAAGGCTTAAATTGTAAAAGAGAACATTCTTTTTCCTTCTTTGTCTATTAATGATTGAGTATATTTGGGTCATAACTCTTTAAGTTTTTCATTGTTGCCAGGGAAGTCGAAAATGAGACTAGCACATGTTTTTTTTTTTTAGTTTACTGTCTGCATTATTTGAAAAACGGTAGCTTTTCAGATATATGGATACTCAAAGTGGAAATGATGGCCTTTGTCACCGTAGAAGTATTCAATGACTAAGTCCTAGACATTTGGTTGTGGAAGAGAGAGAATGGCAACGGATATCCAAAAATTAATAGGAACAAGTGAAGAAGATGATGATGAAGAAATGGACATGGACGTTAAAGAGGAAGATGATGAAGATGAAGAAAATGGAGGGAAGAATATTGCTGCACAGATTATGGCAGGAGGGGGTGGAGGGATGGCATCAAACAATAGTGATAATCAGTTTCAACATCAACAGCAATTTCAAGAGCAGGTTACCACTCCAGCAGGAGGAGCTCGGAGGTCTAGACCGCTTGAAGAAAAGGAGAGGACGAAGCTAAGAGAGCGACACCGGAGGGCAATCACAGCAAGGATCTTGGCAGGATTAAGGAGGCATGGGAATTACAATCTTAGAGTTAGAGCTGATATAAATGATGTAATTGCTGCTTTGGCTAGGGAAGCTGGCTGGGTTGTTCTTCCAGATGGAACTACCTTCCCTTCAAGATCTCAGGTGCTTATCTCTCAAGTACGAAGCCTTTGTTTGATTTGTTATTTAGATGTTAGTGATAACTGATGAGAATGCGCATTAAATTGTTATTACCCATGGGTTTGAAGAGGTTGGGTTGGTCATAGTACCTCTTTTTCATTCCTTGATTCTTGCTTCAAATGGATCTTAGTAAAATCTAGAGGGAATGGCTATGTTCTTTACTTTTTTGCAGCAGGGCTCAAGGCCTGCGGGTGGCACTTCTGCTGCAGTAACATCATCTTCTTCTCATCTGGTGTCACAACAGACTCCACCGGCTTCCCTTAGAGGAGTCTCTCCTGGTTATCAGACCTCAGTTGAGTACAGTACATGCAGTATGAAAGGTGTTTTTATGCCCAACCCCTCACCTTATGATCTATCAGCAAGCACTCAGCCACAGATCCCAGCAGTGGTGGGGGAGGGAGGAGAGCAAACAGAGAGCAATCTCCATATTGGTGGCTCCATGGACATCATAAATGACAAGCAGGTACTATGGAATTCCTTTGTACTCTATCTGTGCTGAAATATCCATCACTGGATATTCTAATAAATGTTGTTTTCAAGTTGAATGTTTGTAACCTCCTAGTGAACTTTGAACGCTGAAAAAATTTGTGCTGCTGCTTTTTTTTTACTCTACGTATATCTTGCACATTACACGTTAGACATAACTAAATTAACCAACCTTTTGATTAGCAGTGGAGCACAATTTTGTACATATGTAGAACTTGTTTTCAGTCAAGGAATCGAGAGTACAAGTTAATTTTCTAACAAAACTTGGTTCTTCTAGACGAGTTTAATTTCATGCATTTTTCAACTCTCTACTCTCTCTTTTTTCATATAGATTGTTGACATACCTCCAATTCCAAAGCTACCAGAGCGGGATTTTGCTGGCACTCCATTCATACCAGTTTATGTGATGTTACCAGTGAGTTAATCAATCCTACTTTTCGAACAGTTAATTTTGGAGATGGGTGCTATCCTATTTTTATTTCTGCTCAGAGTTCAGATTTTTTATGAAAGATACAATATTGTCATTGATATGTTGTTCTCAATCTAACCTTGATGCCAAATGTGAGATCTATGCAAAGTTCTAATCAAATTCATTTTTGTTTGCCATAATTTGTTGGTGTCAGTTGGGTGTCATAAATATGAAATGCGAGCTGGTTGATCCAGATGACCTACTGAAGCAGCTCAAGGTCTTGAAATCTGCCAATGTTGATGGCATTATGGTTGACTGCTGGTGGGGCATAGTAGAGGCTCACACTCCTCAGGAGTATAACTGGAGTGGGTACAGTAGGCTCTTCCAGATGGTGCGTGAACTTAAGCTTAAGTTACAGGTGAGTGCTTTTTGAAACTTGTTATCCTGTATCGTAGCTCATGCTCTCCCTCATTCTGGACATAAAATTAATGCTAATCATTGGTTTTTCTTAGCAACCTCCCTTTCTATGGTACACCACTTCATAGATTGTTTATGAATGCATCCATACATGTGGATGTTGGTGATGTTGATACAATGCCCTGGATTCTGCAATATTATGAGATCAGATATTTTTCAAGTGTGTGTGAAACTGAGCAAGTTGTTGCTGTTGATCATACTGTCAATGATATGAGCATGTGTGTGACTAAGCATGTTGATGGATCATAGCTGGGAGATTATTCACAGATCAAATTTAAGGAACTTACTATGATGATTTTGATAGGAGACAATTTCATTAAATGGCAAAACATTATCTTTGGGCTAATGAATGGGCGATGGTTGGGGGACTTAGATGCATAAGACTGAAGTTGTTGAAACTGTCATGAAGCCAGGCACTAATGAAGGTGTGGTCAAGTATACATCCATGTGTTTCAGTGGCTTCCTGTCTATGAAGGGTGATGGTTGATTCATTTAGGTTTGAGATTGCAAATCCCCACAGCTTGGGAGCTGATATTGGCTGTGGAGTATTTCATTCTCTTTATTATTATTCTCTGTTTTTTTTTTAATGTTACGATTAAACAATAATTCTGAGTACACCCAAATTTATTAACAGGTTATATGATGTTTCTGTTAAGAAGGGATGGTGTTTTCACAGGGTTTATTTAACTTTTAAGATTCTAATAAGTATTGAAATGTTAATTATGAGTGTATCTTCATCTAAACATACCATAGCAACTCATTGCTGATTGATCTGTAGTAGTTTGTCTCAACACTCTTGAAGATTCCTTCTGGATGAGGTCAACTTGTTTTACTGATTTTTTACCTCAGGTTGTGATGTCATTTCATGAATGTGGAGGCAATGTTGGTGATGATGTGTGTATTCCCCTGCCACATTGGGTGGCAGAAATTGGACGAAGTAATCCTGACATTTTCTTCACTGATAGAGAAGGCAGGCGCAACCCAGAATGTCTTTCATGGGGAATCGACAAAGAACGAGTGTTAAGAGGCCGTACTGCTGTTGAGGTACATCCTGCTGTGTCTGTCAGGCCTTATGGAATTATAAGCTAGTGTATGGTTGATACATATAAGCTTTTCTGTCACTCTTTGCAAGTATCCACATGAATATCTGCTTCTGTGATAATCATTAAATTTTCTTAGACACCTGCATAAGCTAAATACAATGATAAATTATTCCATTTAATTATATTTTTTAAGTTGCTGTTTTGTTTATGGCTAACATTTTGAATGTATATGATGCTGAATTCAAAACTGGATTTTATATGTGTTCCTAATTGCAATGATCAGAACAGAGGAGATTTGATCTGTTGCTTTCATGTAATTTGGGAATTTGAGCCGGATTATTTTTTGAGGCTAGTAAATTTGGTGTTTTATCTCTATGGTTAACTAATGTAGGTGTACTTTGACTACATGAGAAGCTTCCGAGCAGAATTTGATGAATGTTTTGCTGATGGTATCATCTCCATGGTTGAAGTTGGACTTGGTCCTTGTGGGGAGCTACGTTACCCATCTTGTCCAGTGAAGCATGGCTGGAGATATCCTGGCATTGGTGAATTTCAGGTAATCTTTTAGCTATGATTTTAGCGATCTTCTTTCTTACTGATGTAAGCTTTCATCATCCACATTTGCTTGCTACAACTTTACAAGTTACTTTGATCTTTGAGGTTTGCAACACACAAAATCCATACATGCAAACTTGCCGATGGCTTCCAACATTTGCGCTCACAATGCTTCTGGCCTTGAGAGTTGCTGCTCAGGCAGTATGCTCCAGCCACCTGTTTTTCCAACACCATGCAGCCTCTCTTCTTTTCTCTTCTTCAAAATGCAAAAACTGAAAATAGAAGTCAATTTACAACGTCTTTCCAGAGTTCACTTGGACACAAGTTGATTTTCTGATTTGTATGCCCATTTTGTCAAGGTACTTCAGAGAAGTGGAGTTGGACTTGAATGTTAAGCAGAGTTTATAGATTTTAAGAAAACAGTTATCTTAAAAATATACTTTGCAATATGGCTTGTTTTCAATTTTTTATTTTGTAACTAGTAATGAGAAAACAATTATTACCATTAGGTTAATTGGTTGCTCCACGTTATGTGAATTGAGTGCTTGATTCTTTCATCTATTTTCTCAACTTGTCATGTCAATTTATCTTTTATTATCTCAGCATGGTTAAAAAAAAGGCCCTTATTTGCAGTGTTATGATCAGTATTTGCTGAAAAGCTTAAAGAAGACAGCAGAAGCAAGGGGACATCCTTTCTGGGCCAGGGGACCAGATAATGCTGGTTTCTATAATTCCCAGCCACATGAAACTGGTTTCTTCTGTGATGGAGGGGACTATGATGGGTATTATGGCAGGTTCTTCCTTAATTGGTATACTAGGATTTTAGTTGATCATGGTGATCGGGTACTTTCTTTGGCAAAGTTAGCTTTCGAAGGCACTCAAATTGCTGTGAAGGTGAGTCAGCTTTTCTGAAATTTCTTCTAATTTTGAGGCTTGTTTATCTAAGATTGCTATCTAGAATTGTTTCTGTCTTTCTGTGTTTAACTGCTTTGGTCCTAATTTTATGCTCATTTAAGATATTTGTTCATGCTCACTTCAAAATGCATTTTGAATTTGAAAACTATGTCTAAAAGTTATTTAAATAGTTATGCTTGATCCACTCTGTTTGCTACATTTTAATTGGCGAGCAGCTATCAGGTATTCATTGGTGGTACAAGACAGCCAGTCATGCTGCTGAATTAACTGCTGGGTTCTACAACCCATGCAATCGTGATGGCTATGCTGCAATTGCAGAAATGCTAAAGAAGCATAAAGCTGCTTTAAACTTCTCGTGTTCTGAATCACGGATGGGAGACCAGCAAGTGGACTTTGCAGAGGCACTTGCAGATCCTGAGGGATTAGTATGGCAAGTAAGAAACCTACTGCTCAGCTTCAACATTTCCTAAATTGAGCCTGTCATTTTAGAAAAATAGGTCGTCTTTATAAAAGCCTGTTTTTATCGCCTAAATAAAAATTTTGGATGAACATAATGCTATATCTTTCTTCAGATACGCTGGTTTGAAAGTGTGTCTATGAGCATTCTAACTTTCTATTTCAGGTGCTGAATGCTGCGTGGGAAGTTGGCATTCCAATTGCCAGCGAGAACGCTCTTCCATGCCATGATAGGGTCACATATAACAAGATTCTGGATAACGCCAAACCATTGAATGATCCAGATGGAAAGCATTTTTTGTCTTTTACTCACCTTAGGCTCAGCCCACTTCTAATGGAGAGACAAACCTTCGTGGAATTTGAACGCTTTGTCAAGAGAATGCATGGTAAAGTACTAGAGCAACATGCAATTATTTTTTAAATTTTGAGTCTTTTCAATGCTATTAATTTTTTTCCAATGAGTCGTGCTGTCTTCGCAATGCTGTAAATTTTAATCCAATCACCCATGCTAATAAAAAAGAATGAATCCGTTTACCTATTTTGAGCATCTATTTGGTGGGCAGGGAGCTAATAACTGAGGGAAAAGGTTGAAAATAGAGGGTGACTGATTTCTTTATCTAAAGGTTCTGGATGCTTCAATGCTTGCCAGAATCCGAGGAGTAACAAATTTGGTTCTACCAGCATGAGTTTCACTGATTTAGGTAATTTGCACCAGTTTTCTGTTTCATAAACCGTGAGATGACTTCAAAAGGTTCCGCCAACAGTGCCCTGTGTGAAGAACAGACAAGTCATAGCCTGGTCTCATTTTCTGGCTGTTAGAACGAAAAAAAAGAGGGCTTTATTTTCAGGCACAGCGTTCTAGCAGAATCTGTTAGATGTTGATAAATAACCTGTCCTTCAAGTTAATGAAGGTTTATCTAGTCACATAAAATTCAAAATGAAAGTGGTAGTGAGCCATTTGGTTAGCTCGCTGTTGATGATATTTAGCACTGATGGATGCATTTTCAGTCGCGATTCAATCTGAATGAGTTTGATTTCCATTGCAGGGGAAGCAGTTGTCGAACTCCGGGTATAGCAGGAGGAGGAAGGGCATCCAGATTGAGTAGCATTTGTTTTTCTCCCACATAACAGATGGGGGTTTACCGTAATGTATATCAGTGTAGTAGTAGTTTTTATATGATAACTAGGGAATAGTATTGAAATAGTTCTAACACCTCTGTAAATGAAATCTCAAACTCAAAACAGTCAGGTTCTCCACTACCGCTAGATTCGAGCTTCCTTTTATGCCTGTGTTGAAACTTTTTGGATGGACAAAACTGAAACTTCTGGTGTGCAGTTCAGAAGCTTGAAATTATTTATTCATTAGCGGTACATCTTTTCCCTTCCCCTTCCATTTATTATTTCCTTCTCATTTTCTATCGCATCTTCAATTGTCTTTGTAAGTTCCTCCTCAAGATCCTTCTAGCCAGCTACTTCCAGACCGTCACATTTGCTGAAGGCCAGGTATCTTCGTAATTTCTAGACGTGCTCGCACAACAGGCCGCCGACAAGTTTCTGTTTACAATGATCTCGCCACGCCTGAAGGTGGGCAACATATTCTTTCCTTGTATATTTTATTACCCGTGGTTTAAGCAGACAATCCCACAGGCCATCAAAATACAATCGAATGAGGAATTGAACCTATTTGGCTGACAAATGAAAGAAAGAAATTTGAAGGCAAATTACAAAAAAGAAGAAAAGGAAAGTCTAGGTGGAAGACTTCTTGAACACCATTCGACCAGATTCATCCACATCAAAAAGACGCTCTATAAAGTTGTCCCAACGCTCCCTCATTCTCTTAAACGACAACAGCGAACCTGCTCCACTTGAGCTGCCAGAACTCTCCCCTTCTTCCACTTCAGCAAAGGTTCCATAAGAAGGCGAGTAGGATGCCTGTGGGATGTCCAGAGCAATAGCTCTCCGAAGTGCTGCCTCGTATTCTTCACTGTGCTCGCGTGCAAGAGACTCCTGCCGCCGCATCCGTTGTTGTGCTGGAATTTCCATTATCCGATCTTTCTCTAGCATCAACTGACAGGGAAAATGGTGTTTCAGTTTTGTCAGCAAATGTAGAAGTTAATTCTCAATCCCCGATCATCTAATATAACAAAGTGAATACACAAGAACCACATGACTGACTGTCTGACACTGCCTTTATAATACATAAACAATGGAGCCACAAGATCCACTTGACTGGCACAGCCTTTATCATATACAATGGAGCTATAGATATGGCAGGTCTCGGGGATTTCATGAGAAACTTGCCACGGATTGGCCTCTACAAACATTCCAGATGCTGCTATTTTTTGAACTTCAGAAGTTGTGAAAATGCTGACTAACCTCCCTAGGCTGAACAAACCAAGGTTTTTTTTCTTAAAAACTAAAATGGCTTTACGAGTTTGGTTCATGACTCAAACTAGACCAGTAATGAAAGTAGAGTCTCAATCTTAGCCCCAACTCACACTATACTTGCCAAGGAAGAAGTTAGACTTACATCAACAGCCCTTTGAGATTCCCTCTCTAACCAGATAATGGTGTGATCAGAAGTCGCGTTGCATGAAAGAACTATGTGCTCGAAGCGCCTGTCCACAGGGACTGCTGTTCTGACAACTGGAGGAAATCTTCCTATCCTGAAACCAGAGTGTAAAGGTACTGTCATTACAATAAGATAGTAGTCAATAATCTAAAACACTGAACTTCTCATAAATAAACCTCCAGAAATCAAAATTGAGTGGCAACCAGCACATCATGGTGGCAACTGACCACTCTTTTGCTCGTAAAGTATTCAATGCTAATAATCAGTTACTCTTTGAGCTACTGTTCCTAGCACATGAATGAAATGCTCCCCTGCATCGGGGAAAACACTGACATCTCAAATGGAAGAGTGCATGCACAGCCCTCAATGAATGTTGGTTTCAGGATTCCTGCGGCATTTTTAATCCACTTTGGCTTTGAGGAAGAGCCTAATAAGTCTGTCTTTGATTGCCTATCAGTATTGCAGGTCAAATTGGTAAGCATAACCCATACCATCATCAAGACTCCTTATTTCTATTTTCGCTCTTCCCCTGCCTATTACTCTTATTTCCCAGCAGGAGAATCCTTCTTTGTATACCCGCATCATCAAGAAGTTCCTTCAGCAAAGGGCATAAAAACACCTGGCCAGCTACTTTGTTAGGTGCACGTAAAATTGCAACAAAATACAGCTGAATTTACCTGAAGGGCTTCCTCTCAACAATATGGTATAGGCGGCCAGGTGCGTATAGCCGCCTTGGATCCTTAAGCATCTTCTCCTCGAGAGTGCAAGTATCCTTCAAGCACATCAGGCAAAGCAGGCAAGGCAAACTGTCCAAAACACAAAAAATCAGCTTAGTATCTTGTCTAAAATGAACTCCTTGAGAATACATGATCGTTGTAACAAAGACTACATGTGCAAGCATAAGAGTCCATAGATGACTATCAGCGGTTTCCTCAACTAGCCCAATGGAAAAGCTCTGTTTAAGTTTATTTGCACAGATGCACTCGTTTGCGAAAAGCATATTGACCAGTTTGATTTTTTCAAAGGTCTCAAATTTCAACATCTTTTCCATTAGAATATATGCCAGGATACCAGATGCCATAAAAGAAAAAAACAATATAACTGGTTATGAAAAAGGTGAGTAAGACATACTATCTTTTACCAGAAAATTGATTTGTAAACATCTTCCAGAGCAGTAGTTGTCCGAGGTAAGAAATCATCCTGGTTCATTCAGTAACTCATATTAGAACAGAGCACATACCACTATTCCTAGGCACAGAGAAAGAGGAACTGACATGCTAGAAGTCTAAAGCATTAAGCTCTTTGCTTGTTCCATCAAATTCAGAGTTTGGCAGCAGGTTAAAATTGTAATAAAAAAGACAGATTAAAATGTTAATCCTTCACATAATTAGTTTTCAAACCAGCAGGGTTCCTGATTCTCATAATAAGCTGATGATTTCAACATGCTTTGGTAGCCACTTTGACCAGGTTTTATTCATTTCAGTAAAACCAGAAAATGCTCCTACCACCATTCTCATCAAGACCACTCATCATCATCATTTTTGTTGGTGTTTCCAATCGACTGATGAATTCAAAATTTAAACTTCACCACAATCCATTTTGACAAAATTTTAAGCACCTTTACTTGATTTCAAACATAGCTGGAAGCACAGGGAAGTCCTACCTGAAGCACGACAGAATTGATAACATCAGCATATCTCACTGCCAAATTCAGTGACACGCATCTAGCAGGAGCCATGGCAAAGCATCTGATCCTATTCCTCTCAATGGTCCCCAATTTCTCCCGATTCTGAACAGCATACATTGCTATCAATGACACTATCCCTGCACCTAACGAATGTCCAGCAAAAGTTAACCTATAATCTGGATTCATCTCAACCAAATCCCTCAAAAGCTCACATTCTGCATCAAAAATCCACTTTGCAGCCTTCAATAGCCCATTATGCACGTAACCACCATCAAACTTGGTCTGCCCCAATTTATTATCAAGTAGAACTGCATAATCACTTTCCTTTGCCAAATTAAGCCCTCTAATAGCCAACACTATTTCAACATTATCATGATCCAGGTAAATCATATAAGGAGTAGCACATCCCCCAGTTTCTTCATAAGTTCTCTTCACAATTACCCAATCAGGGTTAATACCATAGCCACCTGGCGGTGCCCAAAGTGGGTACCGAAGATCATCTTCATAGACTGATAGGATTAGGCGACAAAGACGAGGCACGGGCTCAAATTCTTCAGCTGTGGCTAAGCCCCAGTTCTCACTTTCATGACCAGCGGTGTAAAGGCATTTTTGCCATAGCCAACGAGCACAGCCAAGGCAGTACACACATTCAAGGATTGGAAGGCCACAGAGGATTGACATGGAGGCCTATGATTCAAGCATGATAATATATCCATCAAGAAACATGACTCAAGTGAGACCGACACATCAATGAATTCAGGGAGCTCAAATTTTGAGGAAAAAACCCAAGTGGGTCTAGAAAACAGTCAGATTATACTTCTTATTGAAGAATCAGTGAGACATATCTCAAAAGCTTAGGAATGAAGCTATTCATCTAAAAAAACTAAGAATATGAACGACCATCATATATAAAACAAACAACAAACAAACTTAAAAAAAAAACATAAACCCTTATAAAAAGAACACTAAAAAAGTGTTAAATACAAAGAATTGGTTGGTGTTAGTGTATCATGACCTGCAAAGAGTTGGGTTCTTTAGATATGCTACTTTTGATTGGTAGGTTTAGACGACAAATGAAAGGGAGAGAATTAGTAGAACTAAGAAATAAAACACAGCGATGTAGATGGAGATATGAGAGAGACTAGACATCTTATTGGATGGTTTACCAGCTAGTCAACCCATTTCCCTGTAGAGTGAGTTGGCCTTGCAAGAATCTACTCTGTTTAATGCTTTTAGATGCCCAGTTTTTATTCAAGTTTCATTCTTTAATCATTGGAGCCTGTCCATCTAGCTGTTTGACCTAACGACCGCTGCTCTTACAGCATTGACGGTTAGGAGGTTCAAGTATTTGGGCATGTCCTAAAGAAGAGGGCCTGATTGATTTGTAACGTGATTGATTTTTTAGAGTGTTTTTATTTATAAATATATTAAAATAAAATTAATTTTTAATATTAGTATATTAAAAGATCTAATAATATTAAAATATATTAATTTAAAGTAAAAAATAAAATAAAATATTTTTAAATGTTTTCAAAAATGTTTTTAAAATATAAAAACAAACACTATCTTAGTCTAACTAAATGTATTTATTGTTTTTAAAATTAATTTGTTTTTTTTTATTGAAACAATAAATCATTCATATATTCTAACTAAATGTATTAATTGTTTTGATAATCTTCTCTTGTATTGACTCCAAGATTATATTTGAAAAGCAAATGTGAGGGCAACTGTGAAATAACTTGTTAATTATCATATGAGAATCTATATACTTGTTTGGTCTTGATTTATCTACGGTATGTGAATATAGGAGGTAAATAGCATGAAGAACATGTCTTTGATATATCTAGTCGATGTAAGAATTTCAAATTTCTTCTTTTTTACCAAGTGAAAAACTAGGTTAGGAAGAAATGAGTTTAGCTTAATTATCTGGTTGTTAGGAGTTGGATTTAATCATGGGTTTATCCAGAACAAAACAATAAAATAAACTCGAAATATTTTAGTTTAAATTTAAGTGGAAAATCTAAAATAACCCAGATTCAGATCAATATAAAATTTATTTCACTTTGTTTTATTTTTTTAAAATAATACAAGGTATACCGACTATTCTAACCAGAATAAAACGAAGTTAATAATATTGGTTGAAACCATAATCTTACTATTAATTATCATGATATAAGAGGTTGAGATTATATTTCAGGGGTATATTATATAATTTATCCAGAAATTAAGCAATACCCTCTCAATTTTGACCTTAGAAAAAAAATGAATATTGAATTAAAATAGCTACTATTTGTGTATTCTATACTTACATTAATAATATATTATCTCCTACTTTCTTGCTTGTCTAAATGAATCAATTTTGATTTACTATATCATAAGAAAATAGTATTTCAATATGCAACAAGTTGAATTAATCATATTTTAGGTTTGAAATCTACATTGAAAAAAAATCAAAATAAAAAAATTGTTTTTAATGCATTTACGCATATTTTATAATTTTCACTGTCTTAAAAAAAACTTGAAAAAACAGAAAACCTAAAAATATGCTTTTGAAGCATTTTAGCCATTAACGCATCTATTTCATATTTCTTGATTACTTTTTTTTTTTATCGAATTGATGTTGACATTGTTCTTTGAAGGGAAAAAAAATACAAAACTGAAAAAATAAAAGGTCAGAATAGGAACCAAATGGACAAGTTAGCTAAAGTGCAGAAAAAATAGAGGACCAAAATAAAATTGAGTTACTTATAGACCGGGTAACTAAAAAAATATGACAAAAATATTTGGATATAAATAGAAGGAGAAACCTTAGCCACCATAGAAAGATATAAAGAGGGAACATAAAAGGGAATATGGAAAACCTAGCCACCCACAACACAAACCAACCCACCAAATAACCTACCCTCATCTTTTCCACTTATTGTTTTCACCACAAAACCTTAGCCACTATAAAAGACAAAAAATAAAAAGATGGTGAAAAAGAAAAGAGAAAGTGAGGCTGAAATTTAGAAGAAAAACAACCCTAGAAAACCCTACTCATCTTCTCTCCTACCAAAACTCAAAACAAAACCAAGAACCCTAGCCACATCTCAACCAACCTCACCAGATCTCGACCACCATAACAACAACCATGACCAATCACCACCATTTCAGCAACCTTAACCCCCCCTCTCTCTCTCATCTCTTCTTATTATCTGACCAACTTTTACAACTTCCTATATCGTAAAACATCAAAATAATGAAGGAAAAAAAATTGTCAAAGAAAGAAATAAAATATTACTGAAATTTCCTGGTACTAAGTCTCTCTCACCAATTGACGATGATTAACACCGCCACCACCAGGAGAAAGAATGGGAAGTGGTGCAACATGCAAATATATTCATGTGCCTTATCTCCCCACCGTTAAGCCCAATGACATGTCCAAAAAAGACAACATCATAAGCAAAAAAGGTCGAAACTTTCTGGCCATCAACCTCCTCTTCTAAATAAAGGTGATTTGTATTGTCACTACCAGGAGAAAGTGGTGCATCCTACGAATATAACCATACACCTCCTGTTCCTGCCATTAATTTAAAAGACTTGATGTAATCCGAGTCGTCGCTGCTAACTTTTCCAGCATTATTTCACAATTTCCATCTATTACTCCAACAATTTCTTACCCATCTTAGCCACTCTAAAAGATCTATTTCGAATCCTAAATGATTTTCAAATTATTATTTTGGTTTATGGTTGATTTGGAGGTGTATTGTGAATATTTTTTTTTAGATTGATTGCATATATGTATGTGGACATTTGAATTACCTGTGCGCTTAATTTTCATGTATAATGTATGTATATGCATCGCAAATGTGTTTTCAAATATTTTTGATTTTTTGTTGCATTTATGCATTTAGGCTGAATCCCTTAACCTTGCATCTTACTCATATTTATGTTCTTTTTCATTCATTTGTGTTATTCATGCATGAATTTCACACTCATACACACATTTGCATTGGATTTTATAACTTGTTTATAAAACTCAATAAAGGTTTAACTCATATTAAAAGGCCTTTTAAAGGTTGACATTCAAATGCTTTTACATGTACTTTTTTTTCAAACCATGTTGGTTTAATTTCCAAGTAAAACTTTCAATTGTCAATATGAACTTATAACAATTCATTATTTTATATGTTGATTAAGAGTAACCCTATATTTGGTTTTTAAAAATTAAAACCTTTTTTTAAAATACATAAGTCAAATATGCATCAATGATTCCTAACATAAATGAACCTTTAAAGTCATTACTTTTAGGTGTTGATAAAGGGTAACAAAATGTTCCATTCATTTGATGTAAATAACTTGAATCATGAATAAATTATCCTCTAATAATAGTTATGCATATATAAGTCTTTATCGATCGATATGTAAAAGTATTGATTGAGGGAAATACTCTAAAATTAAGTAATAAATATGATTGTTAATACAACAATACATCCTAAGACAAATGAATTCATAAAAGTTATTGTCCAACTTTTAGTCAACAAAGGAACATTCGATGCCATTAAATCAAAGACACCCTGAAAATTGAGAATCGTAATTTTTTTTTTTAGTTTTTTTATGAGTTCATCATGATTTCATGATTCGGGTCACAAATTTAACCAATTAATTTGGGTTTATCATTATTAGTTTAATATGTTACCGTCTCAATACTTTAATAAAAAAATACCATCCAATATGTGTTATATTTTGAATTTATAATTACATTTTTTTCTCTTAGAAAACACATTATCAATACCTATATATATATATATATATATATCGACATAATTCCTTAGATTTATCACTTTTGGTTTTTATCTATTCAATTATCTTGTACAAACATTCGTATTTCTGTAATTTTTATTTTATTTTAAGCTAACATGAAGCTGACTCTTTTGTTGGGAACAGAAACATAGCTATCTTTCACATTATTACACTTTGATGTTATGCGCAGGCACTGGCTGCAGCATCAAAAACAGTTGATTGCCTTAAACTTGTCCATAGCTTGCATGCTTGTTTTCTTCTTGCGGGGGATCTTAACAGTAAGTATAACCCGTGACGCCTAATCTTTGGATAAAAACCATGTGTTACCCTTAGTTTTGTTATGCTCAGAGGTTACCTCCGTTCAATCTTCATGATTCATGATTCATGTAACAATTGCAATATGTCCAAGTAGAAGCAACCACTATTTGTCATACTCTGCTATCCCTTCCTGCTTGGTAGGCTCGTCTTCTCTCTAATAGTATGTGCCACAAGAAATTAGTGAAAATTCTCCCACATCCAGTCTCCATCTCAAGTTATCAACAAGTTCTGCAAGAAGCAGTGAAGCAACCTTGTTCTCTAGAGTCTAAAGACAAATTGATCCTATAAGTTCTTCAAATTTCTGACTTTCTTCTTGTTCAGAAAAGAAGAAAATATGTATAAATTACGAAATAAAGGAGAATATAAGTGTACAGTTCAATTGAAATATTTCTTCGCAGTTCATTGTCAGGTACCGATGATGCTTTTGTTTGCATCAATAATGCCTTTCCCTTCAAAGTCAATAGATGTGTGTGTGTGTGTGTGTTTAATCAAGTTTTAGATCATCTTGTCTTACCTTTTCAGTCCATCATCTTTAAGAGAGAGACCTTTATCAAGTTTATGTATTGATATGTTCAGTCATTACACATGTAATCAATTTGCAATTCCTGTATGCTTCACCACATGCTATAGGTGCTCTTTGAGATGGGTTGGGCATTCTTACTATAGAATACATGCACAAGCTCAGTGGAGGTTTTGAAAAAACCTGACCCAGCATTCGTGGTTTTGAAATGAAGCATAGAGGATAGCGGTAGTAGATTGTACCATGCTCAGTCAGTTATTTGAGAAGAGGGAACCTTGCCATAAGTTCTTCTTTTAAAGAGAAAATAAATGGGTTGCATAATATATTTCCTTCTTCTAACGTTTTGGGCTCACTTTCCTGCTGATGGAGCATGACAGCTAAACTGATATTACATGTGGTTTATGTTTGTCCATACTCTTTTATTGCCAATTATATACAAAGTTCAACGAATACGTGATGGGAAAAGCTTTGCTACCCGAAAAGCTGATGCCGTACAGAAAGGAAATATTGCATTCACATTGATGGCTTCATTTCAGGTAATCCTGCTGTCTTTGTTTTGCACCTAATCTGTATTCTGACAAACATTTTCAGTGAGATGGATATGGCAATGGTCATCGATTCTGTGGCCACAATGCGAATTGTTAGGTTGTTACTTGGGTATGTTTTTGAAGGGAAGAAATGCAACCTATGCTAGAAAGTTAGTGGATACAATATTGAAAATACCGGATAGCTACATTAGCACTCTGCTATGTTCTTCAAGAGCTTTCGACATTAATTGAATTTTCTGTTTTAGCATGGTAAGGTTTTTAAGCTAGCTGAAATCACCCCCTGTCCAAACTTGCTTGAAATCGCGAATAGTTGGAAAAGACAACTGAGTTGAAGCTGTTAAACTTTGATCCTGAATCTTTGATATTAGTTTTGTTATCAATAGAAACTTAAAAGGAAGATTTAAGCATCATTGCTTTCATTAATCTATAAGGAATTAAAATAGAATAAGATCTATACCGTGTTAAATAATAAACAGTCCCTGTGCTCATCTCCACCGCACCAATCACTCCGTTACTTATTTCTAGCAACCATTTTCTTTGCTGAGCTTGCCGCTCTTGCCTAAGTTTGTTGTTGTGGAGATGTGGCAGAACCGGCTAATTTCGTGATTGGGGCTAAAGGAAATCTTTTGTTTCTAGCAGGGTTTTTTTAGTAAGATGATCCGCCATGGGGTAGGTTTTAATTGAATGCTAGAATCCTAGGGGAAACTTTTATGCCAAGTGGTTATGGCCCTGTGGCACCATAGTGATTCTAAAGGTGTGAGTGTAAATCTGGGATCAATGCTTAAGATTCTGAAGCTGAAACGTGGCAGATTTTTGAGGAATAAACCTCGCTCGAATGAGGAAAAACATGATATTTACCTTTAATCAGTGCTTTGTGAAGTTATAATTGAAGCTTTTCGAGATTTGTAATTGGATTAGCAGGTAGGAGAGGTGATCAGTCAGTGGCAGGGAACCAGACAGCTCCTGATCTGGGAAACTAGGATCTGAAGTTGTATAAATGCTGCATTTTTTATTCATTTTATAGTATAAATTGAGGGCTTCTAAGTAAATAATTTGTAAATACTGTCGAGTTTAATGAGTTTCTCTATAATAACATATTGGGAACTTCCATAAATCTCTTTGATGGTGTCTTAAAGCTGCTACTGGCTCTGCGTTTTCTTCTTGTTCTTTCGATATCAATCTCCAGCTCAATTCTGCTGATAGCTGCCTCCACATGCAGCTTGCACAGAGGCTGCACATAACAGGTGCTAATTACATCTTGAACTTGGACAGGACAGTAAACCCTCCCCTGAGAAAGGTATTTCTTTTACGCCTATGATGAAAATTGATTTTATAAGAATTGTTCAAGCTAATATTTCATTATCAGTCATATCTGGTGCAGTTCTTTGCTTAAAGACATTGCCCTTTTCCCTTAATTTCTGCCTGTCTTACAAAACTTTCAGCAAATAAACTTATATTTCTGACGTCCTTGATTATGAGCTTAAGAGATAGCCTTGTAAGATTATTATTATTATTTTTTTTTGCAATCATTCAAGAATGAAACTGATGTTGGGTTAAGTTAATTTTACAGAAAGAAGAACACATGTTTGTCCACCAGCAATTACCAATACCAGCTGTGCCAGAACAGGAGCTGGTAAGTAGAATGTACGTTATTAAACTTTTCCCCTCAATGATTTTAAAAAAAAACAACAAAAAATATTAATATTAAATATATTAAAATGCAAATAGATTGTTAAAAATAACTTTTTTTCATTGAATATATTAAATACATATTAATATTAAATATATTAAAATACATAAGAAACCATGTTTATTACACTATTAAAAAACCATATCAACAATTTAACTCTTCTAAATAACTTTTGCCAATTAAAAATGCTATTATCTTTTTGAAGTTATTTTGGAATTGCCTATGATGTCTCGGGTATACAGCCAAACCAACTACACAGACTACAAGAAAGCATTCAATCCGCCATTTTTCCGACAGGCAAATCAATTGTTTGAAGATCACAATCATGTCCAGACAGCCTGAATGTAGCTGATGGGTAAATGAGAACCTAAGTAACACAGGTGGCAAGACAATAGCTTATCCCATCTTGCAATTAAATAATCATTGCATCAAGTCGATGCAAGATGTCTTGCTGGAAAGCTATCAACACCTATCCTCCACATTAAAATTGATGCTTTCGGGTAATTGTAGTACAGGGAAAACACCTAAATCCAGGACTGTTAGGCTAATTTGGTTAGCAAGCCCTTCCTTTCCGCAGCAGGATCATGGATCTATTGTACAAATAGAAGACAATCATAGGCAACCCTAGTCATTCACCTTGAAACTAACACCAAATGCTAAAACTACAGCAAACTCAGCCTGTCTTTTTCTTTTTAAAAGCCGGATGTATGCTTCCATTGTAGGAATCTAGTTTGTTAATCCTAGAAATACAATCTTTCATCCTCTTTAAAACTACAGGCATTGTAGAGACATTGCTAGATATTTTCTCTTTCAACAAATGTACTTTCTCGGCAGTCTTTCGGTCTTCTTTTGTTAGTAATGCCGCTCTACTGGATTTGTCCTGTCCTCCTGAATCTCCATAATGTTATGATATCGTCAGTGCAACAATCACAATAAAAAATCTATAAATTTAGAACAAGGTGTCAAAAAAGAAGTATCTCAGTATTTTAACTTGAAATTTACATAAACTTATTCTATGTTATATTATTAACTAATTTTAATTAAAAAAAAAGTAAAATTCAAACTCGTGACTGTTTAATCATTAAAGATTTGATATTATGTAAAAGAACTATCTCAAATAAAAAGCTTAAACTATGAAGTAAGGTAGTTTAAGCTATTAAATAAAATTTTAAAATATAGATTATATTATTCCCTACCAAGATAGCTCTAAAGCCTTGAATGCAAACATCATCATGTCACTTTCTCAAGTTAAAAGTAAAGGAACAAGGAAAACCGGAAAACACAGTTCGTTCTTTAGGATGAAAAAGAATTGCAATCAAACAATTGCGCCGATGAACCTCCAAAGAGTAAATATAAGTGCAGTATTGGACGCGGACAACAAGCTTCAAATTATATCATTTCCTATCATGCTAGTGTTATATTCTGTACTTATCACACTATAGAACCAAAGATGTGAAAATCTGACTACCTCTATTTCCATAGAAATCAGCAGAAAACCACAAACTTCATCTTCATTCAGCTCTTAGAACAATGTCTGCCTTCCTAGCTTCCTTATCTTTCCAATTTACATAGAATCCCTCTAAAAATTATTTCCTCTTGATTGGAAAAAAAAGGCAAGAGCTGAAAGAACCACAGTGCATTGCTCGATATAATTCAACACAGCTTGTAGACGGCACATCCATTGGCCTAAAGCTAAAATTATTCATTAACGTTAGGCAATGCAGCATAAATTAACTGATCTCAAATATCATCAACTTGAATTAATTAATTAATTAAGTCGTCGTCAATTAAATTACACGACAATCATAATAATAATACTTCCATGATACTTGTTAATGGCATATCATTCGAGTTCATACCTAAAATTAAAATCTTTAACTGACCTTGAGCAACGGTTTAAGACCTAATCTTTTACGTACTAATACAAAATAACATTAAAATTAAGCTGGCACAACAACTCATTAACACTTCTAATCAACAAATTTTGCAATTAAGTTAAACTTCAAAAGAAACAGCACACAAATCACCAAATATTTTAGTACCCAAAAACACTAGCACACAATTTTCACTTGCTTAACCCAGATTACATTTAAAACCCTAAAAGAGAAGACGATAACTAACTAACCTGGGTTAAGTTCACCGGAGGGCCCAGGATCCGAGCCGGAATCGCAATCAGGTAAGATGGGTCGTTGCGAAGAAAGAAGCAAAGCGAGAGTAGTTTTGAGTTGATCAGGTAAAGTGACTCTGTACTCGAGAATCTTCTTTGCCATTTGCTTCACTTGTGTCTCCAACTGCTCCAATTCCTCCGCTTCCTCCTCGTCCTCCGCCTCGTCTTCGAATTTGGATTCGGGTTTTTCTGGGCTCCGAATGGTTTGGTTCGGATTGTTAGACGACATGCTTGTTTGGATCTGTAAATGTGGAGTATAGAAGAAGAGCGAGAGGAGGGTTTTGGAGGGTATTTTTTGGGTTTTTGAAATTTGAAACAGTTTTTTGAGCTTCCTTTTCTTCTTGTATTTTTTTTGTTTTGGAGGGGTGGGGTTGGGTTTTTCATTTTGAGCGTATAATATAATACTGGAGTAGAGAAGCGGAGGTCTCCACTGACAGTGACTGCACCACCCAGCCCGATCCATATATGGACGGTTAGTTGTATAAATTATTTTTTTAATTTATTTTTAATATTAATACATTTTAATTTTATTTTATAATTAAAATTACATCCTATTAAAAATTTGTTGTTGCGTTAAAATAAAAAATATTATAATTACATGATTGTCATTTTATTCTTCCCTTTATCAATAATAAAAATTAAGACATTGTTTTGATATCTAACTGTTTGTTTATTTAGGGTTTAAGAAAAGTTTTTTTTAATAAAAAAATATTATTTTATCTTATTAAAAATTAATCATTCTAATATAAAAACATAAAAAATAAAATAAATTATCTTTTTATTTAATATCAAGAATATATCTCACGTATAAGTTTATAATCTTGTATATTAAAAGAAACAAAATAATTTTTTTTATGTTTTTAAAATGTAGACATAGTTCTAATAGATAATCATAAAATAGTTAATTCTTGTATTTTTTTTCAAAGCATGATAAAAATACATTTTTTTTAATAAAAAAAAAATATGCATGAGAATTTTAAAAGCTCCCGTGTGCAAGAAAAAAAATATTTTTTTATTTTTTAAATTTTATATGGTAAAAACTTATTTTTTTCTTATAATAAAATTATCAAAACAGATCTAAAAAAATACATTCTTAAACCAAAAATTCTCTTAGGTAAAAAATTGCAAGCTAATTAGAGTTTTAATATTTTAATTTAATTTTGACCCGAACAGGACAACTCGACGGATACTTTACCTTCCACTAACAACCTTTATTTTATTGCTTCGGACAAGCATGCTCTCTTTACTGTTACTGCACTTCCCCTCATTGAGCCAACCAGTTTCACTACTGCTTTGAAGTTTCCAGAATGGCATAGTTCCATGAATGATGAATTCTCTGCACTTATGAAGAATGACACTTGGATTTTAGTTCCCCGACAATCACACATGAATATTATTGTCTGCAAATAGACCTTTTATATGTTAATGAATAATCTCAACTCAATAGCTTAAGCTATTAGGTGAGGTTCCAAGATATGATTTATATTATTCTCTAACACCCTCCTCAAGTGAAAGCCCTTTGAGCTTGAAACTTGCACAGACTTACATTACCTTGTGTTTAATTTTTATCAAATAAATGAGGATGGTGAGATTCGAACTCCTTTTATATTAAACAACATGTTGATGGCGCCATTGAATGTTACAAGGCTCGCTTTGTTGCTAAAGGTTTTCATCAATAACAAGGAATTGATTATAGTGACACTTTCAGTGCAGTGGTTAAACCAATTACGACTCGAATTATTCTATCCATTGCAGTTCAATCTCAATGGCCTATACATTAACTTGTTAAAAATGCGTTCGTGCATGGTGATCTCAATAAAGATGCTTACATGACTCAACAATGGATTCTCTCATATATACTTTCCTGAACATATTTGTCATTTACAGAAAGCCTTTTATGGCCTCAAACAATCTTTGCTAAAGGTTCTTTAATTTATTGTTTTTCATCTGAAATTCTACTTGTACTTTATTTATATTTATATGCTTATCATTTATCTGCTCATATTATTATATTTCTGTAAATTTTGAATTGCACTAAACAATTTATTTTCCTAATAACAGCCTTTACATTGATGAATGTACTGATTAAATTTTCAGTTTCCCAAAATATGCTTATTGGCAATTTGTGCTTCTTTTTTTCATGCAGTTCATGCCGGTACCGTTCGGTAGGGAGCAATATCTTAATGGGAAACCGAAGAGCATTGAAGTTCAAGGTCCTCGTGGAAAAAAGTGGCCTCTCAAAACTCTTTGGAGAAAGGCGGCAAAAAGAAATCTCTACGTGAATCGGGGATGGCCTATGTTTCTGAAGGATAATAAATCGAAAGAAACTGATGTTTGTGGTTTTGAGCTTATCAACAATAAAGATGCTGTGCTAAAGCTGTCAATATTTCGTGCTGTTAAAGATCCTGGGCCACAAATTAAGCTTACCGAGTAGCAAGAACATATGTGTTATGTTGTTTGGTTTCTGCTCATTTCGTTGTCTATGCGCTGCCTCAAACGAGATTCTGTGCTCAGTCATCTTGAAATATAAGAATCTAGTTTGATCTTATCCTTTTCTACATTGCCGAAAGCTATAAACCTAGCTATAGTTCGTTGCTACGATGCTGTTTGCTTCAGGCATTTTGTACTAATCCGCAATGATTTAGGTTTAAACCTGTAGGACGCAAAATCAGTCTAATAAGTATATTTGTAATATGGCTAACCTGTAGGCGTTGCTGGGGAAAGGGTTCTTTATGAGCTCGTCCAAGATGCATTTGAAGTCATGATCTCGGTTGACATAGATGGATTCTTTTTACGGTTTTCTGCTTTGAACTTGAATTACACTCTGCTTGTACTTTAAGTATTGTTTCTTTTTAGGGGGCTAACTGCAATTGCACAGATTGGATATGGCAGTACATTTTGCCTTCCTATTTCATGCATGCTGCACCAAGAAAATTTAAGCTTTGATCCAAAAGAAACTGTAGAACGTTTGGTCGTTTTGTTTAAAGTTACACCTTGAATAGCCTGACTAAAAGCTGTTTCTTAAATCAAAGTTCAATGGCACGTAGTTTTCTCTTCATATCTATGTGTTTTAATTGGCTTCAAGGATGGGCCTTCCCTTCTTGTTTGGTTCATAGCAACAGGCCGACAAATTTTCTCTCCCACTTCGCTTTTGCTAATGTAATAGTAATAAAAAGCCAAGACTTGAAACAAAACGAAACGCTACCGTTTAATTAAAACAGAAGAAAACCCGCCAAAAACAAACTTCCAGCCAAAACTCCAAAACCCTCATCACTCTCCAGATAAAACAAAAGGAGGGGGGGGGGGGGGGGGGGAATTGTTTGGTTGTCGAGAAAATTTAATGAAGTTATAATTCTCAGTTTTCTCTTCAACCAAACAGTATTTTTATACCTCCTTCCAATCCAATACCTGGAGACGTAGAAATCCAAGTGAATAATTATTTAGACGAGACAGGACACGATAGTAACCCTCGGTTACATCGAATTCAATACAAAATAGATTTTGGATTGTTGTTGTTAGTGTCATTATTTAATCGAAAATGTATTAAATGTCCTCGCGTCTATTGTAAGCTTAGCTGGGCTTATGCATGTATTAGTACTATTACATGTAATAATCGAAAATGTACTCCATGTATTAGTACTTTTGTTTGGTTTTAATTTCCCTTTGTGTTCAAATTGATTTTCTTTTTTTACTTCGTGTGTTTATTTATTTATTTTTCTGGCCAGAGAGATTGCTTTCTCTGATTGTTTTTTATTGATCATGGAAGGTTGCAATGGTTCTTCCCTCCCCTCAAAGGTACTTACTTCACTTCTTTTTGTCTTTTAATGTTAATTTATGCGTATTTTGAGGTCTGTTTGATATTTAAATCGATTCTTGAAATGAAGAGAGCTTGTTATCTGGAGTCAGGTACAGATTTTTCCTTTTTAAACTATGTCAAGGGCTTATAACAAGTATTTTATTTATTCTATGTATAATAATCATCTCATTTTGTGAGTCAAGTTATAATTTTCTTCATTAAATGGACTGAATTCTGTGATATTTGTGACTTATTAGTGTTTTGAGTATATATTTCAGATAAGTTATTCGAATCATTTCGAGGATAAGCATTTACTAGTTTTTGGACTAGGTTTAATTTGTTTGCATGGTCTATATTAATAAGAATCGAACTTTTTATCTATTATTAACAAGAATTACAAGTTCTGCATACTTTCCCTTTGCTTGAGCTTCTACTTGGCATCGAGGAGAGAAAAGGGTTTGTGTTATGGCATTAATTGATCTTTGCAACTGCTGAATCTAGGTTTATCCATCCTTACGTACCTTCACGGAAATGGGGTTTTATGAAGGATTTTCTGTGTATTTTCAAGTTTTATGACATTTATATGCATGCAGTTATGTAAGGCACTTAAAGGAAGAATATTTAGGGAATCATTTTTTCTTTTGTTCAAGTTTTGACGGTGGAAACTCATCATACATCCAAGTGATGATCAATGAACTAGCTTTTTTTGTTGCTTTATATAATCTTTGTGCGCTTTATTGAGATTTTGGGTACGATGAAACAAAGCAGCTGATGATCAATGAGCTTTATTTCTGCTAAGTTTTTCATTACAAATGAAGACAATTTCACTGTGGTTTTGTATATCAGAGGATTCAATCACAAGCAATCGACTCCGAAGGTCCATACCGGCTGCTTTCTTGTTCAAGCAAGGGTGACAAAGCTGGAGTGTTGCAGGAGTTAGAAAAAGGTGTGGAACCCAATCTGGCCGATTATGATAAGAGAACAGCTCTTCATTTGGCGTCTTGTGAAGGTTGTACAGAGGTTGTGATACTACTTCTTGAGAAAGGAGCAGATGTGAATTCTATTGATCGCTGGGGTCGCACTGTAAGTTTTTCTCATCTCTAAACTTGATATCTATTTGCTTGCCATGCATTAAGAAGAAGACACATTGGCAACTAATGTGTTTAGCTGTGGAAGGTATGTGCTAAATGGTAAGGTCTCATTGCTCAGAGGCAGTCAGAGCTAGCGGCAGATATATTAAGAAACTAAAACTATGTCTCTATTTTGTTATATGGTTGATAATCATGCTTGCTTGGCACGTTTCAATTGATGCAGCGGAAGCTATAGGGATGATAACAACATAAAAACACAACAAATTTGAATGAGTGAAAAGAATTACAGATATGAATTTTAATGAAAATTCTTCTTACTAGGAACTTTGTATATAAACTTTAGTCTTCAAGCGAGTGTAACAAAAAACATATTCTGTGTATTGCATAACTGTACTCTCACATACAGGGTTTCCCTAAATTTCTGTCAGATTGCTATTATTATCACATCCGTAGAGTAGTAGTCAGATTTTTGGAATTCTGTCATTTGACATTAGAAAATCTTCAGCCTCTGTCAGATGCTCGTAGCTTTGGTCATGAAGGTATTTGCAAGATTTTGGAAGCTCGAGGCGGAATAGATCCGGTATCGCACTTCCTTTGCATATATGCTGTACTAATTTATGTAAAGGAGACAGACCTAATGCTATATATATATATATATACACATCATATGCTTTTTTATCTGCATTTCTCCTTAGATCATTGGTATATCTGGCCAAGATTTTCAGGTTAACTCAAATGAGAAATATCACTTTACGTGTAATTTTCAGGATATTTCTAACGAATTGATAAAAAATGGAGGACACTTTCTCAAACATATGCCTATTTTAATTAACTGCAATATCGTATATAGCATTCAGCACTGACCTACTGTTTATTTGCTCATTGTGTATACCTACTGTATGCACTGACCTACTGTTCATATGTTTTGCGTGGTCAATTAAAACTATATATAGACTTAATGGTGGCTGTCAGAATTGCAAAGATTAAGGCTCTTGTTTATATTAGTGATGGATAAATAAGTGTTTTTCCATTAGATCATATGGAATGTTATAGGACCAAACTATTTTGGGAACTTCATGGGTCTAGTAATATTGATCAGTCAGTGTTTCACATTCAATTTCCCTATCATGATCTGTTTTTATGTTATTATTTTCACTGGGACAGGTAGGACTTGACTCCCAGACTGCGTGCTATGAGATTGATTACTCTGAAGTGGGCATGGATGATGCAATACTCATTGGAGAAGTAATTACTGGATATCCCAATTTCTAAAGGCAAACTTATATAGGGCCCATGAAAACCTTTTTGATTGCCCCACGTCCTTTGGGTCGTAGGAGCTCCATTGAGATATTTAACCTTCACCACTACTATCGTCTTCACTTAATAATGTTATTGTGATGATCCCACTGACTTAGATCAAGAAGGCATTGCAGGGATCATATGGTGAAGTTTACTTAGTCAAATGGCGTGGTACAGAAGTAGCAGCAAAGACGATCCGTTCCTCCATTGCATCAGATCCAAGGGTGAGGTAAGTTTCATACCTGAAGTTGTGTAGCATGTTCTCTCTCTGTTTCATTGTCCAATATCTTATAAATATTCAAATTATACACATCTTAAAATTTAGGACATTAAATCAAGTTTTTCTTAGTTTAGAGAATGATCTGCCTACCAGAAAATGACCTCGTTCAAGTAAAAAAAACTGTGAAACTATTTCTCTAAGAAACCAAGAGAAGAAAAGAGAACAATGAAGAAGGTAGTAAATTCAATATAAGAATCCATGTTTTTCAATAAGTTCAAAGAATGATCTTACTATCTGAAATGACCTTTTTCAAGTTGATAAAACTATGAAACTACTGCACCAAGAAATAACGAGAAGGAAAAGAAAACAACGAAAAATACAGTAATGATGTTAATAAACGTAGATCAACTAGTTGGCTATTGAGTATAGACTGATTCTAGCAACTTTAACTATTTTCAGATTTTATCTTAAGTTCATCTTCTCAGCACGTTAATTTCACAGGAATACCTTTCTGAAGGAACTGGGGCTGTGGCAAAAGTTGCGCCACCCTAATATAGTGCAGTTCCTTGGTGTTCTAAAGCACTCCGATCGGTTGATCTTCCTGACGGAGTACCTTCGCGATGTGGGTTATCCAATTTTCAATCATGACTGGACCTTTTTGGTATTTGTTTCGTTGACTCCAGACTAGAATTTGCTCCCCTGATTTTTTCCTCCGATATGAACGTGTTAGGGAAGTTTGTATGACATCCTAAAACGGAAGGGAAGACTTGATCAGGAAACAGCAGTTTCGTATGCTTTAGATATTGCAAGGTAAGATGTTCAAAGAATGCTTCCTGTACTTGAAGTTTGCAAATAAAAGCTTAAGCATTTTCTTCGAACAAACTTGAAAAAAAAAAGATTATGTCGTTAATTCAACTCCAAGAGCATCCTGAAATGTATTTTTGTTACAGCAAAGATAATGTTGTTACAGAGGAGATTTTGCCAAGTAGTTGAAATTTAGCTTTCTTGAGTTGATTAGATCATTATAGAATCTATCTGACAAAAACTCCATTTCTTTCCAATAAAGCTGCCTTCTTGTTGAATTCTCCGAAGAAATTACAAGCAATTCGATGCACTAGCATTTCCTGTTGTGTATTACCCTATTAATTAATTATTCTGCTTCTACTCATTTGACTCGAAATCATGTGGCCTCCACACGCTAAACCCTCTGTCATTGATCATGAAAACTTGCAGGGGCATGAATTATCTGCATCAACACAAACCACGTGCTATTATACACCGGGATTTGACACCAAGGTATGTTGCTATCTGGATATTTCTGTTTCATGCTGATTGTGTTGGATACTTGGCTTGCATGTCAAATTACAAGAGTTTCGGACTCGCTTTTGTTAGGAAAAGTACATCAATCTAACTAAATTCATAATTTACAAGTTTCAATTCTTTTTACCTTTTTGCACAATAAAAATTAGAATGAATCTATTAACAAAATTAAACTATTAATAATACAAATCAACACTAGAAAAATTTACGTGAAAAACCCAATGATATAGAAAAAGTCAACTGTAGTCCACGTAAAATCCTCCACTATCAACAAATAATAGGATTACAAAGTATTTTTTTTTTATTAGCTAAAACTAAGGGCTACAACATACAAACTCTTGTAAAATTATGTTGGAGCTTACTTCAACCCATACAAGCTCTTCTTCAGCTTATAAACTAATTACTTTATACCTTTAACTTCAAACTCTTAAGGGTAATCCATGTAGATCTCCTAACACAAGTCACAATAGCAGTTAAACCAAGCATAACTCGGATTGAAGATATCTTGAGCAAGGGTAAAAATATTTCTTCAAAATCAATAGCTTTCTTTTGACCGAAATCTTTTACAACCAATCTTTCATTTATTGGTTGTAAGCAATATTCATCAATTTTCAACATGAACACCTATTTATTCTAGAGTGCTCTCTTGCTTTTAGGAAGCTTTACTAACTCGAAAGTGTGGTTTCCATGCAAGAATTTCATCGCTTCTTACATGGCTATCAACCACTTAATTTTCTTCTCATATGGCATAACTTCATCAAAGAATTTTAGCTCTCCCCTATTAGTAACTAGCTCATACTCATGAGGAGAATATATAGTGGAAGCTTAGTAAGTTCTAATGAAACTCCTTAATTATGGCTCAATTAGAGCTTCTTGAATAACCTATTTAAAAATAATATCATCATTATCATTAGTTGGCTCCGGATCATCAACTAATAGCCCAAAAGGCAAACTTCTATTATCATCATTTTATAAATCTCCTTCATGATTAAAAGGCATCAAATATAACTATGGAATAGTTATTGAATTTGAATTTGCAGGAATAAAATTAGTAGATTCTATTTTATCTTTTTGTTCAAAATCTTTAATAGTTTGATATTCAAAAAACACATCTTTACTTCTCACAACTCTTTTTTATATATAACCTATAACCAAAGTCATCATCTTTAGAACCCAAGAAAACACATTGCTTCGTCTTGCTGCCAAGCTTAAATCTTTCATGTTTAGAAATATATACAAATACCCTACAACTAAACACTCTTAAGTACGCATAAAAAACATCCTTTTTCTTTCCATATTCTTTTTGGAACATCAAAGCCATGAGAAAATTATAGAGAAAAATTGATCATGACAATTGTCTTCAAAGTAAGCTTTCCATTCAGAGTAGAATTATTACGTGACACCACCAATATTTTTCAACTATCTAACAATAAACTCAATAGAACTAATGTTTTTATCTCATCAGCTATCTCAAGATTCATCAATGACAAGTAATTCAAAAACCCTTAAAATTTATTTATGTGCAGTGAAGTATCTTCGCCATCTTTACTCTTCAAATTCACAAGATCTCAAATCGCAAAAGCTTTGTTTTATGTAATCTCCTTAGCAAAGGTTTCTTCCAATATCTTTAAAATTTTGCAGTAGTTATGTTCTTGAGAAATATAGTTAATGGAATTAAAAGACACTCATTTTGGAACATCAGCAGTTGCTTTTCTATTAAGCACATTTCATTTTACCTCCTCTATATTGTCAGTGTTTTTTCCTTTGCACTCTAGCGGCAAAGCCAAATCATTGCAATAAAGGTGATCTTCCATCATTGTTTTTGATATAAAATAATTGGAGACAATAAGCTTTATCATGCTTAAATCTTCATATTATATTTTAACTTCACAAGAAAATTAATCTACACAATCAGTACTCTGATACCACTTTATTGAAAAAACAATATCAATCTAACCAAATTCACAATTCATAAATCACAATTCTCCTCTCTTGATGAAATTAAAATTAGGATCAACCAACAAATAAAATTAAGTAATTAATCACACAAATCAACAACAAAAAATTTTACATGGAAAACCCAATGTGGAAAAAACCACAAGACCATAATCCAATTAAAAACTTCCATAATCAACATATAATTATAGGATCATAAAGTGTTTTTTTCTTACCTAAAATCAAGGGCTACAACATATATATTATCAAAAACAATTTATTCTTGGAATGCAACAAGATTAAAGAGGAAAGAGTCGAGAAATTCGTATAAAACCAACAGCCTTGTTTTATAAAAAAAAGAAATTACCAACCTAGACACCTCTAATTTTCAATCCAATCGTATAAAATGAATCGTCATTGCAATCTTGTTTCAAAGTGGCAAGTGATCTACATATCATAAAAAATTCTCCCACCTCAGGCCCAATCTCCTCACGTTAGACTTCCTTTTCATCATCATAGATAGGCTCTTAAGAATCATCAATGCACTCCTCACCTTGTTCTGAATGAATAAGGTTCACTCGATGTTTTAGGCACTCGTTTGCAAGATGGCCAACTTGACCATATTTGAAGTAAGTTGCTGACCTATGAGTGCGGTTATTTTTCCCACCATCTTGCTTTGTGGAGGCTAATTTGTTCTTTCATATATAGAACTTCCAAGTTCTGTTTCAGAGTTTCCAGCCTTGGATGAGGAATTATGATTTGTGCTTCAAAATGTTTATTTGGCCCACTTCGTGCAAGTTTAGCATCCAACTTTAATGCTAATTGCTAAGCATCATTCAACTTCTAAATCTTGTGAATTGAAAGTTTCAAACCCACCCCCCACAAATCTTGCAGCCAGTTGTTCTTCAATTTCTTGAGTATCATTGTGAGCCATTAACTTTTAAAACTCTATAGTATAGTTAATCACTCTCTTATGTTCTTGTTGAAGATTATTAAACCGAGAGAAAATGCTGTGTAAAATCAGAATGAAGGAGTTTCTCTTTAAGTCTGGGCTTTATTCTCCCATATTCTGTAATTTTTGCTTTTCCTTTTCGAAGTCGCATCTCTTGGACTTATCCCCACTAAGCTGAAGCATAACCACACAATCTTATAGCTACCAGCTTCATTTTTTTTGTTTTCAGGGATTTCTTTGTAATCAAAGACTTTCTCAATAGCACTAAGCTAATCAAGAAATTTTTCAGGTTGAAGATGGCCTTAAATTAAATTCTGGTAATTCATTCTTTATATCATCTGAAGATTGAAAAAACATTTCAATCAATTTGCCTTCTTGATCTTGACAATTGACGAAAGGATCAACATCGTCGGAGTCACTTTTAGAATTTCCATAACTTGAACCTTACTCTTCTCGAGCTTGATAACGTTCAAGCTATAAAGAAATCATAATCTGCCACCAACAGTCACAGTAATAGAATATAAACTAAGGAAAAGTAATTGTCAAACTTAAAACATAATGTAAATAAAACATTAATAGAAGAATTAGCCTTTTAGAAGAATATAACGGGAATACCGTCAGCCAACATAAAAAATATAAATGATTGCTCACTGCATCACTTTACCTCCCTCCATGTAAGCGAAAGGAGAAAATGACAAATGAAAGAACTCAAAAGGTTTTTTTTCAACTTAATGTTGCTAGGAATGTGTTACAAGATGAGTCTGGACACCTAAAGGTTACAGACTTCGGCTTAAGCAAAATTGCACAGGAAAAGGATGACCAAGGTTACATGATGACTGGAGGAACAGGTTCATGTAAGCCTTTCTTTCTTATTGAATTAATGTATCTGTTAGAACTAAAGATCTTCTGCCATGTAAAGATCACGTCATTTGTTGTGGCCAATGTTATGGGATATTACAGATCGCTACATGGCACCTGAGGTATATCGTCGAGAATCCTATGGGAAAAGTGTTGATGTCTTCTCCTTTGCCCTCATAGTACATGAGGTAACCGAATTCAAGCTTTGGGTTCATCTGAAATCAACATTGTTGTGACTTGTACATGGAACAATAAAGAGCATGATAGTTTTCGTATTCTGATTATATCATGATCTTGTTCATGCTGGTTTATATTTGTTGACAGATCTTCCAAGGAGGGCCATCAAATAGAACAGCACTCCCTGAGCATATTGCAGACAAGCGGGCATTTGAAGATGCTCGACCATCTCTATCCTCATTTGTTTACCCTGATCCAATTAAGATGTTAGCTTTCCTTCTCTTTCATTGTGTTTTATTTACCAGCACAAGATGAACTGCAATTCAGCATAACAACTGCAGCCCTCACGGTGCCTTGATTTATTTGAAAAGGCATGCCGCTAGATAGAACTATTAATGAAAACAGTAGTGGGGCTCTGAGGAGTTTTAGGTTGGTTATATATGCTGGTCAATATTCTGTTCTGAGAATGGCATTCTGCAAACAGGTCTCATTATTTCTGGAACTCTTTGGTTCTGGACACACGCACGCCATACTGCCAAGGCTTTATCTAAAACTCTACAATTTAGTTTGCTTGATTATGCTCTTGACTGCTTGCTTTCACTTGATTTAGGCTTCTTCGAGAGTGTTGGCACAAGAATCCTGAAAGTCGACCAACATTTGAAGAGATAATATCAAAGCTAGAGTCGATCCAGGAGAGTTTCCAAAGTAAGAAAGACGCAGGTGGCTGTTGCTGCTGTTGCATCTTATAGAGATTAACTGAACAGCAACACATATACATCCCGACTCCAATTTTCACCATACTGAATGTGTGTTCTCCTTTTCACTCTGTATTCTCCTTTCTGTATTTGATTTATGCCTTCCCTTTTCACCATGCACTTGTGTATCTGCTGCTGCATGTGAGGCCCTACATATCCTTGGGGAAGTCTTATCTCCCAGATATCATGTATAAAAGTCGTTTGGGAAATTCTTATGGACACCCTCTCATTCACAATTTGCCATGTAATCTTCTTGCACATTTGTCTCTGAAATGGTCCAAATTTGTCAAGCCAGAGAAAACTGACGCTCCCTGCACTGCAGCACTTTCATCATTATTGCCGCATCCCCTGCCATGACCTCAGTTTGGCCTCCACAACCAGATCACAACTTAAACAGCAACAAGAGCACAGGTGCCTGAAGATATCATTATTTCTTCCAAGTTCATGGCTACAGTGTGGCCTGAAGTTATGGATTGGAACAGAATCTTCAGATTGTATTTACTTGTTTCATTATCTTGGATCAAATAAGCGCATGGGGTTCGAGAATATAACAGGCCAACTAATAAAAATTCAAATTAAAAAAAAAACTAAAGAGATCAGCTTTTCACCGTGGACTGAAAGCTGAATCACTGTTGATTTACTTGGTGTTTTCATTATTTTATTTTTTTGTCATTCTTTTCGGTTACTTATGATTTTTTTAGTGTGATCCTATCATTTAGGTTTACACAGGATTGTGATTGATAATTTGTTTAGGTTAGATTTTTAAGGGTTTCTCGCAATGTTGAAAAAAGATTCTAGCGGTGAGCAAAATCAAATTTAATTTTTTTTATTAAGTATAATAAAACTATGAGGATTAATATTGACACCGTAACAAATTCCCAACCACTTTGTTTTTCCTACTACAACTCCTGCGTGTTTTTAACATTTTTTGTTCCCAAAGTTTTTTTTATTTTTCATTCTTAATCCTTCTTTTTATGAGATTTTAATATTTTGATTTAAAACTTTATTTTTTTGCATTTAAATCCTTCAGTTAGAAAGAAAAAATAATCATCAAAAAACAACAAAAAAAAAGAGAAATTCATACGTTGGTCACAATCCAATAGCCAAAATTATAATTCTAGATGCTAAAGGGTTCATTTTATGAAAGGAGTTCTATTGAGCTGTGTTTTACTTTTTATTTTAAAAAGAATTAGATCAGGTTTGAAAAACAAAATAAAAAACATTTTTTTAATGAATTTTTAGTATTTTAGATCGTGAAATAGATTTATTAGAATTTTAAAAGTGTTTTTAAATTAAAATTGCTTAATTTTTTAATGGTAGTTGGAATTTGAAGATGTATAGTTTGTTTTTTTAAAAAAAAAAAATAAGTAAACGAGGTAGTTGAAATTTAGAGATGCAAGTGATGCTTTATCTATTTTTTTATACATAAAAAAATGTAATTGAAATTTGGAGATGCAAATGATGTTTTATCTATTTTTGAGGCCTGAGATGATGGCCTAACCTCCTTCCTTTTAGGTCAGGAGCGATAGCCCATCCATGCCTATGTACCTAATCTATTTTATTATTTTTTTCCTTAAAATCTTGATTTAAATCCATTAAAATAGATTAAATAAAATTTTATTTGAGGCTTTTATAGTACAATTTAATTTTTATCTTTTTCTTACTTAAATCATAGCTATATTTTTTATTATATTAGCAAGTGTTCTTTTACACAACCTTTTATAATGTTTTTTCTTTTATTTAAAGAAAATTTTATTTAATCGCTTTTCTACATATGCCTATTTTTATTATTTTTGTGATTAAATAAAAAATTATTTTAAAAAGTAAAGTTGTTGGACTCAATTGGATAATATATTTAACAAGTTAACTTATATTGATTTAAAATATTATCATTTTAATATTTAAAAAACGAAGTTAAAACATTATTGCCTTTATATTGTTTCAGGTAAATTTTGGTTTTTTTTAGATTGCTCAGTTGCAATTTGATTCACTCAGTCAATCAATTTATAAAAAGGTTGACTCCAACCTAATTTGGTTTAAAATTCGGTCTAGAAAAGGTCTCAACTCAATGAATCTTTAATTTTAATTGAAATTTATTAAAACATGAACAATGCTTGTTAATATTGCAATTCAAATTAATTTTTTATTTAACTCTTGCAATTCAAATTAATTTTTTATGTAACTCGTATTATAGCATAAGTGAATTCAATTTGGATTGTGATAATAATTTTTTTTTTCTTTAATTTTTTCTACCCCGGATATTTTTTTATTATTATTTCTAATTTCATTAAAATCTTTCTTGTCGTTAAAAATCACTTTAGCAACATTTACACATTTTTTTTATATATATAGTAAAACAATTTTGGTCTGACCCAAAATAAAACGCAATTCAATTATTCAAATAATATCCGTATCCGATTAATTGCTACAATTTGTTGTTTATATATACCATAGTTCCGATCCAACGAAGCTGGTCTGACTAGTCTACTCTAAGGGGGTAAGCTAAAGTTCTTAACCAGTAAAGAAGTTATCCGATTAATTATGGTTAACAGATACAAGATGGTCATAAAAAATTGATTTTCCTAAATTCTACAATCCATGAAGCACTGGTCGTTATTATTATATTTCATTTCATTTTTTTTTATCATCTATGGCATGTTAATTCAACAATCAGACAGATAGTCGAGCTTTTCACTTAGAATACTATAAACTTATAAGATGAAACACGTTTCATTATCGAATCGTCTGGGTGGTGTAGTCGGTTATCACGCTAGTCTCACACACTAGAGGTCCCCGGTTCGAACCCGGGCTCAGACAAAACATGTTTTTGGTCTAGAATCCAATTTTTGGTCTGGCCTCCTCAGTCAAATAAAACTCACGCGTTGTCCACCTCGGCCCTTTTTGTCTGGAAAGAGTAGCAGTCGCCCATAAAAGGGCCTGCTTCCGTGCTTGCTCTCTGCCAGATTCTTGTCCAAAAATGCCGGCTCACACACTGACTCTCCCATATCACCCTCCCACACCACTCAATTTCTCTCGCTCTTCTCGTACTCTTCCTTCTCTGGCATCACCACAATACCCCTTGAATCTGACTCTCAGAGACCATTCAAGATCAGGTTTTTTCAATCCAGTCAATAGGATGTCTAGTTCTGGAAAACATGGAATCTTGGTTACGGTCAGTTGTGTGGCAAAAGAGGGTGGTGATGACGATAAAGATGATGGGTTTTATATGAGGAGGTGTGTGGAGCTAGCAAGGAAAGCAATTGGGTGTACTAGTCCTAATCCTATGGTGGGTTGTGTTATTGTTAAAGATGGTAAAATTGTTGGTGAAGGTTTTCACCCTAAAGCTGGCCAGCCTCATGCTGAGGTAACAAAAACCCACTTTTCTTTTCTTGTCTTCTCCTCTTCTTTTATCTAATGCTTTATCTGGTAACCTGATGAAAAAGATTGGGTATTCTTACAAAATAAAAGGAAGTGGTTAGTCTTTTGAGCCAAATTGATGAATTAGGATTAATTGATTTTATTGTTTTGATAATGTTGGTGTTGGCCATAGGTGAAGTCTGAAGTTTAGTACTGTAGCTTCTTTTCTTTTTTTAAATCTTGGGAATTATTTCTTGCTTCTGAGTAGAAATGATGAACTTGTGCCTCAAATATTGATCTTTTTTGGACTTTTTTTAATGATGCCAAAAGTTCTTTGCCATTCACCTCTTTTGGTTTTTCAAGGGGATTTCCATGCGGTCTAGTAATATGTTTTACATTCTTGAAGCAGTATTATCTATACTTGGAAAGAAAAGGAAGCACTTCTGAAATCTCACTACAAGATGTCTTAAAGTGAATTCTATTATTCGGCTGTTAGCTCATGCAGCTAGCATTCTTCTATGTTTTTCCACGAGCTGTACTGTTCAACTTGCCATGTTTGTTTGACAAACTGTTTGAGAATGATTTGATTTCAGGTCTTTGCCCTTAGAGATGCCGAGGATTTGGCTGAGAATGCAACAGCTTATGTGAGCTTGGAACCATGTAATCACTATGGGAGAACTCCACCATGCAGTGAAGCCCTGGTAAAAGCCAAAGTGAAGAAGGTTGTTATTGGGATGATTGATCCAAACCCAATTGTGGCTTCCAGAGGTGTGCAAAGATTGAGAGATGCAGGAATTAATGTAGTTGTTGGTGTAGAAGAAGAATTGTGCAAGAGGCTCAATGAGGCCTTTATCCATAAAATGCTGACAGGGTCGCCCTTTGTTACGCTTAGGTAATTTACTCCCTCCTATTGTTTCAAAATAGAAAGCAAAACAATCATCAATGGACATCTTTATTTAGTTTTTAATTGATTTGCTTGGGTAGTTCATATTTAGCCTCTCTTTATTTCAATGATCAAGTTTCTTAGTACCTTAGTTTTGCGCAATCCAATTGTAAAAGTGATCTAATTTAAGGCCTCGCTTAAACGTGCAGGTACTCCCTCTCAGTCAATGGCCATCTTGTAAACCAACTTGGGGAAGGAGTCACTGACACTGGTGGATACTACTCTCAATTGTTACAAGAATATGACGCAGTTATACTTTCTGCCTCGTTAACTGGTAGTTCCCCATTTCCTGCATCACAAGAACCTGGTGCCAATCAACCCCTTTGGATTCTAATGGCAGGAGGCCCTAGTTCTCCAATCCAAATTCCTCTACTCACGGAAGAGGCAGCTTCTAAAGTTACGATATTTACAGACAAAGAGGCAAGTGAAGAACCAGAAACTTCTAAAAAGGGTATTGAAACTGTGGTTTTGGATAAGATAAATTTGAATGCAATTTTGGAATATTGTAAAAGCCGGGGACTATGCAGTGTTTTGATGGATTTGAGAGGCAGTTTCGTTGAGCTTGAAGAGCTCCTAAAAGATGGTACCGAGCAGAATTTATTGCAAAAAATTGTGGTGGAAGTATTACCTTTCTGGGATGAAAGCAGTGGTTTAAGTTCTCTCACGGCATCAAAGAGCATTCGACGAAGGCTAAAAGTCAATAACTTACAGCCCAAGATCTCAGGTGATCAGAGCATTGTACTGGAGGGTTATCTATAGTGCTATAAGACGTAGGAACTTATGGCGGCAGTATTAGTTTTGACAAGTACTTCGGCTACTGGTCTATCCCATGAGGGCATAAATTTTGGCGATTGATCTATGCCAGCCAGGCAACCTTGCCAATTCTTTTATTGGCCGGGAAAGGTGCAGCCCACCCCGCCATCTTTGTGCGAGTGATGGAAACTCTTACCTGTATTTCAAATTGACAATAAAGTGGCATTTCCCGATTGTTTTATAGTAAATATATAACTAGATAGTTGTACCGCACAATGGCATGGGTGACCTTTCAATGTATTAACTATGTTGCGGGTGACCTTTCAATGTTTCAACATATTAATAAATTTATATATAAGCAGTCTATTAATATAAATCACAAACATAATCGCAGCATATAAAGATTCATTCAGAATGACAAACCAATGCAAAAGGGCTATGGATTTTTTTTTGTACAAAGAGTATAGGCAATTGGCAAGCAAAAGAGAAAAAATAGTGTCAAAAGATCAACAATGTTGTTAGGCCTAACAAAGCCATGAGGTAAGCATATTTACAACTCATATGAGTAAGGAGATAATTGAAAAAATTGCAAATGACACAAAAAAAGCTTACTAAAATTTATATGAACAACTTATCAATCATTGCATTGGTAAAAAATCCAGTATTTCATGATAGAAGTAAGTATATTGACATAAGATTTCATTACCTATGGGATTGTATTGCAAAAAAAAAGTTGAAGTCAAGTATGTAAAGATATAAGATCAGGTCGTGGATATATTCACAAAGCCACTCAAATATGATGTTTTTATTAAGATAAGAGATGTGTTGGAAGTTATGAAGAAATCAAGTTTAAGGAGAGATGTTGAAAGTAAATCAAATTTCAGTTCTAAAAAACAGAGAAACTGGTTTATCAATTGAGAACCGGTCGGCCGATTAGAATAAGTTGAATTGGTCAACCGATTCAGAAACAATCGACCGGTTCAGTCGATAAAATACAATTCATGTTTAGATTAGAATTTTTTATATTAGTTTAATTCCTTGATTGTCTAGGATTTTATGCTTATAAAAAAAAGCTTGTAATTCAGCATTATGTAGAAGCACAAAAGAGAGAGAATAACTAAGAGAGCTTAAAGAGAAACACTTAATAAAAGTATATCTCCCTCTCAATTTTCTTATTGTTCTTGAGTTTTTGACTTTACATTACTGTTTTTTTTATTTTCTACCATACTCATCCTTCTTCCAACAGTCCTGACCCATGTGAAAAGGACCACTACTTATAAAGGAATAACGTCTATATAACAGGTTTGTCTTTTATATTTTTTAGGGCTGGCTGTTGCAACAAAACAGACAATGATGGGGGGGGGAAGAAAATAGGAGACTTGTTGGAGAGAAATTTTGCAGTTTGAGTATAGTTTGTTCAATTTCTACATTATAACTCATTCACTTTTGGATAACTTAAAATTTTGACACCAAGTTTCAAATACATAAATCTTGATTATGTATGGATAGATTAAAGATTACATGTATTTTTAAGTTGGTTGTTTCATTATAAAACAGAGTTGTTAATTTTTGTGAGGATTTCTCACTTTAATCTTGTTATATTTGCAAGAATAAATTGTTCTTAATAATTTATTTGTTGTAGCATTTCTAAGAAAGAACACTTTATGATCCCATTATTTGTTAACAATGAAAATTTTAAATGGACCACAATCCCGTGATTTTTTCCACATCGGGTTTACCACTTAAAAAATCTTGGTGTTGATTTGTTGTGATTGGTTGCTTAATTTTATTGATTGGTTAATCATATTTTAATTGCACAAAAAAGGAAGAGGATTCTAACTTGTGAATTTGGTTAATTATATCAATGCCTTTTCCAACAAAGTGGTATTAGAGTATTAGTTGTATAGATTGATTGATTTTCTTTCTTTCTTTTCTCTCTCCTCTCTCTTCAATATAATGATATTGGAGGCACATTGAAGCTTTGATTACAACATCACCGGTACTATAAAAAAGATCTCAACAAGATGAATTCAACAACACCAAGAAGATCACTAGCGATGACTGGAGTGGGTTGCACTTACAACCAAAGACGAGTCACCCGATATATTTGGGGGGGAAAATACTTACCACCAAAGACGAGTCACCCGATACATTTGGGGGGAAAAATATGGCCTACTCTAGTCATTATTAATGACTTTTCTTGGTGTCGTTTGATTCATCTCATCGAGATATTTTTAATGGTACTAGTATTGTCATAATTGAAGTATTCGTATACTTCTAAGGTCATTTTTTTTCTCTCTTTCATCTCTTCTCGTTATAATTTATGCAACTCATTTTATAATTTCTTTGAAATGTTACATTTTTAAATCGCGACATGTAAAATTGTGTTATTTCACTAATTTTTTTTCAAACTGTGTTATTTTATTAATTTTTTTAAAAGAAGAAAACATGCAAATTTTCAATATATATGTATATATATATATATATTGAAGCATGTTGAGAGAACCAGCCAAGAATCCGATGGTTGATTAGCAACAAGATTAGCTTATATGCAAACTGCCATTCATGCCACCGTTAGATGTACAAATATCTCAAGCAATTCATTCTTTTGTCCAGATAAATAACTATTATTATTCTGCCACTGAAGTATATATACTGCTCTGTTGCTTCTCTCTTCCACTTTTTTTTTTTTTTTAATTTCAACACCGAAAAGTTTAAAATGCTATAAAACAACATAAGAATATAACTTGTTGTGGGTATTAAGCATTATCTTAATATAGATGCTTTTTAAAATAATTTGTGCAATGAGAATAAAATATTTATTTATTTAGTTTTTGAAAGAAAAAAATCCTCCTGCCTCTGCGTTACGCGTCCTCTAAAGTGAAAGCAGGGAAAAATCAACCAACCAAATAAGGTCCATCATAGAGTATATAGCATTCACTAATTACCTCTAATTTGTTTCCTTCATGTTTACCGAATAAATTCCAAAATTGTCAAAATATCATTGGACTTGTACAGCATGCGTACCGTGATAAAATGGCCATTCTTGCTTATTTACAATGGAGTTTTCCACGTTCCAAGAAAGCTACTAAATTGCCCTCATTTTGTGTTATGCTTTGATCTATATAAAGCTTGGTAGAGATTCAACCTCTTCACACCAAATCATCACTGAACAAAAAGAGAAAATATAATATGAAGAAGCAAGTCTGTTCAAGTGCTCTCTTTGTCTCTTTTCTTTTTCTTGCTACATTATGTTTAAGCATTGAAGCTCAGACTTGCAAGCCTAGCGGCAACATCAGAGGGAGAAAGCCTCCTCCAAACCAATGTAATCAGGAGAATGACTCCGATTGCTGTGCAGATGGCAAGCTTTACCCCATTTTCAAATGTTCACCTGGAGTGACCGGCCGCACAAAAGCAACCTTAACATTGAACAGCTTTGAGAAAGGTGGAGATGGCGGAGCACCGTCAGAATGCGACAACCATTACCACTCAGATGATACACCTGTGGTTGCACTTTCAACTGGATGGTATAATCATGGGAATCGATGCTTAAACTTCATAAATATCCATGGCAATGGAAAGAGTGTCAAGGCCATGGTAGTTGATGAGTGCGACTCTACGATGGGATGTGATTCTGACCATGACTACCAGCCTCCTTGTGCTAACAACATCGTGGATGCCTCGAAAGCAGTTTGGAAAGCATTAGGAGTTCCTGAAAGCGACTGGGGTGGGATGGATATTTACTGGTCAGATGCTTGATTCACCCTTTTCTGTTTTCTGGGGTAATTTGTTGTGGCATCAGGTTGATCCAGGCCTTATACTATGTAGCTTTATACTATATATGTAATCACAGCATGTGTTTAAGACTTTGTGTGAACTAGAAAAAGCTTTGAGATCAAGTATCTCTTTGATCGACAAATTTCTCAATTAAATTTTAAATTCTGTGCCTCATTTATTCGACTAAAACAAGCTATCGATCTCCCTGAAAAACTGTGAGGATTACTCAGAGAATTAACTGATTATTACATAATGACGATAGTGATATTAATCGAACGATGGCCATTGAACAGATATTCTAAAAAGTAAGCCATATGTTTGAAGATATTGCAGGGATCTCTTTCCCCAGAATGTTTATCCAGTAACTGCTAGCGCTGTGCCCTTTGCTTTTCTGATCGAAGAAACAAAAACAAATGCTGCCTAAATCTTATCCTATGCCACTAGTTTCCTCATTTTAAGCAATGAAAAATGAGAAAACCTTATTGGTGCAGATGCCATACATTGATAAGCATCTGTTGTTCTATTAGTTCTCGTTCAGTGAACACTGCCACGCACGGTGAAGTCAAATTCTTTTATACCCCCATACATCACCACTAGTGCATGCCATTATGAGTTCCAAGCATGTGAGCCAAAAATAAGGAAAAAACTAATCAGATGTTAAATCTTTAACAACTTTTTCAGGAGTGTGGCATTAAGCTGACACGCTTATTAGGGTTCTTGGTTTGAGGTCATAAAAACCCTCAAAACCTCGGAAATATGCATAGGATTAACAAGTCAAAAGGGTGCGACGTACGGCAGTGGATCGAATCTGTGGGTTTCAATAACATGGAAAAGCACCTATTTGATTGCAGATTGCGTTGTTGTTATTACTTCGAAAATCAAAGATACGTTGTTTAGAACTTTTTTATTGAAAAGTGCACATTTTTCCTTTTAAATTAGGCTCAAAGAAAAGAAGCGGTTGACTTTCAGGTAGCAAATCATCAGGGTAGCTAGAAAAGGATAAAGACAAACTCAGATCTTATGGCCCAACTTATCAGATTAATGACTGGAATGTGGCTGAAAAGTTTATGGATCAGCTAGCTTGATACACAAAAATCTAAGAAGGTATTCTCATATGGTAAACATGCAATTGTTTTAGATGTCAAAATCTACTTTGAAAAAATATGAATTATCACTACCAAAAAATTCGTATTCACAAATTATGATCTGAATAAAGGTACTCCAGTATAATATTTGTAAAAACAGCTGACATTCTTAGTTTCTTGTGGGACTAGTCTTGTTATTCAATGCTAAACTGCTCGTACATTATAAAATTGTAGCATTGAACTCAGTGATCTACATTATTCTAGCTGACGAAGTAGAGATCATGATGATGTGACATGGTGACCCTTTACAGCAACACTAGCTGAGTTAATTCTTACAGGATCGAGTTCCTGCTTGCACGTTGAAGCAGAATAATTCGGGATTTTATCAGCTCATGACCCTTTAAGCAGCCATACATCAATTAAATAACCGTATAAAAACCATATAATTGAAAGCAGGATTGGAAGTTCCTGACAGTATCAGGCTAGGAAAGTTATGTAGGAAAAAAGCCTATTTTCCCAGCGTGAGGCGGACGCTATAGAAATGCTACCACAATTTCGATATGCCTTTATTTTGTTTTTATCAGCAAATTCAAGTCTTGTAAGTTGTAACCACTCGGTGTGTTAATCTATCTTAACACAAGGGAAACAAATGTATATGGGTATTCTGTAATATTTTGAGAATCATATGGTCAAATTCATAAAGTCATTGTTATAAATATGGCTCTTAAATATCCTGTCTTGCACCAAACACATTACAGAAGAAGAAACACAAAGAAGTGCGAGAGGATGAGGACTTTTAGCATGAGATTTTCTGCTCCCCTCCTGGTCGTTCTCGTCTTAACATATGCTTTACACATTGAAGCCCAGCAATGTCGCCCTAGCGGCCAGATTAGGGGAACGAATCCTCCTCCGGACCAATGCAACCAAGAGAATGATTCGGATTGTTGCAAAGATGGCAAGTACTACACGACTTACAAATGTTCACCACTGGTGTCCAGCCACACAAAAGCAACCCTTACCCTAAACAGCTTTGAGGGAGGCGGAGATGGCGGTGCGCCGTCAGAATGTGACAACCAATACCACTCAGATGATACACCTGTGGTGGCACTCTCAACGGGATGGTACAACCACGGGAGCAGGTGCTTAAACTACGTGAACATCCATGGAAATGGTAAGAGTGTGAAGGCCATGGTAGTTGATGAGTGTGACTCTACAATGGGATGTGATTCTGACCATGACTACCAGCCTCCGTGTGCTAACAACATCGTGGATGCTTCAAAAGCAGTTTGGAAAGCATTAGGAGTGCCTGAAAGCGACTGGGGTGAGATGGATATTTACTGGTCCGATGCTTGATTTTCTAATGTAATTTGTAGCGGTATATATATATATATATATATATATATATATGGATTTTCTATCTGTTAAATTCTGGAGAAGTTGTGATGCTGTGACATCTTCATTTGATGAAAACAAACAAAATCTAGTAACCAAAACCCAACAGAGAACAAGGGTAACAACTAACAAGTATCTACGTCTAGCTAGATGCCATGAACTGCGGTATATGGTAAGAACCATGGATATTATCTGTTGTCCATTCCTGTCAACATTTCAGTGTGCCTCTCAAAAGCAACACATCTACGATACCAGATTACGAGATGGTTTGTTTTTATATATATTTTGAATTTTTTTTAACTTTTGAATTTTTTTTCAATTAATATTTTTTTAATATTTTCAAATTATTTTAATATATTAACGTTTAAAAATTATTTTTAAAATCAAAAAAATTATTATTTTAATATAATTTTAAAAAAATTATTTTTAAAAATAATTATTATCCCACTTTCAAATACTCCCTACATGAACATATATACGTACATGGGATTCTCTATCTTTATCTCCTCCAATTAATCATTAGACTGAATGATAGAATCAATTAATATCCGAACCTCCCCTCAACTTGGAATCGATTCAAAATCAAAGCAATTTTTTACTAATATTTTTTTATTTTTCATATAAATATAATATTTAAATATAAATTTGGATTATTTATCATTAATCATTTTAGATGGTTTTCTAGTACGTATAGTTATACTTTACTTTAACTTTATTTATTACGGAGTTTTAACATAAGCTTTCATTTACTAATTACTTGACTAATTCATCACACTCAACTTTATTTGTTTAAACTTTCTTTCACTGAGTATATATCTTTAACTATCCTTTTATATTTTGATTTTATCTTTATAAATATTTATTTTTAAAAAAAATAAGATTCAACTTTGAATTGCTCTTTTATACACATAGTTTTTAAACCCAACCCGGTCCAAGGCCCGAGTTTCAGGTTTTAACCGGGTCATCGGGTCGCCCAGGTCAATCCCTATTTTTTAAAAAAATTAAAATGACGTCGTTTTAGTAAAAAAAAAAAAACAAAAGTCAACGGCTTGCAACCAGGTTTTGCCGGGTCAACCGGGTCACCAGATCATGACTTTTTCTATTTTTTCTTCAACCCAGCCCGGTTCCAGTCCCAGATCGGTCTGATCCCGGATCAACCCGTCAAACCGAACTAAGTTTCAAAACTATGTTTCTACGCGCACATAAATAAAATTAGATTAAGCTTAGTAGCGATTACTAATTCGGTTCATTATTACCTCTTTTTATTTTATGTTTTGAAATTAAATTCCTATTATTATATTATTATAAATATGATAATGTATTTAAAAGATAAAAAAATTATTTATTTTAAATTTAAATTTCTAAAAAAATAGAATAAATTAAATATTTATTTAGCAATACGATTGCACCGGCATTTTGCAAACAAAAACATAAAAACTATAATGTTTTTGCCTTGTTGCAATCTCCAATGCATCGCGTTGTAAAGAGAGTGTCTAAAAACAATTATGAAAAAATTATGAAAATAAAAAAGAAATCCAAACAAACAAGGTTTCAACTTTCAAGTTTTGACTGACATTTTTCTTTCCCAGCAAATCTTTTATTTATTACCTCAAAATTCCAAAATCACCACGCGGAAAACAACATCAAATCAATGGAAGAACCACAACCAGTCCAGGACCCACCAAATCTCCAAAACCTACCCGTTCAAAACCCAGACCCGAATCCAAACTCAGACCTACCTTTCACGGCACCATCTGACCCTCCACCAGCACCGCCACCGCCACCAGCAGCAGTACCGACACCACCACCTCCTCCTGTCCTTCCTGAAAGCAAGAAGAGATCACTTGACAATTACGGTCCAATTCAAGAATGCAGATACTTCAAGATGCGCGCTATTGTCAAAGATATCAGATCCCATTTTCTTGAGGTACATTTTTAGACACCCATCATTAAATTTTATGTCTTTGGTTTTAATGTAGGTTTGAATTCATTGTTTCTTTTTTGTTTTGTGTGTTCGAGGTGATTTTATTTCTGGGTTTGAGTTATAAATCATTAGTAGTGCTGAAGTTGTGTTCTATCATAATTATTGCTTCTTGGTATATGGGGTTCCTGTGATATTATGATCGTGTTTTCCATTTTGAAATTACGGGGTGTTTTTAATTTGTTGATCTTATAAAAAAAAATATCTTAATTTAAGATTGAATTATGATCTTCTGGTACAAACTTCACTTTATGCAAGCCCGTAGTGGAGTTTATTTGCAAAAATTCTTTATTTTTGCCTGCATGGTCAAATCTTGAGTACTAATCTTTACATTTCTTTGAGACTATGAAAACCTTGTCTGCGAATGTGGCTGGAGTGTGGTAAGTGACAAGGTATACACTAGTGAGTGGTTTTTTACTACCATTTGGAGAGTTGCAATGACTTGCAGTTGGTCACTGCATGTCTTCATTTGTTAGTGCGTCAATCAATAGTAGTTGAAATTTTGATGTTAAGATGTGAAGGGTTTAAAATTCTTCTGTTTTGTTGAAGATGCTTCGAACAGTGGACTTCCAGAGTTGCAAAGGAGCCGAGGAACTTCAAGAAAGTAAGTTCATCAATTTTCACTTTGTATCATTGAATGGCACATAGTTAACCAAGTACAGTAGTTGAATGCAAATGTGACCTTTCTCTCTGTGATCAATTTACCTCATGTGGAAAGAATGCTAATAGCAGTACAATACTTAGAATTGATACGCTGAATCTAGGTCTTCTCTCTGTGTTCAATTTACCTCCTGTGGAAAGAATGATAATATCAGTACACTACTTACAATTCATATATTGGATTTAGGTCTGTTTTGTTGTTTTTTTCATTGCTTAGCTATGATTACATTTGCAGCCTTTTCTATCTTGAAACTCTATCAGAAGTTTCTCTGCAATTCTTATGGTGAGAGTCATTTGAGCCCGATTTGATGGAATTGGTGGGGTTCTAACCTCTGATGACATTTAACGTTTCTCATAAGCTGGTCAAATAACATTTACATTATTCATTTGCAATAATCCAAGCCACTCTTTGATGGTAGATTTAGTAATCTGTTGTTGGCTCATAAGACGTGCTTTTGACCGTGTAACTTGTGTTTTGCAGAGCTGAAGCTGCTTATGGAACTATACAAGCAGATGACAGCAGAAAAGCTCAGTACAACCAATTGGAAGACTGCACCCAACTCTGGTGAAAATGGGGTAGGACTAAAGCCCCAGGAGCAGCTTCATGACACAGCAGATCAGACCCGACCAGGCCATGTTTTTGCAAAACTATCTGAAAAGCAGCAAGCCGAACATAGTCAGAATCAAGGGACACATATTGTTGGAGGATCGGCTTTTGGCTGGAATTTTATCACCTTTACTGGCAGCATGCCAATCTACTATGGAAGAACAAAGGAATCATTCCGAGCTGCTCATGTGACTTTGTAGGCTACCATTCTCCTCGCTCACACAATTTGTTAGTCGAAAGGAAAGCATGTAACAATAAGAATATTCAGAGCCTCACCCATGAGCTTTGGACAAGGGGATGCTTTCAATGATTCAACAGTTGTAATGTGTGTAACTTTGGTGGAATGATTGCACAATTGTAGGTTTTACAAGAAATATGATGAAATCTCCATATTGGTGTCACAATGTTTTAATCATTTCCTTGCGTAGGCTGTATTTGTTCTGGCAAGATGAAAATGGTGCACAGGTGCTTTGCCAGGATGCTGAGCTAAGTGTGGTGCACATCCAATGCATTTTGGATCATGTATTTCAATCGGTTCATTTTCAACTTTCTTTTAGTTTCTTAAAACAAAACAAACCGTACAGAGTACTGAGTTTTCAATTATTTGTAACTACATAAAACAAGAGTGATAAATATATTTTGGTTAATTTGGTTTCATTTAGTCGTTTGGCTTTATTGTGATAGCTGGGAATTTCGAATTTTTTTTCTGGGACTTAATATACTCGTCGTCTTATCCTATGCTGGATTAACCCTCTTGAACGGCTATTGAAAAGGTATGGTTCCACTTGCTTAGTTTCAGACTGGTTCTTCCCATGGTCAACTGATTTTGCCTCTCATTGTGGAATTACAAGATTTGTTTTCCATGGAGCATGTTTCTTCTCTTCATGTGCCATAGAATGTGTGACATTGTATCAGCCTCGCAAGATGGTATCATATGATGACACGGATACTTTTGTCAATCCAAATTTTCCAAGCGAGATCAAATTGACAAGACAATAACTACCGGATTATGTTAAATGAAAGCTGATCATTACAGGAAGGTTTTAGGAAGAAAGGCATGGCATACAGGCCCCTTTTGGCTATGGAACTGTGTAGTTGAAAATAAGGCAAAGAGATGTAAAGAAGCCTCAATCGATGAACATGAGTGTATGAAATGGCTCAGTTCAAATAAGGCAAATTCAGATGTTTATGTATGCTTTGAAGTATAGCCAACTTCGCTTCTTCACGACTTCTGGAAATCGTAACGTCTTGTAGATTCTGGGTTGCAATGCATAGGAGCATGGGCACCACAAATATTGATTCTTGAACATGAAGCATTAGGAGGATTTGTGACACATTGTGAACGGAATTCCCCACTTGAAGTAATAATTGCTGGAGTCCCAACGGTAATATGGCCTGTTTCTGCAGAGCAGTTTTATAATGAAGAGTTGGTTACTGAGATTTTAAGAATCAAAGGGTTGGTGTGCAGAAGTGGGCTGCAGTGGTTGGTGATAGCTTGAAGAAAGAAGGCATAGAGAAGGCAGGGACTCATATTATGGAAGTTAAAGAAGTAGAGCAAGGAAGCTTGGAGAAATGGCAAGGAGATCTGTTGAAGAAGGCTGGTCTTCTCCTCCTGATTTCAACGCTTTCCTTGAAGAAATGAAAAGCGAGAATTGCAACTAAAATTTAAGAGACCTTGTCGTAGACTAAAATCAGAGTCTGCTTCCTCTGCCTCACACATCTTGTATCTTAGGCCATTCCTAAAGCACACCAAAGATGTTATGCGAACTTCCAATATTCAAGCTTAGCAAATCAATACCTAGTTCTTTCTTTGAAATGTATATGAAATATAATATGAAGCTAGAAATGCCAAGCTAATGACAATCTAACTGAAATATCAATCCAAACCAACCCAAATAAATAGGTTTTTTTAGATAATTATCTTCTCCAATAAATAACGAATAAAATATGAATATTATCAGACTCAATTCAAACATCTACTTATATTATATAGAAATATATGTATAACATTCTTATTTTTTTGAATCCAATATAATAAATACATATATTAATACATTTATAGTTTTATCATTTAATACATTCTTCAAATATATATATATATATATATATATATATATATATATATATTACTATTTTATTTTTTATTGAATAATAAATTATAATCGGACAATGAATATCTATATAGATACTCGAAACCCGATAGATAAGATATGTATTTCTGAATTTCTTCCCTGGTGTATAATAAATAGAGTATGAATATAGAAAAATCCGACTAAATAGATATCCATTGACATCCCTGCTAATGACAGCAAACTAAGTTCAATGCCTAAAACAATCAACATCATTTAGCAAGAAATAGCTAGGGACTGGATGTATCTTTTACATGAATTACATTGTTAGAGATGTTTTTCCACTGTCTCATCAACTTCCTTTTAAAAAAAAAAATTCTAGTTTATAATGAAAGTAGCAGGAAAAAATTTTGGAATCAATACATGCATAATGGAGCAAACCACACAAAGAATGAATGAACTTGCATACCTACATGAAAGAAATGCCAAAGCCCACCAAAAAAAACCATATATTGAGACACCTCAACTCCAAGATATCATCATAAAAAATCATCAGCAAGAAGAATTGCTTTCTTCACAGAAGGAGTTGAGTGAAGCTTTCACTACCCTGATGTCCATGGAAGTGAAGATCCCACAATAGGTGCCACATGGTTATCTTCAGAAATATAAAACCACAAAAAGATAGGATTGAGGAGATTCATCAACCACCAGAAAGCATGTTACGTCTCACTTTTGTCCAGAGTTTGCATTTTTCTCAGCTTCAAGATTTGTACCCTCCTTGAGCGCAGCATGTGCTTCATTTTCCATTCCAAGTGTAGCAAGGGCAACAGCCTGAAGATACGATGCCACGTGCCATACAGGGGAAATGACTTGGGCTTGCATTGCATCACTTAGAGCTTCCTGAGGCAGGTCACTCATGAGATAGGACAGACTCCGCCGGGCAAAAACAGTTGGGGAAACCATGGTTCCCACATCAATGAACTACAAGTCATAGAAGAGTCTGTCAAATACAATTTGTATGCTTGCTGTTAAAACAAGTGGGGAAAAAATTAAAATCAGGTAGCTTGGTATGATAAGGAGATTGTATTATTAGCCAAGAACAGCACAAATTAATGAAAAAACAATTCCTGACATAATTCATGAATGAAAACTGAAAACTTTGAAATGAGGAGGAAACCTGAGTGTAACACTCAATTGCAATTCTATAGTCTTTCTGCTTGAAAGCAGAATCACCCTTTTTCTTTGTATTTAAAGTCTCCTGCATCTCATCTGTCCACATTTGGAATGAGAGCTGCGCATAGGAAAAAATTTTGAGTTCCAATCTTAGCTGGGTTCTTGACAAGTTAGAGAACATGCGAATAGAATGAGCCAGTGAGCATTTGCAATTTATATGAGAAAAGAAACAGCAAGACACCTTGGTAATGAATAATTGCTTGAAATGTGAATATAACAAGAATAGCAGATAAGCCCAGGGTGAAAAGTATACAGTTTATAATACGGTTAAACATCTACTATTTGAAACCTATTGAGAGCTTTAATATGAAATAGAGAACCTCATTTGCCACTCCTTGATCATCTTTATAGCCAATATTGTCTAAGATCTCATTTATGGCTGTCAGGTCCCTTCTAGAGCAAGCCTCGCCAAATGGTGACAAAGGAGAGGATGAAGCACCATGTGGGATACCCATCAAGATATGAGAAGGAACCTGCACAGGAAAGGAAATGGAAACATGAAAACTATTTAAGACTCGCTTCTAATGTCAAGTTTAGTTACAAGCAGTCCCTGATGGTTTAAGTGTATTGACAAATCAACTAGAAAAACAAACTCCAATGCTATTTCAGGAATTTATATATCTGTACAGTCATCCGCAACCAATTTTCATTTTTGCATTTTTTTTAAAACGAGTTGTCTCTAAGAAACAGTCTGACAAAAGTTCCCCTCTAAAATTCCTAATGAATCCTTGCCCAACAGAAGGCACTGAACTCAAAAAAGTTTCACTGCATGATGAAATTATAACACGGCAATCTGCAGGCACCAAAACAAGAAGTCAACAAGAGGTATAGAAGATATGACAGTCAAATGAACAAACATACATCATTTTCCTTCTGAAGAGGAGTCAAAGCAGCGACTAAGGATTTCAGACTTGGCCGCTCTCGGAGTTCATACTGTAAACATCGAGAAGCCAGGCGTACTAACTCAGTCCCATCATCACTGGAAAACTGTCCTTCCAAACAAGAATCTGTCAACATCTGAAGATTTCTATCCCGTATCAAGTCAAGGGCCTGGAACAATTTTCTTTTGAGTGTTAAATTTATGTGGACAGGCTTGTGTAACATGTATTTGTAAACATGGGGAGGAAAACACAGTTTTTTTTGTGTTTGGCAGCTTGATCTAGAATGTCAATCAATGGATCCAAACGAGAGTTATACTAGTAAATTTACATTTGAATGATGTGCACTCACATGACTTGGGGGGATATGCTTTCCACTGAGAAGGTCAAGCAAAAGAGTGCCAAAACTATATATTACACTCTCTGGTGTTACTCTCCCTGAAACAAAGACAAGGAACATAAGCAAAGTCTTGGATTAACTTATATAACAAGGATTAAATAATATTAGTGCCCAAATACATTGGAGGGCAGGAACACAATTAGACAGCTATGATGACACAAAATTAGCACCAGTACAAGATATTATGCAGACAAGTACAATTTAGTCAAAATTCTCTATTCTGGGATGCAATCAAAATTGATAAATATGACCAAAATCTCATACTCTATACAATGCAAGAAAAGCATGCCTAACAGGGAAATCATCAAAAGATCGCACATCTCTCAAAACTATAAAAAAATGCATTGGCCTAGATAGTATTATAAGAGTTCCATTATATGGATCTAAATTCTGAAAACCTTTTGGGCAGGTCAGAAGAATAGTAATGTTATGCATCAGAAGTTTTACAAGCATGAACACATTGAACATTCCAAAAGAACAATATGGGAACTACAGATTTGTGGTGCTTTGAGGATCTAGATTATATAACACCTTGAGCAGGCCAGTCAGCAAGGCCCTTAACGGGTGGTAATGTAAAGTGATCTCACCATTAGATTTAACTACATAAATCCATTAGTTGTTCATAGATCTTCTGATTTCAATTTCAGAAAATCACAAAATCAAAGCAGCAAGAAACGGTACTGTGAACAAGAAGCACCTACCAGTTCTCAAATACTCAGGAGGAGTAAAAGCCAGATTCGTACTATAACTTTTTCCATCCCTGCTGTTTTTCATGAGGCCAAAGCTGGAAAGTTTTGGATTACCATCCTGTATAATTCTAACATATAAATAAAGAATGCAGGTAGAATCTAACTAGGAATTGGTTTCAGAGAAATGGAGACAGAATTTCATACCTCATCAAACAAAATTCTATAGGCATTAAGGTCATGGTAAAGGGCACGCCCTTTACTTGTGCAGTATTCTAAAGCTTCTGCAAGATGTAGAACAACTCTTAATCTCATCGGCCATTTTATAGGTTGAGTTTCCCCTGATTCAAGAGAGAATTGATTTGCTTATATCCCCTATAATCAAACTTGTAGAAAGACAGTCATGCAATTTTACAGAAAAAAGAAAATTGGTGCTATTATACCATATTTAGGATGCAGAATTCAATCAGGAGACCAAAAATACAATCACAAATATGCAACAAAACTTGTATCCAGAATCCTTGTCCATGCATGAGAAATAAGCCTTACAATGGAAAAGGTGTTTTGCAAGTGTCTCATTGAGCATAAATTCTGCCACAAGCACCCTTTCATCACCTTCACAACAGAAACCAAGCAAATTTACCAATCTATGACTCCGTAGCTGGCCAACAGATCTCGCTTCCTCCTATTATTGTAACAGAAAATTATTTTCAAGTTATGACACAGTAAACTCAAACCAAGGTATTTCTTCAAGCAGGTCTTTGTGACCTCAATGAGAATACATAAACAGATTGGCATTCATCAGTTATATGCAAGGCTTGATTCACGAATAGACCTCAAATTGAACAAAGAAATGCCAGAATTTGTCTTATTGCTAACTAAACAGGGGATGTAAATAAAGCGATTCGATCCTAGTCATACTAATTCGTTGAAGGTAGTCCATGCCTCTTAGTATAATTTAAAACACGGCACCTGCTCGAATGAAGGAAAAAAAAATTTGTCGAGTTGTTGATGTTTCCGAAAGGGCACTCTGCATAATGAAATTAAAAATGCAAACATAGAATCCAAGTACATTAGTGGATGGCGTAGAAGTAGCGCACCAAAAATTGTCGAGCATCAGGCCAGGCCATTTTATTGAATCGCTTAACAGCAATCCTCCTCTGATTTTCAAGCTTCCCTTTATAAACAACATTGGGAGCCTTCTCCCCATGCTCAGACACAATATTTTGTACTGCAAAACCAGATGTTGCATTTTTCAGCTGCTCAAGTGTGAATTCGCGGAATGTAGGCAAGTCATTAACCTCACTCTTATCTTCATTTCCTGGGGGGAAAAAAAGTTACGACCCATAAAAAAAATAAACTTTCTTTTCCCAAAAGAGAAGAAAACCCAATTATTTGACCCACCAACATCAGGAACTTCAACAACAGCTGCCTTGAACTGTGAATCTACGCAACAACGTGTAAGCTTAGTGCACTGACTCCCCATCTCTCAAAAATCACAAACCAAGGCTTTAATTTACCAGATCATAAAATAACCAAACTTGGCAAATCTAATCAACCCCAACTGAACCCACTGAAGCTATACAACTGCAAAAACTCAACAGCCACTCAAATTTGATAGAAACAAGATCAAATGGCCCAAAGATTTGAGGAGCAACCAAAGAAAGATAAAAGATGAAAGAATGTTGAAACCAAGATCAGATCATGCCATGTCATGTCACATCAAATTCATATAATGAGCGTGATGTGATATAATGGTTAATATTTGTATGAGTAACTTTAAAAAAAATGTGAATTATGACCGACAGGGATAGAATCTTGCATATTATTTTAATGGTTTTAATAGATATTTTCATGTAGCAGACAGGTGACTCTTATTACTGGAACAAGATAATTAGTTTTTTTTTTTTTTTTTTTTTTTAAGATTGGAACTGGTCTTTGTTCGGAGAATGGAACAGCTTCAAGAGGTCCAAAAGAAAACATTTCATCATCTCTCTTGCTCTCCCGCCGTAATCATTTCAATTTTGCCACCTTAATTATCATGTGTTAGGCAAACGGCGCCGTTGGACTTGTTGAGTCCACGAGATCAGGCTTGGGTCCCAGGAATGAGGTAATAATGATAGTAGTCAAAACTTGACTCAGGTCCGCAATTTAACTTGGAAATCTGATATACTATAACAAATATAGTGATGAACAGTGCTGAAAATAAAATTTATGTTCTTTTAGTTTTTGATGGATTTTTTTATATGATTTTACCATTTATTTTATTTCTTTTAATTACATACTAAATATTAAGATATTATTTTAATATATTTTTTATAGAGAAAAACTTGCTAATGAGATAGGTTTTTATTTAAAAATAAATACTTAATACCTTTATTAAAATAATGAAAAGATGCACTAATAAAAAAATAAAATTTAATACATTTTACCCCAATAATTTTACTTGTTGTCTTTCCAATAAATATTTAATTAAATAAAAAAAATTTAAAATAAAAAGTTATTGAACCGGATCAAGATCATAACCTAGGCCAGGAAATGACGTGTTAATCTAGCTTATTAGAAGTCAATCAAAAAACATTGTTTATTTTAATTTAGTTTCTTTCTTTAAAAAATTAAATTGTATTTTAATTGGGTCAACCAAACTTGCTATGATGGTTGGCCCACACTAAATGAACTCTTGTCTGTTTACTTTGAAATCCAACTAGATTAAAAAACCGAGCCAATGGATCACACTGTCAGGCTTAACGAACTGTAATAACATTGTAAAACAAATCTCAGTGACAGTGGGCAACTAACTAGTTTAAACTAAAGGGAAATTTATCACTTAAGCTAAATCTGTAAACCTATTGTCCACTGTGAATTTGTGAAGCAAAATCGAGCCCATCAGCTAAGAGAACAAAAAATAATGTCTGGGACGGGTCGGGTCGATCTGGTTTAATTTCATTAGAAAGAAATCAGTTTGATCTATGCATAGGTTAATCGAAGCCGGTTAGGGACCAAAATCGAAATAAATGAAGTTTGGGGGGGGGGGACAAAAAATAATAGCTGGGACGAGTCGGGTGAAAGAAATCAGTTCGATCTATGTGGTATGTAAAAGGTTAATTGAAGTAAATGAAGTTTGGAGACTAAAAATCAAAATAAATGAAGTTTGGGGGGTAAATGTAACTTCATTAAAGTTTAATTATTTTTTAAAATATTTTTCTAACTTGTAAATATATTAATTTAATTAAAAAAATATAATATATTTTATATAAAACATCAAAATAATATGAAAATATTAAAAAAAATTAATTTAAAATAAAAATAATTTAAATAATTTAATTTTTTTAAAAAAAAAAAACATAAAAACAAACCGGATATAAAACAAACCAACTACCGTTACACCGATTAAAAATCAAAACCTGTCCAGTTCTAGGGTTAGGGTTTAAGCGCACCTGAAATTAAAACACCAACAAGTCCCTTGGCTATCCGTACGAAATGTCGAAGAAGAACGATTTAGGTCGTAGAAAGAGACAACATGAATTCGAGCTTCAACGTAAATCTCAGTTTCCGTTCTCCCAAACTCTATAAATCTTAGCTTTTTGATCTTTATTCACTGTTGATTTCTGTTTGGTAATATTAGGAGAGAAGGAACTGAAGGAGAAGAAGCAGAAGAAACTTCAAGCGAAGAAAAACAAGATGAAAGTAAGCTTCTTTCTCTTATTTATTCTTTCTTTTTGAATTTATTTTCTAATTTTTGTTTCTACGCAAAAAAAAAATCCCATATTTGAATGGCTAATTGCATATTTGAATTGGAATTAAGGTTTTTGGTTTTGTGTATTTGGGGATATTTGTATGTTTAGGTTGATGGTAAAGACAAGAATAAGCAGAAGAAAGGTGGAGGTGGGTTTCAAGTAGGGAAGAGAAAGGTGAAGACCAAATTGAGCGCATTGGCAAAAGCTAAAGCTGATCAAGCAATGCAGCTTGATTAGTGAGGTTCAAGCTTATATCTTATCTTATCTTTTCTTTTCTTTTCTTGTTTGTTGAAATTCTAATTAGCTGTAATAGCTTAATGGTGCTGGATTTGCAGCTTCAATTTTTGTTATTCAGACGGGGAGCTATATATTTAATGTTGTTTTTAGGATATCTGCTGTTTGTTTTGATAAATTTGCTTCTCAAAGATAAGCAAACGCATTAATCTGGGAAACTTTGGAGTTTTCACAATACAATGGTGTTATGCACTTGTGACTGTGGAAGTGGGTGGAGTGACTGCACTTTAGAGGGTGTGGTGCACTGGAAAACAGATATATTTATGAAGTGAAAATATGGTTTATGATATCTTTGCCACTCACCTATTATGTTTTGCTTTAAGAGGGGGGGTAATATTCTTCCAACCGATTGAATGAAAAACCTGACTACAAAAATATATTTTAAGATAGGTGGATTCGTTTATTAGGTTGTTTCTGTTCTTCATGTTTGTATGCGAGTGAGGAATCATTATTGCCCAGGTTTTGAGGGTTTTAGGGAATTTGGTTGAATTGATTTATTAGCTATACTATTGTTGTTTCTGGGAGGTTAAGGGAGACCCAGATTTATATTGATGAAATTGTATGGTTGGGATGTGTATTGGTGCATTGTTGGTATCGTTGGTTTTGCACATCTTGTGATTGGAATTAGAATGATATTTTGTTTTAATCTAATTCCTTTTCAAGAGAGTCTGTGTCAAGCCTCTGACACAGCTAAATTAGGTGTTCTTAAGATTTTATGAAAACTTGAAAGATTTTTCTATGTGCAAATTCAATCATGGAAGATAAATATAATTTCTTCTTTGTAGCAAGATTTTCTGTCAGAACTGCTGTGATGCGGTCATACAGCTAACAAGAATTGGTACAAGTTCTGTGAGATAGTTTGCACTGACTTCTGATAAATTGTTTAATTATGCTAACCCGAGGCTCCTAACTGGGAAACAAGGTTTGAAAGCCTTGTAAATAGAAGGCCACTGGCATCATTGGTGGCCACTGTAACCAGAGTTCATAAGAAAAATATTCGGGTGTTTCTGTGGGCAGAAGTCCAATTGTTGCTTATGCTTTTCCTCAGTGTGTCCCTATTGATCGACATTTTTTCCATGGTTTCTTCTTCAACAAAATATTTTTATTGGAAATCTCTTCAACAGGAAGGATCGTATGCATCATGGAGGACCTGCTTAATGTTATAGAATTTGTACGTCTAGCAAGCATTTTTGCTCTCATGTTACAATGAGCTTATGAGTTTTGCGTGGTTCATACAAGTCATGTTGATCAGAGTGCAGTTGGGCTGATTAGGTAACTTACAAACTGCAGCTCTACCTCTGCTCCACCTCATAAGAGACCTCGAGTCTTTTGAGATTCCATTGTTCTGAAGGGAAATTAGAAGGGGTAAACGAAGCAGCATAGCACCTTGGCATGGAGTTGACTGGTTTGATGACCCTGCCTCTTTCCAAGGCTGACCTGGTTTGGATCGGAAGCCCCTTGAAGGCTCTTGTGTACGTGGGAAGATACTTAGGATAGTGCAAGGCCCATGCCAGCCTTGAGTGGACCAAAAGATGAAAAGAGCAGTTTCATGTCTTTCTAGGCTAATTTTAGCATATCCCTGGAATTTTTTTTAAAAAAAAAAAGCAGCTAAAAGCCATCGTTGAATTGCTTTCGAGGGCAAAATGGTTTTTTTTTATGGAATTAATTTGTCATTATAGAATTTATAGTGGTCATTCCATTTTCTTAACATAATAATAAAATAACATAAATGCCCTTTAAAAAAAACTAAAAATGTTGTAAGGGGTTTTTAAATCATTTTTTTAAATAATAAAAAAGTAAAATTAACTTAGAACCCTTTAAGGCAAAAATTGTAAAACTACTTTCTAAGGGCTTTTCTGTTCTTTTCAAATGTTTTTTTTTTCACCTCTCTATTTATTTTATTAGAGATTACATTCTGTTTTTTTTTTATTTTGTATATGATTATTCAATAATTTTGAGAATAACCAAGTTATCTCGGATATTTTTATTTATTATTTTTTTAAAAATAACTTTTTTTGAATTATATCCAATTATTTGATTTAAATATAAACATGGACACTCTTTTCACAATAGTTTATTTGTTTTTCTTTTTATGTTGTTGCTTTGACATTTCGTGCAATTTTTTTTAGTATCATCATGGAGCCTTTTACAATGACGTTAAATTTGTTTCGGTGAGCTTTTTTAGATGGTAAAGTGGTGTCCACGATGAAATGACAATGAATCTCTAACAGGTTTTTCTTTCATTTCCTCCCGAGTATGGTATTAACATCTTAGTTTTTTATGGTTAATTATTGCCAGGTATTTCTCCTTTTATTTACTATCAATGTGTATTTTTAATCTTATTTTCTGATCAATTAGACTTATTAAATTCAATCACATTAATAACTGAAGTATTAGATTTTTTTATTTTTTTAAAAAAATTATATTAAGAAAAAAATAGCCTGGCCCATCTACATAGTATTCTTTATAATCAAACACTCCTTTCGCTTTCAACAGCCTTATCATCTCCCACCACAAGCGTCTTGAAGAAGCAAAGAGCACGCATGACTTTCTGCTCAACTGGGAAGAATTTAAATCCTTGGCCCGTCAACTCCGTCCTGTTCGAATATCAGATGCCCTGACTTTTTGAGCAAAGACACCCAGACACATAGTGCAAGAGCTGCATCGGGATTGAATTGATAATGAGCTTTTTTTTCATAGTAAAAAAAAAAATAATTCCAACCACCAGCTTCTACCAATCTTCATCGATGTCGCATGCAGCATAATTTTCATGAGTGCTTCAGCCATAAAAGAAGCGGCATCCCTAATGGCCGGGCCTGGCCTATAGAGTTATACAGATTAAACCGTAGACCTGGGAAAACGAAAAACAATGGAAGTTTCCTTTGTATTTGTAATCAAAACAATCGTTTTCGTCTTTGTGACTCTGACTGTGACTGAGATTGTCGCTGGGTTCATCCATTTCAGAACAGCGTTATTCATGCCTGTGGTTTGCATCTTATAGCTGTGGGAAATTTTCCTAATTCAAATACAAGTCTGGTTTTCTCTTACAAATTCGTATTTGTTTTATTTTATCAATCGACCATTGATGTTATCAAGCAGATCAAAAACCCCTCATTTGAGCATTGATGTTCCTCGTCCATTAAAGGAGTTACTGGGCAAATTGTTGAAGTGAAAGGCAAAAAAGACAAGGATAGGCAAAGAAACAAGTGGAGTTTCTTAGTCAAAACAATACTTGTTTTATTCTTAGAAAATACAGTAAGAGAGGTTGAGGGTTGATCCACCAACCAACATAATCTTTGCTGTTCAACTCCTTCATCCATTTCTCTTCTCTCTCATTATATTCCTTCTCCACGTTAAGAGAATGGATGTCAATGAAAGGCATTTTCCCTTTTCCCATTCAATTGCTCCTCTTTTATCACAGTAATATCCAACTTCAATTTGCATCTACTGCCCTTCCCTTTTTACCGGCGACTAGGTAATTGTTGTCCCGCGCTATGATGCCAGTAGTCTTAAAGAAAATATAAAAAGATGTTGATAACATGTTTTATAATACAAAAAAAAATCAATCATAAACATAAAATCTGATGTATACCGAAGTATACACTTTAAAAATACTGAGATAGTAACGATATTTTTTAAATATTAACACAATGATATTTTGAATCAATTTGGCTTAATTTTAGTTAACTTGAAAGACTCATAATCCATATTGTGAGACCGTAATAATCCCATATAAAATAAATTAAAATCAATTCCAATCAACCAAATATTGAATGATAAAAATAAAATAAAAATTAATTTTAAAAAGGATTCAGAAAAAAAAAACTCAAGTAAATCTAGGTAAACTTGCTAAACTCATGACTTGATCCATGAGAACGAAGTTACCTATAGAAATTGAAAAGGTTAGTTCTTAACTAACCTATAATTGAAGAATAAAAAGAAAAAGAAAAATCAACTTGAGTTAACTCACCAGACTCGGGATCTAGATCATAAGAGAAAGATAAATCCATAAAAGAAAAACTAAAAGAAATTACATTTAAAAGCAAAGCGATAAAAAAATATCCAAACATAATCTTGAAAAAAATAATTTTATTGGTGCATGATTTAAAAATAATAATTTCATTGATTCCAAATCAACTTGAGTTAACCCACCAGACTCGGGATCTAGATCATGAGATAGAGATAAATCCATAAAAAACAAACTAAAAGAAATTACATTTAAAAGCAAAGCGATAAAAAAAATATCCAAACATAATCTTGAAAAAATAATTTTATTGGTGCATGATTTAAAAAAATAATTTCATTGATTTTATTTAAATGAAGTTTTTTTACAATTTTTTTTAAAAAAACACCCTTAAAAAAAGAGTTGGGGAGTCTAGGCCTAATGGACCAGCTCCTATACCTGAAATCAAGGGATATGCTTAAGTGACAATCCAACTTTTTTTCTTTTGCCTAAAATGACTAGATTATGCTTCGTCTGTAAAGGCAAACAACACGTCGCCTATGGTTTTGCCACTTACCACCTTAGGTGATCGGAAAATTAACCCAACAATTTCTTGATCTAAAAAAACCTATTATTCTGAAACAACAACATATAGACCTGAATAAAACCTTTCATAAGCCTAGTTCAACAAGCAATTGGTTTAGAAACCAAAAGTTAACCTAAAAAAAACCTTCACGAGTCCAAATCTATTATCTTAGGCAAAATGAAAGGCAAAAAGCAACGCAGTGAAAATTTTCTTATTAAATAAAACTTGTCAACATCATAATTGATATTTTTTATTGTTAGAATTGACGTCTATTAATTTTTTTTTCTTTCTTCCACTAGAATCCATCGACTCCCTCTCTATTTTCTCTTAGACTAGGTGCCATAAAATAAAAATAAAAAATAAAGTTTTTGACCATAATTGAATTTTACAAAACTAAAAGGACTAAAAAACTAGAACTTAGAAAGTTTAAGGACTAAACTAAACTTTTCCTGCAAGATTTTAAATTGCCACCTATTTTCCATTATTTTACACTTTGGTCCAATCTTTTACTTTTGCCATTTCTTAATATATCAGAGTCAGTTAGCCATCAATTTGGCCATAAAGAGTCCATCAGGGAGAGAAAAAAATCAATGACCAGAATAAAAAACAACCACGACATTGAATTGAATAATGAGAGGGTGCACCATGTATGTGTAGACATTCTTTTTTCCATTTTGTTTAGTTTTCCTACTAAGTTTGGTGACTGTGTTATTTCGTTTCGTGAAGAAACAAATTTTAAATTTAATTTTAGAACTAGTAGAATTAATTAAGGTCCATGCAAACTGATCCGGATACCCACATTAATAAAAAAAATTCAAAATATATAATTAATTTTTTTAAAAAAAAAATACTATTTAAATGTAGTATGTTTTCTCATTACTTCCAAAGTGAATCTCTCAAACCCTTTTGTTTTTTTTTTTTAACCTCCACTAGGTTTGAAATCTTGTACAATTGTCGAATCTTTTACTTGTTCCAATTGCCTTGGGTTTCATGCTTGACAATTACGTGCAACTAGGCTGGTCAGTTCAGACTTCAGAGTTCAGACATTGGTGTGGCCTACTTAAAAAATAGCTCGTACTCTCTTTTTTTTTTTTTTTTTTTTTTTTTTGTAATTGCAGGGCGAGCTCTGCTAGTGGAAGTTTTGGTACTCGATCGATTTTCACTATATCCATGTTTCAGCTAAATCTTTCGTTGAACGGAAACTTTCTTCAGGCAATGATCTGTACAATAAAATAATTATTGACAATCATCGCAACATGCTTTCCTTTCTCTTTGAAACTAAAGGTCAACAATCCTCATTAGCACCAAGAGCCTTTTCTCGTAGTTCAATCCTTCAATTAGTGTTTGGCAAGCAGGAAAAATTATGTCACGAGAGACTCCAGTTTCAGGCATCAATCCCATGTAAACCCTTTTTTCTTCGAAATACAAGGATAATTAATCCAGGAGTGTATTCCGAAGTAAGTATGGAGGTAATCATAATCAATTAGCTCGATAAGCAATGCCTGAGGAGAGATCTTGAGAGAAAAGGTCCGATTCAGCACTGATATAAAACAGCTATCCAGGTAGGCCAGAGAGCACCATAAATTCACTGCTGGTAGCCCTTTGCAGCCCCATTTCGTTGAAAGTTCGAAGCATTCTGGGTGGTCGTGACTTTTATCGAGAGTCCATCTATGTGAAGTCAGCATCAACAAAAAAGCATTGGTTTTGATGAAGAAAATTGATATCTTGAAAGGGTTATTTGCTGGTAGCAGTAAAACCAACCACAATTAAACCAGTAATCTCCTTGTCAAGTTTATTTGCATTGACCAATCAATCATTCACAATACATTATCATCCCATCATGCATCATTGTTGTGGTTCCTCCGTCTGCAATTTAATTAGTAAAAACTAAGTTATTCAAGGTAATTTAGTAATTTTATAAAAATTTATTGATCATTATCAAATTAATAAATAGCAATTAAATACTTTCACTCTTATAATATACAGTAAAATGATTATCCCACCCTTTAGATTCAAATTTTTTTAAAAGGTGTTTTCATATTTTTTAATTTTAAACATAATAGAATTACTTAAATGTTCTTAAAAGTGGAATTTTCTTTAGCATGGGTATTTCTTTTTATTTGGGTTTTTTTTTATTATTATCAAGTTAGTTTACAAGTAATTTTGAAATTAAATAAGCATAAATAATATTAAAAAAATGATAGATATGTGTGTTGTACTCTGGTTAGAAAGTGGCAAGTCCCTATATCTTTTAGGCAACGCGTGAGGGGTTATTTATTGATCAAACACCACGATGACTATTGAATTATCTCAGCATCTCCCTCGTGATGAAACAGTAATTTGGTTTGACATCTTTTTTGTTATATATTATTTTATTTCTTTTCCTTGATTTTTATATCTTTACTTTCAAAATCTCAAATCACAATTTGTTATTTCTACAAAATCCCAAAACACCATCTGAAAGTTTATGACATTGCGACTCAGATTGCTATAGTTTTTGTTTTTTTTATCTCTAGCAATAAATAGTTTTATTTATCTGAAAAACTGGCCTTTAAAATCTGAAAATGACATGAATTAATTCTCCATAGTAGGTCCTGAAGCTGTCAACAATCTGTTACGAGCATGGTGTTGGCTTTGCTTGGCTTCGTTGTCAAGAACCAACAAATATCTCATCTAATAAGAATTTGCCACAGAGAGCTCCGAGTTCCAGTCCTCATAAAATATTCTCGGTTCCATGCATGGCCCAGAGAATAAATCTCTCGAAACTCATACTTTAATCCATTAAAATACATCCCAGAGGAAATTAATACAATATAATATCAGCTTCTTCTTCTTCTTCTTTTGTTTGCGCTCGGCATGGAAAAGAAGGCGAACTTTACAGTGATCTGCCAAGTATTATAATAATCCTATCTCTATTCGAGTCAACCTTGACCCATCAGCAAATATTTTTAAAAACTAATAAATAAAATTTGCTCGAAAACCGTTCTCGAATAAATAAATAAATAAAAGGCAAGTCCTGCAGCTACTATGATTAGAGAATCATCTAACAAGTGTGCGTGTATTAAAATCTTTGTCTCTAGTCAGTGGCGGAGGCGGGGGGCTGGCAGGCCCCGGCCCTGCAAGAAAAAAAAATTTCCGGCTTTTTTCTTGTGAATATTTTAAAAATAACTGAAAAGCTTCCCTTAATTTTTAATTTGGCCCCATTACTTTTTTTTCTTGCTCCGCTCCTGTCTCTAGTTATATATGAAATACGGTCGAAACGTGTTTTCTGAAAAAATAATTATTTTTAATTTGTTTGTTTATTATCTTGGATAGTTTGTTGTACCAATAATGTTTAAAATAATTTATAAAAAAATAAAAGAAATATTATTTTGATATATTTTTAAGTAAAAAAACATTTTGGGTGTATTTGAAAGTATGATTACGATTGCTTTTCAAAGTGTTTTTCGCTAAAAAATGCATCAAAATAATTTTTAAAATTTTTAAAAAATTATTTTTTATATCAGCGCATCAAAATGATCTAAAAATACAAAAAATATTAATTTGAAGCAAATAAAAAAATAAAAAAAATTAGTTTTTTTCAAAGATACTTTTAAAACACAAAAACAAATAAGATCACCACTATCATACTTCTAAATACCTTTTAATCTCATATCTAAAGAAAATTCAGCTTTTCCATAATTCATGATTTGAATTGGGGAACAAAATTAGACCACCATCCAAAGTAGTTATTCCCTTTAGGATTCTTATAATTAAATGGAATTTTATGTGTTTGTTTAGGATTATGATCTAATAGAGATTTTTATATTTTAAATTAATTTTTAATATTTTAAAATTATTTTAATATACTAATATTAAAAATAATTTTTTAAAATAAAAAAAATATTATTTTAATATATTTCTAAATACAAAACACTTTAAAAATACAAAACCATACTTTAAAATATAAAACCATCAAATCATATTTGCCGTTGATAATATTAAAATTGGATCTGATGATTTGATAACACTGAATTAGCTGTGTGTACTATGTGGGGTGGTTTTATCAGTACAGGACACTGCTTTAGATATTTTGGATTGATGCCGGGCAAAGTTTAGTGGTAACAGAGAAAAGTCACGTGCAGACAAAGTTCACGCTCTTGCTTCCGGGCCCAAACCTATTTCTATCAGCTCAACCACTCCACGCGATTCACTGGCGCGTTGACACACTCCACGAGAATGTTGTGTGCGATGATCCTACACCACAAATCAAACAAATCGAGCACTTGCCAAGCCTCTAATATTTGTAAAGACCATCGGTCCATTTGATTTTCAAACCAAGAAAAAAAACAAGAATTAATATATTATAATTTTATTTAATTATTTTTAAAGACAAATCGAGTATATATAAAGTTTTATTTTAATGCAAGTATATATTTTTCCCTTCTAAAAATTAAATATTAATCTGTAACAATAAATAATTTTATTTTGTTTTTTAGTATTATATATTTTGCCCTTCTAAAAATCAAATATTAATCTATAACAATAATTAGTTTAGTTTTATTTCTAAGTATTAATCATTTTTTAGTGGTTTTTTTTTTTTAGAAAACCTCTTGGCAGGATAAATTTCATTTTATGTAAGTGAACAATAAATGCATGCATTTCTCTGTTTTTTTTTTTAACGTGAATGTCCGGATCAGTTTGCGCGCATCTCGACTAATCTTACGGGCCCTGAAGTTAACGATCATGTAAATCTCTAGTGGTTATCATATTTGCAACTACAGGACTCGAACCTGAGATCACAGGAAGAGCGAACCCTTTAGTCTCAAGCTCTTATCACTGAACCACTTACTAGATGGTTTGCATTTCCCATTCTTAAACGTGTCACCGGTACTATCCATTTTAGTATTTGATTCTTCCTTTATGGACGAGATGAATTTGTTCTTAAGTACATCAAGAAACATCCTAATAACATCTAATCAGTGAAAATCCCTTAGGCACCGAGCAACCTTAGATCCTTTTATTTTCGCATATATATATATATATATATATATATATATTCGCATATATATATGATTCCTTAACGTCAAGATCGATCTAGATTAGGAAAGAGTACGAATGGGGCTAACTAAAGTGGTGTGTGCAAGAGACTGGAATTGTTTATGGGTTTTATCAGCAAACTCCATCCACTCCTCTCCAGCCAATCCTGGGGTATAAAGTTGCTCTCATTCATGTATATTTCAAAAAAAAAAAAAAAGAGGAGTGGTGTTTCACGCACCTATGACTGCGAGTTCGAAAGAAGTTATGCCACGTCAGTTTGATACAGATACAGAGCCAGAAGTATTTATAGTTCTGAAAGATATATCTATACAGTATTTTCCAAGAGTAACAACACTTCTTTCTGTTCAAGTTTTTGTTCTTTTCTCCAAGCTCTCTCTATAAACCCCCCCAGTGTATCAAATCATAATCACTCGGTCCAGATATAGATAAAACTCTTAATATCTTCTCTGATAAAGCTTTTTTTTTATTTACTAGAACTTGAGAGAGATAGAGAGAGAAAGGTCCACCATAGAAGGATGCATTCTGATAAGGACTCGTTTTAAATATAGCTAGGTTCATGCCCGTTCTTTCTTTCTTTGTACATTTCTCAGTCCTCGCCAAAACTGTTCTACCTTTAGTGCCCTCTCCTCGTATGTTTTTTCCTCTAGTATTTGGAAAGTGTTCGACTTTTAACCCTGTTCATTATTTTGATTTATCATATTTGTCTCTGTTAGTGTTCAACTTCTTTTTCTGAGAGAGGAAAAAAGGGTTGTCTTTACAGCTTTCAAATTCTGGGGTTTGGGTCTTGTTGAGGTGAGATTGTGAACAGTTCTTTATCTTCAAAACGAACCTTCTCTATTTTCTATGTTGTTTCTTGTGGTTTGGTTTTGTAGGCTGAAAAGCATTCTTGTCTTTATCTCTTAAGGTCCTAGCTTTTTCCGATTTCTAACTTCCTTTTTTTTTTTCCCTGTGTCTTCTTCTTGCTAGCTTTTGCCTCGAGTTTGTTTGAACCCCAAAGTTCTTTTCTTGTTTTCCATCAGAATGGAAGTACATTTTTATTAGAATGTTAGCGGGCTTCAAAAACTTCTCCGTTCAGCTTTGTCGTTGGTTTTGTCAAGGAGAAACTAGTTTTTGCGAATAATTGAAAATTAGATTCAACTAGTAAGCAGTAAATGCATGGATAGAAGGGATACTATGACGATTTCGGGCTCTGCCTCCTTTTTTATGCAGGGTAGTGGTACACATCCTAGTTTAAATGTTTCATCTGGCATCAATACTTTATCCAATATAAATGCACCATTTCAACCAAATATGGGAGCCAATACCATGGGATCTGCATTACTGATGGAACATCCGGCAGCAATTTCTGTGGGTGAACTATCTACAATGGTATCCGGTCAACCTGAGAAAAGGAAAAGAGGGAGGCCACGGAAATACGGACCTGATGGGGCTGTATCATTGGCGTTGTCTCCCTCACTGTCTACTCATCCCGAGACATCAATCCCATCCCAGAAGCGGGGTAGAGGGCGGCCACCAGGGACTGGGAGGAAGCAACAATTAGCTTCTCTTGGTAAGATTTCTTTGGAAAATTTGTCTTCTCTATTTCATTTGGATGGACTTAAAATGAATTGATGACTGTAGCTGAGTTCGACCAGAAAGGTTATTGCCTTCTGTAAGGGATTATGTTATGTAAGGGATTATGTAGACATATATGAGCGCAATATTACTGCTTTGTGTAAGGGATCGTGTTCATAGGCTTTAATCGCATCTTGATGCATCTTTGAAATTGCACAGGAAGAATTCAAAAACTGTTACATGCGTTCAATGACATTCTAAGCTAGATCAAGTAGGGCCAAACAGAGCCTAAAACAGGTTAATTTAACTTTAAAATGATGGTTTAGTAATTTAGTGTCAAACAAAAAGATAAAAAGGAAGAAATGATTAGTTAGTAATGCAACCTTTAGTCGACTGTAAAGCGCATAAGATAAGCAGCTAACACAGCTTAAGTCTATAAACAAGTCTCAAAGTTAACCATTAATATGATGAAGCTTAAATGAGAAGCCAGCAGCAGTGTGAAACTACTGAAAGGAAAAATTATGTCCTTGATGAAAAATTACTATCTAATTATAGTGCTCAAAGGTCCTGACAATCTCTCACATGTAGCCGTGGTTTCTATATTTATGTGTGTATGCACATGTATTACAAAAAAAGAAGTGATATTCTCGTGTTTAATTATTTTTAACAAAGGTATCTAGATTTGTTTAATTCTTGGATAATTTCAAGTTCCTTTCACCTTCTGAGATTGTGAAGTCAATTAAAATAAGATCAAGTAATGGTGGATTTATCCAAGATCTATAATCTGAACTTAATTTTGTTTTTTCTGCTCTTCTGTTGGTTTTTGAATGATGCAAACTGTAATTGTTTTGCTAGGCGAATGGCTGTCTGGTTCAGCTGGGATGGGTTTTACTCCGCATATCATCACCATTGCAGTAGGAGAAGTATGCTGTTTCTTTTTTAATACCCTGTTTCTTTTTTGTCTAGCTTGTAAAATTTATATGGAAAGGACCAATAGTTATAGCAAAACGCTGTTCCCTCTATAATTATTCTGGTCAACTATTGTTTTGTTCGATGGAGCAGGGCTGATGCAACATATTGGCTAGTCAAGTGTTATAACAATCATACTAGTAAATAGGATTCACCTAGTATTCCGATGATGCTCCAGTTGCCTATTTATTGTATTATGAGAGAGATCTTGAGAAGGATGAAGCAGGAGGATACAGATCACATTGGTATGCAACAAAACTTAGATGAAAATGTAGTGGAAAAAAAAGGAAAGAAAGAAAAGAATCTACTCTTCGCTGGTGGTGTGATAGCATTTGATCTCTCTGATGACCACTGTCTATATCATTCAGTCTTTCCCAAAGAATGCGACATAGCGCATGCACCCAAGAGCAATCTCCAAATGGTTAAAAGAAAACAGTAGTGCTTGATTTGCTGTTTGTGTCGCCCCAACATACTTGCTTCATTAGTGTCCTTTGACATTTTGGTTCCATTGACACTTGTTATTTCTTTCCTATTAAAAGTTTGAACTCCTGCAGGACATTGCGACAAAAATAATGTCATTCTCACAGCAGGGTCCAAGAGCTATATGCATCTTGTCAGCAAATGGTGCTGTCTCTACCGTTACTCTGCATCAGCCATCAACTTCTGGAGGCACTGTCACATATGAGGTCTGAGTTCTTGATCTTTTTCTTTGGGTTTATCTGGCAGTCATGGATGTGTTTATATTATTAGGTAATTCCAGATTTTAATGGAGAGTTTATTTGTTGAAATAAAAATGTTTAGATTTGTGGGCTTTATACCTGGACGTGAAGCTTCAACAATATGCTCACATCCTCATAAGCTTGTGACTAAGGTGTTATCCTAATTAACATTTGTTGTGCATCTGAAGCACGAGCCTTGGGCATTAATGAATCCTCTCTTCTCAGTGAATGATATGTGGAGTTATTTTAATTTTAGGAAAGTTAACCTGACTCATTTGATTTAGATAAAACATGCCATGTGAAGTAGTTGTGCTTCTAGAACTTGTTAAATGCTCACTCTGCACGAGTCCTTTGCTGGTTGTTGAGGGGATTTCTATGATAGCTAGATAATTCTTTCTTTCTGACTAGTGAATCTTGGAAACAAATTTAATCTGACTCATTTGATTTTAATAAAACATGCCATGTGAAGTAGTTGTGCTTCTAGAACTTGTAAAATGCTCACTGTGCATTAGTCTTTTGCTGGTTGTTGAGGGGATTTAGGCTCTCTGATAGCTAGATACTTTTTTTCTGACTAGTAAATCTTGGAGACCATTCTGGCCTTAGTGAGCAATGTATAGTTCCCCCACCACCCAAATCCATCATATACAGACGGGGACTCAGATTGACATGAACACTTATTTTTTTTTCCCATTAAAACTCTCCTCTTTTAACTATTCAGTTAGATGGGCAGAACTGTCTCCCTGATTTCAGGCCTTTGCTTCGAGATATCTAGCTGTTCTATTCTCTATTTTTTGCATTTCTTATCAGCTGATATCCCCTTTTTGTTTGTTTCTACAGGGGCGCTTTGAAATTTTATGTTTATCTGGCTCTTACCTGTTCTCTAAAGATGGTGGCTCTCGCAATCGAACTGGTGGTTTGAGTGTCTCCCTAGCTAGTCCTGATGGTTGTGTTATTGGTGGAGGAGTTGGTGGAGTTCTTATTGCAGCAAGCCCTGTTCAGGTAACTTATTGGTCGTTCTGGCTCTCTAGTATATGTGGTTTGCACTCAAAACTGCAATCCTTTTATTGCTCACTAAACTTCTCAATGGTGAGAGTGTTAAATGTTTTTAATGCCATTTTCATAGAGATGCAAAAGTTTTATCAACTGGCATTCAGTAATTGTACAGAATTAGATTATCTACTTTGTCAATGAACTTTCAGCCGCGCAAAATAATCCATAGAACGAGGCAGGAAATGTTTTCTCTATAACTGCGTGTTGCAAATTAGTAATGTTCTCTTCTCTTATATCAGCCAAGCACTGAGTCCCTTTTGTTTTGTGCTAGGTAATTAGGTGTTAAGTTCATGCCACAAATTCCATGATAGAAACAGGCATGATTTTTTTTCATATTATTGTAAAATGCTTTACTAATTGATCCATGACTCCAGGTTATAGCCGGAAGTTTCTTGTGGGGTGGTTCAAAGACTAAAAACAAGAAAGTGGAAGGTGCTGAAGTAGCCAGAGACTCGGACCATCAGACGGTTGAGAATCCAGTAACTCCAACTAGTGTTCAACCAAGTCTAAATCTTACTCCAACCTCTTCTATGGGTGTATGGCCTGGTTCTCGGTCAGTGGATATGCGTAACACCCATGTTGACATTGATCTGATGCGCGGATAAGGATTTTCTATTGATTATTCTGTGAGCAATGTATATACTCTCCAGTTTCAGTACAGCTTGAATATAATCTTCTGAAGTCCAATGATGAAGATTGAAGACAGGCTGATTCTGCTTGACATTTCTCACTTCATTTACTTATGATTGACCATGGGTTGAACTCATCTCTTGTAGCTCAATGACAATGCAATTCCAAGTTTTAGTGCTCGTGATTCCAACTAATCTGTTTTTCTGTGAGTTAAAAGCTTTTTCTATCCTACAGGGCACGTAGGCATATGATTCTTCGTATCTTCGTAAAGTCACTCTTTCTGTAGTTATAGGGCATGCCATTTTCCTGTACAAATCAGCAGATTGCCTTTTTATGATTCACTCAATTTTTCCTAAGAGATAGAAATTTTACTTTGTTCTGGTTTTTATCTCAGTTATATTTTTTAAAATGTGATTTATAGGCCGTGGTCATTGAGAAGCTTATACGCGGCATGAATAGCCTTTGAAGTATCAACGATGGTTTTTTTCACATGGGGGTAAAGAATCATGGTCTTCATCGCTAGTGCTACCTATCGTGGAGTCACACTCATCCACCAACATGGCCTTCACTAGGAGTCCATTACAGCTAATGGTGATGTTGAACACCAACCGGCGAAGAGTGCCACAATTGGTATGCCATCAGAACGGAATTTTTAGTTACATTCTGATGGACCTCCCCCATCTCCATCCTTCTCAACTATGGACACCTCTTTATTTACTTTTCATCATAACAACACGTGTATGTTTGTGCTTATATACGTAGATGACATTTATTGTCACCAGTAATGCTGCATCTACTATTGATAGCCTTATTTCTCACCTCGGTTCTGAGTTTGCTATTAAGGATCCTGGGCCACTATCCTATTTCTTAGGCATTAACGTAACCAAGACACACAATGACTTGCACTTACATTAAGGAAAATAAGTTGTTGATCTCCTGCATCGCATGAAAATGAGTGGTGTTAAACCAACACCATGCATATCAGGTGCCAAACTCTTCAAGTTCTATGTGATCCTTCAAGTTCTATGTGATCCTTTTGCTGACTTTACTGAGTATCGAAGCATAGTTAGAGCTCTCCGGTATTTGATACTAACCAGACCGGATTTATCCTATAGTGCTAGCTTTCTAATATTTGACATTAACCAGACCAAATCTATTCTATAGTGCCAACCAATTGTGCCAATTCCTTTATTGTCCTACAACTACTCACTCATAATTGCCAAAATGGTACAACAATACCTTCAACGTACTCTACAATTTGGTCTTTAGTTTAGCAAAGGATCACTTCAACTTAATGGTTTTCATGATTTTGACTTGGCCGGCAGTCTGGATGACAGAAAATCAACTTTTGGATATTACATTTACCTTGACTCATGTTTGATTTCTTGGGCTGCCAATAAACAACCAGTGTTGGCAAAATCAAGCACCGAAGCTGAATATTAATCAATGGCACATACAGTAGTCAAGCTCTATTGGTTGGGGATATTATTCAAAGAATTTCATATACCTTTACCAACTGCTCCTTGTATTTGGGTTGACAATATTAGTGCTCTCGCACTATTATCTACCCTAGCCTTTCATGCTCGAACAAAGCATATTGAGATAGATTACCATTTTATTCGTGAAAAGATCTTTAACAAGGATATCTAAGCTAAGTACATCTCCACAACAACATAACCTTCAAATATGTTGATACGGAACAATGAACAAAAAGAATTAAAGTAGAAAAGAAAGAAGCTTAGAATTAAAAGTAATGAAGAGAAAAGCCAGGAAGAAAAGAGAATTCAGGAAGGGAAAAATCTATCATTTTTATTTAATCATAAAAAACTGTCTCACAAACTGAAAGAGAAACATATAAATATCATAACCCTAAAACATTCAACTATTAGGCTCAACCCATCAATGAAAATTGTCTAACATTAATAACTCAAATAAATAAAATAAAACAATGAAAGAGGCTCAAATGAGCTCAATCTCTCAACCAAAGAGTGACAGGTTGGGTCATCCTATATCGTCTCCGTCTATATACTTGTATAATTTACAATGTGGGTTTGGTGTCCCCACCAACTCTTCCAGGGTTAGAGAAACTCGACCCTGTTAAATGTAGCTTTGGGCGATTCTAATAGTACTCCGAAAATCTGGATCAATCTGCTACAAAGTATCTTTAGTGATTCAAGTGCAATCTGAATCAGGTCAACCCACCCAATGAACTAGAAACTGTTGAACCTCACCATTCCTAGTAAAAACAACATATTCATCTAGAATAACATCAATATTATCCTTTTGTGTTGAGGTTGAAGTGAAAGGGGTAGAGGGTTCAATAAAATCATTAGGAAGGAAGTTAAGTGGCATCTCAAAGGGATCATTTGGAATATAATGTGGTTTCTGGTATTCAACTAGATCCTCAATGCTAAATATAAAATTAATGCCAAAATCAAATGGTAAATAAAAAACATAAGCATTTGACCAACCCATTATAACACTTTGAATGGTCTCGCACTACGTGCATACTATTTTCGATTATTTCCCAAAAGAAACTACTCAGGTATAATCCATATCATACATAGTCTTCCACATTAAATTCATTATGTCGTCTATGTAAATTAACTCAAAATTTATATTACGCATTACTTGCTTGAATCTGTTTAGTCATCTTAACATGCAAATCCTGAATTTTATGAGTAAAAGACTCGGCCAACTTAGAGATCCTAGCATAAAGAGACATCAGAAGAAGGTCTAAAGGTTTCCTGGGCTTGTAACCATGTACAACTTAAAATGGACTCATGCATATTGACCTATTTACAAAGCTATCATATGCAACTTGGGCATAGAAAAAACCAAATCCTAATTCTTATTATGATCACTCATTAAACACCCTAAAAGGTTGCCTAAACTCCTATTAACCACCTCAATTTGATTATCAATTTGGGGGTGGTAGGCAGTAGAAAACTTTAACTTATTTTCCACTATATGCCAGAGGGTTTTTCCAGAAATAACTCATAAATCTAACATTCATATCCAATACTATAGTTTGGGGAAAGACCATACAACTTGAAAATCTTGTTAAAATAGAGTTTCGTAACTCTAGAAATATTTATGGTCTTAGTACAAGGGATAAAATAGGCTATCTTAGAGAAGCAGTCGACAACCACAAAAATAGAATCATGCTTCTTTGCAGTACGTGGAAGCCTAAGCACAAAATCCATACTTACATCTTGTCAAAGGCAAGTGAGAACAGACAACAGGGTGTAAAGACTAATATTTTGTTTTCTATACTTAGTTATTCATAATGACAGTATACTTTTTTTTTTTTTTTGCCTCTAACCCTTAAGATTTGCATCTTTAGTTAAAACATAATATAAATATTGTTTCTAATGTATTAAAGAGAATAGGTCCAATATTTGAAAATGTTTTACTTACAACTTTTGTGATTATATATATAAAAGTTCATATATTCTTTTTCTTTCTATTTTTATAATTACATTTATATATGTTGTTGAGTATATGCAGTTATCTTATCCATTTTATGAATTTATTTTGATTTTGCCCCTTATCCTATAAAAATCAATTGGATTTGGCCATAAAAAACCTCAAAAACCCATAAAAGCTCATTAAAAAACAATAGGTTTTGCTGATTTTTCTTTTTAAAAATGTCAAACCAAAACTGGTCAGTTTAAACCATAGTTTTGAAACCCGACCCGGTGGTCGACCCGGTCTAATGATCGGGTCACGGGTCAGATGGGTTGACCCGGGTGGACCCGGGTCAACCCAAAAAAAATCAAATAAAAACTTCAACAAATACAATTCTCCTCTCTTATCCCTCTCTCGTCAATCCTCTTTCCAACTTTCAATCCACTTTCCAGCTTTCAATCCACTTTCCAGCTTTCCAATCACAAGTAAACATTCTTTTTTAATCTTCATTGGAAGAAAGCAACTCCATTGGGCAAGGTTTTGATTTTTTGCTCCTAGAGATCGAACACTTTACCAAAGAGTGAAAGAACTCACAGGTGTTTACATTTTTACCTTTTTGGTTTGACCTTTTCAACGAATCGACTACCTTTGACACGTGGTTGGCTACACCAATTGAAGCTGGTGGGTTCACCTTTGACCTGTGACACATTGGTGAAATGACCTGCAGGCAATGAACGCTGATGGTTCGGTTGCAGAGCTTCCAGAAAGAACTGCCTTTTGTCTTTCCCAGAGAGAGTCTCTGATTTCAGATTGAGCAAATAGGCATTCTTTAAATTGAGAATAGAAGGTAAAGAGGAAAAGAAAATCTTGAAGAAAGAGAGAGAGATTGAGAAAATACGGGCATCAAAACAGAAAACAAACAGCAAGACAACGCAGATATTCACGCACAGAAGTGAGAACTTTGAAGAGGAGCTTTTCCAATCATGTCTTAATGCAGGATCTAATCAAAACCGGGGATGCTGGCTTCAATGGAATCTACAAGAACGCGCAGGGATCACTACGAAGAGGATGCCATGTTTGGGGTGGAGGTGTATTACTGGCAGTCGGGCACATGAGCTATGCGATTGAATTTGAAATTGCTTTTACTTGTTATCTCTATCTGCAATTTTGCATCCTTCATCCTTCATCTGCATCTGCATCTGCATCATTTTGACTTTAAAAGGCCAAAACCAACGACGTCGTTTCCCGGCTGTGTATATACAAAAAAACAAAGAGGCCGGGTCTCAGTCGGGTTTGTCCGGGTCGCCCGGGTTCCGGGTCGATCGAGTTTCGCCGGGTCAACTCCTCGGCGGGTTTTTACTTAGACCCGGACCGGTCTCAGGCCCGGGTCCCGGGTCGACCCGCCGGGCCGGTCCGGGTTTCAAAACTATGGTTTAAACCAATTTCCGGTTAGGTTCCTCTCTCTCTCTCTCTCTCTCTATATATATATATATATATATATTTGACCCACGTTTCGCCGTGGAATAAATATTTTTTTTCTTAATAAAAAAATTTATATAAAAACTTTTTCAACATGTTTTTGCATTTTAAAAATTCTAAGTGAAAATAAAAAAATTTATGCATACATGTAATCAAATAAATTGAGAATTATGTGTGTTAATAAGTGAAAAACAAAAACCATAAACGATGACTAAAAATAAAAATTGAAAAAATCAAGAGACAGATATATATCAAGATATTTAATTTCACAAGATGTGATATTTACACGGTTGTGTTTGCTAAATTTGTTAATTTTTTTATTCAATCAAATGATAATAAAAATAGACACACACATTAAATTGATTGAATAAAATAAAATAAAAGAGAAAAAATAATATGCAAGGCTGCACATATTAGAAATATTATTTGAAAATAAATTTTCTTTTATTTTCAAAAATAAAGTTCATCTATACAAAAGATGATGTAGATCAATATATTTAATTTCGCAAGACGTGATATTTACACGGTTGTATTTGCTAAATTTGTTAATTCAAATAATTTTTTTATTCAATCAAACAATAATAAAAATAGACATACAAATTAAATTGTGAATAAAAGAAAAGCAAAAAAATAATGCAAGGTTGCACATATTAAAAATATTATTTAAAAATAAATTTATTTTTATTTTTAAAAATAAAGTTCATCTATACAAAAGATTAAAAAAAATATAGATTAATCAAAAAAACCTCCTCAAACATTAAATGTATAATTAAAAAATAATTTGTCATTTCAAATAGGCTTTCTAAATAACATAAAAGAGAGAAAGTATATTAATTTAAATAAAAATAAAAATAAAAATAAGATTAAGATTAATTTTAAAAAATAGAAACTAAAGAAAGAAAATATTTTTTCTTAAACAAAAAAAAGTAAATAGTGTCATCTATAGTAAAACTTGTGGGGGTAAACTCGGACCATGAATTCAACTGGACCTAATATTTTTTTCCTCTTAAATTTATAGTAAACCTAAAAAACAATTAAACAAAAAATAAACAATTAATATAATCTTCAATAAAACATGAGAGGGTAAACAAGCAATGTTTTTCTCATTTTCCTCTTATATATATATATATATATATACATATATATATATATATATATATATATAATTCTGTTTGGTTTGTTATTTTTATTAAAAACTGAACCGAAACCCCTAGCTCTGCCACTGAGAGCTATTTCTTGACCAGAAATGCGACCGGACAATTTTCTGCAAGAGGCCACCCCCTATTCCCAAAACAAACCCTCTGCTGTTCTAAAGAAACAGAAACATACCACAGGCACCATCCTACCGCATCAGGAATTCCTGCAGAGCGTAGAAGTATTTCATAACACCAATCCGCTGACAATGGCACAAAAATTAACTAAATAATTCTTCTCAGGAACCCAGAAGCAACAATGGCATTTGATGCCGAGCCAATTCCATTACATACCATAAGTGAAAATACTATCTCTATTATTAAACTTGATCTACTGTCATGTATGAATTTGTACCGATTTTCAGGTAAACAGAACATTACACGAAAAACAAGATATCCAAAGATTTACAAGCGCTGCTGTGAAAAACCAGAGTCTGACACACTGGCAAGAGAGGCTTTGCCTGAACACGCCATTTACAACTTCACAACATACTATCTGTCCTCGCTGGCAAACGACGGAAGAAATTAACTGGTGCTGATGGAACCCTGTGACGAAACCTAGGATGCCTCATAAAGTAAAACCCCCCAAGAAGAGCAAGCACCTGAAACGGTGTTGCATATAGAACAATGGCAACCACTAGACAGAAAATCAAGAAAATAGTTGTGGCACGAGGATCCCTCCAGCTTAGTAGCGCTTGAACCCGCTCTCCTTGGGTAGCCATATCACCCACAACAGTCTGGATCCTCCCAGCAACACTCCTTAGTCGATCATACCTAAAACGAACAACCTCCGGACTCACTCTGGATGGAAATGTGTCAAATTCCTCATCAAGCTCATCAGGGCTCACTGCATCTGCATAAGAAATTCTCGTGCTCATGTGAGGAGGGTAACGCGGTCGGGAATGATAATTCCAAACCCCTATTAGAAACATGTATAGAAACACAGTTGTCAAAATCAGTTCTGGAAAACAGACAAGCATCACAAAGAGGACTTGTACTAGCACTGTAGTGATGGGATTTTTCCACATGCAAACTTCACCAAACCATTTTCCTACGGAAAGTAATCCGGAGAAAACTGACATCAGCCTAAAGAAGTTTGCCTTGCTGCGCCTCATGCTCCAAAGATGCGAGTCTGCATCAGACATGTATTCTACAACTTCTTTCCTAAGAGGAGGTTCAGCCCGACCAAGACGAGCTGCTACTAAATTGACAGCCTGGAAACGTAGCATGTCCTGCTGCATTACAGTCAATGGCCTTACATAGTGCATCTTTGGCAAAAGTGGTCGTGAGTATTGAAACATCATGTTCGGAAATGATGTGTATGAGAATCTTATGGCCAGATGTATCTCGCCCATCTTCTTGACACCAGAAGGGTGAAGAACCAAAAGCGGATATGAGTGTGTATAAACACGACCAGTTTCAAGGGTAGATAATCGTATCCGAACCTTGCCGATTTTTGTGTCTTTATTACCATTGGAACCACCGAGATGATTGTTATCGAACACCCCCACAATGAGAACTGTTGCGGGATCATAAACCTCCCACGTGTACTGCTCATTGTATTTTGGACTGAGGCTGTTGATTATGGTTCGAGTCCGAACCCATTTCTGACCATACTTTACCACACAGTATGTATCTGAGGTACCCTTCCCCTCTCTTGTTTTCATTGGGTGGAGCCCATCAGCATTTAAAATCCCTAGCTCCAAAACACCTATAGATGGTCTCCACAGCTGCTTTGCTGTTGGTCGAAGATCACTACTATAGTGAGTTGACTCATCAAGCACATGATACCCTCCATCAAGCACAACTCGAAGATGGAGTCTACTAGAAAACTTATCCTTCTTCAACTGATGCTCGTCCATGGAAGCTGACACAGACTTTTCAAGGCCGAACCACCGACTACGAATCATGCGATCATCAGCACGCTTCTCAACAGTGTTCAATGGTATAACAACCTTCCCTATGCTCTCATCTTTGTTGGGTCCAGTGCGGTCTTCAACCGAAAGGATCAGATGATCATCAAAGGGTTCAGCAGCAACAAACAATAGATCCTCATTCCACACTGGGCTCAATGTCCGACTCTGAACCATCTTTGTCTTCAAAACCTGGTTACCAATCTGTACCTTAACATAAGCATCTGGGAAACGACTCTTATCAGATGCCACAAGATCTTGCGCCTCAATCACATTAACACGGACATACCATAGTCTTGGAGAATGATATACTTTAGAGCGGATGAGTGTGGAGATAATGGAAGAACTATCAGGAGAAATTGCATCTGAGTGCCAAGCATCAGGGAATGCCTCGTCAGCTTGTGTACCATACCAGACAGCAAGCATCAGTTCCGCTTTTGATTTCTCTCCTTTCTTGTCTTCAAGTCGATACCATTCTGAAGCCAGTGGACTATCAGGTGGAACCCTAGTGGGAACCTCATGCAGGTCAAACCTTACAATCCCAACAAAGTCATCCTTGATCAGATCCTTATCCTTGACCACAACTTCCAAGACAGAAGACTGCATTCTGTCCCTTGCAAAGGCAAACACCTCATTCCACTCAGGGTTTTGCTTCTTCTCAAAGTGTTTTGTGGTTCCTTTATAATTCCCGACTTTTACTTCAACATATGGATCAAGGCTCCCAGTCACATCCATGGTAGGAAGGTCACGAGCCTTCACAACTCGCACAAAAAGGTACTTCATCTGTTCAACAAGATCGTAAGTGCTGGCAGGTCTATCTCCACGTATGACTCGCCCTCCAACTATTTGCCCCCCTCCAAGAAAAGGGCTCGTCTCTTTAGGTGTATAATCAACAGGCTGTGCTGACAAGCCTGGGAACATGCGAACAACTCTTGGAGCCTGAGGTTCAGATTTCATCTCACGTATCCCATAATCCACTGATGGCTGAGTTGCTGCTGGTGGAGCATGCTGCTGTTTCTGTGACTGACTAGGGTTTGGAAGGTGATGAAATGTGTGTCTTGACTCAGATTTTCCATCAGAAAACACTTTTTGAGCCACGTTTGGAGTCTGTTGTTCTGGAGCTTGAGCTTGAGTAGCACGAGAGTCTGAAAACAGAGAAGATTCCATAGCAGGAAGTGGATTTGAGGATCTTATTGAAGGATCATTCGTAACAAATACTTTCAAACCAAGCTCTCCTTTGACACGAGATAAAATGCCTTGTTTTTCAAGAGGGTAGTGCAAAACAATAGCATCCGAGTAGGGTACAAATGATGTCCCAGTGAGACGAACTTTTCCGAGTGAAGATTTGGAGTTTTTCTCTCTTTTATGGTGGTAGACATGGGCCTCAAGAGTGAGGTTAGAAAGGCTGCTTGGATCAGAGATGTTGAAATAGAAGTTTTCATTCCAAACAGGACTGAGATCTTTGTCTTTGATAGTAGTGCGAAATTTCTGTTGGTCAAAATGGAGCTCAACAAAAGCACTGGCTGAGCCCTGACCATCTTTTGCCATAAGGTCATGGGCACCGACAACCTCCACTCCCAGCTTGAGATTACTCATCAAGTCTCTTTATCAAATTGACAAAGGATTACTTAAGGGGAAATTTAAGTAGCTTTCGCAGGAATTGACAGGAAACAGCTGATACCTGAGATGAATGAAACAAAGAAATTACGTTGTACTCAGATAATAATACAGAGCAATACAAATGTTAGTCCTAACACGACATTGATTTGAATGCTTAGCAACCTTTGGACCCCAAAAGTACACGGAAAAGGATATACAAGGCAGAAGAAGACTTTAAATTCATAATGGTACCAAATGGCAAACTAGAAGTGAAAAATTTCAAGAGAGAACTCAAAAGTGAAACGACAGAACAGATGATCAGTACATATGTGCATGAGCAGCCATGTGAAAACAGAAATACAACATGAACCAAACATTTGCAAATTAGCCTAATAGACAACCACTTACGAAACTTCAATCTAAAATGATGGTAGACTATTTTATAAGCGCAAATTTATTTCATATATGTGTCCCAGCAGAGAGAGTATTAACCTTCTTTAACCCCATCAAAATCCTCTAATTCACATGAATGACCCTCCCTCCAAAAAACCCTACAGACCACATAGAATTTGTTTCACAACTTATCTTTCTGAGATTATGAATTAAGTAATTAAAAACTAAAAGAAATACCTTTTTACAAGTTACACATGGGGAACAATAAATACATTCAAAAGAAACAAGGGAGGGGGTTCTCTTATATAAAGTCTAGAGACCTTTTTGCTTCTTATCAGAAATTACGAATCACAAAGTTAAAAAGGAGAACCGACAGGCCTTGAGGTTGTCCAAATACCATAGTTGACTTTACAAATGAATGTTCCCTTTTCTTCCGCATACTATAGGCAAAGAGGTGGACCAGAATATTTGGAATCCTCACATTTTGCTTTTGCAATTTCTAAGCCACCAAGCAGAGCACAAGAGAATTTTTCATGACCCGGGAATATCTTTTTAATTTATTGAGTATATACCATTTATCTCAAGGTCACAGAAAATCAACAAGGATTCGCTTACTCTAGGCAAACGGAGAAACACATAACTCGATCATCTGATCATTAAAAAAAGAGAAAGAAAAAGCCAGAAACTTATCAAGACCAAAGCTCTTCCTTTATCGCACAAAACTCAACCTTTCTCTAATTCCATCAGCGATCAAAGACGCACAACCCCAAAAAGGAAAGATTCCACACAAACGTGAAGCCAGGACAAACAAAAATACAAAACGTGTCTCACTTAAAACCCATTAAACCCAACCAAAAAAAAAGGACTGCTAAACTCGCCGAACAGCTGAAAAGAAAAGAGAAAAGACCCATTCAGATTAAAGGAAAAAACGATAGGGTAGCATACCTCTTTTGCTTCAAAAAAGTAATCCTTGGAAGGTTGATGGGTTGAGGAAGTGAAAAGAAGAACAGGAGAGAAAAGTCACAAAGATTTTTGATATATTTGGCCAGCCTCAAAACAAGAAACGGAGACTTAATAAACAAGTCGCGGACATGATTGATAATAATTTCTGCGATGCTTCCCTCGAAGAGAAAAAGACTGCAAAATAGTCGTCGAAAACGAGTTAAGAGGTTTTTGTTATTTTCATTTCATTGACGACAGAAAATAGCATGTTAAGGCGGTGTTTGGTCTTTAATAATAGTTTTTTTTTTTTTTTGAAGTGTTGTTTATTTATAAATATTTTAAAATAATATTTGTTTATTTTAAAATTTTATTTTTAATATTAATATATCCAAATAATTTAAATAAAAGATTTGTTTTTTTAATACGATAACACTGTGAAAACAAACACAGCCTTGAAGAAGAAGAAGGAGAGGAGGGGTATAATTGTTGTCCTTGCCGGGAAAGAAATTAATTGGTTTCTTGTGTTTGGGTTTTCATGTAACGTAACAGGAGATAGGAATCGCTTTCCCCTGTTAGACACGTGTTCCTGAATGGTGATCTTCGCTGTAAATAAGGTAACGGGAATTTAGTTCTTCATCTCTTCTTGACCAGTATCCGTTGGCTTTGAACTAGTTTGACTTTCAAAAGTTCGTATTTATCTATTATATTTTAATTATATTCACTTCATTTTCTTCTATGTTGCTGTTCTACGTACGTGGAGTTGCTTTCTTAAATTTATTTTTTTATTTAATATATTGCTGAAAATAACTTTACCGTGCATTTATCAAATTCTTAAAATTGTTAAAAACTCATGTTTAGTATTGGGTTTTTCTTTGTTTTGGTGGCAAGAGTATAATAGTACTGTTTTTTTTTTAATATCAAAATTAATTTTTTTTATTACATTTTAAATACATTATCCACATTCAAATACAGATAATTTAAAATATTAGAATTTCAAATATCGGATTTTCATACTATATTCCATGTTACTTCTAATGTATTTGAGATTATGGGATGAAATGTTTTTTAAAATAGATTTTTACTTGAAAATATATTAAAATAAATTTTTTATATTTTTTTATTTTTAATACCAAAAAATCAAAACTATTAAAAAACACATCAACCTAATACTTTTATGAGTTTATCCCATTAAGCAATGACGTGCTTGGAAAGGTCGGTGTGTGTTATAAAAGGAAACTGATGAGTTTATGCGGACATTGTCAGATTACGTGTTACGCGGGGGTTGTTCGTAAAAGCCATCACTAGAAATATTTGTTTATTGTTGAAGGTTGGATCCGGGGGGGTGTGCTGTCACTTTGACAGCTGCTTGATGGTTGAACTTTTTCTTTTTTAAGTTTTTTTTTTTTTTTTATTTAAATTTTATTTAAATTAGCTTGTTTTATTATTTTTTATGATTTTAATGCATGATATAAAAAATAACTTAAAAGTATTATTTAAATTTATTCTTAATTAAAAATATTTTTATAAAAATACTCCACACCCAAAACACATTAAATTGTTTTCGGGTTACAAATCAAAAGTATTTTAAAGTTGGTAATTATTTTTTAATATGTTTTTTTTTTGAAAATATATTAAAATAATATATTTTTATTTTTTAAAATTTGTATTTAATATTAATATATATATTATAATAATTTAAGTCACCTCCACCACCCAACTCTGTCTTCAACTTGTACAACAACCAAATCAATGAAAATCACTCAATTCATGGAAAAACAACGAATTTTCCAAGTAGGTATTTTTAAACTCAACCCAACATCTCTACCAAATGGAAACCAGATCTAGGTTTGCATTTTCTTTTATCAAAGGATCCGATTGTAAAATTGCTCCAAGAACAAATGTCGTCTCCTTCTCATGGGGAAATAAGTCAACAGGGTTAGAACATGGCTGAGTTTATAAAAAAAATAAAGGTAGTTAAAAACTTGATTGATCCGGTCAACTCAGTTGACCCGGTCAAAAACCCGGTTGCAACCTGTTGATTATTTTTTTATTTTTTATCAAAACGATATCATTTTGATTTATAAAAAAAATTAGAGTTGACCCGGGTGACCCGGTCAAAACTCATGATCCGGGTCTTGGACCGGGTTGATCACCGGACCGGATTTAAAAATACTGCTACGGAAAAACTCGATGTTTTCAAGAGATTGTTTGTTTTTATAATGAAAAAATATTTTTTAAAAAAAATATTTTTTTATTATTTTAGTGTATGATGGTAAAAATAAATTTTAAAAAATAATTGGTATTAAAATTCAAATAACAAGAATGAACCCGTTTTTGCATTCTTGTTTTTTTAAATGTTTTAGAAGTCACTATGAGGGGGGGGGGGATAAGACCTTTACCTATCAAATATTTTAGTTCCCATTTTGTGCGGTCCTAAAGCCACGTAATCTATAACTCACGCGGTAAGTTACCTGAATACTCATCTTTTTCATTGTTTATATAAACATCGAAGGAGAGGAGGTGATCTTTCTTTTTCATTCCCTTTATTTTTTTCCTGCTTGTTGTTTTTCTTTAATTTTTTCTTTATTTTATTATTTAATATTTATTTTATTTTAAATTTTTTTCATAAATTATTTAGGTTTGCTTTTTGTGATGTTTTTGCAATCTTAAACAAATATTCTGATATTTAATTTACGCTAAATTTTATGAAGATATATTTTTATTATCATATAATTAAATGGGATATATTTTAAAAATAACATAGTTCTTAAACTGAGTGAAGTTCATCATTCGGATCGTGAATTTAGCGGATTAAGTTGCGAAACCCGGATCGATCTAATATGTCAACGTCTCAATATTAAAAAAAAAATCATCTTGAATTTCTTCTTAAACCTAAACCAAGCTTACTCAATAAACAAGTTTTACAAGTTTCATATGATTCATAATCAAAATGATCAAATATCCTTTTTCATGTAACTTAGTGATTCTTATTTAATTGATATGACCTAGTCTATAATGCCATAAATAATATGAATATTGATTATCTAATCTATTTTTCTTGCTATTTATATTGAGCCTAGGCATTCAAAGATTATGTATATACAAACCATTTATATAAGTATTAGATCCATGATAAACATCATTATTATAAAAGGAACAATACTTGCCCTTAATGATAAATTTAAATTCATTCAGAAATGGATATGATGTTTCTAGAAAGTGCTAAAACAAAATAATAATTATCAAGTTCTAGTATCAGTCCACTTAACAAAGTTAATTCAGCAACCCCTGCTTCATTACGAACACGCAGATCCATTTTACCTTTATTCAACATAAACACATACGAAGCAAAAGTTTCAATAAGTTGTTTAGTCTTCGCAGTTGCAAGATAGTATTTGCAGAATCATTCTCTAGTGTTTTTCTTGCCACAATAATAATAAACACCTTTGTCTTTCTTGATGCTTAAATTGAGATTTCATACTTAGACTGTAAGATCAAATCAACACTTAACTCGTGATCCATGACAAAACCTAATTGGTCTAATTTTCTAAAATAACCAATCATTCTCAACACATGATTGTTTATCAAGGAACCCTTTATCATATTGCAGCGGAATAATTTCTTAGAAGTTTCATACATTTCTTAGAAGCCACATCAAACAACTCTTTGAGATGCATGATTATTATATGGGCATCCTTATTTTCATGTTGTGTTTGAAGTTCAAACGACATGTTGGCTAACATCACACTTATAGCCTCCTCATCAACATCAATATGACATTGATAATTAGTCCTAACTTTGTTATCAGTGTCCTGATCAAGGACAAAAGAAATCAGATTTTGAAGAACATATAACATTCTTTCTTGTTTGAGAAGAATTCTCACATGTTGGTACCAATTTAAGAAGTTTTGTTCAGTTAATTTAGTAGCATCAAGTATGCTACGTAAGGATATATTTATTTTTACTCATGGTAATCTATTAACATATTCATGTAAAGATAACGAGTATTGGTTTCATGCATAATTTAGATAAGATTTTTAATAATAATTTGGTCTATCGCTATTTTTCTTCAAATTAATAGCCTTCACTATCAATTCAAGAAGTCTCACTTAGATCTCCTAGTGAGCTAGGATCTCATTTAATTTATATGATCTTAAGTAATTCAACAAATCAAAATAAAATAAATTAGATAGATAACATAACTTATCAATCATATCTTTATGTGACTCCTAGATTAGTTAGGTGACAACTCTTTATCTAAACATGTTATAAATGTTTCGTCTAATTACTGCTTCTAATCTTATATAGTCATAAGTAATTCATCCAAATCATATAAGTTAGTTAAGTAGGACTCAATTTTATAGCATTAAACATAATCAATTAATGGTAACCTTGAGTAGCTCGATAAGTTATCCATGAATAAGACTCTGGTTTTATGTATATAAAATTGAAAGATAACAAATCATGTTCTCAACATGTATTTAATATATTAACAAGGGATTTTTTTTTATTTGAATTAAGTTTTATTCCATGGCATTAATGATATATCATATATAACGGTTATATATAAACATATACCCCTAGTATGCCATTTTAATTGGATAATTATGGACATATCCGAACTAATTCTCTTGAGCCATCGAATGGAATTAAGTGGTGAAAACCTAGGTAGCTATTGCAAATCTTCACATTAATTCTATAAACCATCAGTGAAAAATCTCATAAATCCTTTTAAAAGAGAGAGACTGTTATGCTTTTGAGTGCTAACTTTTTTTTTTTTTTTATGTTTTTCAGATGTTATGTACTATGTTTTGTGTATAAAATAAGAGACATAACATTCTATTTATAGGTAAACCTGAAAATTCTATAAATATTAAAATATTAATGTGTCTCTTGAATAATACTACGTATAATATTTGAGGATAATTTTATAAATTTATTCATTCAAGTGTCTATTTAATTTTTCTAGATCTATAATTATAATTCACTATATAAATTATATTTTAGTTTTTAATTTCTAAAATTTATTAAAAATTTTAGAATTTTTAAATAAATGATTTTATTTAATTAAAATTAAATAGAGACTTGAGTGTAAATGATTTTATCTAAAATTGATTAAAAATTAAAGAATTCCAGCTCAAAGATATCCTAATGATAAAATCCAAAAAACTTATTTTAAACTTGTAGAAAAAATTTGTAGAATGGAAATAATGACATGTCAATTAAACATTTGAAACCTTAACAACCTAAATTTCAACGACATGATCCTCACTCCAATAATTACGCAAATATGTGGAGGTCAGAAGGTATCTAAAACGCCTTGCAACGTGGCAACTTGAAAGTATGTTGACACGACCAAGTACCAACCCTTGTACTTCATTTCTCACATGAAAATGAGATAATCTCTCCTTCCTTACCCGAGGGATATTTCTTCCTTATTCCTAGAATAATTATTTTTTTTTATCTTTTCTTCATTAAATAATTTTAGGTTCTAAAGAGTTTTAAAAGATTTAAACAAAAAATATGAAAAAAACATACTTTTTTTTATTGAATTGAACTAAAATTTTATCAAATAATTTTAATACCTAATTATATAAAGGCATTTAAGCATTAGCTTGCTGTTAGCTACTTTAGAAGAACTTTATTTTTCTTATATTTTTTGAATTTTTTTTCTATTTAGATGAGGAGTCTTGATTTTATTTATTAAAATAATTTTTTATATATTTAAATAACTTTGTAGGATGTTTTTCAGGAGATAATTAATGATTATGAGCTATGAGCTTATCAAAGTGATTATCAAAGTTTTGAGCTTTTTCTATCATTATGAATTATAAGTTTGAGAGCCCAGATTTTATATATATATTAGAACTATAAAACTTTAAGAATTGAGGAAATCTGTCTATGCTACACATTGCATTAATTAAAAAAATATCAGAATTTTCTTCATTGCAGAAAGCACAACCACAAATTCTCTCTTTCCATTTCTGTCTTCAAAAATTAGGAGTCAGATACTTTATGCAAACAACAAAGACAGATTCAAGAGAGAATTGGATGGAATTCAATTCGAGTTGCAAGCAACTAATTCTAGCGAAATGAGCTTGGATCTAGTGAAGGGGAGAGCTTTTTAATTTTGAAATTCAATTTGTTCACTACATATTAGAGTTTTTAATCAGGTAATAGGATTGTCCGGATCATCGGATTTTGATCGGGTCATTAGATCATCCGAGTCAACCTTAATTTTTTATAAATCAAAACGATGTTATTTTGATTAAAAAAATAAATAGTCAATAGATTGCAATCGAGTTTTTGACCGGGTCTTGTCGAGTCACCGAGTTTTTAACTTTCTTTAATTTTTTTTAAACTCAACCTGATTCCAGCTCCAAATCAACCGAGTCCTAGATCAATCTATCATAGCAGACCATGTTTTAAAACTATGCTACATATCTCGCCTTTCCTTATCAATAAATTGCGTTATTCGTGGACTATAGTTGTTGTAATAAAGTAGCATAGGAGGCATCATTGCTGAGGTTGTACGTATTACGAGGTTAAATTAGACATTGGATCTAACATTTTTTTTAAAATGTTTTGATTTTTTTTTTAATTTTGATTTTTTTTAATTTTTAGATTATTTTGATATTCTATATTAAAAATAAATTTTAAAAAATAAAAAAATTATTTTAATATATTTATAAATAAAAAATACTTACTCTTTCACTTTCACGCATGTCTTATTTTTTTTTATTAATAATGAGCTAAAGCCCCACTGACCAGCCCCCATGAAACCAATCCAGCCCTAGAACTAGAAAACGTAATTGAAAGGGTAAAACGTGTCAAACTCATTAATAGTACTATTGGTGAAGAGTAAAAAAGTATTTGAACAGATCATCAAGTGTCCATCGTCTGTAAATAGAGCTTCAGATTTAATCAGCTACCGCTTCATTGTATTCAAGATTGATGAGGAAATCCAACAGGTTACTGTAAAAAAGCTTGGAAGTCAGACATGGAATGATTCTGTCAACCCTGTAGTTTACTTAAAAATATATTAAAATAATTTAAAAACATAAATAAATAAATTAATAATCAGGCTTAGTCTAATAAGAAATATAAAGCATCCCTTAGGGACTTGGATTTTGGATTCAAACAGAGGACATGAAAGAAGAGATTTAGTAGGAAGGCGTCCGGTGTCTTTATTTCCTGAAAAATAATTTTTTAAAAATAATTTTTTAAATTTTTCTATATTTGTTTGTTATTAAAAAAATTAGTCAATAAAAAACATTTTTCAATCAAAGAAAAATTTGGTTTGGTTTTCAGGAAAATGTTTTCTTTTTATTTTGAGCGGAAAACACTTTCTGGAAGTTGTGAAAAATTTAGAAATGTTATATTATTTGCTGATTATATCAAATTTGGTTCTTAAACTTTTGATTGCTATATATATTTTGTTTTGAATTTTTTTTTTTTCAATTCATCCCTTAAATTTAATTTTTATATTAACTTTGATCCTTATTTTTATAATTGTTATTTGCTTTTTTCTTATTATTTTTTAATTGAAATTTTTTATCCATTAAATTTGGTCTTCATTCTTTTGATTGTTACTTATTTTATTTGAAATAATTTATGAAATGATAATTATTATTATTTTAATTTCTTCATCTTTCAATTTTTTTTATTTGTTAGATTTGATTTCTATTATTTTGATTATTATTTATTTTATTTGAGATAATTTATGAAATTATATTTTTTTTTTCAATTTCATTCTCATTCAACCTTTTAATTTGTAAGATTTATTTCTTATTATTTTAATAAACTTGAAAAAAATAAAAAATTAATAAGTTATTTTCCAGCTCGTTTTCCATGACATAACCAAACACTGAAAAGTGTTTTCCAACTTATTTTTCATTACACTACCAAACATCGGAAAATAATTCACTTTCTCGGAATTCATTTTAACTGAATTCATTTTCTAAAAAAAATTATTTTCCAGCAAACAAACGGGCTCTAATCTGATGTGTAACCCAAAACTTATAGGGCTTCTTATTGGATTGACATACAGGTTTGTTCTATCAATCTATTGTTTTTGGAGCTCTATTCTTCAAAATGTTTCGTTGTTCAGTGACCGTCCATTCAAAATGTAAATGCTATGCCCGTAACAGAGATGAAGAACCTGCTGCTTCTTAATTAATTTTTTTTCGAATTTTCTTTCTCCCACCTCTCTACTTGCCTTGTAACAGTCTCCTTGCTCTCAATAAAAGCTTCAAGTGTACGAGACTCGTAAGGAGGCGGCATTGTACATGGGAGTGTATCGCTAGGAAAGTTCACCAGAGTCTCTGCCATGAATTTCTTCCATAAACCTCTATGAGGGCGTGCCATAGTCTCTGAATACACCTCAACTGCCCCTTCAGGAATTCTCGGTTTGAATTTTAAGAGATTCGCATAATTTGTTAATAAATGAAACATGTAATCATACACATATTCCATTTTTAGATTTTCTTGAATAAACTTGCTCCCTGCCTTCCCGATAGCCCGTGCCTACAAAATTTATGAGCAACAAGAAGTGCGTTTGCATTAAACTTCACTGGTAACTAAAAACCAGTGGAAAGAGAAAACTTGAACATCAGGCACATTTTTAATACCTTATCAGTATGGTTGTTGCCCCATTCGACAGCAAACTTGATATCTCTGCACTTGTTTCTGGCGCTAACGGGCCAGTAGTGCTGCAACGGTACCATACTTCTAATGAAGAAATCGTAGTACTCGGGCTTTACGAACAAAGTCATGGAATCGCATGCTAATATATACTTGTCACTCACTGACCATCCCCTTCCTTCTATATAAATCTTGTACCTACACGCATGCAAAGATTAAATTTTCTTACACTAAGAATAAAAAACGGGTGTTTAATTTTTGTTTCTGGCACTAACGGGCCTATACCTGTGTGTGCATTGGTCTTCCAATCTTGAATGTTCATATCCTTGCTCACTCTCTGTACGCCAATCCTGAACACAGACAATGAAGTTATTACAGTGACTATAATTACCTCAACAAGTCTTCATATAATCTTAAACTATGTAGCTTGCCTGTTTGTAGAGACGAGCATTCCAGTCGTATTTGTCAGAAACATTGCACCACATGAGTTGTCTCCTAGATGCAGCCACGTTTGGGTTCCCTCTCCAATAAGCATAGGGTACCCTATCCTTCCACTTGGTCCTTTTGTTGGCTTCTTTTAAGTCCTTGGACAGGGTTTTCCATGGGCTTACATTGGTCTCAGCCCTGACCAAAAATGAAATAAAGTGTGTGTGTGTTAGTAACAAGGAGCTTGAGATGAAGTGACTAATATTGTCTTGGATCCATTCAAAAGGGAAATTTGACCTTCAAGCTAGAAGAATGCAAAAGGTTCCGAGGCATTACCAACCCCAAAAGGTCCAGTCAGGAAAGACAATGCCCAAAGCATCCTCACGCCCACAATATTGAAATATGGATGGTGACGAAGTGGCATTTGTTCCTTGGTAATCTTTCTTCAGGATCACAGGCCTGTCATCACACCAGAACATAAGTTCCAGGTCTGGCACCTTTCCAGGATACAACCTTAGCAGTTGCAAGATACCCCATATTGTAAACACATCTCTTGTATGAAATGACTTCTTATATTTCTCCACATAAATCTTTCCCTTGAGAATCACCAATCTAAAATGTGCATAATCTTTAGCTCTTTCCACCATGGCCCTTGAGATTCCCGTGCTCTTCCAGATCCGTAGATCCTCGTGGATCCACCGAAAGTACTCCGGGCATGCTGTGGATGATAAGTTGTTAGGCCTGAATATCACTGGATAATTGGACACGCGTGATTGCTCCATGCTTCCATCGAGGGAGCGTTTGAGCGGGAGCTCAATTATGCTGGGGGATTTCTTATGTCCTTTGATACTTGTAATAATAGTCTGAAAAAATTTAAATTTATCAGGGAAGTGTTCAAATGGAAACAGAAATATATAGCTATCTAGGGTTCAACTTACATGATCAACCCAGTGAAAGAAAGCTCCAAGCAGTAGGACCAAGAAGAAGAAGAAGAAAACAGTTGGCGAACCCCATCTCTTCATTAGCCGACAAACTCTACGGAAGTCTTCTAAGAAATGATTATGCACTAGATTAAGCTCCTGCTGAACCCAAGAAATACATCCTTGACCAAACCATGGCAATCATCCAGGCTCGAGAGGAAGAAGGGATCCTAAATACATCGAGAGTTCAAGTTTTCTATCGAGATATTCTTTGCAAGTCAACTTTCCCGGAGTTAATAGAAAATTTCTTCATTAATTGACAAGCGCGGAACTCAATTAGTGGGCTTGACATTAGGAATTAAAGGGAAAAAAAAACGAAGCAAAATGTTGCTCACGATGCTGGCTCTCCCATCCAATCCGCTGTCCAAAATATATTATGATTATATTTTGTGATTTGAACACTCAGAACATTTTAAATTTACAAGAATTTTATGAAAACACAATCAAGAAAGCATGTGCTTGTTAAGAAGGGTGCAGGGCGTCGATACTTTGCCATTTTTCTTGTATATATATATATATAAGCATAAAAGAGAAATAAGAAAGAATAAATAAATATTTTTTAATAAAAATATTCTTATCACTTTTTATAAATATCAAAATTAACCTTATAATTTATCCACATCTCTCTTCAAAATATACTAAAAAAATAACTACTCCTCACGCTTCCTCAACAAACGCCATGAAATTTCCCAATACAATCCATGTCTTCGATACGGAAATCCTAGCGGTGGAGAAACAAACAGACCAGATGCTGGTCTTGCCTGATATGGCTAACTCGGGCCTGGCCTCTTTTGCATTGTTTCCTTTTTCGAGAAATAGAATAAACCATTGAAAAGGGAGAGAAAAAACGTTTCTATCCTCTATGAGCCATATCAGGAAAGACCGGTCACGTAGGCCTTGCCAGTTGCCTGAGATCAGGAATCGGAAGTCTGGAAGAGGAAAGATAAAAAAAGGGAGATGTTTTACTCTTTATGAAGTTTCCCAACAAGGAAAAAGGGAATCTTGTACACTGCACGACGCTTTATCTAAATGGTTGCACAACACTATTGTTTTTTTTTTTTTTTAATTTACGTGGGTGTCCGGGCCAGTTTACGCGCACCACGACTAATCCCACGGCCCACTGAACATCCTGCAAACCCAGTGAACATGTAAGACACCGCGGGGATGACATGCATGCACAATAAGGTTCGAATCCGAATGCAGAAAAAAGGAACAAGCTCCTACCACCGCTAGGCCAATACCTCAAGTGCACACTACCGCTTTACTTGGACGAGTTATGGGTGAGTTTCTACATAATTAACATATATATAATTTCGAGGAATTTTTTTTTTTTTTCATATTCTCCTATTTAAAATGATTTTTTAAATATTTAAATTAATATTTTTTAAAATTATATTTGATCGAAGTCAAAATGAACTTGAGACCATAGACTAAAAAAAATTAATGTACACGTGAATTCATATACAATATTTTTGGTAATTCGGGTACTTTAAATTTTCTGTTCTTCCTTTTTAAATTTTTTTTTTACCCGAATTAATTTGGAGAATTCAATTTTTTTTTAACAGTGCTGACCTAATGAACAGTTCTCCAATAATATCATTTTCTTTATCTTTTCGTGAAGGTGAGTGAAAAATGGGAATAAAAAACAATTTAATTTACTCACAACTATAGTGAGAAGAAATTAAAATTCTTTCACATTTTATCTTTCTTTTTTCCTCATTACATTTCTTTTGTATCCTTACTAAAATGGGCACTAGAGAATGTCATATCTTATACGTTGAACTTGTTTTACAGAATATCTTTTGAATCAGTAGCCAATCCCTTCTCCAAAAAGGTTTTCGAAGCCAATTAAATATCGTATATGGAAAATCCAACATTATTAGAAGTTTACTTCATCGATTGTCAGACGCCTTCGAATTCGATTCTTTCAAGAAATATAACTTAATTATTAAAGGAGCTTCTCTACCTCCCAGCAGGATGGATATCCTACAAAAATACAAGGGAAAAACAATATGGAATGACTCCATGTTAATTATATTTCTATTTGCTCCCTTCAAGGGAGGAGAGGCTTCTACTGTTTCTTATTCAAATTTTCCTAGTATTCATCCCCCCACATCTCCACCTGCCTCCTCACATTCTCCTTCCTCTGAAATAAATCTTGAAGGGTGTGAGCATCATAAGGAGGAGGCGCAGTGCATGGAACAAGTGCATCACCGGGAGACTTCACCACTGATTCCAAAATGAACATTTTCCATAAACCACCCAGAGAACTTGCCGTAGATTCAGAACTGACCTCGACGGCGCCTGCCGGTATTTTTGGCTTGAATCTCAGGAGTTTTGCATACTCCTTGAACAAATGAAACATATACTCGTACACATATTCCATTTTCAGGTTTTCCTGAATAAACTTGCTTCCTGCCTTCCCAATGGCCTGTGCCTGTAATTAATCAAATTAAAGGACTGATCAATTAATTCCTGCTGGTTTTCATGAATTAATAGAAATTATTAGAGGGAGTCTTGCATGCATATACATACATCAACTGAGTGGTTGTTGCCCCATTCTACAGCAAACTTGATATCTTTGCACTTGTTGCTAGCCCTAATGGGCCAGTAGTGCTGCATTGGCTCCATGCTTCTACTGAAGAAATCGTAGTACTCGGGCTTTATGAGCAAAGCCATGGAATCGCATGCTAAGATATACTTCTCACTTACTGACCATGAATTCCCTTCTATATAAATTTTGTATCTTCACCAAAATCGGTACACAAACCGAAAATAAATTCCATCATTAAAAGAAGCAGTAGTGATTTTTTTTAATGATAAAAAAATTAGTAGTGATCTTGAGAAGGATTACAAATAAATAAATAAATACGAGAACAGTTAAAAAAAAGAGAGTTTGAGACATACCTGTGGGTGCATTGGTCTTCTAGTTTTGAATGTTTATACCCTTGCTCCCTTTCTTTACCCCAGTTCTGAACACAAATAACGGGAAATTTTATACAATTATTTCGGGAAATTAAATTATGATGACAATTAAAGACATAATCACACTGAAATTAATGAGTCCAATGACCAAGAAAACTTCTAAGAAGAAACCCTTTGAAGACTATAGTAGATGAAACGCAAAAAAAATAAAGTCTGGGACCGAGAAGAAAAATCCAAAACCAGGATGGACCAAAATAAAAAATTTAGGGACTAGAGTGTAGATTTAAGCACCTTCTGAACAACAAACATGGAAAAAGCTGTCAATTAGTGGCAATGTCAAATTTAATCCCGGTTCTTTTAATTTGTCTTTTGAAACATTTTAAAACCTTCTCAAATCACCATGAAATTATATCCTGGAACAATTTCCGACTCCTCAGGTATGTGTAAAAATGAAAGCTGAAGAGAACGAAAAAACCTAGGATAAAAACAAAAAATTAAGGACCAAATTGAATGAATCCGTAGCTCGAAGATAAAGGAAAAACTTGAGGGACCAAGAAGAAAATCAAGCACATGTACAATGCTTATGAATAAGAGATTTGAGAGGATGAACAAAGACAACTACGTAAAAGGCCTTCCTGCTTTAGTTCTTTTTTATTATTATTATTATTATGTTAAATATTGGATTTAGTCTACTTAAATAAGTTTACACAATAATTTCTCTATTTCATATCTAGGAGCACATTAATTATATGTTCTTCTATTAGTTTTTGTGAATTAAAAACCTTCCAATCGGCTAAATTCATAGGGCTATGGTCAAGAAAACTTGCCTGTTCATAGAGGCGAGCAAGCCAGTCATACTTGTCCGAGACATTGCACTTCATAAGGTCTTCCCTATTTGGAGAGACATGGGGATTTCCCCTCCAATAAGCATATGGTTCCCTGTCCTGCCACTTAATCTTCTTATTGCCCTCAACCATTCCTTCTAGCACAATTTTCCAAGGTTTTATATTGGTCTCGGCCCTGCCATAAACATAAAAATGAAAGTTAATTTCCAAAAAAGTTTTCCAGGAAAAAATCTATATATATTTAGGGAAGAAAATTTCTAAATGATTCAATTATTGAATCTCAATTATTGGAATAATTCGTGCATGATATGTTGACATTCCATGTGCCTCTCGGTCACGATTGTCCAACGGTGCTTGGAGAGATGTGAAGAGTGGAGCATGTTTAAAGCCTCACCAGCCCCAGAATGTCCAGTCAGGGAAGACGATATTCAACGCTGTACTGTGTCCACAATATTGAAATAGCACTGCGGGCGACATGGCATCGGAGCCCTGGATATCATGTTTCTGTATCACAGTCTTATCTCCGCATCGAAACATCAGCTCCAAGTCTGGTATCTTTCCAGGGTACAAGTTGAGAAGTTGCAAAATACCCCATATTGTGAACACATCTCTTGTTTGATAGGGCTTGCTGTATTGCTCCACATAAGCCTTGCCCTCAACAATCACCAGTCTAAAATGTGCATGTTTCCTAGCTCTTTCTAGCATGTCCCTTGAGATTCCCGTATCCTTCCACGGCCGTAGATCCTCGTGGATCCATCGGAAAAAACCTGGACATGCCATGGCTGATGATTCATTGGCTCCAACGCATGATGTGGTGGTGCTTTGATTGGAACAATTGAGTGAAAACTCGGTCGACGTCCTTGGTCTTCCGGTAAAACGATTTCTCAGACTGAGAGGCACAGCAACTATAACAGACTGAAAATCAAAGAAAGATGAATGTGTAAAGTACATTTGTAATAATTCAAACCGAAAACTAAAGCAATTACCATATGGTTTTGTGTTGTCCGAAGATCTGAGGTTTAGTCTCGTTCATTATAAGATTTATTTGCTCATAAATATTTCTTAACTTTTTATCTTCAAATCTTGGAGTCGACACCAAGAAGAATTTATTAAATTCATCCTAATGTACTAGTCTGATATGGAATACATTCTTAAGATCGTTCACGAATGAAATTTAATTTATTTATTTTTTTATTAACGTGAGTGTCCGGATCAGTTTACTTGCACTTCGATTAATCTTATGGGTTCTGAAGTTAACGACCATGTAAACTTTCAATAGTTCTAAAATTTATAAAACTCGAACAACTAATAAAATTTAATTTTAATCAATATAAAAACTAGTCTACAAACACCACTTACTATAAAAATTAATTAATTAAAAAAAGCACATTGAAAAATTATTTTTATAAAATTAACTCCATCCCGCCTCTTGTTGGCCTAACTCTTTTCTAATCACTAATCGAAACAATTAAAAACAAAAGGAATCTCTTTTATAAGCTCAATTATTTGTATTATAAATTAAAGTCTTATTTATTATATACATATGAAAATTGTACCATGCATAAACATGCCAAATTAAGAATGAAATGCGGTCAAGTGTGAGAAATTAGGAATGTTGTACAAATTAAACATTGATTTGGATTTAATTAATACCAAGTTAATTTGTTTTTTTTTTAAAGCTGATTTTTTTTTTTATCATAAGAGAGGCTATGTTGTGCTAAAACCACACAATTGACCGACAAAATTTACTTCATAAAAAACTTCACTATCAAATATAAGAATTATTACCAGTGATCAATCATTCATACAAATATTTCACTATCTAAAATCCAATTACATAAAAAAAAAGAAAAGCAGTGCTTCTTTCATTAATAAAAATACTTCAAGTCCAGCTCTAAGAAATGTTTTTTTTTAAATAAAATATGTCAGCACATTCCATTCTTATTTGATATATGTAATTGAATTCTTTTCTATATTGCAAGACTATATTAATACACCATATAATTATCAATCTAACCCAAACCACTTCACCAATTTAAACCACAATTCAACATATTCAAACTTAAGATAACCTTTAGGTGGGAGGAAGACACGGATGCCAATAAGTTACAAGGCTCATGCCAAACTATTCATGTGATTCCAAAACGACATGATGATGATTTCATATGTTCTTAAATGAAAGAAAGAAAGAAAAAAAAAAGAAAGAAAGGTGTCGAGATTAGAAAGTAGATTAGTATTTCAAGATAGGTTATCATATTCATCCAGTCAGAGTTGCAAATTAAAACTAAAAATTTTGAGTATTCGGGTGAGAATCTGACACAACCAGATATAGATCTGACATAGTCAAATCATATAAATGATCTAACACATGCTTTTATAAACTATTGAAATAGATCTAAATTTAAAAGGAGGTTTGATTGTTTCAGACTAGGTTAATACTTTAAAACAACACTAACAAAGTATTTGACTATTTAATTGAGCTTATATTTTTCAAGTAATTCTATGCATAGTTTTCCTATAAAAAATAACTTGATCGCTTATTGGATTGTTGGATCTTTTAAAATTAGGACCAGCAACGGTTGTTTGAGTCAATTTTGTTATTTTTCTTAGGTTTTTTGGATTTATTAATTTGGATTTTGGTTTAATTTTTTTTAGGCTTTCAGATTTTTAGTTGATTTCCAGTAGAAGTAGGGTTTTCTTATTTATTTAAAGTTCTTGTAAACGTATGGAGGAGATTAGAAAATAAAACTATGAATTTAAAATTTATATTTATAATTAACTCTTTTCGCTCTTTGTTTTTTGTGTTATTGTTGTCATCGTATTAGCTTATGTTTGCATCACACATACACAGGAGGGAGGGGGAGAGAGAGAGAGAGAGGAAAAAGAAAAGGAGGAAAAATACAACCTATAAAATATCTCCATAAAGGAGTTATAGGTTCAAAGCTAATCCCCTCCACTAATTGAAACATCTAGTAGGACTGGGTATCATATTTTTTTCATTCCAAAAACATGAGGACAGGGCAGGTGGAAAATGGACTGAGAAACTCACCATGTCAATCCAAAAACACAAAGCACCGGCAAGGAGGATGATGAAGAAAAGAAATAGAATTGTTGAAGCTGATGATCTCTTCATGGCTCGGAAAGTGTTTATAAAAATCATACTCTTCTCTATTTCTTGCAAACGATGAAGTGTATCACCATCAAAATTCACTAGATGTAAGTCTTTTCTCTCCTTGGTGCTGATGATCAGCAACAGCCATTTTCCCCCATGGATATTGATGTCACGTTGTCATTGCGTTGGGTTTAAAATTAAGTATAATTGTGCTAGGCAACTAATGAAAGGTGGAGAATGAAACATGTGTGATACGAATTCAATTCATACTGGGATTGTGTGGGCGTGCATAGTAGTTGAGACGGAAAAATGCCCATCTCATTTTAGTTTTATATATATATATATATAAAAAAAACTAAAATGAGTATATATATAAAATTAATTAATTAATTAATCTCTCTGAAGAAAGAAGTGAATGACCAACTTGAATCCGATACCGTAGGATGAAAGAGCATCCTTCTTGGGCCCCTAGCGCGTGAATCAACCTACTGGCCAGGATGTAATAAAAGATGGTCCAACCCAGAAGTTAGGTATCTTAGAGTTCAAGTTTTAAGTCGCAAAGCTCAGTACAAATAACAGCCTGGCATATGTTCAAACATTTATTACAGTTATTTTAAAAATATTTTTTTATTTAAAAAAAATTATTTTTAATACTTTCATGAAATGCGATTTTGAAATGCAAATAAAACTCGGCGGCACTTTTCGTCGTTTGTTTTTTCTGCCGAGTCGTTGAAACCCCCAACAATTGTAGATGGCACGAAGTGTCTTAAGATGGATTTCTTTCGTCCTGACCTGACTCTCGGACGTCGAGGACAAAAACCTCCACCCACCGTTGATAAACAAATAAAAAAAATGGGGCATGGATGTTGTTTCTCGAGTCTGAATGATACTTTTGTCTTTCGAACCATTAAAACTCCATTTGGGAGGATTTTAATTCCTAGATTTGAATGACAAGCAATTGTGTTTCGTTTATCCTCGGGGAAAAGGGATATCTTGTCAAATTACAACGACTCTCGAGGAGTATCGTCGATCATAGTAACAGAGCATGAGGTGAGGTGCAATGTTTCTAATTCTAGTTTGTCGAGCCAAACAAAAGTCCGGGAGTGGGACAGTGCCACTGTACTCGTGTCGAACGTCACATCAATGTGCTCACTGCAATTCTTAAAACATTTAACATGCGAATTATTATTTTTTCTTTTATTTTCCACCATCGTCAGTCCTTTCACCTGTAGGTTTGTAACCAGTCTTCTCGCTAGCCTTAGAGTGGTCTATGCTACCCTAATTAGTAAAACTATGTTATTTTACTCGACACATGCTGGAGCATAAAAAACACCACATCTACTCCACTTGATTTCGGAATTCAACCCTAGCTAGTTGACGAGCTAAGAAGAGAAATACATAAATAGGATAGGCTCGACTTAGCACCCAAATCCATTACAGTTTCTCAAGTGGATCCCAAGATATTTATTTCACCAATTGAGTCCCTAATGTACAAAGAGATTCTCGATTCCATCCTTCTGTCAGCAAGAATATCTACCGTTTTCTGTAGGTTGGGAATCAATTGAGAAAATGATGGTGTTTATTTTTTGAAGAAAGGGTACAACCAGGGATCCCTGGACACATTTGAGACCCAATTGGTTTAAAATATAGGTTAGGAGCCCAATTGAGAAAAGATTTGTAAGCCGGGGACAAATATGAAGTTACCCAGTAGAAAACTATTAGATTTTATGATTATGGTAATTGCATTCCCAGACTATCGTTAACAATCCAATTAAAGTATATATTCCCCAAAAAAAAAATCAATCAAAGAAGATGATTAAGCATGACAAGGCAGTAGGGCATGCAAATTAACATCTTTGGTCTTCAAAAGCAGATTCAATGCTGTGCTTTGCCAGTTAGTCATCACTCATCGGCATAATCCTCCACATGACAGCAGTGAAAGCAACCGCCCATCTTGGGGTCCCATGCCGCACATGCTCGCCAGCCAGCAGGCATCCGGTGGCCTTTTGTTAGCACCACGATTAACGATCATAATCTAAAAGAGATTGAAACGGTAACATGCCACTTGGAAAACCCCATATTATTAATCTCACGACATACCAAATCTACGAGGAGAAATATTACATGGGTAATTCTATAGTTGTTGTCAGCACTTTGCAGCAACAGAGTGAATTTTGGACCCAGGGCAGGGCGTCGAAGAAACGTGTTTCCAAAACTTTTGAAAATTTTTATTTTTATTAAAATTTAATATAGTTTGTATATTTTGGATCGTTTTGATGTGCTGATTTCAAAAATAATTTTTAAAAAATAAAAAAACATCATTAATATATATTTTGACATAAAAAATTATTTAAAAAATACTCGTAATCACATTGACAAACACGCTCGAAAGTATAATGTGCAAGCGTACGGCAATATATTCAAAAGTATCCCATCAAGATAGGTTTTTTTTTGGGTCTCTGACAGTAGAGGTGTTGGCAATAAAACCATGACACTTGTCATATTTTATTTCCAATCAATGTCTTCAGGCTTCTGCTTTAAACTGGGCCCCGCTTCCTCGGACAATCATTTCGCCCGTTTTGTATTTATCCGCTCTACGTCGTCGTATCAGATGCCGACATCACTCCTTGTTATGCGCCTCTCTTTACCTGTTTTACCTGTCGCCCAAAAGCAATTTTTCCACGCTTCCTACGCGAATGTTTCTTTATGCCTGCTTTACACACCCACCGCTGGATCGAGAAAACCACCTCTCTTGTGTTCTAATCAACGGTTCATAAATCAACAGTAAAATAACTGGCAGTGATGCGACACACGTTGTTTGCAGCTATAAAGGACACGATAAAATATTATAGACGTTGCCAAATAGAGATTTTTTCGAGCTAGCTGTATAGTTGAAGAGAAGCTGAAGAGGAAGAGATGGCAGAGCAGGAGGTGAAGAAGGTAGAGGCTGTAACGCCCGTGGCTCCAGCTCCAGTGGAAACTAAAAGTGATGTGGCCGATGGGAAAGTTACGGCTCCACCACCTCCAGTGGCTGCAGAGAAACAGAAGGCAGCTACTGCTGCTGAGGAATCAAAAGCTCTTGCTGTTGTTGAAAGTAAGTTCTTTGTCCCTGACTCTTTATTTATTTTTCAGGAGAATAATGAGAAACCAAATTAAACTCATGTTCATTTTCTCTTGAAATGATGGATGAGATTAGGAGTTTTTAGTGAGGTTGGAATGGAAATGGCTGAATTTGGTAGTTTTTAATTTTATTGATTTTGTGTTTAGAAGTTGGTATAATTAATATGATATTGACTTGAAAACTTCATTTTCAGAAATAAATCGATCAATTTCCGATTCTGATGTTTCTTTCTTCCTATGGCTATGTCTGGATAACGCTACATAGAGTCTTCTTTTTTTTTTCCTCTTTGTTTTGGAATCTTATCTTCTCCTTCTGTGCCTCTCTGTCTTGGCTTTTGTTTTTTAAGAACAAAAAATTGTAAGTAAAATTTCTAAATAGACGTGGCTAGCTTAACTTTTAGATTGAAATAGTTTTTAGTTTTTTAAAATTAATTACGGGATCTATACAAGTTGCAGGGCAAATAATTTTTACTTGATATATGTATTAGAAAATAATATTAATATTTTGAAAATAATATAAATATTCTGGAACTTAATTAATAGCTTAAATTTTTAAATTGAAAGAATTATTTAACAGGTTTTTTAAGGGATTAAATTTCTTACAACCTTTTTTTTTTCCTTTCTGATTTAATGTATCAAAGACAGGACTCGCCAACGGGATTGAAGCTCATGGATGCTTTTGAGCTTGAGTCCCACCTTTTGTTAACTAGTCCATCGTTAATCTCAAAAGAAAGAAAAGGAAAAGGAAAACTCTCATGATTGAATTGATAATTTAAAAGGAGAATCCTCTTTTAGAGAGAGCTAATCCTCGGTTATCCAAAGCAATCCTAGCTAATATGATTTTCGTGTCAAATTCGTATCTTGATTTTGAAGACTTGATAAATGCAATACAACCTGTATGTACTGGATACTTTATTGGATAAACATATTTCTTTTGGTGGCATGTACCTGTAATTCAAAGACTTTTAGGCTGTTTGTTCTCTCTATCTCATGAAATTAGCTGTTGTTCACAACCTTGCAAGTTGCTTGCTCAATTATTTTACATTTTGTGAGGATAAGTCCCTACTAAGCACAGTGGCATTACAATAGTTAACTTTATTTGGAGAAAAATGGTATCTCGAATAAAAATTTAGCTGGAATACAGTCCCTACTTGGTAGATTTGCCCGTATCTTGGTATATAATGACACCCAAAAAGGAACTAATTGGGTTTGATATACTATTATCCATAAATGGTTTTATGCTTTTATATGGCTTGATAAAGGCATACATGAAGTAGCATAGATCATGCAATTCCAGGCTCTTGAATAGGAACTCCACTCTCCCATGTGAAATTAGCTGTTGTTCACAACCTTGCAAGTTGCTTGCTCAATTATTTTACATTTTGTGAGGATAAGTCCCTACTAAGCACAGTGGCATTACAATAGTTAACTTTATTTGGAGAAAAATGGTATCTCGAATAAAAATTTAGCTGGAATACAGTCCCTACTTGGTAGATTTGCCCGTATCTTGGTATATAATGACACCCAAAAAGGAACTAATTGGGTTTGATATACTATTATCCATAAATGGTTTTATGCTTTTATATGGCTTGATAAAGGCATACATGAAGTAGCATAGATCATGCAATTCCAGGCTCTTGAATAGGAACTCCACTCTCCCATGTGAAAATTGCAAATAGCTTAGACGAAAGTTGTTGCCTGTTGTGACCCTTTTGGGTATGACTTTCCTCATTAATCTTTTTACTGTTGTCTTTTGGCAGAATAAATTTCTTATTAAATAATAATTAACTCAAAAGTGATGGTGCCTCGGCTGTAAAACAAGCTATTTTATGATGAATAATGAATGGGATCAATATAAGTGGTATTGAGCACTTCCTCTATACCAATTAAGGTGTTAAGAATACATTTCATGACTTAATGTATCCCAGGGTTGATCACGAGGTCTAAACCCTGTTGCTTTGTCAAAAATTTCTTTTTTTCCTTGTAATTTGATTAGTGTACATTGCTTGTTCGAACTAAAATAGGGTGTTGGTGACTGAAAATTAAAAACAAAATTCTTTCTATATGAATCACATCCTCAACAACCTAATTTTACCATCCATGCAAATCTTTAGCTGCTTCTAATTATTTTCTGTTTTTGGCAGAGACAGAACCTGCTCCGAAGAAGGTTTCAGGCGGATCAATTGACAGAGGTACTTGTAGTTGCCAAGACTCCTTCTTAGTCCTATTCCCATCTTCCATGACATGGTAGTCACTAAGAGTAATGGAGCATTAGGATGTTCTTTGGAAAATGAATGAGTTTATTTCTGGCTGAATTCTCTTGTACTGGCTGAGGGATTCTGTCCAGTTTTAGTCCATTGTCATCTTTTGGGAATTTCTTACGGGCAGTTTTGAGGTTGTTTATTGTATATATATATCCCAACTTCTTGAGAAGAACACAATTAAGAAATTCATTTTGCATAGGGAGCGTAGGTTTAATGTTCGCCAAGCAATGACCTGACGTTTGATGTTTTGTTTTTCAGATGTAGCTCTTGCTGACCTTGAAAAAGAAAAGAGACTTTCCTTTATCAAGGCATGGGAAGACAGCGAGAAAACTAAAGCCGAGAACAAGTAAGGTTTTCTCGTCCCTCTCACTCTTTGCTTTGAGTTTACAGAATACTTTGCTTGCTTTGTGCGTGCAAGTGGGGTTTACTGTAATGCTTTATTTAATCTCATTAAGAAAACCTCTCGAAAAACATTTAGACCTCAATTCCTTTTTCAGTACGGCTTTTAAAACACACATCATATATGTGTGTGTGTGTGTGTGTGTGTACAAGTAGAGCAAGGATCAGTCCTCTATTTGACCTAAAAATACTGAAAGTTGAAGAATTGGAACTGATTTTGTGCATTAAACAATTGACCATGTCTTTTTTCTGGTGCGGCAAATTTTGAGGGGTGCTGTTTAACTTTTTCTCTGTTTTCTAAATGATTTAGAAGAAGTTGATTGCTGACAAATTGCACGTGCTATAACTGATTAACAGGTCTCAGAAAAATTTCTCTGCTGTTGCTGCCTGGGAGAACAGCAAAAAGGCAGCTCTGGAAGCCAAACTGAGAAAGATGGAGGTAACTGAACTCTTGTCATCTTGGTTCTTTGTTAATTTCTGAAATTCTTTTGATGCTATGGTGCATAGTTTTCCAAGTGATTGACAATCCCTCGCCCCACCCAGTTAAAACATCCTTGTAACAATCTCAGGATGATTGAGGCTTTAAAATTAAGAAATTGACGGGTTACTATCCTGCCATTTATATGTGGTTCTTTTAGCATTTTGGAATCCACGTTAACAAAATAAGTGGCTGACAGGAAAAACTGGAGAAGCAAAAGGCAGAATATGCAGAGAAAATGAAAAACAAGATTGCTTTAATTCACAAAGAAGCTGAGGAAAAGAAGGCAATTGTTGAAGCCAAACGCGGGGAAGAGGTCTTAAAGGCAGGGGAGACGGCTGCAAAATACCGTGCTACTGGGCAAACCCCAAAGAAGCTCCTTGGTTGCTTCTGAAGTCGCAACTTTAGGAGCCTAGCATGGAAGCGGAAAGTTGAATCATCATTCTTCCTCTGCATATAGTGTTTTTTAACTCCTTGTTTTTCTTGCTTGCTTGCTTCTTCTTTTTTTCCCACATGGTTTCATGTCTTCTTTCATTAAACATCGGAAAATTTAAATATTCAGTGTGTTTATGTATAGGAATACAATATTTGATCTGTGAGAAACAAGTTTAACATGTTTGTGAAGTTGGCTTCTCTTGGCATACTAGTGAGGTTGCCTTGTCGAGCACATCCTTTTCATATTTTTCGGTATCTTCTGAAAGCTAATGACTGATGAGAAGTCACAGTGAGAATTTTTCCTTATATTTGGTGACAGTAAGCCATTATTGATTGCCAAGATGATTTCAGAAACATTATACCACCACAACTAGGTCTATACAAAATCGAAAGGCTGTGTTTTGGTCCTTCAGTAGTATCCTTCCCTTTCGGAACATAACTACTAATCTACCATATTGCAATGGCAGGGTAAAGGGCTATAGCATCAACTGCTGATTCCTACACGGTACAGTTTCCACGTAAATAAATATTATCGAGTCCAAAATCACATTAACATAATCATGCCAAGATACACAGTACAGTTTCCACGTAAATAAATATTATCGAGTCCAAAATCACATTAACATAATCATGCCAATATCTTCACAAAACAGAGTCATAACCTGGTGCAGCTTGGTGCAGATTGATTTCTAATGGATAGTAGAAACAATTATCCTGGCAAAATATGATTTTAGCATCGCATATATAGCATAGTTGCGAAACTAAACCTGGAAGTTTAGGTCGTAAAGTATATATGTATCTTCGATATATAATCAGCAAGGTACCGAGTAAATAAAACTAGGAAAGGAAATTCTAACATCACCATCTGTAACTGTAACTGTAGGCTGAAAAACTACCCACAATTGCCGCTGGCTTGGTTCTTAACTTTCTTTGCTCTCAAACTAGCTTCAGAAATTGTAGTGCCAAAAAAGAGCATATGAACATCCTGGCAAAAGAAGATTCATTATACACAGCAACATTTTCGTGCATGCTTCATAGAGGGCATATCATGGAGGGTCCAGTCAACATCGCAGATGAAGTGGCATAGCTGTCAATATTTTTATCTAAGAAGCTCATGTCATTGTTAATGGGGAAATCCAGCAGAAGTTGTAATGTGGAGTCTGTTAAATCCTCCAATTCAGCTGAACTTGAATCAGACCCAGCCAGCACATCTTCTGCATAGGATTTGGGGCTTTTCCACTCCATATCTTCATTTTGATTGCTTGCTGTGGCGGGGGACCGTGATAAGTTGGGGATAATATCTGCAGTGATAGCTGAAATTGATCCACATTTTGTCGACGAAGATGCCTGAGAAACAGGACTTTGGCATGCAGTTTTATTGTCTCCCATGTTGATCCTTCGAAAGGATTCTCCAACTTCAGAGTTCCATATGCGCAGAAAGTGATCACAATCAATTTTTTCCACCATCGGTGGAAGGAAGAGTGAGGATTCCCTTGAAAGGCGTTGCTCGGCTTCCAGCCGAGCACTCTCCCACTGCGCCATATGGCGAGTAGCTGGGGATGCAGGTCCTTTATTGACTGGTCCACGGGATGAAAAGGGCTCATGAGTTTGGGGATCAAGTCCCAAGCAAAGAAGGCGCTTTTTCAGGTGTGTATTCCACAAGTTCTTGATCTCGTTATCTGTTCTCCCTGGTAGTTGAGAAGCAATGGCCGCCCACCTGAATGTCATTGATGCAACACTTGCAAGAGTTAATTACAAAGTGCACAAGGGTCTATACCGCATATAAGCAACCAAACTCACTAAGAAGAAAGAAGAGTTCCAGGATTCAATTATCCCATTTGCATGAACAGAAACATAAATTCACCCTAGCTTGTATATATACGCAAACATCTATATGGGGAACAGTCAGCTGAAAAAAGGTAGCAAGAGTTCAAAGAATGTAGCTGAAAGGATTATGAAATCACCACACTGCCTTTTCTGTGGTACTCTAGTTTTATTTATACTGGAGTTGTAGAGTTATAGATATAGCAAAACACATTCAAATCTAGCTATCTATGGTTATCTCCTATAATCAAGGAGTTGTTGCAAACATAATCTGAATAGGATTTTGTTGGTCCTTCTATAACAGAACATGTCTACAATCTAAAGATCAGTTGGAACGTAGCAAACCCGTAGTTTTCCCAAAGCCACCCGTTCTCTAACAACGTGATAATATAGATCAATGTGTTTAGAACGTTTAAGTGTTACAGAATTGACAACAAGAAAAATAGAACTTTTATTATCACAAAACAGGACAGGAGGCAAGGATGGAGATACTCTGAGGTCTTGAGGAAGATTAATTAGCTACTTGACTTCAGCTGCAGTAAGAGTCGTTGCTCGATATTCAGATTCACAACTACCATTGGTTGCTTTTTAGAACTCTAGGACACGAGATTATCACTAAAATAAATTGCATAACCAGAAATAGATCTTCTCGTGTCAGGGAAACCATCCCAATCAGCATCTAAATAAGCAAGAAGAGCTTGAGAAGAAGATGCAGTGAGAGATAAACCAAACCAAAAAGTCCCTTTAATGTAGCGAAGGATTCGTTTTACAGCCTGAAAGTGAGCAACGGATGGCTTGTGCATAAATTGACAAACAGCAGTGATGGCATGAGCAATGCCCGGTCTGGTGATCGTCAGGTATTGAAGAACTCCAACAAGAAACCGATATAACGATGGACCATCAAAGCCAAAACCAGTGCTAAAGAGATGTTGAGCAACTACCATGGGACTGCCTACTAGTTTACAGTCCAATAATTGTGCACACAGCAAAATTTCGTATGCATATTTAACATTACGAAAAAGACCAGTAAAATGTAGATGTGCTTCCAAGCCTAAAAAATAGCTTAGGAATCCCATGTCTTTGGTAGCCTAATAAAGCCATCAAGAAGAATCGAATTGTTGCTAGTCACAATAATATTATCAGCATATAATAATAAATAAATTAAATTATCATCCTTCAAAAAAACGAACAATGATGAATCAAAATGACTAAAAGAAAATCCAACATCCATGAGAAATGAGATAAAACAAGGAAACCAAGCTTGAGGAGCTTGTTTTAGCCCATAAAGTGTTTTATGGAATCTACACACATATGTGGGATGTTAGGAATCAATATAACCAGATAACCGGGTGGTTGTTCTATGTATACTTCATCCTATAGAAAACAATTAAGGAATACATTCTTGACATCAAGTTGACGTAGAGGCCAATGATTTGGAATTGCCAAAGATAAAACGACTCAAATATGGATGCCTTGACAATAGGGCTAAAAATATTAGTAAAATCTAGACCCGGTAGTTGAGTGTACTCTTATACGATAAGTTAGGCCTTAAGACGATCCATAAAGCCCTTTGATAAATACTTAACTCGAGAAACTCATTTAGAACCCACAACATTTTTATGAGTTGGTCGAGGTACCAGATCTCATGTTTGATTTTGTTGAAGGGCCTGAATTTCATCATCCATCGTAGTTGTCCAACCTAGGTGTTTAGTGGCTGATTTGAAACCTTTAGGATCACGCATGGTAAGCAGATAGTGAAAAGGGCTAGAATCTAGAATAGTGCAAACATGAGTTTGGTGTTTTGGTTTAAAAAAGCCAACATGAGCTTAAGTTTGCACAGGTTAGATACCTAGGAAATTAGAGCTACAAGAGATGGATCCAATGATGATAAAGCCATGTAAGTTGATTATGATGAGGATCTAAAGTCTTGTTCATGTGCCAAAGATGGATTTGTAATTGAATCCTGCAAAATAGATGGTGGCACAAAACTTGTACATGTATTAGTTAAACAAGAGCGACACGGTAGTAATAAAGAATTGTGTTGCTGTGAGGAATGGACCTCAGAGTCTGTGGTGATGATTAGAATTGGCTCAAGAAATGCATTAACAAAGAAACTAAATAGAGATCTAGAGTAGGCAAGTTCTGAAAAAGGATATTTATGTTCATAAAAAATAACATGTCTAAAAGTAAAGACTTGATTAGTTAAACGATCAAGGTAATGAAAACCATGATGAGACATGTTGTAGCCAAACAAAACACATGAACAACTACAAAGATTCAATTTGTGAGGAGCGTAATCTCATAAGTAGGGAAAAACTAAACATCCAAATGGATGAAAATTAGAGTAAGATGGTGGTTTAACATATAATATCTCAAATGAAGACATGTTATAAAGTGTAAGAGCTGGCAACCAATTAATTATGAAATTGGCAGTGTTAAAAGCATCAACCTGGAATTTTAGAGGGACATGAGAATAAAAAAATATAACAAGTCCAGTTTTAGTTATATGTCTATGTTTGCGCTTTATGTGACAATTTTATGATGGAGTATATGGACAAGACATTCGATGATGAATTCCAGATTGAATTAAATGGTCTTGGAATTTGTAAACTGTAAATTTAGTTCCTCTATCACTTTGAAATTTCTTGATTTTAATCAAAAATTGGTTCTCCATAAAATGAGTAAAAATGCTAAAAGAAATCTGATTTGAGTTTCAAATGATAGAGCCACATAAATCTTGAATAATCATCAACAAATATTATATAACATTTAAAACTAAGATTTGAAGAGATTGTATATAGACCCCCACATATCACAATGAATAAGTTCTAATATAGATGAAGCACATTTATCATTAAGTTGAAAGGAAAGACAATGACTTTTAGCAAGCTAACAACTGGAACGCACAGTAGGATTGGGAAGCTATGAAGTCACACATAATTGACGATATTTTTTTTTTTTAAATAATGAAATTAGATACATGACCTAAACAAGCATGTCAAACATCAAAATAAGCTCATGGACAATGAGTAGAAGTAATAGAAATTAGAGAGTGATTGATGCGGATCCATGAACAAAAAGAATTAAAGCAATAAAGAAAGAAGCTAAGAATTAAAAGTAGAGAAAGGTAAAAGCTAAGAAGAAAAGAGCGTCCAGGAAGGGAAAAGTCTGTCATTTTTATTTAATTATCAAAAATTGTCTCACAAATTGAAAAAAAAAAACATAAACAGCATTACCCTAAAACATTCATCTATTGGACTCAGACCATCAATTAAACCTGTCTAACATAAATAAGTCAAATAAATAAAATAAAACAATGAAATAGGACCAAACAGGCTTAGTCTCCCAACCAAATAGTGACAGGTTGGGTCATCCTATGTCGTCTCGATCTATATACTCGTGTAATCTGCGGTGTGGGTTTAGTGTCCCCACCAACTCTCACAGTGTTAAAGAAACTCAACCTCATCGAGTGTAGCTCTAGATGACTTTGAGAGTACTCTAAAAAATTTGGATCAATCTACCGCAAAGTATCTCTAGTGATCCAAATGCAATATGAATTAGGTCGGCCCACCCAATGAACTAGAAATCGTTGAACCTCGCCATCCTATTATAGACAACTTATTCATCCAGAATAGCATCAGTATTATCCTTTTGTGCTGAGATCAAGGTAAGAGGGGTAGAGGTTTCAATAGGATCATCAAGAGGGGAGTCGGGTGGCATCTCAAAGGGATCATTTAGAATAGGATGTGGTTTCTAGTATGCAACTAGATCCTTAATGTTAAATGTAGACCTAATGCCAAGATCAAGTGGTAAATCAAGAACATAAGTATTTGGATCAACCCGTTGTAGCACTTTAAATAGCCTCACACTATATGCATGCAATTTTCGATTAATTCCTGAAATAAATTGCTTGGGTCTAATCCATATCATAACAGTCTCCTATATTAAATTTATTATATCGTCTTTGTAAATCAACTTAAAGTTTATATGGCGCATTACTTGTTTGAATCTGTTTAGTGATCTTAACATGCAAATCTTTAACTCTACGTGCAAAAGATTCAATTGACTCCGACACCCTAGCATGAAGAGATATGTGAAGAAGGTCTAACGGTTTCATAGGCTTGTAACCATGTACAACTTCAAAGGGACCCATATCTATTGACCTATTGATAAAGCTATTATAGGCAAATTAGGTCGTAGGAAAAACCAAATCTCAATTTCTATTATGATCACTCATTAAACATCTCAAAAGGTTGCCTCAATTTCTATTAACTACCTAGTTTGACCATTAATCACTAGAAAACTTCAACTTATTTCCCACCATATACCAAAGGATTTTCCAGAAATAACTCATAAATCTAACATCCCTATCTGAGACTATGGTTTGGGGAAGACCATACAACTTGATAATAATCTTGTCAAAATAAAGTTTCGCAACTTTGAAAGCATATGTGGTCTTAATACAAAGGATAAAATGGGTCATCTTAAAGAAGCAGTTGACAACCACAAAAATATAATCATGCTTCTTTGCAGTACGTGGAAGCCCAAACATAAAATCCATACTTACATCTTGCCAAAGGCAAATAGGAACAACCAACGGGGTGTAGAGCCTAGTGTTCTGTTTTCTTAGCTAGTTGACAAGTTTGACATTGACCTACCAACTTAGCTACATCTCTTTTCAAACTAGACCAAAAAAACTAACGTTTCACCTCTTCAATGGTTTTATTTCTTTCATAGTGTTCTGAAAGACCTCCAACATAAATCTCTCATATAAAAAATTTAAGCACTGATGTTTTCGGGATACAAAGCTTATTATCCCGAAACAAATACCCTTTGTAGAGGTGATAACCATCTACAAAACAGTTATTCTCATTTGAGTCTCTAAATTGTAGGCAAGATTCATACTCCTCTTTAAATCTCTCAAATCTAGTATTTTCAACACTCATTACGGATAGCATCGTTACCCGGTGACTCAAGGCATTTACTGCTTTATTATCCATTCCATATTAATGTTTCAAAACAAATGAATAGGCTTACAAATACTCAACACAAAGACCATGCATATGGTTGAGCTTCTTTTGGGAGTTAAGATGGTGGAGGGCCTCATGGTCGGAGTAAAGAACAAACTCCTGTGGTAGAAAATAATGGCACCAATAGCGCAGGTCCTGAACCATCGCATAAAATTCTTTATCATAGGTTAAGTATTTTTGTTTGGCCTTGTTAAGTTTCTCACTAAAATAGACTACAGGGTGACGCTCCTAACTAAGTACTTCACCTATACCAATTCTTGAGGCATTACATTCTACTTCAAACATCTTAGTAAAGTCGGGGAGCTGTATTACTGGGGCCTCCATCATCTTCTTCTTAACCTCCTCAAATGCCTTATTAGCTCATTTACTTCATTGAAACTCGCCCTATTTCAAACAATCTACAATAGGCGATGTGAAGGTGCTAAATTCCTTGATAAAACGATGATAGAAAGTCACAAGCCCAAAAAACTACGAACCTAGTGAATATTCTTAGGCTCAGGCCAATCTATTATGGCTTGTACTTTTTAGGGATCAGTAGAGACTTCCTTATATGACATTATAAACCCTAAGAAAACTACTTGATCTGCAAAGAAAGAACATTTGTTGACATTGACAAACAAACTTTCCTTTCTTAGAGTGTTATAGACTCGAATAAGATGATTTAAAGGCTTTTCCTTGGTTTTGCTATAAATAAGGATATTATCAAAATACACCATTAAAAAATTTTTCATAAATGGCTTAAACACTTGTGTCATTACTCTCATAAAAATACCTGGTACATCGAAAAAGCTAAAATACATGACTAGTCACTCATATAATTTATTATTAGTTCTAAACGTAGTTTTCTATTCATATCCCTAACGGATCTTAATTTGATTATATCTATTCTTCAGGTCAATCTTAGAGTTTGAGAAAACTTGAGCTGTGTCATTATATGTAGCATGTCATCCAATTGAAAAATAAAAAAATAATACTTCATCAAAATCCTAATGATAACTCAATTATCTACACACATTCTTCATGATACATTTGTCAAGGTGATCAACAAGTCTGCCCATTACAGCCCCTGATCACAGGTAGCTTTGAATTCTCTAGCAAGTTCTTCAACACTACGCGAGTTCTTCTTCATGTGTTACAAGTCACCTTTTAGACGTAGCTCATGAGATTTGGAACGATGATTGAAAATGGTCTCCAACATAGACTGAACTTCATGATAGGAATGTAATCCAACCTCAACAGATATGGCTTCCTCGGTTAAGGAAAACAGTAAAAGGCTTAGCACAAATTGGTCCAGTTATAGCCACTTAACAAGTTCTGGATTTTTTGAACCAGAAGCATCAATTGCAGAAGGCATAACAACAAAACCATCAACATATCCAAAGAGATGTTGGGTCTACAATAGTGGTAATATTTGACTGCGTCAAAGGAGATAGCTAGAAAAGAAGATAATTTAATGATTAGGTGATGAAGGACAGGGAGGAAAATGATGTGTTAGAGGCTACAGGATTAAATGATGTGTTAGATGGCATAATTAGGGAATTGTTATAAACATAATCTGAAGAGGATTCTGTTGATCCTTATATATATAATAGATTCTAGTATAACTCTATTCGTAGCTCACCTATATTTAGAGAATTGGTTAGCCAAGAAGTGCTTCACTGCACACACTATATTCAGTCACAATCCTAATGCTTTATTAGAAGAAAACAATTAATCTAAGCCACTTTTGTCCATTAAATTAATTATGAATTACTTGAGCATTATATATATTTTCATATAGTTAGAAACTACCTGTTTCCAAGAATGCCATGAAGCTGAATGACAAGCTTCTCCTCCTCGAGAGTAAAGGGACCCCGTTTTATATCAGGCCTGAGGTAGTTCGTCCATCTAAGCCTGCAACTCTTTCCACAGCGAAGAAGACCTGCAAAACAAAGAAAAGAGTTACAAGGGATCAGAGTCCATTTAAGATGAATGCGGTTTTTGGGAAAATTATAAATGAAATCTTTTAAAATATTTAAGAAATATTTTATTATTATTTTTTATATATATCTAATAAGTTACTCAAAGATTATTTTTTTTTAAGTGAAGGTAATCTTTATTTTATAAAATATAATTAACAAATATACATTATATATTCTTCAAGATTTTTATTAAATGAGAGTTTTGTACCATTGTCCAAGTTACCTGAGATTAAGCAGATCTTGCATGGAACTTATTATTTTTGCAGATATGATCGATCAAGCAGGAAATTCAAGTACAGAAAGTTAAGTTTTCAAGAAAGAAAATTTCTAAAAGGTCAGTATCCTCTCGGAAGAGGGCAGATTCCTATCAACACAACAGAAAACATCCCTATAGCAGACAAGTTAATTTCGTACAAGTAAGGAGTTGATAATTACGAAGATCAAGACAAGAAAGATATCAATAAATTAATTGTAGTTTTGAGTGTTAAATAGTCATGTGAAGTAATCAATTACCACCTGGTTGTGAACATCCAGATAAACATTGCCCAGTAAACAGCGACAACATCAATTCATCAGGAAGGAATGCAATACTGTGAAGTAGCTTGTAGAATTTAACCACTTGAATATTCAAAGCATTTTACAATACCATAATAGTTCTACTATCCAAGTCCAACAAATATTCTATTTGACCCTACAAGTGCAACACATTATCAGCACTTTTGAAGCTGGTGAACACACACACACACACGTGTGTGTGTGTGTGTGTGTACAACTCCATGAAAGCTAAAAACTAAGATCAATGCAACTTCAGCTTCCTAGATCAAAAGAAAGCAGTAGCTAGAGTTTAACTATATGAAATACCTGCGAGCTTAGGGAGAGAGCGCCAGCTGCCATGTCCATTCTTCTTGATGTAAGTAACAAGAAGGTCATCTTCTTCAGGTGTCCATGGCCCTTTCTTCAAACCCTTCTTGTCACAACAAGGTGTCCTCCCCATCTTCTTGACCGAATCCTTCACTTTTTATTACAGCAACAATGTTCCAACAAATGCTAGGTACTCACTCTTAATTTACCATGAATGTAAAAAAACAAAAGCAATAGCCTGTAAAGTCCACACACGCATACAAAGACATGCTTTTTCAAAGAGAAAAGCTTTGTACTAGAGAGAGAGAGAGGCTATAAATTAAATGCTTGAGTGATCTTATCTAGGGAAATCGAAAGTGATAATTTACCGCGGGTTGTGCAAGAAAGGATTATCAGCAAGTTTCAAGCCGGCAATGCAATAAATACATGTATATTATAAGTGTGAGTATTTATGCATGACAATTACAGGTATATTGTCCCATTTGAGAGAGGCCCTGTATCATCATTGAACCAAAAACTTGTCCTAAGAACTATGAGGGAATTGAAGAGAGTTAATTAATATGGGGTTTCTTTTCTGTTTTTGACGTACATTTTTTATTGAACAGAACAGGCAAGTGAGAGGGGCATACAGTGAAGGTGAAAGCGAAAGCATTAATGGTGAATTCTTGACAGCGAGAAAATTTATGGGGAAAGAGAGAAATAATGGCGCTCACGATGACCTACACTGTACGGACAGACCATGATATGTTAACCCGCTCATCCCCTCTAATTACTTTCTTGAAAACTGTAAATTGTAGTATTATATGTTGGAGTTTTTTTTCTTTTAAGATTCAAGAATGAACCGAGAAGGATTCTAAACATATATAGCAAAGCAGAAGCAATTTCAATTAAAATAAATTAATCATTCAATTGAAATATTATACTGGCAGCTAGATTGTTGACTAGGATAGACCCGTTTTATTTAATGTGTGATAAATTCGTATGGATATGTATTATGTGGACTACTTTTTGTGATAAAGAAACACAATAAATCTTATAAAAAATGAAAATATCATAAATGAGGAGCATATAAAAATATAAAATAATAAATCTTCTCACAGAGTTAACTCATCAGGATTGCTTCTCGATCACAAGAGTCAACGTAATATAAGAATTTAACAACCGGACACGATGCTACTGCACCGAAATATGGAAGAACATGCAAGAAAAGAAAACTCACCTCCCTTTTTTTTTCTTTTTTTTTTCTTTTTTTTTTGTTCTTACTATTTGGAAAGGCTAGCTAGCAGAGACTACTAGGTTTGTGGGTTTCAGTTTTTTTCTTTTGCCTCTTACACAAAATTTAAGAGTTATCTGATAGCCTGGCATTTAAGTAGGGGCATGTGGGGCCCTTGATTATCACTCGTTTATGACCTTCCCATAAAGATCCTTTCAGAAAAAAGGAAGAAGAAAAGGATCATAAATGATGAATGCTTGATGGCTTATTTGTCTGTTTGTTGGAAAGGATGGCGAGCAGCCCATTTAAAAGATGTCAAAAATGGGGGCTGTGGCATGTCCTTTGAACTGCAATAAATACAGTCAGCAACAAGTCAAAAGGTCTCGCGGTTTGAGGTCCATGGCTCCCTGGTTTTTGACTGACAGCTGCTGCAGTGCTTCTTCCGCAAATTAGAATTTTCATACGCCTTCACACGCATGAATTCTGTGGCCTTGTATGTGTTTACAGACTGAACAGTAGAGGGTTTAGATAACCTAAAGATTTTGGTATCGCTTCTCTCATTAAGATACGTCTTTTCAGGATAAAATCTATTGTGAGTCTATGAACTCAAAATTTAAGGTCGGCGTCTATGGAAGATCTCCGCCAAGCCTCTCGACTAGACGACTATAATGATGCCAGTATTCCACATTAGCAGGAGTCAAGGCAAAATATCTTACTCTTAACGTATGTTCTTGTGCTTCGTTGTTCTTACTGTGGATGCTGCATCATTACAAGCTTCAAACCAAGTTCAAATGTCGTTTTGAACTGTTCTTCATTTTATTCTCTCCTTTCACGTCAAATCAAGTGATCGTAAAATCTGATGGGACACAACAAACTGTCAGAGACTCCAAAGACTTGATTACCATAAACTATATGAACATGGGTCTATGCTCCATTGGTTTAAAGAAATTCTTTTACAGTGCCCAACAAATCACAGAAGAAACTAGCTACGGGCCATGCTATACCGAGGACTACACTCGAATTTCTTCTCTCTTTTTTTCATCCAAGAAAAATGTTCAAATAATGAAAAAACAAATTATATGGTTAATGGATGAATACTAAAATCTCCAAACTCGTCTCTTTATTTATATTTAATAAAACCAAACAAATATTATGAAATTAGTATTTCATATCTATATTTAATTCATTCATTCATTTAATTAAAAAATAAAACATCCTTATAAAATAAATTTAAAAAAAGAATGAGAAATAAAAAAAACTCTAGATAACCCGAGTTATATTCAAAATCAATGAAAAATCCTATAGAAAACAAATAAAAAAATTAACAGGACCCAATTTCTAATTAAATAAATACTAAAGGGTGAAACTAAGAAAATATGAGCTTAAAGAAAGGGAAAAAAACCAAGCAAACTCGGATGAATCTTCTAAACTCGAGTTAATCTCCTGAACCCGCAACCTATGAAATCCTAGACTCATGTTCAATTAAGAAGCTAAATTTTCAACCAATTTAATATTAAAAGATAAAATCAGAAAAAAAAAATATTAATTTAAAACATCCAACAAAGTTTTTTATCAAATAGGAAAACAATTGAAGGATAGTGAAATCGTATTCAAACAAAACAAATAGCAATTAAAAAGAAGGGGATCAAATCTGACATACAAAAAAAATTAGAGAATGAAATTGAAAAAAAAAATATCCAATTTCATAAACTATTTTAAATAAAACAAATAATAATAATAAAGTATAGAACAAATCCAAAGAAAAAGACATTTTAAAGGTCTACTTTGAGAATTTATACGGACAAACATGAAACTAAAAGGAGAGAAATGAAGAGAAAAATATAATCGGCACCAAATCAGAGATTCATTAACCATATGTACTACCCAGAAATGAAGGGGTTGTCGTTTCAAAAGCTAGCATTTCGACGCTAGGGGATGTCACGCACGTAGCCTAAATAGCGCCGCAACCATTACAGTTGGCCCATGTAATGCACTTTTTAATTATTTTTTAATAATATTTATATTTGTAAAATTACAATAATGCTCCTCTATCAAACCTAGTAATAACAAAAAAAAATCGAATGAAAATACAAAAATATCTCTTAACATAAGTTAAAGAAAATTTCTACTTTATTTACATCATTTTATTGAGCTGAAAAAATTGAAAATACAAAACGTCCATAGACATTAACTTTAAAAAATTGATTTTAAAACTAATTATTTTACACATTAAAAAATATATAAAAATTAATTTATCCTCCATCAGCACGGAATGACTGGTGAATACCTACAAAAAAAACAATATTAACCGGGCAACTAGTTATTTGGTTTGTTTTCAAAATGTAAAAATCAACCTTTTATTATGAATGGCTGCTACAGTAGTTTTCCCACTCTTTTAGATTTTTTTTTATAATAATAATAATTATTATTATAACCAGACTAGCGGTTTTGCCATGAAGAGGGGTGAAAGGTTTCGTATTCAAGTGATCAATCTTTCAGTTATGATGTCGGCGATTAACAGAGCACTTTTAACCCCTCTAGTTCTTGCATTTAATAAACCGTGGGCCATTTACACGCAACCTGCCGAGGAAATAGATGCAGATCTGAATTGCCCGTACATTTCTACTTCCATCATAAATGATAGTAGAAAATACAGTCTTCAGTTCCGAAAAAACTCTCCAGTTCAATTTTCATTTTCAGTCCTTGGCGTTCTTTACATCTTCAGACGAGCGCAAGAAGAACAGCATCACTCCCACTAAATTGGTGTGTGTAATGGTAAGAGGGTTTTTTTAAAAAATAATTTTAATTAAAATTATTATTTTTTAATTATTTTTTTGTTTTTCATATATGCAACGTCAAAACTGTCAAAAAAATTAATTTAATTCTTTTTCATCAAAATGAAGAGCTAGCTACCACAGTGCCAAAAAAAACACTAACCAGCCAAATTGCAGCCACTCGCTTCCCAGTTCAACATCCAAACCTTTGCATTGCTTTAATACCATATAGCTGGAATCAAAACCCAGAACAGTTTTCGGCTGCTGTTGCGACTCGGCTAGGTGCTTCTGCTGTCATCTCATTATTATAGTTATCAAAGCAGCAAACACAAACCATATTAGTCCCTGTGGGGGAAGGATGAAAGTGATGATACTGCTCATGTAGAACGAAATCCAGGAGCATGCATGGGTAGGGGAATAATCTTGGTGTTGTGATTCCATAGCAAGGCATACCAAAAATATAGTGCTCGTAAATGGCTGTTGTGATCATACTCCTATGAGCAACAATGGTCGAGATTGACAACTTATTTTTATCCAGGCGCCTCATGTCGTGAAAGAAACTTGGTCACATTGAGCAATCATCAAACCTTTTCACAACCCAAAGACAAAAAAAAAACAGGAACCAAGTACAAAAAAACACGCTCCAGGGGATTTCCTAGGTTAATGACTTTATTAACGGAAGAAGAGTGCAAGAGAGGAGTAACTGATCTTATCTCCATGGAGTACAGCCTTCATTTCAACAGTAAGAAAACTAAGAGCAGATAATATGAAACCAGAGCATTAATGAAATCAAACGCAACACCAGAACTGGACCAAGCATCTATCTATCTGGGATTTCATAATCCGTTAAAACTCCATCCAGAAACTAACTAAAGCATTCCAGGATTAAATGCATAAAGCAATCATAAGCCTTCCACAATTAATATTTAGTTCTTAGAAGTTTCCCTCGGATGCAGAGCTATTTCATCTTGAATTGGACAGCTTGAACCCTGTAACATCAAAGTTCATTCAGGTCAGGTGACGTGAATCTCTAGTGGGATATTTCCCAGTGGCCAAAGAAACATCACGACAGATTCCAAACATTTTATTGTTATCACACAAAAAGAGGTGGTCCAATACTTTTATGAAATTCTATATTAACCAATTCTTAATCAAATAAAATATCAAGGATGTGTAACTAAGTCTTGTAATTCATAATAACAGATCTTCCCCTTTTGAAACATGGAAAATATTGGGTGGGAAAAACAATGGACCATAATCCAATTCAGCTTTATCTGGTAAACTCACCAATCAATAGTCAACATACATCAGATTATTCCAGAGAAATATTGCTTTCTGTTTCTAACAGAAAAGAATCAATTTAGTAATTGATATTCTAGCATGCAGTTTCATTTCAAGTTGATCTATGAAAGCCAATGTTCTTCTTCTTCATTCTTTTAAGCAAAAATCATAGAATCAGAACAAGATTGATTGCAATTGATCTTAAGAGATGGGGTCAGTTGATCTATATCTTATCATCATGAAAACAAACATTTCTGATGTTACTCACCATTGCTAATCACTGATGCTACTCGCCATTGTTGAATGCAAAGACAGAGGCATCTACCACAGGTTATTGGCAATATATTGTCTGATCAATATGTGGAGGAATTTGTTTAATTTCAGTTCCAAGTTCCTGCTCAATCCTATACCTGCAGAAAAATAAGAAGACATTAACTAAGTTAGGGAACTCCCGAAAAATAGATGCAAAGTTCAAGTGGAACTGTGTAAGGCAGAGGAAAAAATGCATACAGGTTAAAACGGTCCTCATAAGTGATCAAATTCACAGCTAAACCAAGGTGTCCAAACCTTCCTGATCGACCAACCTGAGAGTGAAACAAACAAAAAGGTATTAAAAATAATAAGAATATAAAATGATATAATGTTCACGAAAACAGTATACAAAACAAACATAAGAATATAAAAATGTCTGCCATGGTGTTGATTGCATAAATATCACATTCAACATACCCTGTGAAGGTATGTCTCTGCGTTCTTGGGGAAGTCAAAGTTTATAACAACATTCACTGCTTGGATGTCTATACCCCTGGTAAAAAGATCTGCAACAAGCATAGTGTATCATCAGGACTTGATCAATGCATATGCAAAGCACACATTACCAATACTTCAACTAGCAAAAGGAGGAAGTCATGAAAGTCAACTAGCAAAAAGAAAAGATATTCATGAGTGCTAAGAACACAAGTACACACCAGTACAGACAAGATTCCTGCATGCACCATTGCGGAAGTCATGAAATACTCTGTTGCGATGGTCCTGTAACATCTTTGCATGGATATAGAAACATGAATAGCCAAGTTCTGTGATCTTCTTGGCCAGTAATTCTACCCGGTTCACTGAGTTGCAAAAGATGATTGATTGGTTTATTTGCAGCTGCATATACACCACAATGGCATCATATTCAAAAAGAAACCAGGAATCATAATAACTGTTTAGTTGAGGTCAAACCTTAGAGAAAAGAGTGTTCAGGCAATGGACTTTCTGTCGTTCTTCAACGAAAGCATAATATTGTGTAATACCCTTGAGAGTAAGTTCATCCATAAGATTGATAACATAAGGCTTCTCTAGATATCTATCTTTAAAATCCTTAACAGTAACTGGAAATGTAGCTGAAAACATCAAAATCTGACGATTTGAAGGAAGAAAACGAATAAGCTGCTCTATTGAAGGTTGAAACTCTGGAGACAAAAGCTTATCGGCCTGGGGAACATGAAGCAATAAACATTCAGATGCTTGTCCGTCAAAAAATTAAACTAAATCATAGCACTTATAATAATTAGATAGCACATTATTTCAGATTAGGTAAGAAACTGCAAGAAGCAATTGGTGAACTTGAAGGTTCATGAATGTGGCTGGAAGCCTTCATCTGGCAAATGCAAAATTTCTTAGTAGAAAATTAAACGAATAAGCAATCATGTAATTAAAGGTCCAACAGCACTTTACAAGTGAACACGCGCGCATACACACACATCATCATAATGCAAACACATCTACCATTTGAGGAAAACTAAAAGACCCCAGATAGTTCACAGCTTATACGTATATCACAGCACTGAGCCAGATTTTTTTATGACAAAATATATCATTTTTTACTATGAAAAACAGCAATAAAGGTTTTTTTTTCATTTATGTTTTAGAGCATTTATTTCCTAGAGCTCAAACAAACACATCTTCCTTCTCCCTCAACAACAAGATCGCTAGGCAGAGAGACAAAAGACCCTGATTTCATTGTCTCTCTCCCCTCGCTCTCAATTTTCAAATTGCAATGTTAATTTCATTCTCTAGCCAAAAAAAAAATCTGAACTAAACCAACACTAAATAAATAAAGTTGGCTAATTGAGTTTAAATATATTTACATGGCAAATAGCCAGGTAAGAATAGTATCTCAGCCAACATGAAACAGAGAAAAAAATCCCCTCAACCATCACCAAAATTCAAAGTCTTCAAAAGTATATTGAGCATTAAAAACAGCCAGATAATATTATCTCAACCAAAATTCAAAGGCTTTGGCTCAGTGTTCCAGTTGCCATCTATCTATATATAAATGACAGCCAGAACACTGAGAAACCTAAACAAAGCTCGTGTTCTTTAAGAAACCAAAACCAGCCTCCTGTACTCATCAATATACCTATTTCAACAACTTTTAAAAGTTAAAAAGAAATAGAAGTTGAACAACAATTATCACACAAAACTATCATGCAGTGATATTACTAAGGACTAGCTGGGTTGAAGTTCACCTCATCCAAAACAAGCATTGAACAGTTTTTCAAAATACACACGCCCTTTTTTGCAAGATCAAGTATTCTTCCTGGAGTTCCGACAAGTAAATGGACTGGTTGATATAAACGCATAATGTCATCTTTTAGACTCGTACCGCCAGTGGTGGCCATCACTTGAATTTTCAAATGCTTCCCTAGCTCCTTACAAACCTGTGATGTCTGAAGAGCCAACTCACGTGTTGGCACAAGTATCACAACTGCACGCAGATGCATAATTAAGTCATCAAATACAATTTTCATAAATATATATCCAGAACTAATAAGTCAATTAAATTTAAATAACTTCAAATAAAATCAAGAGCTAAGAAAGGCTGCTATTTGTGAATTGTTTACAAATAATCAGCTCATGTTTGACATTGCTTGAAAAAAAAACATTATGGCTGTATATTAAAAGGAAAGCAGAACTCCTTCACACTCAAAACATCATCCCAACCTCCTCGTGGAACAGTTCTTATATTCCTATCTTCTCATTTATTATCAATTCATATCCATAAAACCTAAAAGTAATATGCTCCTAAAGGCCATGGTAGCCACTGTAAGTAATTATTACTTGTGAAAGCAACAAACCATACACATACCTTAAAAAAACGTGCATGTACATAGTGAATAAAAAAGTTTATTGATTGTGAATATCAGACCTTGAATAAAATTGTTATCTTGGTCAATTTTTTCCAGGGCAGGGACGCAAAATGCAGCTGTTTTCCCTGTCCCATTTTTAGCTCTAGCAAGAATATCGCTACCAGTAAGAGCAATTGGTATGCTCTCTTCCTGAATAGGAGATGGTCTTTCAAAACCCTTCTCGTATATTCCCATAAGCAACTCACGCTTCAGAAAATAGTCCTCGAAATCATTCCCCTTTGTGGCTGTCACATCCTGCAAGACATTTAAATAGTGAAATGGAATTCATATAGTCATTCCCTTTTAAAAAAGTTCACTAATGAAGTTCACCAGCTCATTTTTTAGACAGTACTTCCATCGTTCTTTGAAAGTAAATCTTTAGAAGGAAAACAAAGGATCTACCAGACTACAACATTAAACCATTTCAAACATTGTCATACAATATTTAAGTCACATGAATGCTCTTTACATGTGCAGAGCTATCTTGTTAAGACAAGACAACCTAAGTTCATGCATGAAAGGAACAGATATGACTCAAAAGATGATATGAGAGTAAACAAGTGATGCAGTTTCCTAAGCAAACTCGTCAATTTACTCAGAGGAATGCTGGATGCAGTTAACAAACCATAGGGTACAAGTTTAACTTTAACCTTACATGACCTGCACTTGTCATTAAGTTAGTTATCAATCTCCTAATTCAGAGTCAATGTTAGACTCCATAGTCAATCTTACATAATTTGTAGTTTCCATGCAGCCAGGTGCTGAACACACAATGCTTCCTCTCCAAAAGAGAGAAGAAAAATATTGGTCATGGCTCCAAATACAATAAATTTATGCGTACAAATTAACATACGTGTGACAAAATAATACAGCATCCATGACCATGAGAAAGTAAATATCTGATTAAAAGTCCTACCTCAGTTCTGTATCGCGTATCTGCTGGTGGTATCTTTAGCTTTGCCTTCCAATCTTGTGAACTAGATAGAACAAACCAAAAATACAAGACAATAAGACTTCAGTCTACAACAAGCATTGCATGGTCGCAAAAACTCAAGGATTGGACTTGAACAAGCATAGATTAGCACCATGCATGTAGAGCAGGGTAAGAAATCTAGAAATCCCAACAAAAGCCCACGATCTGATGATGCTCCTTCATGTGAGACCATTTTGTAAATAGAGGGCAACATGCACAGCAATCACAATGCCAAGTAAATCTTTGTGGTTCATTTTGATGGCATGGTCACTTCCTTGTCTCAAATCCATCAGATGACTGGCACTTAACAAGATTTTGTAATCAAATTAGTAATTTTTTTTTTAACTGAATACTCCCACAACAGCTACTGATACATTTTAAATTTCAGAAATCTCAATTCACAATAGAATACCCTTGAAAACTTGCTACTAATGTGCAGATTTTAAGAAAACTACGTCAACAGAAAATTAATAGTTTTACAGTAAAATCACTCGTGAAAAGCACTTCTCATTGAATATTAGCAAGCTGCTACCATTTAGAAATTTTAACCAGTAAGGTACTTATTGTGTTCTAGATGAATAATCTTTATCAAAACAAACTTTTAATCATAATGGAGAGTCTTGATCCAAAAATGATAATAATAAATCTTCTTTTACTTATTAAGACAAAAGATAGTTCTGCTCATGCAGCAAGCAGGGCAAACATTATAGCAGGAGCACATATGGTGTTCAAAATGGACCAAGATATGATTAAAAAAGACAACAAAATTATGAAAATATTTGAAAGCAAAATTACGATCAAACAAGGTTGAAAAGCTGCAAACTACTGAAACACCTCTAATAAAGTACCCAAAGGATGCATCAATCATTGCAGAGGTAGTTAAAAACTGAAATTTAAATCAAACAGGAACAAGATACATCCATCAAACCACTTGTAGCGGTAAGAAAACCCATGAACTTTCCTTTTGGAATCCCCCAAGTTAACCCATGGGTAAGGATGTGGAAACTTGTTAAGTTTGCTTCATAATCCCCATACAAGTAAACAACCACTGCCTCTCAGAGCAAGCTGTGGCAATGTATTAAATGCGAACATTGACCAGCCCATCACACCAAATCATCAAACACCAAGCCAAGCTCACATCCAGTCCAAGGCTTTCCTATCCCTCATCCTTTTATGATAACTTATAATTATAGGCTTATAGCAAACAATCTCTGTGCAACTCTTTCTCCTACAACATGCTTAGAATACTCCAGAATCAACTCTTTTCCAACAATAGCAAAGCTCATGCAACACATTAACATTTATTTAAGAAAAATCACACACGAGTAATAAAATATCAATATCCACGTGTAAATATTTGAATGAATAAAGGCTGACCTCGAGTCAACAGCCTCAGACTGAACAGTCTTTTCGACCTCATCAATACTCGAATCCGCAGCAGTTAACTGATTCCTCCTCAACCACTGCTGCTGCTGCTGCTGCTGCTGCTGCTGATTGTGATGCTGTTGATGCTGATAGTATTGTTGTTGGTGATGATTTTGCCCGAAATTTCTCTGCACATACTGCTGTTGCGGAACCCTTGATTGAAAATTAGGGTTCGCGTTCATACCTCCGCCTCTACCGGCACCGATCCCCGGCGGATACCTTCCTCTATTGTTGTTGTTCATCACAAAATAGAAGCCTAACCCTAACTAGGAAACTAAATCACCGATTCAAATTCCAAAATTTGTACAGAAAACTAGAAAACAAGAACGATCTGAGCCTAGGGTTTCAAGGTTGCGACGGTTGGAAAAAAATACTTACAAGGATCAATGAGATTCAAACGGAAGCGTTTTGGTTCGAAGAATTAAAGACTGGAGGTTTCTTCTGTAAGTTGGAAGTTGAAAATTTATACAGTGTGGAGGGAGAAAAGAAAACACAGGGTTATCTGACGGGGTAAAATAGTAAAATAGAGAGGAAAAGGAGGGTATCACTGGTTCAGTGAGGGAGTGAAGAGGTGGGGCTTCCGTTGGGAGGAGATGTATAATCGAGGGTCAGAATGGTACGGATCTGAGGAGAAAACGAGAGAATGGAGTGATTTTAGAGAAATTGAATGGTTTCGTTTTAAGAATTCTACAGAGAGAGGAAATGAATAGGATGATTCGTGGCGATTGTACTGTGTCTGTGTTTTTTATATGGAAAGGCGAGAAAATGGGGAGGGGGAGGAAACGGCTTCTAGGGCTTCAAGATTGTTTGTTATTTGCACTTGGTGCCCTCCTTGTTCTTGAATATTGTGTTCCGCCACCACCTTTATTGAAATATTTTTGTAATGATCGCACAAAGATGTTTGTTGCTCTTGTTGCTTTGCTTATGGCCCTTTTTTTTAACGAAAATCGGAGGATTTTTCTTTTTAATTGTAAAGCTTGAATGTAAAGTTAATTTAAATAAGCAAGAACGAGAGAGGATGGCAGGGCAAACCTTGGTTGTGGTTTGAATGTTTCTCAAATCCTAATTTGTTTGTTGTCAAGGATACCGTTCAAATTACAAATCATAATTAGTATATTATCCATTTTTTTTACGGTGGGATAATAATAAATTTTTTAAAGTAAAAAATAAATAAATAAAATATTTTAAGTTTCTTGAATTAATTATAATTCCAGACCCAAGATCTTGGGTCTGTGGTCAAGCAAGATCCTATAGCCTTAGGTCTTGTGGCTATGTCTAATTATTATTATTTTTTTATTTGTTATAAAAAATATTTAAAGTACTCTTGAAGTACCATAAATAAATCGAAATGCTAATTAATTTTTATTTATTTTTTTATAAAAAAAATATTTAAAGTATCCTAAATATTTAAAGTACTCTTGAAGTACCAAGCTCATGACCATAAAAAGAAAAGTGAAAAATATCACAAAGCCCAATCCCCAACCAACCCAATATTAAACGATGAAATTAAAAAAAATTAAAAAAAAACCTAAAAAATATTAAAATTAACTCGGGATAATCTTCCAGACTCGTGTCCATGGTCGTAAGGTCAAGATTACCTAATAGAAAACAAACCTGAAAATTTCACAAAACTAAATTCTAAATCAACCAAATGTTGAGAAATGAAATTGAAAAAAAAACAATTAATCAAGAAAGGTTTTAAAACAAAACAAATAAAAATCAAAAGAATAAGGACCAAAATTAATAAAAAATAAATTAAAATGCTAAAGGATAAAATTGAAAAAAAAACATTTTAAAAAGGATCCAAAATAAAACAAATAAAAAAAATAAGGATCAAATTTGATATAAAAACTAAAAAAAATCAAATGTTGATGGATTGAATTGGAAAAAAAAATAAAAAAAGGACACAGTAGCAAAAAATAGCAATCAATAACGATGACCAAATTTAAAACAAAAACAAAATAACTGGATATCTTTTATTTTTGACAGAGCAACACAAATCCTGAGGAGAGAACATAGGGAGAAGAAGGAAAAAAAAAAACAAGCCGCTACGCTCTTCCAACTAGTACATGCGAAGCCTCATCTAGAAACTTTTGTCGCGAGAAATCCAATACAACAATGGACGGTCGTGTTCCATAACTAGAATCCACCACTTAGGCCTTTAGAGTGCGATAGACAACTTTCACTCTTTGGTTCGTGCAACGCACACACCAACCAACTTACCCTAACCATTTATCCCGATCCACTATATTTGTTTCAGTTTTAATTTTAGTCTCTTAACTCTTAATTCTTTTACATAAACATAAATTTATTTTATTTTGCCAAATCGAGCACCAGAGTTTTTCCTTGACATTGCGAAAACCCTATATTTAGGCAACAAAAATATACTACCAAGTCAAATCCCAGATAAAATCAACTTGAAAGGATCAAACTAGAGAAAAAAAGAAGTTGGGTGACCAAAAATAACTTTACTTGATGGTGCAAATCAACCGCTAATGTTAGCAAATAAAAAGAACTCAATATTGTTTGAAGTTTTAAATTTGATTCTCAAAGCTCTAATTCTTATAAATCAATAAAATTAAACATTATTTTATCAAATCAAGCATCAACTGAACGATGAAATATTCCCTTAACATTGCGAGGACTCTATACATGAGCATAAAAACAAATTACCATGACTAATCCTAAAAAAACATAATTTTAAAGGATTAAATTAAAAAAAAAACTAATTAAAGAACTTAAGTGAAAAAAATAAGGGAAAAAAATATATTACTCCGTGAATCCACAATAAAATCTCTCACATGACACATTAAAATATTGATGTCTTTTAAATTTTTCTTAATTAAGGTATCTATTTTTATGCTAAGGATGATATTCCAAGCTAATTTGCAATGCCAGAGAAGAAGGCTTAGCATTATGGATATGTTTTTTTAGAACCATCAAATTTTTAATTGAGAACTTAAAAGATAATGTTTGTATTTTATAAAATGAATTGTAAAATATATTAATTGATAAACTATAAATAGAGTTTTTAACACTAATTAAAGATTAACAAGAAGCAAAAGATAAATTTATATGTAAATATTTGACCCGGTGATATGGATAACTTTTTAAAATTTTATTTAATTGTGTAACAATACAAATGGATATTCATAATAACAATAATGATTTAATTATGAAACAAAATTGGTTTTTAGTCAAAATTTCTTTTTTATTATTTTTTTGTTAAAAAAATATCTTTTTTAATAGCAATATGGTTTATTGAATAAACAATTAAGGGAACTCCAATAAAAAATTATAAAAATATATATTTATTTGAAACAAGGAGTAAAAAAATGTATATCCCTAATCGGTTTTTCTTATTCAAGTTTTTTTTCTTTATTTTTTTTTTATAAAAACATGTCATTTTTAGAAATCTTGTTTTTTAAATTAAAACTTATTATACTTTTAAAATAAAGTTTGAATAAAAAAAAAACAAAATAAAATCACAGATGAATAATTTCTATGTGAAATATTAAAAAACATAAAAACTAAGAAAAAACATATAAAGAATTTATAATAAAATCTAATTATATAAATATTTTATCTGCACTTAATATTCACGAGGAAATTTTTTAAAACATTAAGCATATTAGGTTCATATATAATTATTATAAAAATAATGATTAATATTATCATAAAGTTTTTTTATCATTTAAAAACTATGTTATATATAATCAGATAATTATTTAGATATCATTTGAATAGATTTATTTAAAGCCAATCCTAATTATAAAATGTAATAAAAAATTAAAATTCAATGCAATTTAAAAAAAGCTTAGCACACCTAGGCTAAAAAGATCGATACACATGCTTATCCTAAAACTATAAAGTCTGACACGGTGAAGCTTGAAAGGTAAGGGAAATACTCTTTTACTTTTAATAAAAAATGAAGGATATGTTGTCCATGAATGCGTGCGCGCGCACACACATATTCAAATGGCCTGACGATTTATTATCCATCCATGATTTTTTTTTTTAATCATTTGAGCTAACTTTGATGATTGAAAAGTAAAGAAACAAGTTTTCTAATCCAAAAAACTTAAAATTAAACCTTATTTAATTCAAAAAAATAAAAAAACATCACATGTATCCATAAAATGAATTAGTAACTTTAAAATATATTTTAATGGGACAATAAATTTAAAATCAAACCAAATAAAAAATTATTTTCTAGCCCAATCTTTCATTTCGAGTATCATTAAAGACATAAACTACTATTTTAAAAACAAATTCAGAAATATCAAAATCACAATTATTAATGTCTAGAATTTAACCATCCAAAAACTTTATCTTTTATTTTTTTTAAGACTTTCTCTCTCTTTTATAAATATTAAAAACTAAATTGCAAAAAAATAGATTAACAAACTGAATCATAAAAAGCCTAAAAAGATAGATCGGGTATAAACAAAATATATCTTGAGGGATCAAATTGAGCATTTATGTGCCTTTTGAATATGATTATATATATATATCAAATTTGATTTTTGATGTTCTAATTTTAGTTATAAAAATAATTTAATACTTTTTTTTATTGTAAAATTAATCTTTAATTCAATCTTGAAATATAATGACAAATCAAATACGATAAAATATATAAATGTCAAATAATTATAAAAGATATAATTGAAAATAAATAAAATTTAATTATTAAAATATATAAAAATAAAAATAAAAAACAAATTACAAGATGAGCTTTGTTTTTCTTTATCAAATAGTTGAGGAGGTATTTGACATGGTAGTTCAGTTTTATGATTAAAAATTTTAATTTATTTAATTTATTTTAGTTTTATTTTTTTAATATTTTTAAATTGTTTGTTGTTATGAAATTAAAAATAAATTTAAAAAAATAAAAAAAATATTATTTTAATATATTAAAAATTTTGTTTTTTTAAAAAAACTTGTTGATAACGCCACTTACAAACAACAACCAAGTGGCGATTTTGATTTTGCAATTCAGTTCCATTTTTGCTTCTCTTCAAAACGAACCTATCCATTACTAGTGTGTACTGTGTAGCTTACTACCGGACCTGTCAATGGAAGAAGATCAAGACGGGAATGAAATTCACAATTGCGTGATCAAACTGGTTAGTTAATCAATCAATCAATCAATTAATTTCTGCAACCCATTCCTCCTCTCACTTTATATTACCTGACAATGAAATTAAGGAGCTAATTTATTTTAATTTTGAAATAAATGCAGAGAGAGAAACCAAAAAAACGTAGAGAGAAGGTGTACATAGGCTGCGGAGCAGGATTTGGCGGCGACAGACCAATCGCAGCGCTTAAATTACTCCAAAGAGTCAAAGAGCTAAACTACATAGTTCTTGAATGCTTAGCCGAGCGAACTCTAGCTGATCGTTATCAGATAATGATTTCTGGTGGCGACGGTTATGATTCTCGCAGTTACGTTTCCTTCACGCAATGTCACCTCTCTCCCTCATTCTGATTTATGTGATGTTGTTGTTTTAAGTTTGATTTCTTTTTCTAATAATTCTGGGCAGTTACGGATTGGATGCGATTGTTACTGCCTTTGGCTGTGGAGAGAGGGACTTGTATAATCACCAATATGGGTGCAAGTGAGGATTAATTAAAATAGATTGAATAAATATTGGATTATTATTATTATTATTATTATCATTATTTGTTTTTTGCTTAAATATATTTGGTTTTCTTGTTAGTGGATCCGGTTGGTGCACAAGAGAAGGTTGTAGAATTAGCTAGTAGTTTGGGGCTTGGCGTTTCTGTTGCTGTGGCTCATGAGGTTTCTTCTGCTAAATTAGGTATTGGTGATATCGTCATTCGTTACTGTAAAAATGCTTAATGGATGTGGATATGAAGTAAGATGTTTTCATTTTCAGGTTCAGGATCGTCGACCAAGAAGTCCTATATTATGGAAGGTGTAAGAATCCGGTACTTTTTGTTTGCTTTTATTTTTGTATATCCAAGCCTGTTCTACTTTTTATGCTTAATTTGCTGTTGGCATTGCATGTTACTGACACGGGCAGTTTTATTGTTGGTTTTGTATACAATTCAATCTGCTCATGAATATAAGTAAAGGGGGTAAACTTTTCTTATGATTGATTACAAATTTGAGGAACAAGAAAATGTTGACATCTGTGTACCCAATTTGGGGAGCTTGATTTCTCTTCAATTTTTTCCTTAGTCAAAACAATAACTCAATTTTTGGCTGTGATCTCTGAAGGGTATTAGCACTTATCTTGGAGCAGCTCCTATTGTTGAATGTTTGGAGAAATATCAACCAGATGTTGTCATTACTTCACGGGTTGCCGATGCTGCCTTGTTTTTAGCTCCGATGGTATGATATATTTTTACTTCTCATCCTCCTCCTCCTCCTCCTCCCTATGTCTTCAAGAAGCTTGGTAATTTTTTCTTTTCCTAATTTAGTTAATGAAATCAGTTCTTCTGCATCTCCACGACACTGTTGCATTATTTTATATGTTTCTAAATCTTTGCATTGAGAAGGATGACTGTAAGAGGCCTTTTTTGGCCAAATGTTAGTCATTGGTATGTTAAGCATCTAGTAGGATTATACGTTGAGGTGCATATTTTGAAGTACATTAACTAAATGCCAAGGGAAATGAAGATATTCAAGTGTATGGTTGAGCGGACATCTTTTGCTGGAAGAAGTATACTAGCACAGACAATTTGTGTATTCATTTGTAATGCTAGATTGTTGGATTACTATGCAGCTGATGGGTTGGCTGCTTATGTGCTAGTCAATGACATACAGCTACTCTCATATGTAGAGCCCGGGTGCTCTTGTTTTGTCAAATCTGCTGTTTAAGTTTTAACTCCATTTCAGAAAGCAATCTGATTGACTTTGGTATATATATGATTAGGTTTATGAACTAGGTTGGAATTGGAATGACTTAGAGGAGCTAGCACAAGGATCTATGGCTGGCCACCTCCTGGAGTGTGGTTGTCAACTCACAGGGGGATACTTCATGCATCCAGGTGAGCATGATTAGCTTTATTTGATCAGTACTGAATTGATATATTATGTCATAAAGAGTGAACTGCAGCTACTGGTCAAATTTTATACTATTGATGTAATATTCTGAATTTGCTCTGTTGTAGGTGATAAATACCGAGACATTTCTTTTCCTTCTCTCCTAGACTTGTCACTTCCTTATGCAGAAATAAGTTTCGATGGAAGCCTTTGTGTAGCAAAAGCAGAGGGTAGTGGTGGGGTGTTAAATTTTAGTACTTGTGCTCAACAACTTCTCTATGAGGTTGGGGATCCAGGTGCTTATATTACCCCTGATGTGGTAAGTTAGATGTGCATATTTGAGAACTTGCAAAAGGTGAGAGTATTGAAGAACTGAAAGATGGAATGCTGTACTGAAATGCAGGTAATTGATTTCCGGAATGTTTCATTTCACTCACTGTCAGCTCATAAAGTTCTCTGTGCTGGAGCTAAACCATCTGTTAATTCAGTACCGGATGAACTCTTGCGCTTGATTCCAAAGGTAGCTTTTTGTATTCATCATTTGATTCTAATTATTGCACAACATAAACTAATAGAAGGATTAATTTTGACAAGTAACTATCATTTTAGTTCAGCCTCAAATTTCTGCTTTGTTTTCGTTTCAGCTTTTGCTGAGAATAGTGCAGTTTCACATTCAAAGTCTGAATTATTTACGTTCTAGTCACTTGAATGATACCATATATTTATGAATAATAGTATTATTGTGTGTATATGTGAGTGTGCAAGTAAGAGGCATTTCTTCAGTCACTGCCAACAATGGTCACAATGATACATTCACTGACTGATCTGGAAATTAGTTTGTAGGAGGACTAGCAGAGAAATTATGTTTTCTTTAGGACAATGCAGTTAAAACCACTATGAATGGTTACTGGATATCCTATAATTCATTCATTTATGTTACTAAATCTGGGGCTGATCATTGCTGTATGATATGCTTATACTTGAGCATTTCTTGGTCAGCAAATGGGCATTCACCTGGTTTCTGGCTGCTTTCTTTCTTCTTTTTATTTGATTTCTTTTTATCAGGATTGTGGATGGAAAGGATGGGGAGAGATATCTTATGGAGGGTATGAGTGTGTAAAACGTGCTAAAGCCGCTGAATATCTGGTGAGCACACTGTTAACTAGAGTGTGATGACTGAATTGTTGCCAAATTTGTCGAAGACCATCATCATGCCGATTTTTCTTTTGAAGAGACTAGTTCAGCTCATAGAAGTCTCTTTATTTTCCCTTTTCACAGTCTGTGAAGTAACATAATTCTGTCATATTTTATTAGGTCAGGTCATGGATGGAAGAAGTATTTCCTGGTGTTAGCTGTAATGTTGCTTCATATATTATTGGACTTGATAGCCTGAAGACAATTAGCATTCATGATAACAATATATCATGTGGTGCTTGTGAAGATATAAGGTTACGTATGGATGGACTATTTGAGTTGAAGGAGCATGCAGTCCAATTTGAAACAGAATTTACGGCTTTATATACAAATGGCCCAGCTGGTGGTGGTGGTGTCAGGTCAGTTTCCTCTGAATTCGTCCTTCTTATAGTTTTTAAGATCAGAAGCAGCTCACTTAAGGAAGTTTTTCAATGAGGCCTTGGTTACTAACCATTATATATTCATCTTGATGAATGAGCCAATAGAAGGAAAACTCAATCTTGTTATTAGGGGTACTTGTTCTCAGTGTCAGCCTTTTTTTTCCTCTGCACTAGCTAATTTGATTTTTAAGTAATTTGATCATTAAGTCAGAAGGTTCTAGGATTAGTTAGTCAGATTTCTAAACCTAGGAATGATTTAACCCATCTGGGTGTGGATTTTACTGAATACCAACAGTTGTCTAAATGAAATTTTGACTACTTTATGCACAGTTTTATGTTTTACTTGAAGACAATATTAGTGTAACTAAAAAAAAAAGATCTTCATTTGAAAAAAAAGAAAATAGAAAAAAGAAAAGAAAAGAAAAGAAATAAAGAATTCTTAAAGAACTGATAGAACAGCACTAGGGTGTGGTAAACCTTTCTGTTTTGAATTTGTTGATAGCTTATTTTTATTTCTCAAAGAAAGCGAAAGATGGCATTTGATGCATTTTATACAGAGTTTGCGTGGTTGAAGGCTTTATTTGCATGGAAATTACTTTTAGATTCTACTTATTAGTTTTTCCTTACTTCCCTAGCATCCCTTTTAATGCTGGAAAGTGACCATTCTTGTTTTTTAACTGTCGCAGCACTGGACACAAGAAAGAGATAATTCTCGGAAAGCAATTGGTACTCTCTCTCTCTTTCTGTGCATATTTTGCCTCTGAAATTTTATCTGCAATTGATATTTACCTGAAACAATGTGCTAGTCAATATCATTACTTGAAAGGATGTGCTAGCCAATTCAGTTTCGCTTGCTGGAGTCATGTGGAAATCTGACTGCATTTCATCTGTCATCTCCACTACAAATTTAGTGTTATAACTATGTTCTGTTCCTGTTGCTCCCCTTTGCTATTGAACCCTCTTTTTGTTCCTTTTATATGACTTTAATCAACCTTGAATTCGCAAGTCTTTTAATCCGATCATGTTGCGAGGGAGGTTGAATTCTCTGTCGGCATTGGGAGATATTCTTACATCGAGAAGTTTATTGTGCTTTCAGGTTGAGCGTGAAAGTGTTTTCTGGCGGACTGGAGTAAAGAGCTGGAAGGGAATGCGTCCAAATAAGGAAGAAGTTGACCTTGGAAATTTAGTGAAAACCACTATTTGGCACGACCCTTTATCACCACCTCATCCAAAAAGTTCTTCACCAGTAATCGAGACCTCTCCCGCTCCATCTGGCCAGAAGATTCCTCTTTATTCTGTAGCTCATAGCAGAGTTGGAGACAAAGGAAATGACATGAATTTTTCAATCATCCCGCACTTCCCCTCCGATATTGAGAGGCTGAAGCTAATTATAACACCCCAGTGGGTGAAGGAAGTTGTCTCAACTCTTCTAAACACCTCTTCTTTTCCTGACTCGGTTTCCACAATGAAGAGAGACAAATGGGTGAGTGAACATGTTAATGTAGAAATTTATGAAGTCAAGGGAATCAAGTCTTTGAATATTGTGGTCCGGAACATTCTAGATGGCGGCGTCAACTGCTCCCGTAGGATCGACCGGCATGGAAAGACCATCTCAGATCTTATATTGTGTCAGAAAGTTGTGTTGCTTCCATGATTGTGATCCTTGATTCCCCTAGCGTTGTTTGACCTCTTGGGGCACATACTCCTGCAATAAATTTGTAAATCGCCCGTGGCCGTGGCCTCCTTTACATGTTAACAAGGATACTGAAATGTAATGAAACATGATTAAATGATCTTAGAAAATCTACTTAGCAGCACTGAATCGTCATATTCATAATATAATTCTGTTTCGTAAATTGTATTTCTACTCGATTTTAGACTACGAAGAATTTCTGAAAGACTGCAATTCTCAAAACGAAATAAGATAAAATAAACGGTTCACCTGATGATGTAATTCCTATCGGTCTACCAGTTTTTCTGTTTCAAGAAACTCAAAGAAGGGTTTTCAGATTTTGTACGGTAACCTCCGAAACTGAAAACTCAACCTGCTACAAAAGCAATTTGATTATAATTTTGGAGGATAAATAGATTGTATAACAGAAATTTGTCACAAGGAAGAACATTAACAATTAACAAGAAACCTAAAATGTGAGGGAAACTCTGTGGATTATAATAGTATTTCTTTTCACTCTGGTTATCAAACTTTTTTTTCCCTTCAATTTTGTCCTTCCACTTTGGGAATTGATTTTGATAATTTATTTCAGTTTCTTTTTTTTTTAAGGGTTCTCACAGTTTTGAAAATACATTACAATGTTGGGTTTATGCTCGGTTTTACAAGAAAAAAATTGGTTTTATTACTTCCTACAAAACAAAACTTAGGGGACCAAAATTGACATAATGCAAAGATGGAGGCTTTTTTTAAACACTGTTCATAGGTTGCTTTGTTGAGAAATTTGCCTCAGAGTTTTGCAAATCTCATCTTTGGTCTAATTAATGAGTTTGAGAGACATGAGATAAAGTCATTGAAAAATAATAAAGGAAAAAAAAAATTGCTGCTAGTTAACATTTTAACAACTAAAAAAAGTTAATCTTGAAGTCAATTAGTATATTTAACAAGATGAGTTCTATTTAAATGTTTTTGACTTTCAAGTTTAAAAATCATGCTCATGATTTTTTTTTTTAATTTCAGATTGATTTTTTGATTTTATAAAAAATTATTTCAAAGTTAAATGTGAGTTTATTGAGATTTATGAGATGTTTGTTAAATATTTTCAAGTGGAAAAAGGTTTATAAGATAAAAATTTTTGGGGACTATAAAAAAAAAAAAAGGAAAGATGATCGTTTGCCGACTTCAAGTTAAAAAAGGAATTAATGGGTGGGCGTACGGGTTAAGTATTTTGACTCACCCAAGTCTAGATGTTTGAACTTTTTTTTATAGTATTTTTTTCATTTTAATTGCAATTAATTATGATAAATTAATTAGAGATTTCTAGGATATTATTTTATTAAATTCCATTTGATTTTTGTTTTGTTTTTAGTAAGATTATAACATTATTTTTATAACATTAGAAAACATTCTTTTTTTATGATCTTTTGTAGATTTTTTTTCGTCAATTTATTTAGGTGGCTTGCTTGTGCTGGTTTTTATTGTCATCCCCTTGTGCACCACTTGAAGATTGGAGACACATGCACATGCTAAATAGTTTTGTTTTTTAAATAATATTTTATATTTATTAAAATATCATATTATTCTCCCAATTAACTTAATTATAATAAAAAAAACGATGATAAAAATACAAAAAGCCCTTGAAAGCCAACTAAAGAAATTTTATTTTCATGGGTAATTAGTCATTTTACTATACTTTTAAAAATAAAAATTCAAAAACATCCCTATATACCAGTTAAATAAAATTTACTTTTAAGCATAATTTAGTTATTGTACTATGCTATAAGAATATAAAAAAACCGAGTTGTTACTGATCAATCTGATAATAATTAATGGACTATGTATAAAAAACAAAATATGTAAAGTGTATGGCTAATCCAATAACGAAAGTTTTGTAAGGGGACTAAAGCAGGCTACCATAAAACAAAAAATCTTTTTTTTAAAGAGGTTAAATTCAGAATTATTCTATCTCCAAGGTCTAATATTGAAATAATTTCAGAGGACTTAATTCGTGTCAACAAACAATTCGAACAAATTCCGGAATAGAAATATGTTATTGGAAGCATGTATAATTACAGGGGAATGTTCAGCAAGACTAGACTAATTTCACCCTAATAGAAATTTTATTGTTTTTTTTTCTAATAAAGACAAATTAGTCATTATACTATTTTAATCTACACTACAATGAGTCCTGATGCGCAGTGAAATTTTTTTTTTTTTTCAATACTGAACGGGATGAGTTAAAACCTTGTTTATACTTCGAATTGGAAAGATAAAGAAAAGCATGTCGCCTGTTATATAACTTAAAGATCAAATTAGTTTCTAGATTCGAAGTCAAAGACAGCATGTGTGTGTGTGTGTGTGTGTAACGTGATGACAATAAAAAGATAGTTGAGACATGGTGGATGGAACTGTGGAAGAGCAACCAGTCATCGTAATCTGAATGTCCAAGTTTGAAGTTAGAAAAAAGAAATCCAATCCTTGAAGTGGCGAGAACAATCCCAGAGCAGAGCAGAGCAGACCACCAATCCCAACCTGTGATAATGTTAGAATTCCAGAGGTTTTTGAACTTTTGACTGCTGTAATGCCTAATTACTAGGAACATTGATTCACATAAGGGCCACAAAAGGGGTTGGAACAGCATTTAAACAGTCTGGTTTGGTGTGTACATTAGACAAATTGATAGCATATCTTAATCCTACAACTTAAAAAAAAAATCAAGGGAAATTACAAAAAACAGTTGGTTTTTCATTTTCTTGATAAAGATTTTCCTCATTTTGCCTCCCTTACAATTTTCCTCAAGAAAAAGTCAGAGCACAGACCTTTTTTTACTCCAATCCAACAGGTTTACATCCATAATTAGCAGTCTAATTATATCTCACGATGCTTGGGATCTCCAATCACGCGTCCATCTTATACAGCTCAACACAAAGCAATTTACACCATTACACGAGAAGGCAAAAATTTGTGATATAAGTTAGTTTTGTTTTGACAAAACAAAGACTTCTTTGTTTAATTTCCATGTGTCTGAGGAGGGAGCGAACAACAATCCCAGGGTGCTTTTATTGTTAGGACATTTCTTGGTTTCTCAGACAACTTGAACAAAAAAAATACTTTCCTGACTTCCAGGATCATTTTGGAAGAGACGAGGAAAGAGGAGCTAAGGAAAGAAAGCAATGGCATTCACTGGAACCCTGGATAAATGCAAGGCTTGTGACAAGACTGTTTATGTTGTTGATATGATGTCTCTTGAAGGAGTGCCTTATCATAAATCCTGCTTCAAATGCTCCCATTGCAAAGGAACTCTTGTGGTATGTTTTCCTTTCTGATCTTCCCTTTCCATAGCCTTTCTTGATAATCTTAGTGTTATTAGAATGGGAATTATCTTAAACAACATGCAATGGGTTCTAATTGAAGGCCAATAGCATAGCTAAAATTTATGTAATCTTCATACACGACAAGCTAACTAGGATCAATTGGGTTTGGAAAACAGCAGGCCAGCATTCAACAATGGTGTCAATCGCCGGATAGTGATTCATTGCTTTTCATTGTTTTGGCTTAATCTGGATCTGTGACAAATGATATTCCACAATAAAAAATAAATAAAATGTTCATGATTTGAAAATTGATCTGTGCTTGGCAGATGAGCAACTACTCATCCATGGATGGAGTCCTCTACTGCAAGACTCATTTTGAGCAACTTTTCAAGGAGGGTGGCGATTTCAGCAAGAATTTTCAGAAAGGTGATATCTTTTTCTCACGTGTCTTTTATGCAATTCTCTTACAGTATTTCAACGAGTTGCCATTGTTTAATTCTTTCCCATACACATTTAACAATTTTATGACATTTTCTTGCAGGCAAGCCTGAGAGGACTCATGAGCTGGTATGATATTCGTACATATATATCGTATCACTAATTTAAAAACTTGGGGCGTGTTTGTATGTCCCGTAAACTGATTTATGGTGGCCTTTGGAAACCACCCTGATGAATGATATTATTCTGGGATATTTCAAAATCCATTCCAGCTTTCAGATCCTGTATCCTTTTCTTTCAAGATTTATAATGCTACTGTATTTTCTCTGTATTTTACAGATTAGGACCCCAAGCAAACTCTCTTCCGTGTTCTGTGGAACCCAAGACAAATGCTCCACTTGCGGCAAAACAGTGTACCCATTGGAGAAGGTTTGTTTTTAACTCTAAACTTGAATAAATACACAGGTCTTAAAGATCTATGTCCTATACCTCTACATTTATCATACGAATGACAAACTATTCTGAGATACATCTTGTCTATCATAGACATGGACCTATCTAAGAGTTTTGATAAGTGTATTATTTAACAGTCTTGCTTATGATAATTTGGAATAAGCATGTGTTGCAACCGTTCATGACATAGGTTACCATGGAGGGAGAATGTTACCACAAGACGTGCTTCAGGTGTGCTCATGGTGGGTGTCCACTCACACACTCATCTTATGCTGCTCTTGACGGAGTCCTCTACTGCAAGGTCCACTTTGCTCAGCTCTTCATGGAAAAGGGAACCTATAGCCATGTCCTCGCAGGAGCTACACATAAGAGATCAACCTCCACGCCACCTCCTGAACTGGCCGAGTCAAACACAGAGGAAGCAGCTGCTGCTGAGGATAAGTCAGAAGAACAATCTTAAACGAAGCAGCACATCATGGTTTCTTGCACTGCTATCTGTTCAAGCTGTCAGGACTGTTTTGAATTTTCATGTTGTTGAATATTATTGCCGGATTGTATTCAAAGTCTATTTTTGGATTTGATTAACTTTGTTACAAATTATGCCTTGGTACAAGATATTGAACTGCACTAGTTTTTCCAAATTCTTTCTCTTGAAATTTAGTACCCTTGGCAAACTGAGAAAATATGAAAGATCTCAAGTAGTAATATCAACATTGATTGAATGATTGTTCTTTCTCGGCTATTTGCTTAAATGGCTTCCTGCATTTCTGTGGATGCCAGAGTTTGAACTCTCTACCATGCAAACTTATATTCCAGCAACCTTGAAGATTTTAAACTTTTTGAACATTGAAGAAGAACAAAATTACGTCGAGTTTTGGCCTAATTGTTGTATACAAGTTTCTTGATTAAAGAGATAAACTAGAAGATTCAAATTCTTTTCTTATTTATTTCATCAAGAAGCAACCAAGCAGGGGATTAAAATCTGCTACAAATCCCAGAAACCAATACAATAGACAATCCTGTATTGAAGACCAATCCATAAAACAAACAATGACCAGATTATAAAGAAATTTGAAAATTCCACCTGCTACAAAGATCAGCGAATTTAGCATTGCACAATCTCAACTAAATCAATTGAACAATATGAGCAACTACGGCAGTGGCTTGGGAGCTTTCTTCATTAAACATCCTGGCATTCCCCTCCTTCCAAACAGAATAATGACCCCACACCAACGAAGTCTGAGGATAACTGAAGAAAAGCACTTCTTCCTCAAATTTCTCTTAGCATAAACAAACACATTGCCAGTCTCGTACAGCTCCTTGAATTCAATAAAACCGCAAAATAGAACTCCAAATATCTTTAGCAAACGAGCTAAGTAAAAAACAGATGATCCCTATCTCTTGACTGCATAGAACACATAGAGGATCGATATTTCTCCCCATACTCACTGGTCGAACCTTATTACTGAATATCTGCAAGGACTATTTATAGATTCCAACAAAAAACTTAATTTTTTCTTAAAATTTAGATATGTGACTAACTGGGCAAATAACTGCCCATATCCTTAATACTGCCATTCGCTTATTTGTTTCATCATTGACCTTATGTTTGTCTTTTCGCCATTTGCCCATGATAAGCTTGGTTTTGCCATGAATCATCTTTGCTTCACTCGCTCATTGGACATCCAAGTGTCATTTTTCATTCTAAGGCGTGAGCACCCCTCACAAGCTGAGGCCAGTTTAGGGTCTCAGCACTTGCCCCTTGGATGATAAGCAAGCAATCCATTTTTAACAGCATCATTCAATAAACAGGACAAGATTCCTATAGAGAAAACAAACAAATAGGGGGAAAGATGATCTTCTTGTCTCAAACCCTTTCTTCAAAATGGCCACACAACCCGTCATATATCATAATGGAGAATATAGAAGATGTTATACAAGCTTTTGGCCATAACAGGAAGTATCTTGGAAAATCCATGGCTTCCAATACAAACAGATAATCCCAGTTAACGGAGTCAAATGGCTTCAATATATCAACCTTCAAAGTGCAACTTAGCTTCTAAGTATTTCTATGATAACCCCTCGCTACTTCTTAACAAGTAAATGTCATCTCCAATTCTTCTCCCTTCTACAAATGCTGATTGGTTCAAACTAGTAAGAGAGGAAAGACATCTCCTCAAACTATTATCAAGAACCTTAGAGATACATTTGTAAATGGCTGAACAATACGAAATTGACCTATAATTAGAAACTTTTAATGAGTGATGATATTTAGGTTGGATTTATTGAAATACATATATGCAATATATATAAATAAATTTAAAATTTTTTCTAGAGTCTCAAGATCCTGTGAAATAGATTTAAAGTTATTTATGATTTATTTTAGGACAATCTTATACTTAAGATCATTTCTCTTAACATGTCCATAGTTTTTGTAGAAGAAACATTGATTATTTTTGACTCGTTATTTTATTGGTATATTTTTCTGTTTTTCACTTGAAAAATTGTTTTAGTTTTTTTGGGCATTTCTCTTAGCTTGAGAAATCAAATAATCACTTTCAAGTTTCTCAAATGGATTATATTTTATAGGAAAAGAGTTCAAAATAAAATGACCGCACGCTTTTAGAATAGTAAAATGATATTTCAGAAAGCCTTTTCATCATGGTGTTAGCTAATTTCTTATCAGAATGATCAAATTGTTCATGCATGACATTCAAGAAGCCTTTTGACTTCATGCATGGAGGGATAAAACCCTAAGAATCTAGAGGTGCTTGAATTCAAGTCAAGTACTAGTACTGTGGACCACGCTTACGACTGCCTTATTTCTGAGTTGTGAGTTTCCTGCCTTAAAGTCCTGTTCTTGGATTGTCCGTCGGCCTTCGCCATTCCCTCCTGCTTTTGCTTGTTCTGTGAAGGTACCACCTGAAGGTTCGAAAAAGCAGGGCCCGAGAAGAGCTGAACGCGCTGTGTCTTCGCTTCTTCGAACAGGATCAATATTTCAAGCCAACGACTTGAGAAATTGCAACTTTTGTCGCTTCACCTGGAGGAAGCCACCATTAATCAATGCTCCGAAATTTAATGTCGCTGAAAGCCTGAAACATGCAGTTTCTGGATTTCCACTAGGGTTTCCGGTGGACAGATCAAGCCTCCAAAAAGTAACTCTTGATTTATCCGGGTCGATGCTTTCTCTTTTCCGCAAACGAGGGGGTTCCATTGGAAATTTCGATCAAATCAAACTTCTGACATTTCATGTTCACAGTTTTACTCTCATCACATATTCCCCCCACCGGGGACATACTTAGGCCAATAAGATTTCAACGTGTATCTCACTCTCCAGGTTTATATTTTTTGAAAAATCCATGTAAATTAGTACCTAAATTCCTGGTCATATCTTTTTTTTAAATTATTTTTTATATTAAAATATATTAAAATAATATATTTTTTATTTTTTAAAAATAATTTTTAAAATTAGTATATCAAAACAATCCAAAATATAAAAAGATTAATTTTTAAATTAATTTTTTGAATTTTTATAAAATATGATTTGGATTACATTTGCAAACAGAACCTAAAACGTTTTGGATATTTTATAAACTTGTTAAATCAAATTTTCTCAAAGATTATGCTTGGACTGTAATTGAAAGTGATTTTTAAATTGAGTTTGAATTAAAAAGAAAAAAAATTTAATAATATTTTTTATGCATTTAATGATTTTAATATAAAATATTTTAAAACTATAAAAACAATCAATATCTTTTCAAATTAACTGTCAATTGCCTCTTATTAGAAAATACATTAAGAATTTAAATTGGCAAAAACATAATTTTTTGGTATTTAGAAAGAAACCAGTATTTTTTTGTTTTTAATAAATAAATTAGCAAGAAACCAGAAATTAAGGATTAACTACTGATTTTAGAAAACAGAGGACTTGATTATAATAATTGTTAAACAATAAGGGACTAAATTATAGTTTACTGAAATATTAGAATATCCTTAAGCATATTTGAGAATATCAAAATCCACCTACGTAATAATATAAGGTCGTTACAATATTAAACTGTAGTATATGGGTGTTGCAAAAAAAAAAAAAAAAAAAATCCACCAATAACTGAATTTCCTTTCCCAACCAATAATTTTCCCTTTTATTTTCTCACTTTCCAAACAAAGAAAAGAAAAGGAAAGTTCTAAGACCACAGTAGTATTTGAACTGTACTATATTACTATTTTTCGGCATGTCCTTTCAAGCTCTCTCCCCCTCCTTTCTGCCTTTTTGATTAGTCAGTGTTGTTGATTTTTGTTATTAGTCAGTGTTGTTGTGTCCTTTTCTACTCTAACAAACTCCACCATTGATTTTCTCTTATCTTTGACTCCTCTTGATCGGTTAGTTTCACTCTCTCTTCATTTTTAGTTATACACGCAAAGGGGTTTTGCTTTGAGTGTTTTTTCTTTCTTTCTTGTTTTTTTTTAATGATTGACTTCAACGTGTTTGATTAAATGCCTAAGAGAGTCTGATTATATGTTTTACTATAGGGCATGGAGTTTGCGTGCAATATTCAGCAGACGAATGCATTTTATAGCAGACAAGGTACTAGTTGTAGGGTATCAAATAGGTTATATTCGAGATTTAGACATAAAAGTTATGGGTATAATGCTGGTGATTTGAAGATTGTTTCGAGAGAAAGACCTTCAAAGACATTAAAGAAAAGTGTTTTATATGGTAGTGGAAGTGGAATGCGTAGTCATTTGCTTGTTGGTGGTTATGCAAGTAATCCGTTGTTTTGCAATTTTATTGATGGGTTTGAGGGATTGAGAAGTGTTAAGTTGCGGTGTCAAGGTAATGATTCGTTAACATATATTGATGGGAATGGTAGAAATGTAGAAATTGGTAAGGGTAATGATAAGAACTTGAGAGCAGGGTCTAATGGTGGCTTGGGAGAAGAGGATGGAAGAGGAGAAAAGGTAATGGAGACTGAAATGGCGGCAGAGGCACTTAGTTTGGATGAATTGAGGGAATTGTTACAGAAAGCAATGAGGGAATTGGAGGTTGCACGGCTTAATAGTACCATGTTCGAGGAAAAGGCACAGAGTATATCAGAAACTGCAATAGCTTTGCAAGATGAGGCATCGAGTGCTTGGAATGATGTTAACTCAACACTTGATATGATTCAGGACATTGTGAACAAGGAGGGTGTTGCTAAAGAAGCTTTTCAAAAGGCAACTATGGCGCTTTCTTTGGCTGAGGCAAGGCTTAAGGTGGCAGTGGAGTCGATAAAATCTACGAAAGAAGGGGTTGATTCATTGGAGGGTTCTGGAGAGAGTGATGTGCAAAATGATAATAAGGAAGATTACGAGACAATTTTGGCTGCTCAGAATGATATTAGGGAATGCCAGGCAAATTTGGCAAATTGTGAAGCAGAGCTGAGGCGCTTGCAAAGTATAAAGGAAGAATTACAAAAGGAGGTAGACGTGTTGAATGAGAAAGCAGAGAAAGCACAAATGAATGCTTTGAAAGCAGAGGAGGATGTTGCAAACATTATGCTTCTAGCAGAGCAAGCTGTTGCCTTTGAACTTGAGGCTACCCAACGAGTGAGTGATGCAGAAATTGCGTTACAAAAGGCAGAGAAATCTCTCTCTAGTTCTCATGTTGATATCCAGCAAACAGCTCGGGGATATGTGTCTGGTGATGAGGCAGTAGTCGAGGAGGAGAAGATGCGCGGAGGCAGTCTTTCCGATGTTGAGAAAGAAACAGATATGACTGTAAATGGTGATGTTTTAGTTGGCGAGCCTTCAATAGATAGACTATCTGATAAAACCAGCCCGAGTTCTGAAGAGTTATATCTTTCTGATTATTCTAGTGACCACGAGAATGGAAAATCGAGTTTGCACTCTATTAAAGATACTGAAGCAGAAGCTGAAAAGTCAAAAGGTGGCATTCAGACAAAAAAGCAGGAATTACAGAAGGACCTGACCAGGGAGAGTTCATCTTCACCTCTCAGTGCTCCCAAGGCGTTGTTGAAGAAATCCTCTCGTTTCTTTTCTGCATCCTTCTTCTCTTTCAGTGGAGATGAGACGGAGTTGACAGCAGCATCAGTTTTTCAGGGCTTAATGGAGCCTGCAAGGAAGCAACTGCCCAAATTTCTTCTTGGCCTATTGTTGTTTGGAGCAGGGTATGTATTACTGTTGCTCTTTAATTTTATTTCCATCACTGTCAACAGTCCTCCTTTAAGAGACATGTCACCTGTCCCAGTGGATGTAAGATGCTAAAAAAAATATTTTCAGGTTATAAATAAAATGAGATTGTAATAATGCATCAGCAGGGTAATCACGAAATGTCATGAAAATACAATCCTTATCAAGGCCTTTCTTGGTATCTTCACGACATGTCATGAAAATACAATTCCTTGCCAAAGCCTTTCTTGGTATCTTTTTTCATGTTGTTTTTTATTGAGGCATTCAATAGAGAAATAAACTGCATCTTGGTTGTGATGACCTAGAGGACTCTGAAGGCTATTTCAATAGGTTCATGTCTCACTATCTGCTTCTGTTACTAGATTCTTACATCTAGCATAGAAGTTGCATTGTTTTTATCACAGTGTACTGAAACTGTGCACAGATTTGCCTTCTACTCTAATCGAGTGGAGAAGAGTACCCAGATGCTTCAAAAACCAGAAGTGGTCACCACAAGCATTGAAGAAGTTTCATCAAATGCAAAGCCTCTGATTCAACATATTCAGAAACTCCCAAAGAGAGTCAAAAAACTAATTGCAATGCTTCCTCATCAAGAGGCATAAGTTCACACTATCCTTCACTTCTGCTTTGGGTCTAATCTGTTAACATCTCTCAAGTCAACATGTATGCAGTACTTTCTAATCTGGTTGCTTGTTCTGTTTTGACAGATGAATGAGGAGGAAGCATCTCTCTTTGATGTTTTGTGGTTGCTGCTTGCTAGTGTTATTTTTGTGCCTTTATTTCAGAAAATTCCAGGAGGTGAACTCACTGTATTTTGTAGTGTAAAAATAAGTTTGTACCTTTATACATGCATTTAAAGTTTCAATGTGAAATTTCAAGAACTTCTATTTTTTTAATATTAGCTTAGTCCTTCTGCCAAGCATTTTTTTCCTGCCATTTATATATCAATTATGCTTTCTTGATATTAGTCCATAGTAGTTTATTGATTTGCTGTTGTTTGCCAGTTCTCTACTTGATCATTATCTATATTTATGCCAACAAGTTGTTTTCCAAAATGAAATTGGAAATTTGTGTGATCATGTTTCACGAATTGTCTTTGATCTGCAATTCCAGGCAGTCCTGTTCTTGGATACTTGGCTGCTGGCATCTTGATTGGTCCTTATGGTCTCTCCATCATCCGTCATGTGCTTGGTACAAAAGCGATTGCTGAATTTGGAGTTGTTTTCTTGCTATTCAATATTGGCCTTGAGGTTGGAGTCTTTACATCTAGACTATGTGGCTGGAATTTAACATTCATTCAAATTTAAACTATTGATGCTAAAGTAGTCTTCTGTTTCTTACAGCTCTCTGTTGAAAGGCTTAGTTCCATGAAAAAATATGTTTTTGGATTAGGCTCTGCTCAGGTACTTGGGATTTTTTCTCCCACATTTTTCATTGCTCAATCCATCTATGCTCTGTGCTTTCTATTCATATGTCGATTAACTTACATTTTAATGTGGATGATGCAGGTCTTGGTGACAGCAGTGGTTATTGGCTTGGTCACACATTTTGTTTCCAGGCTGCCTGGTCCTGCTGCAATTGTCATTGGAAATGGCCTGGCACTATCTTCTACTGCTGTTGTTCTACAGGTAGCATAATAGTGCAGATTTTGCTTTAAATTTAAGCATTGCAGCTTTCTCTAACCAAGAGTCCCTCGGTTCAGGAAAGATAATTTTCTGGATCAAACACAAGCTTCCTAGACCAAAATATTTGAACCTTTTACATTATCTACTGTCCACACCCAGCAAAATGGTAAAGTTAAACTAACACCATTGGTAATTTTGATCTGAAATATCAACATTTTGATCGCATATCTAGAATCTTTGTAACTCATTAAAGTCAGTTTTGGATGCAATCTGTCAATATTATGATTGCACACTCATGATCATGCCATACTTCCCCCACTGAAAATGAGCTTCTGATCAAGGCTCATTTCTTCTATGAACCTGTCTGTCAAATCTGCAATTACTTATTTTGATGAACAAGAGAATTGATAGATAGTGGTCTTAATTTGCAGGTGTTGCAGGAGCGAGGTGAGAGCACATCACGCCATGGACGTGCTACTTTCTCTGTCCTACTATTCCAGGTCACTCCACAGTTCCCATAAAAGAAAAGAAAAAAGCTTTTATGTCTTGGTAGTGGTATAGCTTCAGAAAAAAGCTACTTTGTCTTGGTAGTGACATGGTTTCTTTTTCTTGTTGGCCATGTTATGCCATAGGAGTGGTTCTTTATGCTCACACTTTCTTTAGTGAATATCACATGTATCTGTATCATAATAATATTCAAGATGAGAATAAAATTCCACTGCTGTATGTTGTAGTAAAATTATGCCTGTAATCATGTAAAAGTTCCCCAATCCTTTGTGGAGTAGGAATTTCTCCTTATAATTCCTTTGAAATATCTTTTAAACCATGTTCATGTTATATGTAGTCTTTTTTGCATTGCAATCTTTGATCTTATTTATTCTTTTCAGGATTTGGCTGTTGTGGTGTTGCTAATACTCATTCCACTTATTTCACCAAATTCATCCAAAGGAGGGGTAACTTTCTATACTAGTTTGTTTGTATATGGATGTGGTGGTGAGCTTCTGGTATCTTTTTGCTTTAAAAGTGAAAGAAATTTGCACATGTTTTGTCAGTTTGTGAGCCACACAGAATATTCTGGATATAATGAAGGCACTTTTCAGTGTGTTCCTTTTCTTTCAACAGCACCCGCTGTTGATAGATTTTAAAAAAATGCAAAATCTATCCTCTATTTCTTGCCGAATGCAAATAAAGTTACCAAAGTACATCAATTGCTTTTACTATTATTGTCATTCCCACTGCTGTTGTGCTCAATGTTGGTTTATGAGTGATATGATGCTGCTTTCCAGGTTGGTTTTCAAGCAATTGCTGAGGCTCTTGGGTTGGCTGCTGTTAAGGCAGCAGTTGCCATCACCGCGATAATTGCTGGTGGAAGATTGGTAAATCTTATTTTCTCTAGAATTATGGCATTTAAGTGGATGGATGGCATTTCTCTTGATTGAAGTTATATCTTAAACTTTCCATTTCTGTGGTCTTGACTGGAAATCTTGGCAAATTTCTTACACAAGGTGGCGTTGACTTTAGTTGGCAATGCATGGTGTCATCTGAACAGTTTATTGATGTTCCCTTTCTGTGCCTTTTGCAGCTGCTTCGACCAATTTATAAACAAATTGCAGAAAATCAAAATGCAGAGATATTCTCAGCCAATACACTTCTTGTTATTCTGGGGACCAGTCTCCTTACTGCCAGGGTATGGAAATGCTTCCAGGAGATTGTTTGAGCATGTTTTGCTTTCTGTTACTATTATTGTTGTTGCTGCTGTTGTTAATGAAATTGTGCTGTATCTTTTTCCTAGAGCAGGCTGGACTTTCCATGGCACTGGGGGCATTTCTGGCTGGTTTGCTTCTTGCAGAAACCGAATTTTCCTTGCAGGTTGAATCAGATATTGCTCCATATCGCGGGCTTCTATTGGGCCTTTTTTTCATGACGGTAGGTGTTTTAAAAAAGGAGTCTTTTGTAAGATCTATCTATTAAGTACTTTTAGTTCTCTTTTAATTCTTGTAGAAGCCATTTGTTGGTTCTTTTCATAACATATAAGGACTATATGTGAAATCTTCTCCTTCGTCAGTATAGTAACTTTTCAGGCCGGCTCTTTCTCTTTTCTCTTCTTTTTTGTACTGGAAGAACAGGCCAACTCTGCAAGATTGTGTCTTCCAACATTTCTTTTACTATATTAGCATACAACTTACAACATTTCTTCTGTTATAAGATTGATGATATGTTAATTGTTGAACTTGCTTGATTTTTTCTTGATGATGCAAATATGTTGATCCTCAATCATTAACTGTTAACATCGGTCCATTTATGTGTTCTCAGGTTGGAATGTCCATTGACCCAAAGCTTCTGGTTTCAAATTTTCCTGCCATTATGGGATCATTAGGGCTTTTAATTGGAGGCAAGACTGTGTTGGTTGCTTTAGTTGGCAGGTTTTTTGGTATTTCTATTATATCTGCAATAAGGATTGGTCTTCTTCTTGCTCCGGGTGGAGAATTTGCATTTGTAGCATTTGGTGAAGCTGTTAACCAGGTCTCTTTTCTAAATATATATTTTTTTCCAATCTAATGTGTCCATGGTCAGTGGATTCAACTTTTTATTATAGTGTTCCATACAAAGTCCACAAATTAGTTGGCCATGTGTTTAATATCCTCTCTGCATTTGGTGTTGTTTCAAAATATCTTTTTTACATTTCACAAAAATATTGAGATATGGGAAGTATCTCATTCATAATGTTTAATAAGGAAGAAATCAGTACTGAATAATTTTCACTAGTTAAATTGAGAAGTGGAAATGCAATTTTTTTTCTTATAATTTTCTTCACTCCAAGTGATGATAATATTTAAAAATGCTTGTTTCTTGTACACTTGTTGCCTAATTATTGTCATCTGCAGGGTATAATGTCTCCTCAGCTATCCTCTTTATTGTTTCTTGTGGTGGGGATCTCAATGGCCCTCACACCATGGCTGGCTGCTGGCGGCCAGTTAATAGCCTCTCGCTTTGAGCAGCATGATGTTCGTAGTTTGTTACCGGTTGAGAGTGAGGTAAGGTCACAGTTTTAGCCCTCAGTGATACATTGGTCAAAGTTCAAACCTTGCTATTGGTAGTTTACTGAGCTTGATGCTTTGTTGCATGGTGACTGGGTTCCACTTGATAGATATGGTGAATTGCTAAACATGGGTGCTTTCATATAAACAATTGAAGTATCATTGTCATTTGGAAAAATTATGCTACTTGAGTGACGTGTCCCTGAGAAAATATGTGATCATTATTACCATGCATGGGAGGGGCAATGAATAGCGAAAACAAACAAAATCTCAATTGATTGCTTGAGTGTAATGCATGAATTTTGTAGATGTGCTTTCAAAACATCCATTTTTTCCTGCATGCTGAGTTAGAACCTGTTAGTTTTGCCTTTCAAGTGTGAAATTTCATACTCTGAGTTTTACAGCAACAAGAATAAGTGGCCTAATCGTGGTTTGTTTTTCACGGTAATTTCCTTCTCTTGATCGTATTTGTATAACCTAATTTGAATGTTGGTGAGCCTGTATTAGTCATAGTGTATAAGCTATTACAAAAATCAGGTCATTCATTCATCTCCATCACCATTAATAAACAAATAGCTGCATCCCATATGATAAAAAATAATAATTTAATCTGCATGTATCATTTATTGGCACCCTGGGATTTTTTTCTTCTTGTTGCATAGGCAGTTCTTTTAAAAATCAAATTCCAGTGCTATCCTCTCTCAGGAAGTGATACTGAATATTTTCTTGATACCAGCGTAACAGCTACCTATAGTTATATTTTTCTCAGCTGTTTAAGATTATATGTTTGTGATGCTAGGTTTGCTTGACAATTATATGAGTACTTGCTGATTAATCTTTCTCTTGGTTTATTTTGTTTACAGACAGATGATTTGCAGGATCATATTATTATCTGTGGATTTGGACGTGTTGGCCAGGTTGATACATATTTTATTTGATTTGTTGCATATGTTAAAGTGGCTAATATTGTGAATTTTGCTAGTTTTTAATATACATGCTCATGACATTCATTTGGATTTGCCAGATTATAGCACAGCTTCTCTCAGAACGATTAATTCCATTTGTTGCTCTTGACGTGAGTAGGTAAGCCAAAGATTGAGAAATACTACCAGCAAACTTTCTGGTGTTATTTCAGAATGTTTATGTTTTTGGTTCATTGCCTATTCTCCCTATTGATGCAGTACTTTTTCTACAAGAATTTCTTTTTTTTGATTCCCCCAACAAATTATTACTGTGCTCCTTTAAAAACAACATATCTTTATCAAAGACTTTATAGAAATTAAATTTTTTTCTTAGATACCATTTAGCTAATTGGATTTAGATATCAGCTACAGTGGTTCTTGTGTTCCTTGGTATGCTACAAAATAAAATATATTCCCCTTCTTATTACTTGTTTATGCCAGGATGTGGCCATAATATTGCTTGGAATATTATTTTTTTGTGATTATGAGTGGAGAGGTGTCGCAAGATTCTTGATGATTAGAAGTTTGCTTTTTTCAGCGATAGAGTGGCAGCAGGCCGTGCCCTGGATCTTCCCGTGTACTTTGGAGATGCTGGTAGTCGAGAGGTAAAGCTAAATGCATCATGGGTTGCTTATGTGGTGGTTCAACAATTGATTTTGTATTGTGTGACTAGGTCCTCCATAAAGTCGGTGCTGAAAGAGCATGTGCTGCTGCAATAACTCTAGATACACCTGGTGCAAATTATAGAACTGTCTGGGCTCTGAGCAAGTACTTTCCCAATGTGAAGACGTTTGTTCGTGCTCATGATGTTGATCATGGCCTTAATTTGGAGAAGGCTGGGGCTACAGCTGTAATACTTAAACTTCTGAATCTTTTTTTACTAGTTTCCTTTGATTTATAAAACAACTCGATCACACCCTGTTAACAACTAATACTTACAGGTTGTACCTGAGACATTGGAACCAAGTCTACAGTTGGCAGCTGCTGTTCTTGCGCAGGTAACATCTTGCTTCTTGAGTTGCGCATCACTTGTTCTAGTCACAGTTACTTTGAAGTGCTGAAAACTGGAAATACTTAAGTTTTTCTACGTCAAAACAAGCTGGAGCTACATAACCATTTATGCTGTCCAAACGAGTCCTTTGTGTTGGCTTTATTTTAACTTCCATTCTTTTGAGTTATATGATGGAAATATCTGAAACTTAGAATCTGATTGCTTGAACTGGCCAAGTGCAATAAAAAATCAGGTTGTAGGTGTAAGACTGCGAGAAACAATATAACAAAGCAATTCTGGAAGCAAATGAGCATATTATAGTATTCATTAGGCCACAGTGCCCTCATAACATTCTCGTGGATCTTTTTTGATTCGGGTTTTCTTCTTTTCCTCTTCCATTTAGGCTAAACTGCCCATGTCAGAGATTGCAGCAACCATCAATGCATTTAGATCCCGCCACTTGTCTGAGCTTACTGAGGTAATCAGTGCTGTTTGTCTTATTTAATTTAATTTTTTTATCTTGACAAATTCAGTCATCTGCCTAATTCACAAGTGTATAACTTTATTACCCCACTTTCCTTGACTTAGTTTGACATTTGGGAGCTTACTTTCCCTTGCAGCTATGCGAAACTAGTGGAAGTTCTCTCGGATATGGATTTTCTCGTGTCATGACTAAACCCAAAAGTCAGTCCTTGGATTCTTCAGATGAAAACCAATTCAGTGAAGGAACATTAGCAATATGAAAATTGCCTCATGTGAACAAAGGGAAAAAAATATTCCGGAGAAATCTATAGCAATTTGCATTCTCTATTGGCATAAATTGTACAGAAATACAGTGAAAGAAGATGCAATGGCACACTTACCATTTTTGATAAAATTTTGATCGACATTCTTACAGAACAAGTGGAAAAGACCACTACTTTTCCAGTTTTGTCTAATAGTCTAATCTCACTTCGGTTCCTAAGAAACAGTGAAAAGGAACTGAGACCTCGGAATCTAACAGGAACTTCCAGCAATGTATCAATTTCATATTTCATTGCTATGAAGAATTGGTTTCCTGCAATGCAGCTACATTAATAGAAAGATTCCAGCAATGTATCAATTTCATATTTCATTTAAGCCAGGCAAGTTAAGGTCATTCAAAAACTTCACTCCAGTTCATTCAATCACACTGTCTAAGACATTCATTCTATTTCTCTTATATTATTTCTTCTTCTTCATTTATTGACTTGATCATCGAATGATTCTTTGTTTTTTTGGAGGACTTGTTTTTGTAGGAACAATCAAGCCCAAACACAAAAAGTTATCTCAAGTCCACGCACTTTAGTTCAAGACGAAGCCACGGAAAACTTAATCTAATTCTGAAGTTTCTTTCTATGTTTACGGAAAGAATGCCGTACTTGTTGCTTAACGTAGTTTAACAAGGGTGCAAGTTTCATGCTAAGTCAAAATCTTATTCAATTTTATCCTTTCTTTGTTTTGTTTACGGACCAAGGGTTTGAACTTGAAATCTTTGGAGAAATGGAGAAGATGATGTTTTTAAATTCAATATGATTAGGAATAAAGTTTTTTGTAGTTGAATTATGAATTAATCAAATGTTCATTCAAATAACTTTACTCTTCACAGTAAATAAAAATATCTCTTGAAGAATGACTCATGATACCTATAAAAAGTCATCTTTTAGAGGATTCAAGAACCCTTAGATAATAAAATTAGTAATCTTATAGAGGAAAAGAGTAATAAATATGCTAGAGAGCACTAAATACTAATAACAATGTTATTTGTTCTTCTTCTTGGATATTTATGTGTTTTTTTTTAATGTAAATCATGAACATTTTACCTAGATAGTTCAAGAGGTATTTATAGCTCATGAACTTTTTTTTTGCTTTAATGACGGTGCTTGAGAGTTATTTTTTTCTAATAGCATTAATGAGGGATAAATATCTCTTACACCAACATTAATAAATGATAAATATATATTACACATACATTAATGAATGATAAATAGTGATTCAGGACACTTGTTGAGCCCATGAACATTTGGTCATATTATGCACAACACTTAGAATCAGACATGCCGCCCAGGCCCACGAGATGTTGGGCATAAGCCCATCACTTGGACTCGAGCATGTCGCTCGAGTCCACAGGGTGCTGAGCCCAGTTATTGGGCCTATGACTACGAACAGGGCCAAAACATGTTCTTAAAGCCCATTGTAGGTTTATGCAAAAAAAAAAAAAACAAATCAAACAAATATTTAAAAATATCAATAAATCTTAGTCCATCAACATGGGTTCTGGTTGAGCGACAAGTTCATTAACAATTTTATCCTTTCTTAACTAGGGAGGAGTTAAAATTGATTAGAATATCTAAATAGTTCTATTGGGTATCTAAAAAGTATGGTGATAACATAATGGTTATTGAAAACAAATGTTTATGATGATGTTGGTCTAAGTTGGGTACATTGACATCCAAAAGATATGATCTAATTTTATTAGCTTATTGGCCATTCTAGTCATGTCTAGTTTGTTACTAATTGTAGGGCCAATAATTGTTGTATTTTATTTTATTTTTATCCTAATCTATTTCTAAATATTTCTGTTTCTAACAAAAAAATAAATAAATGGGTGGTTAGAAATTACAAGCACACTTGGGCTAGGATGATGTGTAAGGTAGGTTGTTTTGGTAAAACAAGTTAAGTCCCATAACTCTATTTTTCTCCGTTATAATGCTAACGGGGAAGACAAGTATCCTTATCATTTACCTTAAATTTTTTGAACCTTTAGATGAATCAAATATTAGAAATATAATAAAACAAGGAAAGAAAATGTTAATCAAGCCTATTTACAATCTCATCAACCTAATTGGTGAAGTCATGGAAAACTTTAAACTGGGTTGAGCTTTTCCTGAGCTATAATCTTAGGCCGGAGAAGTAACTAGTTTTGCCACTAGTCCACAAGCTTTCCTGCAAAATAAATTTTCTATCAAAATAAGGGACCCCTTGATACTTAAGTTAATAAAATATAGGAGGGAAATAATGAACAAGAAAATAAAATATACGAGAAAGTATCTTTGTAAATGTTAGGTGTTTTATGTGAACTTATTAAAGTGTTGGATGGTTACTTGTGATTATTAAAAGTGTTGGATAGTTACTTATATATTCTTTTACTTGGTGATTTAAGATTTTTATATACTTTGATTACACTTGCCTCGTGAAGCGTGCAGCTTATCACGAGCGGAGCAATGTTGAAGAACCTTGTTATGAGTGGAGAATATCATTGATGGTTATTTCTAACCAATATATTATTAATAATATACTAAACACTATATCCAATGGTAGGTATCGACGTTTTCATTAATCAATTTCCATACAACTCCTGAAATAAGCTTACATTATTAAAATCTATAAATATCTTGACTCACTAAATAAACAAGACAAATTACAAATTCTTAAAACTCATAATTCTCTCAAACATTATTTTTCTCACACACCTACTTACTTAACATTGAAGAGTTTTTCATTCCACGAAAAACTTATTTTTTCTAGAATAATCAAGTCCGGATACAAATCCTAATTTAACCCTACTTGTACTGTGCCAAGATCAAAATATGTGGAAAGCTCATTTTTGTATAAAGTTTTTTCGCGGTTTTATTAGTGATGCTTTCATTGAAAGCCTGAAAAAAAAAAAAAAAACTAGTTGAAAACTATACATTAATTAATCAAACAAATGTAATAAAATTGATTTTTTTATGTTAAATCCAATCCATGTAAAACACAAGAGCATGCGACTGTAAAGGCAGTAAAACGCAACGTTTGATTCATCTTCATAAACAAAATAGAAAAACACCACTCCCCGAGTTCCTCCCTGTAAAAAGCCACAGACGCCGCTTTGCTTTTAAAAAAACTTTTTTGAAAAACTGCACTCCTCTCTCTGTCTCTGCTCCTGCTCAACCTCCAAAGTCGTCCAATTATTTTTCAAACCCACAAACACAAAACGTCGAGGTTACTTCGACTTTGCTTCGCTACCACCAAAATGTCCTCATCACTCGTCTTCATCGACTCCTCCACCTCCACAGCTTCTCATCTTCTTCCATTTTCGCGAATCAGCACCCCTTTTAATGGCGCCGTTTCTCTTCGCCGCTCAGTGGGTCCTCTCAATGTCAGACCCTTTGTCCTCTCCCCTCTCAGAACCCTCTCTGTTAATTCTTCAAACAACCCGTCTCCTGTAATCAATGGTTAACCACTCCCTGATACATTGTTTGATGATTTCCATTTTTATGCATCCTTCGCTGAACCTTTTTTTTTTTTTTTAAAAAAAAAAAGAACTGTGACTGCGTTTGTGAGTCTATTTCAAGGAGTTATTTTGTCGAACATGCTGTATGCAACTCTAATGTGCTTGATGGATTTATTGTGCAGATAAATCGGGTGGGGAAGCGTCTGCGAAGGTAATTGATGGGAAAATGGTTGCAAAGCAAATAAGAGATGAGATAACAGCCGAAGTGTTAAAGATGAAGGAAGCAATTGGTGTTGTTCCTGGGTTAGCGGTGATTCTTGTTGGCGACAGGAAAGATTCTGCTACTTATGTACGCAACAAGAAAAAAGCTTGTGAGTCTGTTGGGATTAATTCTTTTGAAGTACGTTTGCCAGAAGACTCTACCGAACAAGAAGTGATTAAGTTTATTTCGGAGTTCAATAATGATCCTTCAGTTCATGGCATCCTTGTCCAGTTGCCTCTGCCTTCGGTATGGTTTTGAATTTGATCAATGTTTGACAATTTGAAAGAATTTTGTGTTGAATTGTGATTGTTTGATTAGAAATCGATGTGTTTGTATGTTCTTACCAGCATATGGATGAGCAGAATGTGTTGAATGCTGTTGACATTGAGAAGGATGTGGATGGTTTCCATCCATTGAACATTGGTCGTCTTGCAATGCGAGGAAGAGACCCGCTGTTTGTTCCGTGTACGCCTAAAGGGTGCATAGAGTTGTTGCATAGATACGATGTTGAAATCAAAGGGAAGAGAGCTGTTGTGATTGGTCGGAGCAATATTGTTGGGATGCCGGCTGCTTTATTGCTTCAGGTAATTCAGTCTTCCTGAAAGGGAGTGTTTTTTCATTTTCTGTTACCTTTTGATGTTATCAGATATATGTGTAATGTTTCTGAATCTGTCCTTTTTTAAACTCGTCTTGATGTTTTTGATATTGTAAGAGGGAAGATGCTACAGTGAGCATTGTCCATTCTAGAACCAAGAACCCTGAGGAGATTATAAAACATGCAGATATAATAATCTCTGCTGTAGGGCAACCAAATATGGTGAGAGGCAGCTGGTTAAAACCCGGTGCAGTTGTAATTGATGTTGGAATTAATCCAGTTGAGGTGAGAAAAATTCTATAGTGGCCTGTGGTTTTTCTTTCCTCAACATGCTTTCCTGGTTATATTCTTATGCGATTGGCCATTTCTATTTGTATGCATGCATGTCTAAAAGGATGCAAATAGCCCTCGAGGTTACAAATTGGTTGGAGATGTCTGCTATGAGGAGGCCTGCAAGGTTGCTTCAGCTGTCACTCCAGTTCCAGGAGGTGTTGGTCCTATGACTATAGCAATGCTCCTCTCTAATACTCTCAGCTCAGCAAAGAGGACACACAACTTCCAGTGACTGCTATGAGATTTTAAAGATCTATGCTTAATAGGATACGGGTGGCTTCTCAGGGACCAGGTTGGTGTTTGCTTGAGCTCCCATTTCGTCTCAGGGAGAATTTAGTTTCAGCCACTGCGCTGCCTTTGTAGTAGTTGATCTTTTTTGACAAAGTGAGGTTTTATGCAGTTTTAAGATATTCTATATAGCTAGGAAAATTGGACAACAGATTGTGGGAGTTTAGACCCTCCTTTACCTAATGCTGAGAGCTTGTAGGTTCAACCACATTTGAATTGGCCATCATTGTCATATGTCAATCCAAAACCCAGCATTCCATCTTGGACAGCTTGAGCTATTTTAATTCACCAGATTTATGGGTGCTTACAGAATAAGAAAAAGAACTGATCAGTCCCAGGTTCAGATGTCTTGAACAAGTCAACTAATCGACACAAGACAGCAATTATGGATTGGATTCATATGTTATGTACGCCCAATTTCAATTCCCAGGCCACGTACAAAGTAGATTGCAAATAACATAGTGTTACAAAACCATGTCTTTCGTTTTCCTGAATTGTCTAAGCCGTAGAAATCAAACTGTGCATAGTTATCTGCTTTTTGCCAAACACAAACTGTTCTGGAAGGCAAAGTGCAGGAGAGAACACAACACCAGTTAATCTACCTGGACTTCGTTTATCCATTAAAAAGAGATTCATAGAAGTTCAGCACGCACTTCATCAATGCCAAAGACTGCCACTGCCACTGATTCTGTATTTTCCTTACTTCCTAATGAATTTGAAAATCTAGAAGCAGAGGAATTAAAATCCAGTCGCAATAAGTTTTTGGCCGAAAGATCAGTTCGTGCTTCAAAATGGTCTGTTCCAGTTGTGCTTTGCTGTTTCGTACTGCGGATAACAGAAACCTGAGGAAAAAAAAACATTATCAGGAAAACATTATAGGGATTGTTATTATTCACAATTGACAAAGCACGTAATTTGCAACTTAAAAGCCTAGTGGTGCCTAAATAGGTTGCGGCGCTACACCGTGGGACAGGTTAGCCAAAAAAATTTTAACATAAAAAAACAAATTTATAATTCAGGTTATAGATTCGGTTTAGTCTAATAAAATTATTTTATGATAAAAAAATAATAATAAATGAACTAATTTTTTTTTAAAAAGTAATCTTGATAACCTCCATAAAAACAAAAAATACTAAAAGAGAAAAAATCATAAAGCTCAATTTCAAGACAATCTAATATTAAAGGATAAGATTGAAAGAAAAAAAGTTAAAAAAAACATAAAAACAATACGAGTCAATCTGAGTTACTATGTTAAACCTACGATCTGAGTCATAAAGGCCAAATAGCCTCATGAAAAGCAACTAAAAAAGAATTATAAAGACCAATTCAGATATAAAAGGATGAAAAAAAAAAAAAATCAGTTAATAAAAAGAACCCAAAAAAATAAAACACTAGCAAAGTCAGGTAAACCCACCAAACCTTGTGAGCCAGATCATGTGAATAAAATAACCTAATAGAAGATAAAATGAAAAAAACTATGAAGCCTAATTTTCAAACAAACAAATTGTCGAAAGATAAAATAAAAAAATATTAAATCTTAAAAATACAACCTAAAAAAAAGATTTAATTCAACCTGAGCTAACTCGTCAAACCCGCAACCAGGTCATGAAACTTGGATAACCCCGTAGAAATAGAAGTGAAGAAAATTATGAAGCCTGATTTTCAACAAAATCAATGTTTAAGGACAAAATTGAAAAAAAAATCATTGTAAAAAAAAAATCTAAAAAAAAACCGATGTCAAATTAGGTTAACCTTTTAAAACCGTAACCCAGGTCATAAGACCGGGATTATCCCATCAAAAAAATAAAAAAGTCTAATTCCCCCTCAATCTAACGTTGAAGATGAAACTTTTAAAAAATTATTCAAAAAATAACCCAAAGAAAACAAAAGTAGCAATCAAGAAACAAAAACAGTTATATATATATATATATATATATATATATATATATATATATATATATATAATTTAAACAAATAAAATAAATTATAATGTTTTCAAAATAAATTTTTGATATGATAATGTTTTTTTTTAAATGTTTAAGTATCGTCAGGATTTTTTATTCCTTAAAATTTCTATTTTTTTTTTTGTAAAATGATCTCTCTTTAAACATTTTCATTTTTTAAAAAAAATGTTATCCATTTTTTACACCAATTTTCAGTTGATATATGTTTTTATTTTATTTGTTTCTTAGATAATATATAGGTTAGGATTTATTTTAGTGATGAAATAAGTTCTTAGTCCAGTTGAAAACATAACACATTTCAGATTAAAAATTTGTGAATGACTAACTCATTTACCAGTATATACTCCATCCTGGTAAGTATATAATTAATCTGCCATTTGAGATCATTGTCTCAGCAAGCAAAACCAATCAGACATGCGCTGCATTCATGACCATTGGAAAAAAGTCACACTTACGTACTGTTGACCGAATTCTGGAGGATAGCTACAAACTGGCTTGTTCAAGTCCTAGATACACATATATTCTTAGATACACGTATATTCTTAGATATTATTGCTGACAAAGTAAGCAAGAGGGTGTAGGTTTAATTTGTTTCTGTAGAGATGGATAGCATCCGATCAGAAAGGCGACTCCTCCGTCCTATCAAAGAAACAACCAGAAGGACCACCATTAGGCAGCAGAGCTAGCCTAACTACATTTTCAGCACCTTCTTCAACAGGACGTATGCCTGTATTGAAGTTTATATCTGTTTTAACATAACCAGGGCAGACACAGTTGACACAGAAAGTTGGGTGCTTCTTGGCCAGGACCCGTGTGAAGGCACTCATAGCTGCTTTCGAGAGTATATATGCAGACATCATAGCAGGCCAGCCTTCCGTTTCCAAAGAACCCTCTTTGAAATCTTCTAAATACTTGCTCAAAACCTCATCCACTCTCTCTTCTGTAAGGTTTTCAGCATCACCTAGCACTCCTTTAGCCCATTCATTTGATACACCCTGTAAAGACATCACAAGAGAAGTCTGTAATGATTGCTCCTACCACATCAAGTAACATCTAGCAGTGTAGCAAAGCCTGTTTAAGATTTTCAGTGGATGAATGAAGATCTTCATTTCCAGAAGTTTTCTTTCGTTTCAACTTAGTTGGATTTTAACCCAGTCAGAAACTGAAATCATATCGAATGAGTTTCTTCACCAAGAAAACACCGAATTATTTCTTGAGAAGTCTTGAAAGGTATTACCTTCAACTTTCCCATGGAAGAGGAAACATTAACAATTCTTGGTGAATCAGACAATTGGAGTAGGGGAATAAGTGCTTCGGCCATTCTCTTTGCACCATAATAGTTTATTCTCAGGCACTCTTCGGCTAACTCCCAAGTTTGAGTGATAAATTCACTCCAATTGATCTTTGCACCTTCCTGCATCAATGAAATGAAACTCAATCATCTTGGTGTTGGGATATTTCCAGAACTCAAACACACACAATTTACGTGGTTCGGCAACTTGCCTACTCCACGGAGCTACTGGTTTGTATTAATGAAGCTTACAAACAATACAAACAAAGGAGGAGGAGATAAAACTCTCTCAACTCAACTCTACTCTCTCAAGCTCTCTCTATTCTTCTCTGTTCTCTCTTCTCTCTGTGTTTCTCACGCTGCTCACTCTGTTCTTCATACACACACAGCTATACATATACAATTGATGATTGAAGGGGCATGATTGATGCCCACCATTGCCTCCACTTTGTGTCCTCCACCATGTGCCAAGTGGGAGATTAGGTATTCCCACTTGCATATGGTGGGACATTGTTTGTCTCCACTAACTAACAATCTCCCACTTGGAGACAAACAATGAAATCATCATTTATCCTTGAAGACCAACTGAAGTTTTACACAACTTCAGTTTATCAAGTGTAACTCCTTTGGTTAACATGTCAGCTGGATTCTTGCTTCCGCAGACCTTTTCTAGCATCAGTTGTTCATCGTCTAGCAATTGTCGGATGAAGTGATATTTGATCTGAATATGCTTCGTCCTGGAGTGAAATGCTGGATTCTTGGCAAGGAAGATTGCACTCTGACTATCGCTATACAAAGTACCCTTTTCATTCATCTTGCCCAATTCTTTCAGAAAACTCTGCAACCATACGATCTCTTTTGCAGATTCTGAGACTGCAACATATTCAGCTTCTGTTGTTGAAAGAGCGACGATCTTTTGTAAGGTAGAACTCCAGGAAATAGCAGTACCTCCTAGAGTATATACATATCCTGTAGTGCTCTTTCGGCTATCAACATCTCCTGCTAAATCAGCGTCTACAAAACCTTCAAGTTTCAAACCACTAGCTGTGAAGGTGAGACATGTCTCTGATGACCCTTTTAAGTACCTCATGATCCATTTGACCGCCTCCCAATGCTGCTTTCCAGGATTGCTCATATATCGGCTTACAACTCCCACTGCATGGGCAATGTCTGGTCTGGTACAGACCATAGCATACATCAAAGAGCCGATAGCTGAGGCGTATGGAATCTTATCCATGTATCCACTTTCTAGCTCAGTTTTTGGTGACTGGTCTTTGCTGAGCTTGAAATGATTCCCCAGTGGTGTACTTACTGGTTTAGTATTATCCATACTAAACCTGCTGAGAACCTTCTTGACATACTCTGTTTGTGAAAGCTTTAGTACGCCTTTGTCTTTATCTCTGAAGATTCTCATGCCAAGTATTTGTTTAGCAGCTCCCAGATCCTTCATTTCAAACTGTTTTGACAACTGTTGTTTCAGCTTATCAATCTCCTCAATGCTGGATCCTGCAATCAACATATCATCTACATATAATAGTAGAATGATGTAGGAGTTGTCAAAATGTTTGACATAGCAACAATGATCAGCTTGGCATCTTGTATACCCGGAACTGCACATGAAGTTGTCAAACTTCTTGTACCACTGTCTTGGAGCTTGCTTCAAACCGTATAGGCTTTTCTTTAGCTTGCAGACTTGGTTCTCCTTTTCTTGTATTTCAAACCCCTCTGGTTGTTGCATGTAAATGTCTTCCTCCAATTCTCCATGAAGAAAGGCTGTTTTTACATCTAATTGCTCAAGATGTAAATTTTCTGCAGCTACTATCCCCAGAACAACTCTGATTGTTGTGAGCTTCACAACTGGAGAAAATATCTCAGAGTAGTCAATGCCTTTCTTTTGTTGAAACCCTTTGACAACAAGTCTTGCCTTGAACCGTTTACTTCCGTCATGCTCAGTCTTCACTCTGTAAACCCACTTGTTTTGTAAAGCCTTCTTTCCTTCAGGCAGTGTGGTTAGCTCCCAAGTCTTGTTCTTCAGCAACGAACTCATCTCATCCTTCATGGCTAACTCCCACTTGCTTGAGTTTCCATCTTGTAAGGATTCTTCATAAGTTAGCGGTTCACCACCATCTGTCAACAAAATGTAATTCAGTAAAAGTGTGAACCGTTGCGGGGGCTTTATCGTCCTCGAAGACCTGCGAACAGCTGGTTCAATTTGCTCCGCATCTTCTTGTGTAGTAGCGGGTACAGATATGCTTGAGTCTTCTTGTAAAGACTCTTGATTGTTGTTCTGCTCAGTAACATCGGGAAGGCCTTCTAATCTTATGAATTCAGATTCTTGTGGCCTTGTATCTGAATCAGCCTTATCTGTTTCTGCACTTGATCTGGCTTTGTACAGAACTTTCTCATTGAAGATCACGTTCCTGCTTCTGATAATCTTTCTATTCTGATCATCCCAGAACCGAAAGCCAAATTCTTCATCTCCATAGCCGATGAAGAAACATTTCTTGGATTTGGCATCCAACTTGTTGCGAGCATCAGAATCTATATGAACATAGGAAACACACCCAAAGACCTTTAAATGAGAGAGTTGTACCTCTTTTCCTCTCCATACTTCCTCGGGCAGTCTGAACTCCAAAGGAACTGATGGTCCACGGTTGATCAAGTAAACTGCAGTATGAACTGCGTCGGCCCAGAATGTTTGAGGTAACCCTGAATGCAACCTCATGCTTCTAGCTCGTTCATTGATGGTCCTGTTCATCCGTTCAGCAACGCCATTCTGTTGCGGTGTGCCTGGAACGGTCTTTTCCATTCTGATACCATTGACAGCACAATACTCTTTGAAACCTCCATCAATGTATTCTCCTCCGTTATCGGATCTCAAGCATTTCAACTTCAGACCTGATTCAGTCTCAACCATAGCCTTCCATTTCTTGAATGTTTCAAACACATCAGATTTATTTTTCAGAAAGTAAACCCATACCTTCCTGCTGAAATCATCAATGAAAGTCACGTAATACCGAGAACCTCCAAGAGATGCTACTGGAGCCGGTCCCCATAAATCTGTGTGTACCAGCTCTAGCTTTCTTGGTCTTAAAGTCCTGCCAACCTTCAAGAAACTGAGCTTTTTCTGTTTTCCAAGAACACAGCTTTCACAAATGTCTAGATCGACATTTTTTAATTCTGCCAGTTTTCCCTTCGACTGAAGTATCTTCATCCCCTTTTGACTCATATGGCCGAGTCTACAGTGCCATAGATGTGCTTGATTTTCTGCTTCAGTAGAGGCAATAATGTCTGCAAATCTTGTGGTCATATACAGGGTGCCGGTTTTCTTTCCACGAGCCAAAACCATTGCTCCCTTTGATACCTTCCACATACCTCCAGAAAAAAGGATTGAATGACCACTATCATCAAGTTGTCCGACCGAGATCAGCTTCTTCTTTAGATCAGGAACATGCCTTACATGTTGCAAGGTCCATATAGATCCATTCATTGTCTTGATTTGTACATCTCCTAAACCCACAATATCCAATGGTTGTCCATCGGCCAGATAGACTACACCGTGATCTCCAGCAATATAGTTTTGCATCATTTCATGGTGTGGTGTACAGTGAAATGAAGCACCAGAATCAAGAACCCAATCATCAACAGGACTATGCACAGCAAGAATCAAAGCATCTTGCACCTCATTTGTGGTAGCGTTTGCAGAGTCAGCTTCAGGTTTTTTTGGTTTTGTGCAATTCCTCATGAAATGACCAGGTTTGCCACAATTCCAACATTCAACCTGCTTTCTGGGTCCAAACTTGCTTTTACTTCTATATCTTGATTTTGATCTGCCTCTGGATAAGCCTCTATCATGTCTCCTCCCTCGAGTGTTGATGTTGAGAGCTGATCCTGAGCTTGAACTTTCACCCGAGTCTTTCCTTCGCACTTCTTCAGCCAAAATCAAGTCTCGAATGTCATCATACTTCAGTTTGGATTTTCCAGCTGAATTGCTCACGGCTGTCCTCATACCTTCCCAACTGCTTGGAAGTGAAGCTAGCAAGATGAGTGCACGAATCTCATCATCAAACTCAATCTCAACAGATGATAATTGATTTGTGATGGTATTGAAGTTGTTGAGGTGTTGCGTAACGGAAGTGTTTTCGACCATCTTCAAGTTAAACAACTTTTTCATCAGGTGCACTTTATTATTTGCTGATGGCTTCTCATACATCCCAGACAAGGCTTCCATCAATCTTGCAGTGGATCTTTCTTTCGTAACATTGTGAGCAACTCTTCTTGATAAGGATAACCGGACAATGCCCAGAACTTGTCTATCAAGAAGTAGCCAATCTTCTTCTTGCATATTTTCTGGTTTACTCCCCAACAAGGGAAGATGAAGTTTCTTCCCATATAGATAATCCTCAATTTGCATTTTCCAGTATCCAAAATCTGTCCCGTCAAATTTTTCAATTCCAGCTGCTTTTATTTCATCTGCCATTTTTACTACTTCTCCGATTCGAATTTCCCAAATCTGACCTTACAGATGTGTCCGGAACAGCCGAAAACCTTGGAAATGACACTGAGATCACCCCAATCGGACTTCGGATGGCTCAGATTTTAGCAATCAAAGTTTTGAATTAACGGACGGTGCAGATGCAGCCGCGTGTCAACCAGAGTACCGCCTGCGTCGCACCGGATCAAAACCTCAGTAGCGGTTCTGATGAAGCCACGTGTCAGCAGATTAGGTCCTGCGTCACACCGTATCAAAACTCAGTAACGGTTATGCTGAAGCCACGTGTCAGCAGATTATGGCCTGAGTCACACTGGATCAATACTCAATAGTGGTCCTGATTTAACCACGTGTCAATTGATTGGATCCTGCGTCGTACTGGATCAAAACCCCTCAACGGTTATGATGTAGCCACGTGTCAGAATATCAGCTTCTGCGACACATCGGAACAAAACTCAGAGATGACGTGTCAGGTGACGTGGCAGGTGACGTGGCAGGTGACGCGGACGTGGACCGTACGGCTGTGATGACGTGGCGGGTCAGCCCGACCCGTTTTGCAGAAGCCGGGCGAAGATGGAGCGTGGCGCGCGTACGGCGCGTTGGTGCGCGTGGGCAGTCTGGGCGTCGGCGCGTGTTGGCGCGTGCGGGCATGCAGGACGTCGGTTCTTCGCCGGGTTTGCAACAGTGGATTCGTCCGGTTGTCCTCTACACGATGGTATGTTTAAAAACACGTTTGGAGAACTTTGATTTTTGAGTTTGGATCAAACACCCTCTTTGTCAAGAACAAGCTCTGATACCAGTTGTTGGGATATTTCCAGAACTCAAACACACACAATTTACGTGGTTCGGCAACTTGCCTACTCCACGGAGCTACTGGTTTGTATTAATGAAGCTTACAAACAATACAAACAAAGGAGGAGGAGATAAAACTCTCTCAACTCAACTCTACTCTCTCAAGCTCTCTCTATTCTTCTCTGTTCTCTCTTCTCTCTGTGTTTCTCACGCTGCTCACTCTGTTCTTCATACACACACAGCTATACATATACAATTGATGATTGAAGGGGCATGATTGATGCCCACCATTGCCTCCACTTTGTGTCCTCCACCATGTGCCAAGTGGGAGATTAGGTATTCCCACTTGCATATGGTGGGACATTGTTTGTCTCCACTAACTAACACTTGGCAGCTATATGCATCACTGTCAATCATACAAGAGAAGGAATTTTCGAGGTGATAACATGATCCTGTCTGCCTATCCCACAAATCTGGAAAAAGTCTTGTATAGTAAATCTGATCTAAACAGCACATGTAATGGCCGCATATGTCTAAGAAAATGAAAAACACAGATATAAGCAATAATCTTTACCAACACATGCATGATCCTATATGAATTACTGAGAGAAAATATAGCGAAGACTGGAGATTCCAGGAAATTCTTAGATCTTGTCTAATACAAAAGTTTCAGCCTCGACATCACTCTTCTGACAGGTAAGAAGTCTAACCTCAATTGACGGTAAAGCTAATTACTCTTCCTTTGAACTTCATCAAACATCTTCATTTAGAGACTTACCTTACCCGAAATGGCAGCCTTTAAAGCATCCCCATCTGTTTTGACTCCACCTACTCCTGCATTGTTCACCTGTGCATAGTTCCAACATTTTCATCAGACAATGGAGTCGGAACAGAAAATAGTCAAATACAATATACTGACAGATGAAAACCTGTTGGTAAATAACAATAATTTTTACCGAAGGAATATTACCTTGCTATTTCTCTTGTTATTCACCGAGAATAATTTTCCATCAGAGAATACCGAGGGAATAAAAGTTGGAAATCAAGAAATGAAAAAAAACAAGAAAAAGAAAAATAATGTGTCATTATCATGAACAAAAATACCAAGGGAATATGCCCGTTCCTAATACCCGTCGGTAAATCCATCGATAATATTTAAGTTATAACCTGATAGACGACCCTCCCTCTACCCCTCCCTAATTTCTTCTTCTTCTTCCTTTTTATTCTACAAAAAAAAAAAAAAAACCCCACACAAACACACACAACACCCCTATATTTTGTCACAAATCAAGCTCCCATCATCACAAATCCAGCCACCCCAATACTCAACCTATCAGTATATCCTTGGTCTGGTTTAATATTTTTGAAAGATTTGTCACATCAAGTAAGCAAAACTATCCATTTTTTTTTGTAACTTATTTTTAAAATGTTAATTTGTTTTTTGGCATTTTGATGTAATATATGTAGTTTATTTGTGTGTTTACTTGTTTTATAGTTTTTTATGTAGAAATTTATTGTATGAATATATCATTTATACATATTAGGGTTTCTTTGAGATTTTAAAAATTATATTTGTTTGTCATTTGATGAATTTAATTTAATTTTGTAACTTGGGTGTTTTATAATGAAATAAATAATGACTTATTTAATGAGTACGTTTCACATTTTATCAATTTTATTGTTAAGTTGAAAATTTTGATAAATTTGAAGGAATTTGAATTTTTGTAGAAAATTGATAATGATTTAAGGGTACTATCAAAATAAATTGAATAAGTTTAAGTTAAACCAATGATAACTAATTATTTGGGTATTGATAATTTTTTTTAGTTCATATTAGTAATTAATACATGTTGTCATTAATATTTTATATAGGTTTCATATAATTATGGATGATCATTGTTACATGTATCAAGTTTCACCCGAAAAATTATGCAGGATAAATTATTATAATGAGATTGAAGGTTTTATACTTATACTGTCAAGGACAAGGTATGTAATCTAATCATCAACAGTGATATCCATAAAAATATGGTGTTGGCTGAGGTAGTAGATAAGTTGCAACTTAAGATAGAAAAAAAAATCACATGCCCTACAAACTAAATTGACTTAATTAAAACAATAAGATAATCATAGATAAGTACTGTTTTGTTTTGTTTTGTTTTCTATAAAGAATATTTTAATAGTTTTTGATGTGATATGGTTACTATAAATGTGTCATTAACTATTAGGCGGGTCACGGAAATATGATACAAATGTTATACATGGCAAACAACGTAACGCGTATACCTTCAATGTAAAGGGAAATCTTTTACATTAAAGGTAAGAAATCTTTTCACATTTCACAATTTTATATTAATGAATATAAAGTCTGATCCGACTGTTAGCTTAGGATGAAATTTTGCTTAGAGATTCTAAATGCATTGTTTACTTTTGGGTTGACATTCCTTGGTCATCGAAGGTTGAGAAGGCCTTCAAATAAAAGCCCAAACATTATTATTCAGGATTTATAATATTTTCTTTGTTGATTTAGGTTTATTTTTTTATTTGGTTTAGAATTATTATTTTCAACTTTGAGTAGAATGTTTTTCCTAGTATATAAGCAGAATTGCTATATATAATATAGAGTTTTGATTAGATAAAATATTGAAAAAAAATTTAAATTTGAGTTTTCGAAGAAGAACAAGAAATCTAGAGCATTGAAGAAACTAGGCTTTAATCATACCAAGATATCAAGCTTTCCAAATTGGCTTTTGATGAAATCTGCCAAAGAAGCGATACTGTTGATATCGGCCACATCAAGTTGATGAAAAACCACAAAATCGGAGAGGCCAGACTCCTTGAGCTTTTGAACAGATTCAAGGCCTCTCTTCTCATTTCTGGAAGTCAAGACCACCACAATCCCTTTAGAAGCCAACTGCCTACAAATCTCGAACCCAATACCCTTGTTTGCTCCTGTAACCACTGCATAACTGAAAAATAAAAAAATTGTCACCAAGAAGCAGCAGCTATTATTGGGGTTATGCATGTAATGAAAGAATACCTCTTGGTTGCTTCTGCCATTGATGATAGGATTTGAGAACTCAAGAGTGACACAAGCTTGAAGTCTCTTTGTCCACAGTAATGGTTTTGCAGCTTCGATCCACGGTTAAGGTAATCTCTTGCCTTATTTATGCTATCATCAAGTAGTACCAGTCCAAGTTTCCGTAGCCCGACAAGAAGAAAAAATCGCAAACTGGACAACTCTTGGCTGGAATGAGGACCACTTAACCAATGAATGGATTATGAGAGATGAACGTAGCACCATAAAAAAAAATACAGACGGCGTCATAATTCATAAATCGTGTTACCACCTAGTTTACAGTAACTAAGAATTCTAACTAGTAATTAAAGATTCTCAGTTAAAGAGCTGATTATATTAAAAAGAAAATACATCTTTAAAGTATATATCATACCTAAAATAAGCTATTTTTATATTCTAAACTTGTGATGTTATATTTATTATATTATGCCTTTCTAATTATTTGTCTAAACTTAGACCTAAGTTTTTTTAAAAGTAATTTGAAATCTGGGTGGGATTGAAGGCCCAATCCTCCTGAAATTACAGACATTGAACTCGTAAGATGATGAATATTTAGATCATGGGTTATCACTTATCCTCAATGGACTTTTGGGGTCACATAAACTTAGTCCAAATCAACTAATAATATATTATAAAATGTTTAGAAAAAAAAAGGAATAATAAAAAGGAATGAATAAATAAATAAATAAATAAAAGAAAATTCTAGCATGCATTATTTCTAAAATAAAAAAATAAACATAAAATAAAATAAAAGATATAAAATATAAGGACATGTTAAATATATATTTTTTTACTTTTTTTTGTTTTATTATATTTTTAAAAAATATTATCACCTTAAAGGTGATTTTATTGGTAGGATAACGAGTCATTATCTATAGAAAAAGTAAGTTGGAAAGGTATTGCAAGGCATCCATCACCTCACGGATTCGGATTCACTTCTAAAAAAAACATTTTATTCATTACGGACATGAACACACAAACACAAAATCAAAGACTCTTAAATTTTTTTTTTACGAAAAACCTCATTTTTTTTTATCATGGTTTAGAAACAAACAATTACATGCACAAACACACAAACATGAAATCAAAAGACCCCTTCTTTTTTACGAAACTTTCCTACCATTTTTTTTTAAAAAATTATATTCACTTCTAAAAAGACATTTTATTCATTTCGGACAGAACACACAAACACAAAATCAAAGTGTCAAGACCCGATTCCCGGATTCATGATCAGTACATAGATAATATTTCTCTCTAAGGTTCCATACCTATGCGAACCCAAACTTACATACAAACTTATCATTCAAATAACTCAATCAGAGTTCAACGCAGTACTAATAACAAAATTAACTTCATAATATAATTTGATTGTCTTAATACAAAAGTTAATATAAATTCATAGTTGTGGAGCACTAACTAAACATAAAGGAAAAGTACAAATTTCAACAAAAAAACAGGTTTTGAAGGTCCAATAAAAGTGACCCGCTAACAAATTATAAGCCTGAAAAGATAAATAATGAGAGGGTAAGTTCAACAACTCAGTGAGTAGATAACGTTCAATACACACACACACACACAAAAGATAATACAACAATGAGGAACATATATATAATTACGGCTCTAGTTTCTTATAGGAAGGTTTCTCAAATAGGCCATAATAAGAATATCATAAGGTAAAACTCGTTAAAAAATCAAAATGCAATGAGAATGATGCTCCGTAATGTGGGATGATCAGTCAACACAGGTTGGTTACTCCTCCAACCAACTAGGGTTCAGATACGATGTGCACAAAGACTAACATTACCCTGTTAGCATGTGTATTTTGACTGGCATACCATACGTTCATAATCATAATCAAATAGACATATTCATATCTCAAGGCTTAACTCATGACATCAATCAAATGAAGAGCTATCAATTCAAAAATCAATTCAAAATATATATTGGTTCATATCAAGAATTCAGATTTAACAATTGATCATGCTTTATCGTAACAAGAACAATAATCAACATATTTATTATCAAAAAGCATGATCCAGTTCATATTAACAACTCAAATATTTATAATATTTCTCATGCATATGGGAAATTATCCACTCACCTGACTCGAAAACAAACAGAACTCGAAAGTAGATACCGAAAGAAATCCTACTAATGTCCCGCCGGTTGAATATCAGGATTGTCTGAATACAAAGGAGACATTCAAAAACGACTCAAAAGAACATACAACCTATTTAATACACTTAACTAAGGGTCTATTCCATAACCATATATGTTATTAAACTAAACTAGTCATTTTTTCCAAAAATCCAAAAATTAAACGGTTTTACTGAAATCTAATTCATAAGAAAACAATTAATAAAACTTGATAATAATTCACTAAATAACCCTCAATTGTTCATCAAACCAATCTGAAAAATCTAATATTACAGCTAGGGACCAATCTGGAATTTTATCATATTTTTAGGGGTCAAATTGTAATTTTTGTCAAATTGAAGGACCAAACTAAAAATATCATAAATTCATGACTATACTAGAATTTTGCCCATAATTCACCTCAATTCTGTCCAGAATCTCTAATTAGGCTCCAGGGACCATTCTGGAATTTTATCAAATTTGTAGGGTCAAACTGTAATTTTTGTCAAATGGGAGGACCAAATTGAAAGTATTATAAATTCATAACTATACTGGAATTCTGCCCATAATTCATCTTTTATTATGTCCAGAATCTCGGATTATGCTACAGGGACCAATCTGTAATTTTCCCAAAGTTTGAGGACTAAACTGTAATTTTCACAAATTGAGGGACCAAACTAAATTTTTGTCATCTTCAACCTCAAACCCAGAATTTTCATAGATCACCTACTGTTATATCAAGTTTTCTAACTCAACTTCATTCATTTAAACAAATTATAACTCAAAATCATCATCTTTACCTAAAATCTTTCAAAATCAACTAAATAACTCATTACTCATAACAATCAACCCATAACATTCAAATCAATTCATCAATTAAATCCAAAATACAATCTTCAAAACCCTAATATTCAACAAAACAAAAATTTAAAGCTAAAAAAAAACTCATTTATATATATCAAAATCAAAATCTTACCTTCAAACTTATTTTCTCTAGCTCTCTTCTCCTTCCTTTTATCTTTCTCTTTTTTCTCTTCTTCTTCTTTTCTTTTTCTTCTCTCCTGTCGTCTCTCACTCTCAAATTTCAGATCACTCTTTCCTTTTCTTTTTTTTTCCTCTCTATTTATACTTATCAAATTTTATTTAATTACCATAATACCCTTTATTCATTTATATTTACTTCTAAGCCTCCAAGGGCTTTATTGCTTTTTTCTATTCATTTTTATTTTCAAAACATTACACAAAGACTCATAATTTTTTTTTTACGAAAAACCTCTTTTTTTCATGGATTAGAAACAAACAATTACATGCACAAACACACAAACATGAAATCAAAAGACCCCTCCTTTTTTACAAAACTTGACTACCATTTTTTTTTAAAAAAAATTATACACAAACATATGCACAAAGATATGCAGTTCATGATTCTAACCATATTTGTCAAAACATTATTCACACATGACAATTATTTTGCAGTTTCAACCATATGTAAACTCTGAATGCAGGATGCATGTAAATCAAAACATATTTGTACATATGAAAATCTCAGCACTCTCACATCTCAACATCCCCAAAAAAATTTAAACTTACATCAATTATCAAAGCCCCGTCAAAATATTGCATTTAGATACAAATCATTAAAAAAAAAGAGGGTAAATCACATGGGATTGAAGTTAATCTCTTGAGAGCTGCTGGAACTTGACCGAAAACCGCTGGAATTGGGTGGAACCGAAAGGGGCAGTAGTGGCGCTTGGAGTGTACGCACTGACTGATTGAACACAGGCGGAGGATGCTCCTCAAGCGCTGCCTCTGACTTCGAAGTGGATTTGCAAAAGTATGGAGACTGGAATTCAGAACTGTTGTGGCTGAATTTCCGGCAGAGAGGATGGAGACTGGAATTCAGGACTGCTGTGGTTGAGTTTGTAGCAGAGAGGAGAGGATCTTGGTTGTCATTGGCAAGGAGATTGGACTAAGATGATGGCGGCGGTCTAGTTAAGGTATACCAGTGAGTGACAGGGACTATTCTAAGCAATAATGTCAAACTGACCAAGTGTGACATTGGAAAAGCCCATCAAGTAGTGTAGACAACTGATGAAACACCAAGTCAGAGATTTTATGATTATTCAATACGTTTAGATATGCAACTTCATGTAATTGATTTAAACCAGTTTCAAGTCCCCAACGCCCTTTCCCCATCCGCAGAAAATCTTGAGGCTGCTAAAGCATCAGAGTCTAAATACTTTGCCCAACCCTGCATTGTTCCCCTGCACAGATTTCCAGCAGGTATATTGCATTTGACTGTTGCTATTGCTTTAGCAAATCCTATCAATAACCATTAGTTTATTTCCAGTCATGTGAAGAATCCATATCCTCAGTTATCATACAAAGTCATTATTAATGTTTCAAAAAACATTGATGGGTAGCATGATTTATTCCAAAATTTTCCGAATCGTCCATGGCCAGTCAATTGTTCTCTACTGATTGAATTACATCAAACTTGATCATGAATTTTGAGAAAGATAGTTTCTGAATGATAAATGAACAGATACAAAATAAGCCTCCTAAGAATATGAAGAAAAAGGAAAGCTGTGAGCATGCCTTGGGTTTTTTTTTTCCTGGTACAGAAGCCAAGAACCATCAATGGATTTTATAGTAATCAATAACTAGCATGAGAATAATTTAACTCCTCTTGTTCTTGCTACCAAACAACAAAGCAAAGTAAAATAGAATCCTGAAGAAAAACCCCCAAGCGATAGTGATCCACAAGCAGTTCCATTTGCTTATATCTGTTATCCCTTGTTGCCTAAGAATATCTGCTCCCGTGACTACACAGGTGTTTCCTGTAATGTTCATGCCCAAAGTGTTGCTAATGCTCTTCAACATGTTCAATTTCAATGAAATTGGCACTGCGGCAAGAGGTGTGGTATCAAACATTTGCACGCCCCTAACAAAACATTTAGTTGGATCATGAAATTCATTTTGCAAAGCTGCCTCATATGGATATTTCACTAGAGAAATATAGTGAAACCATAACCAAAACGAAGGAATTCGATCTCGAGAGATAAAGAACCCACTGAAGAGAAGAAAGTAGGCCAAAATGGCAACCACAATGGTGAAACCCAGCATAACATGAGAGACAACTCCTGAAAGAAACGTAACAAACGAACTTCCAGCCCAAAATGCAGACAAGATTGTGAAGAAGAAGAAGCAGAACCCAGAAAACCCACCATCGAGTCTTACTGCCCAGAATGTTGTTGCGGCAAAGGCAATAGAAAGTACAACCAGAGAGGGAATCGAGATTAGAGAGTGAGCAAGAACGTAGGATGAGCGACGATAAGCATTGTAGGCGGTTTCCCTCATGAAAATATAACGTTCTTGCAGAAAGGCAGGGATAGATTCTGCACAGGTGTAGTAAGTAGTGGACATGGCAAAAGCAAAAAATCCCAATCGCTCTTGCGCACCTCTAGGAGAGTTGTCAAGATGATAAAAAACGGTGGCCAGGATTATACCAGTAACAAGAACAGCACCAAGGCGAATTCCAAACAATTCAGGCATTCTTTTTGCATTTAGTAACGATCTTTTGCTTATAACCATCATTTCAATCCAAAGTGGATTGGCAAAGGTTGGAACTGAAGATGTCAAGCTTGAATTATTTGGGGCACCAGAGACCAGTTTGCCTCTCGAAATGCTGGCACTTATTGCGTCCTTAAGTGAAAGCTTGGATGCGTTGAAGTTTTTGTTCTTGGGGTTTTTCATGACTTGCCATGACTTGTTGAATTCAACAAGCGTCTTGGTTCCTTCTGGAGCTTCTTCAAGTTCACGAATCAAATCCAAAGCAAACTCAGTTCGGTTCTCATTCTCAGGAATTGGATGTCCAAACTGAGAAAAGAATTCTGGAAGACTTCCTGGAGAGCCAGCATATACTGTTTGTCCATGTGAAAGAAAGATCAGACGGTCAAGTAAGGTCAGAATTCTGTAACTTGGTTGGTGTACGGACATGATTACAATGCTTCCTCTTTGTGCGATGCGCTGCAAGACCTTAACAACCATGAAAGCACTAGTTGAATCAAGCCCTGAAGTTGGCTCATCAAGAAACAAGAGAATTGGGTCGTGAACAATGTCAATTCCAATAGAGACTCTTCTTCTTTCACCTCCTGACACGCCTCTATGTCCTTCATCTCCAATCACAGTATTGGCTGCATTACGCAGGCCTAATTGATCAATCAAGGCCTGAACTCTTGCTTTCTTTTTCGACTTGGAGAGGGAGCGAGGAAGCCTGAAATCGGCCGAGAACATTAGCGTCTCTTCCACAGTAAGCATAGGAAACAAAAGATCATCTTGCATAACATAAGCAGATATCACTTTCAATAGCCTTGACTCCAAGACCTCACCATTCAAAGTCACAGAACCTTTCAAGCTCTCCTTCGCAATTCGGTCAGCAAGTGCATCAATCAATGTGGATTTACCAGACCCGCTAGCCCCAAGAACGGCCATAATTTCCCCTTCTCTTGCTTCTCCTGAAATATCATTCAACAAAACCTTCATGCCAGAAGTATCCGAAGAACCAAGTGAAGAGTCCTTTCCACAGAATGGAAACGACAGTTTTTGGTTAACTTTGACACTGTATATCAAGTTGTTAAAAGAAAGGACAAAAGGGGTTAATGGTGGCATAGAGCTACAAGCAAATCCTAGCTCAAGGACTTGATGCTGATGGACGGGAGTGCTGTAATTGGATGTGTCGCTTTGCGCATCGTCTACACGCTTTAGGAGCTCGGCAAGAGTGGGAGAAAGAGATGGTTTGGATCTTCTAGGATAATTTTGGAGCTCCATTTGGTGGTTGTTATGGTTAAAGGGTGGCAGTCCTTTTCCTTGTGACATGTTTGAATGTCCTGAATCGGACATTTGTGAATGTTCGGTCCTTGCACCACTGCTTTTGCAGAGAGTTTATAGAGAGGGAGGGAGAGGAGTTTAGTAGGTTTGGTGTATCAAGTGTCCAACCATGGTACAGAGTATATAGTAGGTGAGAGAAGTTGTAGAGAAGAAGAAGGTGACCCAGTCAACTCGTATTTGGATAAACTCACTCAAGCGAAGGATCAGGTGGCAACATGAATTAATTAAATAGTTTTTCTTGTATAGTCGTGAGACCAAACCAATCTGTTTATTTTCTATTCATTATCAAATTTTTTTATATATATTGGAGATCTTTGGTAGATAAAATTCCCAAAATCATTTCTCTGTAAAAAGAAATACAATAAGTCGAATGGAAAAGGTTAAAACTTGAAAGATTTGTATAACCAATTCAGGTAGGCAGTCAAAATCAAACAAAACCTCTCATATCATGAATTGTTTCTTCCTGCTAATAACAATGTCCACTTATTAAAACTTCCAGGCCAGTCTAAAGATTTTTATTAAAAAATATCTATAATAGAAGGTGATTTCATTGTTCATCTGACTTCATCTTCATCACCTCATAACACACTGGATTTCAATTGTGTTTTTTGTTTTTGTCTTTTAATTTTTTTTCCTGCTTCGGTTATTAATTTTTTTTAATTTTATTATTCTACATCTTATTACAAGGTGCTCGATTTTACATGAAAAATTCGGTTTTATTACCTAAGAAAATTTAAAAATTCAAGGATAAAAATTGACAATGAGGTAAGAAAAGATATTTTTCCTTTTTAGATACTATTCATCCAGTTTTTTTTTTAATTGCCGGTAAGATTTTTCCAATTTTATTTTTGATCTCTTTAGTTTTGAACTTTTATATTTTGATCCAAAAATTTATTTTATTCACGTTCAGTCCTTCAATTTGAAATATGAGAGAGATAAAGGGTCTCTAGAAAGCAGTGGAAAAAAAAGTGATTGGTTTTCCAAATTCAGTAAGTAAAGAAGTCAAATTTGATGTCACTGTTTTTTCTCTTGACGAGATGAATGTCACTAAAATATTTTTTAATTTTCATATTGCTGGAAAAAATAGATTGAAACTGAGAAAATTTGTATTAATTTAGTTTTATTTTTTTGAACTGATTTATGGATGTTTTGAGTTGAAAATTGATTTATTGAGATAGTAAAGGTGTTTATTAAATATTTTTAAATTAAAATAAGTTAAAAATAAATTTTTAGATTAAAAAAACCCTAGCTTTATTTTTCAACCACTTCTTCTATGGCTAGAATTTGAACTGACAGACAAAGGCATCATTTATCTTTTACAAATAAATAGCGGACCAGGGGTGAAGACAAGGTGGCTAGTGGGGCCTGGATCCCTAAACTAATAATAACAATAATAATTAAAAAAAAACTTAATTTTAATATTATGATAGGTTTTTATTTAAAAAACAATGCTCATAATTAAAAAAAAAAAAAACATGCTTCCCTTCAAACAGTCAAGAGATGCATTGATAAGGAAATGAAGTTTAGGTTGAAGAAATATTTTCTTCCTCAATAATTTTATATGTTGTCTTTTCTAAAAATATTTATTTTTATAATCATATAATTAAATAAAAAATAAATTTTAAAAAAATAAAGTTATTAAACTCAATAAAGACCATGATCTAAATCATAGGTTAAACGAGTTAACTTGATTTAACCTGGATCAATTCAATGCGTCATCATTTTATTTTTTTATATATAAAAAACATTTAATTAAAGTCAATTTAATTTTTTTAAATCAACCTGGATTTTGACCGGGTGAGCTAGGTTAAGTTGGAAACAATTTACCTCAACTTAGTACAATTCAAAGATCGTATCATGGGTTAAACGAGTTAACTTGATTTAACCTGGATCAATCCAATGCGTCATTATTTTATTTTTTTATATATAAAAAACATTTAATTGAAGTCAATTTAATTTTTTTAAATTAACCTAGATTTTGACCGGGTCAACTAGGTTAAGTTGGAAACAATTTACCTCATCTTAGTACAATTCAAAGATCGTATCATTGGGTAACAATGTTGACGATTTCCTGGGTTTAATATCACTACAAAAAGAAAAGAAAATCCTTGCGGTGCGTGGGCCACATATAACCAAGACAAAAGGTATCGATCTTACTTCCAGAAGCAAAAATAAGAATTAATGCACCGATTACATCACTTGAGAGTGGCATCAACATGCCATTGTCTCTCTATAACAAGAAACCTCAATAATAGTAGACGTGTGCAATTGATTTCTTGTATCTGCTAACCTTTCATTTGTTCCTTGTTGCTAGCTAAAGACTATCTAAGCGGTGAACCTACACTTCCTAATCCCTTTACTACACGCCTTCGTTACCTCACGAAACCCCCCACATGGCGATGGCTCATATGACTCTACTTTTCTCATCACCTCACTTGAAATCCATGCCTTTTTAAATAAAATCACAGCACAGGGCTGGCTTTATGGGAGTGTTAGGTATGGATGTTATATCTACTGTGGACTGGAAAGCGTTGGGGTGTTCATCTGTTCTGGACTCAGTACTGCCAAAGAGATTGAAGAAAAGTCTAAAAGTGGGAGGTTCTTCTTGCCCCATTTCTATATATATATATATATATATATATAGTCAGTGGGTCCTTGATTGAATGCATAATTATCAAACTGTTTGATCCAATCAAGATAATTAATTGATCACGTCATTAGGTCCACTTGTATCAGCTTTTTTCTATGTTCTTAGTGAAACACGAAAAAGAAAAGGAAAAGAAAGGATTTCACTTTGTTCTTTAGACATGGTTGGACTCCAACCAGGTTCATTGGATCATCTTCATTTGATCAAATTATTAGATTATTAAATCAAATCGTCGAATTTTGACAGTACTGGTTTAACGAATAAAGAGTGGGTTTGAAAACTATATTTATGAGCAAGTAGTGTGAATTGTCTGTCCATAGGCCATAGCAACCATTAAAATTAATAATTGCAGGAATTTAAGTGCTATAACCAGTAATATCGAAGTATCCACAGCTATACATGCAAGAAAATCAACGTGTTATTAAATAGGTTCACCAAATTCGTGCCGTGCTATATAGCAAAACTCAACAAGCACACTTCAATGGCTAAACCAAAAACAACAGTTAGTTATCAAGTACATTTTGAATAACTATTAGTGCACAATGTCGTTGTGTGCATGGTACCGTTGAATGCCAGATCTTCCCTCTAGATCGAGGGGATTTTAATTTGGATGTGTTGGAATTAATTATAAAATTATAATCTGAAAGGTTTCGAAGTCGTCATTTAGTATTATGATCACTAGAAAACATACTGGCTTGCAAGAATATGGATAAAATGACTAGTTATGCATGAGAAAAACACATCACCTCTAGTAAACCCTACCTATTGTAAGTTGTATTATTAATTAATTATTTATCTTTATTTTTTCTAAATCATGTTTCTATTTGTTGGTCTGTCTAAGATTAAAAAAAGATTCTCCTTAATAAGAAAGTTCTTATCTTATAAATTTGAGGTAGATCTTTCTTGATAAGGAGATTTTTATCTTTATAGGCTCAAGACAGATCCTTCTTTGTAAGGATGTCTCTACCTTATTAAGCTAAAATCTAATAATTTTAAGGCCCAAATTTTAATTGAGTATTTATTTTTATTTTGTGTCTTTAATACCTGAGGATATACTTTATAGTGTAATTTTATATCTCAAATATTAAAGTCTATAATTAATTCTTAACATTTTATTTTTGTTAATTCATTTAATTTAATACTGGAATATGCATTACGTTGTAAAATTCATACCCCAAATATTAGTTAAACAAATTAGGTTTTGTGGTATTTTTTAGATTTTGGCCAAATATTAATGGATAATCACAAATTTGTTATGATAATTATTAATTGATTTTTGTATTTTTTGAGTATGATAATTATTTTTTAATAAAATATGCATGAAAAGTTTCTTAATTTAGCCATATGCACAAAAAAATTGTTTTTGTATTTTTTTAAAATAAGGGATTTTGAATTTTTTGTATTTTTCTAAAATTTGAAAGAAAAACATGTATATTTAATATCGAGTCAGTATCTTATAGTGTAAGTTTACAACCCAAATATTAAATCAAATAGTTGAAAAATATGCAAGGGTTCCACAAATAATTTTAAAATGATTCCTGAATTTTTTTCATAATTTTTGGAAATCATTTGAGGTTTCTTTGGTAATGGATAAAAAATTCAAAAGAGAAAAATATATAATTAAGGCTAAGATCGTGTTTGCTAAACACGGCCTTAATAAGGAAAAAATGGTTTTTTTCTTGCAAAATTAGAACGGGCCAAACAAGATCTTAAAGTCTTATGGGTCAGCCCAGCCATATAACCTAGGCTTGGTAGGCCCGGGCCACAAACAAGAAAAAAAAAAACACAGATTCAATTTCAAACTAGATTTTACAAAATAGGCATAAAGATATATAAAATTATTGTTCAGGCAAAATTTTGAGGATGGATCATCACAATCGTCATGATTTTTTGATTTTGTGAGATTTCATTCTTTTTAAGCCTTTATAATCTTAAATTAATGATTAACAAACTTATACTTAAACGAATATGTAAGCTTATATGTAAGAACCAACAATCTATTGAACCACTTGAAAATAATGGACCCAAAACAATCTTAGATTATCAATGCACTCACTGAACCTCTCTCGTCATCTCATTTTATATTTCTACAACCAAATTTGAATGCGGTGCCTACCCCGTTCAATTTGCAGGGGAGTATTAAAGCAATATAATCAAACATAACTCCAGACCCAGCTATTTGTTGTGTTATTAGTACTATTTCTATGATATTAGGGTCCACTGTACAAAACTCATAGGATTAGTTGAATCAATCCCAATATATTTATACATACTTGTACAGATTGATTATTTTGGAACTTAATACAGGAAAGCAACATGCGATTATAATCCATGACAGCTTCTTCCTTTTCTCTCTAGCTAATTCCCTCTCTTATTCTATTATGAGTCTCCGAGGTAACTTGACAAAGAGAATTAAGATGTCACGAGGTTCTACATTAATCTTGCTGAAAGGAAAATGCACAGAACAGGTTGCTGTTCTATTCATTTTCCATTCAGCAAAGTTAATTTATCCAAGATCATAGTGGGGTTGTTTTGCATTCAGAAACAAGATAATTTATCCAGAATGAAAAAGAGGCCAGAAGGTCCTCCATCAGGAAGCAGCGCCAATTTCACAGGATACACTGCAGCTTCATCAACCGATAAGGTGCCGGTGTTATTGCTCATATCTGTTTTGACAAACCCTGGACAGATGCAATTAATGCAGAAATTGGGGTGCTTCTTGGCTACAATCCTTGTGTGAGCATTCATGGCTGCTTTTGAGAGTGCATAGGCTGACAGTGAGGCTGGCCAGCCCTTGGTTTCTAAAGAATCCTCCTTGAAATCTTTTAGAAATACACTTAATAGTTCATCTATTCTCTCCTCTGTAAAGGTATCAACATCACTGAACACTCCTTTAGCCCATTCATTTGGTATATTCTGAAAAACGTGAAAAATAACGCTAGGTGAACATCTTTATGGATATTAACTTAAAGTTGAATCATCTGCTTTCAGCTCAGCTAACTCGTGAGTTAAAAGCAAATTAAAGAATTACCCTAGTCCTCCCTTTTCTTACCCCCACTGCAAAAGGTTTATTTTTAAATGAGAGTTGCTTTAGTATTGTACCTTCAGCATTGACAAGAAGGAAGAAACATTGACAATCCTTGGAGAGTCGGATAGCTGGAGGAGCGGAATAAGAGCTTCAGCTGTTCTTTTAGCACCGCAGCAGTTTGTGTTCAGGCACTCTTCTGCTAACTCATAATTTTGAATCGATACCTTCTTCCAAACATTCTGCAAATCGTCCTGAATAAAATAGAAACTCTTTATTTTAAGAAACATTCTCCTGTAATTTAACTTCTTAATGTTAGGATGCTATCCTTGACTCAAACAAGGAAAAGGTACGGCATCCAGTACTTGAAATCTCCATGCGCCTTCAGCCTTGTGTTGGCCATAATATAAAAGAACATCTGCAGTCTTTGTAAGATGGGGGTTAATTTAAGGCATGCCTATTTAACCATTTCTACTTTAATAATCCGCACTTGATGAAAAGAAATTAAAATATTATTCACTCCATGTAAGTGTTTCTAAGCTTAATTCTGCAAATAAACGTGCTTTTCATGTCCATTTCCAAACTCGTGTTTAGTTTCAACTGAGATAAATCCTGAGGAAAGTACTTACTTCTGTACCAGTAATTTTTGAAGCTGCTGAAGCGTCCGAGTCTATTGTGGTTCCACGGATCGCTGCATTGTTCACTTGCATATGTTTCAAGCAGCCATCATGTCTTAGTTCTTCCACATTACAGAACTCAGCAATATGAACAATTTATCAGGTTCGTTTGAACTATTTTCAAGAACCTTATATCCCTTGACCTTAGTAACCGTATAGTCATTTATTGATGTTTCAAGGATCATCAGTTATTAATATTCCATTCAGCATCTATTTACAAAGAAAAATAACAATGGAAGTTGTCAGCATAGCAATTTTGAAATTTTTTACTGAACCCTCTACTGCGACACCTTGCTGTCTAAACCACTTCCTCGTTTGAATGTGAGGTTGAAGAAATACGGAAGCAGGAAAATCAAGATGAAGACAATTTCTAAACTTAACCGAACTTTTACTTTTCCATCTGGCAATTCATTAAACTGAGAAGATTAACGCTAAACTGACTTTAGCACCACAGGTTTTGTGTAAATTGGCTCTCGGTCGTACCAAAATATCAAGATTTCCATATTGAATTCTGATGAAATCTGCAAGAGATGCAATACTTGCAGGATCCATTACATCAAGCAGATGAAAGACCACATGATCGGAGAGACCACATTCGTTCAGTTTCTCAACAGCTTCAAGACCTCTCGTTTCATCTCTAGCTGTTAGTACCACCATCACCCCCTTAGACGCCAACAGTTTTACTATTCCCCAACCAAGCCCCTTGTTTGCTCCTGTAACAACTGCATACCTAGCAAAAGAATTTTCCCAAAAAAAAACTGTGGTCAGCAAAGAGAGATTAACGTCATTAGAAGCCGTGTAGGAAGTGTCGGAGATACAAGTAATGATTCTTACCTCTTTGTTGATTCTTCCATAGATGACGAGGTACTGAAATATGAGCATTACGGATTCATTTTTATATGGTGTTGTGGTTAGCTTAATATCACAGCAGTATATTCTTGACACTCTAATGGGAGGACTGGGAATAGGTCAGCTTTGTTTCTTCTTTCTTGTCCTGCCTATTTAGCCGAGTTCCATATCTTGAAAACCTAACACGGCATAGCAATAATCTGCTGATCCATCAAGCTGCCTGTCTTGCGCGCACATATATTTATATATATTGATTGCATTGATTGTTACGTCTTTAAACTACTGAAAATTAAAAATAAATAAATAAATAAAACAACTATCCGGCACCCTTCACATACATCAACATAAAATTCTATTTCCATCATTAACAGATTCCGAGTCCTCAATTCTCAGACATACAAATCAAAACAAGACGAAGATGAAGACAGAGTATGAGCATCCAAGAATGTTTTTGCATTTTACATTTGGCAATTTATATAAATCCAAATCTCATCATAATATGTTAAGTTACTTCCAATCATGCTCGTTACAATCGAATCAAAGAAACTGATTAATTGGCATATTGAAATTTGTTTGGGTAAGCATCAGGACAGCTCCATTTTCTCCTCCCTTGCAATACCTCTTTTCAATGCGCGAGTACTCCTTGATCATACAAATAGGATAACAGGGATAGGGAAAATTCTTGGATGATCCTTAGAATTTAATTAAGGTTAGCTTGATGTGAAAATACATAATAAAGGACGCTGCTTATCGGTCTCATTCATATGCATAGATTTAGCTCAAACCTGAGTTTAATCCAATAATACATAATGTTGTGAAACTACTTTATCCATCAGAATCATCTACTCATTGTCAAATGTGACCTGGTGCTTAGTATTCTAGGATTTCATAATTGGAGCATTGCCAGAATTGTATTCCACAGGACATGAATCTGGTTCAATATATAACAGGAAGATAAACTGCAACTTCTCACACATCTAGACAGTATCTTTCAGTTTAACCTGTCTGGGATGAGAATACATCGACGAGAAAATTTTCAAAACCTTGTAGTCGTTTTCTACATCATGATTATTATGTTTGATTTTCATTCAAAAGCTCGGTAGCATTTGTTTCTGATAAAAGAAACAACCAGAAGGCCCACCATCAGGCAGCAATGCCAATCTCACAGCATTTTCGGCTCCTTCGGCAGCGGTGAAGGGGCCGGTGTTGGCAGTTATGTCAGTTTTGCAAAAGCCAGGGCAGAGACAATTGACGCAGAAGCTTGGATACTTCTTGGCCAGAATCCTTGTATAGGCACTCATGGCAGCTTTAGCAACAATATAGGCAGACAGATAAGTTGGCCAGCCTTTGGATCCCAACAAATCTTCTTTAAAATCTTTAAGAAACTCGTTCACAACCTCGTCTAGTCTGTCTTCATTGAGATTTTCAACATCATTTAACAATCCTTTGGCCCATTCATTGGGTATGTTCTAAGCCACATAACAGGAAAAAAAAAAAACTTTGGTAAGACTGCTTATAGAAATGCTGCAAGTACTAGTCTGAGCTGAATGAAACACAAATTCAGAGGATAATAAATACAAGACTATTCCTGTAACGCTAATTGTTATGAGCTAAAACAGGAAGCGAATTTGCATTTGCGGAACAATGTGTACATGAAAGTACCAAGCAGGGGAGAATATGACAAACAGGGATTGTAGGAAAAATCTTGTTTTCTAGGAGTTGTAAGTACGATAATTCAGAATAAGAAAGCATATAAATGTTACTGCACATCAACCAGTCTAGAAGTCAAATTTGGGTTTCCTTGAAGAGGAGAAATAACTCGGCCAAATTTCAAGATAAGACAACTGGTAGTTTCAATCTGGACCAAAATACCAAGACTCCATTCTTGAAAGACAGTCGTGTACCTTTAAGAGCCCCAGCAGTGAAGAGACATTTACAATTCTTGGTGAATCAGACAACTGTAGGAGGGGCGCAAGTGCTTCGGCCATTCCTCTTGCACCATAGTAGTTTGTTTTCACACATTGTTCTGCCATCTCATAATTTTGAGTTCCAATTTCAGCCCACACTTGCTCCCCAGATGGCTGCATTTGAACAAAAGAATTTAGACCCTGATTCCTGGTCTATCAAAGGGTTACGTAAATATAGATAGCACAGGCAATGATCTTCCGAGTGATTAGTCATTACAATATGAAGACTTACAAATTCACCAGATTGTTCAAAGGCTCTTTGACAAGCATCTGCCTCTAGTGCAACTCCACCAATCCCAGCATTGTTCACCTGCACAAGGTTACAAGATTTTCAAGAAACTATCAGATAAACAAAAATAAATAAATAAATAAAAGGATTAGCACAAGAAATTAAATACTTCATACCAAGATGTCAAGTTTTCCAAAATTATTTTTCACAAATTCAGCAAGGGAAACAATGCTATCAGGGTCAACCACATCAAGTTGATGGTAAATCACAAGGTCATCAGAGATGCCAGAATCTTTCAGCTTTTGAACAGCTTCAAGACCCCTTTTTTCATCCCTGGCTGTCAACACCACCAAAATCCCATTAGAGGCCAACTGCCTACATATTTCATATCCAATCCCCTTGTTTGCTCCTGTCACAACTGCATACCTGAGACAGAAATACTTTAAGAACGTAATGATTCTCTTAACAACTCTTCAAGGAAAAAGAAGAAGATGAAAGAGCATATAGCTACCTCTTTGTTGCAAGACTGGAGGACTCTTGAGCCATGGCTGATGGTGTGAAAGATGATACCGGATGAATTTAGAAAGAAGGCGCGCAGAAGTTAATGGCTTTCTTACTAAATAGATTCGATTCTTATATTCGTCACTATCCCATGTGCCAGACCCTACTAGGCAAAGGAAAAACATCAGCCGAAGAAGGTGCCAAAATCAAACTTCTTTCTAGAAAAAATATAAAATAGACTTGATTTCTTTGTCATACAAATTAAAAAGAAACAACAAATCTAAAGGTGATTTTCTTTGAATTTATTTAGCCCGCAGTGGTTGATTCAAAATCATTATAGCAATAGCCGGCCAGGAAGATGACAAGTAAATGATGTGTTGATGAATTTGATGAAAGCAGGTCGCTCATCATTTCCGCCGTGCTACAGAGCTTTATTCATCTGCTTTGAGATGTTGGTGGCGTTCTGGAAAGTTGTGACAACAATTTCTAAGATTTCAATTCCTTCGTCAAATAAAAGTGAAGCTTTATTTAATACGCAATATATACACCTTCATAACAATAAACGATGCAGATAGGGGATTTCTCACAAGTTTGGAAAGCAGGATGTTATGCTTTCCTTGGCCTCTTCTCCAACAACAACAGTACTGTTTATTATTTTCTTGTTCAACTAGATGCTGTCAATGCTTATCTCAATGCATTTTAATTATTGCAAGAAAGCGTTTCCTTCGCGCAAGAAGCATTGAAATTAAAAAAATCAAAATAAAAAGGAACCCTTTTTTATTATTATTTATTTATTTGTATATCTTTTGTTCTATCAAGTATGTCCCTTCATGATCCAAAAATGGCCATGCATTGACATATATAAAGTTTTCCATTAAATATATATTTCTTTAAGGAGGCCAATTATAAAAAGAAAACAAGAAAAAGGAGAGGTTATAGTGCAAGGGTCGGTGCACGCCTCCTTTCCTTATTTTAGCAAATTTCTTGAGTCTCTATAATACTAGTTTCTAAGCCAGCATTGTCTTACGGGTTAGATCAAAAAACTTTAGAATTATTTAGTATTATTATTAAATTTATTTTAGTATATCAATCTGAAACCTCACAATCTGATTTTTTATCCTATTCAAATTTAAAATTAAATCATGTAACAATTATTTCGATATGACTCGGTCAACTTGACAAGTTCAAATGCAACATAGACATGACAGGTAAAAAGCATAGTTTGGCTTTACAAAAAATTCAAGATGATATTTTTTTGAATATTGAGGTGACAACATATTGAATCGACTTAGGTTTCATGACTTAACTCGTCAAACCAGTGACCCGAGTCATGAACTTTACTAGATTTGATAGATGAAAAAATTATACGCTCGCAAAATCAAGTATAAATTAAATATCGGAATGTTTATTTAAGATTGCGATAACTTTATAAAAAACAAACTGAGATAAATTATGAAAATTCAAAATTAATTAAATATTAAATGATAAAGTTAAAAAACTAATAAAAAAACTCAATACAAACCCAACTATTTGGTTTATATAAAAAAATAGATTGAAAGGAAAAAAAAGGACCTTGATTCATTGTTTATACAAAAACAAGTGAATTTTACCCCAACTATTTTAATTTTAATGTATAATATAATCCTTCAGTATAACTACTCATTCAATGTAAAATAGTTTTTGTGAATTAATTTGCTTAAAATCCTTTCTTGGAAAGAGATTTAACCTTCTTGTAAAATATATTATTTTAAAGAGATTAAAAAAATAAAAACAATTCATTGTTTGTTTATGTAAATAAAAAATATTTAAAAATAATTTGATATATACGAAAAATAAGTGTTAAAAAGAAAAAAGAAAAAATAATTAGTTATAGGTCCATGAATCAGTGACCAAACTAATATTCTAAAATATTTTTATCTCTTGAACACTGTAAATCATTTTCTCTTATTTTTATTTTATCTTTTATTGTAAAATATTTCAACGGACCAAAAATGCTATTCATATCAAATCCAAAACATAAAAAAATAGTTTAGGGCCTTCTAAAAAGAAAACACATACTTCCGGAAATACAGGGCTGATCTCATACGTGTCACGAGTCCATGTCTAGAAATGGTAGCAAGCGCTTAAAAGTGGCAACTTGGGTAGCTAAGGCTATTAGGAAAGCCCGATTTCCAATTAATTGGGCCTGTAAGCTATTGGATCTCAATAACCCTCCTAGGCCCAAGCAGTAGACTGCTCTGGAATTGCGGGCGAACGGGCTGAAGGTCTATTTTAAGCCTCTTTGCTTTTAATTTTTTCCTGCTCTCGTCTTCTTTTAGTCCTGATATCCTCCTCCTCCTCTCAATTAATTTTTTTGTGATTATTTACCCCTTCAGTTGATAATAGCATTGTTTGATAACATGATAAAAAAAAAAAAAATTGAAGTATTTTTTGTTTTACTGAAAAGATATTAAATTGATTTTTTTCCAATGTTTTGTTTTTATAATTTTGAAATTTTATATTAAAATCATAAAAAATAAATTGGAAAACCATAGAAAAAAACTTTTAAAAAAATCATTTTTATTTTTTAAAAATAAAAATCACCTTTAAAAACATTTTTTAAAAAATACCAACCAATATTGAATTACTAAAGGAAAAAAACAACAACAAACAGGGCTTATGAAAATTTCAACCATGTTTCCTCTTTTTCATCGTTGAAGAATTTTCTAATTTGATTGCTAATTTTTATTTTAATTTTATCTTTAAGTAGTGTGTTTAATAGGATTTGAGGCTAATAATTATTTTTTTTATTAATTTCTTATGAGGTTCTCGTGGCCTATAAAAAAATTTCAATATTAAATCCATACTTGATTTGGCACAATAAAATTCAATTTTATTGTTAAAAAATTAAAACTTAAATGATCAAAATTGACAATGAAATAAAAAAAAACCTCTTTTAAATTTATTTTATTGTGCATGAGGTGTGGATTTATAAAAATTAGTTCCCAATTGATTTTTCTATTTTTGTACATTTAGTTTTAAAATTTTATTTTTTTATCCAAAACATCATTTTAATCACATTTCAAAAAAATGTTATTGAAAAACAATGAATAAGAGAGATAGTGATTGGTTGGCCATGATCTAGCAAAAAAAAAGTCAATTTTTGTATCAAAAAATTTCATTTGATTAGAGGAGCTCAGTTAAGATGTTTTTGATAATTTATCTTGCTGGAAAAAAATAGATAAGAGCTCGAGTTTTTTTTAATGCAAGGTGATTTTTCAATTCTTTGACATATTAAAGGTTCATTTAAAGTTAGATATGGGTTTATTAAGGTTTATATATTATGTATTTGAGGTTTGTAGGTGAAAAAATGATTAAAAACTAGATGTTTTGAGTCAAATAAGGCAGAGCTTAACTTTTTAGTCATCTCAGGTGGTCAAAAATTGTACTAGTAAACAACATGTCGTCTTTCATTGCAAACGACATGTCATTTTATTTGTTTTTTAAAGGGATGGAGGATGCATTACAAAAAGGATGGCCAAGCACATGGGCCTTGCTTTGTAGGCCCACGTGTGTCTTGCCTCCTTTGTTGTGGGCTAGACGCATTTGTCCCCAAGCTTAGTTGTCTAGACTTTTTTTGTTAAACCTTTTATAAAAAAACAAAGAAAAAGTTGATCTTGATATCAATAAATTCCATTTGGTGAGAAGAGTTCTATTGGAGTGATTTTAACCCTTTATGTTGGGAAAACATAGATTGAGACTCAGGAGATTTTTTAATTTGATGTGATTTTTAGTTTATTGACCCTTGGTTGGTTTGAAGTTAACAATGAGTTTGTTAAGGTTTATAGAGTAAGTATTAGGTGTTTTACAGTAAGAAAAAGGGATGGAAGTGGAGTTTTTTGGGTGAAGTCAACCTTTCAGTCATCTCAGGTGATTGAAAATTGCACTAGCAAACGACATGTCATTTACCATTGTAAACGACGTTTCGTTCGATTTTTTTAAAAGGAGTGAATGATATGTTAAAAAAAAAAAGAAGAAAAGAATGGTCAGGCAAGTGAGTCTAGCCTTGCAGGCTCAAGAGCATCTTGCCTTTTTTTATTATGGGCCTATCATGTTTGCCCCTAGGTGTAGGCAACTAAACTCTTTCTGTTAAGCCCTTCATGGATTTTTCGAGAACTTTTTTCCTATCATTTTAATTAAATTTCATTAAAATTAATTGATCAAAAATATATTAGGGATGTTGTTTGTTAAATGTCATTTAATTCTTTACTTATTTCTTGAATTATATCATGATAGTGTTTTTATAAGATTTGAAAGCATTATTTTTGTACTACCTTTTATGATTTTTTTTCTTAATTTTTTTTTGTTGCTTTTCTATGCATGTTTGTTTTTTTTATTATTTTATTAAATAAAAATAGACTTTAGAAAATAGATTTATTAAACCCAACAAGGTTTAGGATCCAAATTATGGTTTGGCGGGTTGACTCAATTGACTCGGATCAATTGAAAACATCGTTGTCTTAATATATTTTTCTAAAAGTTCAAACAACGCCAAGTTGAATAGGTCATTTTAGGGCAACTTTAATATGGTTTGATTTTAAACTTAGACAAGGCAAGAGGTTTGGTTAGGGGTCCTTAGGTTGAACCGTTGGGTCAGGTTTACTAACATTGCCAAGAAAGTTTCCCATTATAAAATGTGAGTAGTGTATTTTTCTTATATTTCGAATTCATTCACATTTAAGTTATTAAAATATTGTTTTTTTAATTAAAAATTGTTATGATTATGATAAGATGTTGTTTGAAAAACAAATTTTAATTAAAAATTATTATGATTATGATTATGATAAAATGTGAGTAGTGTATTACAAGGGATTCATGACCCTTGTAATTCTTGATGGCCGCAACAGAATTAAACAAGAGGGAGATGCAATAAGTTCCGGCACTCACTCTTTCTCATAATTGCTATATATGCATGCTTCATTGCTTCCTAATAATAGCTACTAATAGTTTGACTCGCTTTCACAATGGAGAACCACTCAAATATAGTTTCTCTTTTTTTTTATAATTGATAGAATTTATGTATGGTATAGAATAATATAAATTATATTATAAAATTTTATCTAATAATTTAAGTTTTTAGGTTGAATTGATTTGTTAACATTGTATTATTTTTTTATTAACCAAACAATCACGAGATCATCAAATCTCGTCATCTTTTCAAGCCTTTATAATTTTAAATTAATGATCAATAACCTTCCAACAATTGATTAAAACCACATGAAATCATGGACCCAAAATAATCTTAGATTATCAATGCACTCACTGAACCTCTCTCGTCATCTCATTTTATATTTCTACAACCAAATTTGAAGGCGGTGCCTCCCCCGTTGAATTTACAGGGGAGTATTAAAGCAATATAATCAAACATAACTCGAGACCCAGCTATTTGTTGTCTTATTAGTACTATTTCTATGATATTAGGGTCTACTGTACAAAGCTCATAGGATTAGTTGAATCAATCCCAATATATTTATACATACTTGTACAGATTGATTATTTTGGAACATAATACAGGAAAGCAACATGCGATTATAATCCATGACAGCTTCTTCCTTTTCTCTCTAGCTATTTCTCTCTCGTATTCTATTATGAGTCTCCGAGGTAACTTGACAAAGAGAATTAAGATGTCACGAGGTTCTACATTAATCTTGCTGAAAGGAAAATGCATAGAACAGGTTGCTGTTCTATTCATTTTCCATTCAGCAAGGTTAATTTATCCAAGATCATAGTGGGGTTGTTTTGCATTCAGAAACAAGATAATTTATCCAGAATGAAAAAGAGGCCAGAAGGTCCTCCATCAGGAAGCAGCGCCAATTTCACAGGATACTCTGCAGCTTCATCAACCGATAAGGTGCCGGTGTTATTGCTCATATCTGTTTTGACAAACCCTGGACAGATGCAATTAATGCAGAAATTGGGGTACTTCTTGGCTAGAATCCTTGTGTGAGCATTCAAGGCTGCTTTTGAGAGTACATAGGCTGACAGTAAAGCTGGCCAGCCCTTGGTTTCTAAAGAATCCTCCTTGAAATCTTTTAGAAATACACTTAATAGTTCATCTATTCTCTCCTCTGTAAAGGTATCAACATCACTGAACACCCCTTTAGCCCATTCATTTGGTATATTCTGAAAAACGTGAAAAATAACGCTTGGTGAACATCTTTATGGATATTAACTTTAAGTTGAATCATCTGCTTTCAGCTCAGCTGACTCGTGAGTTAAAAGCAAATTAAAGAATTACCCTAGTCCTCCTTTTTCTTACCCCCACTGCAAACGGTTTATTTTTAAATGAGAGTTGCTTTAGTATTGTAGCTTCAGCATTGACAAGAAGGAAGAAACATTGACAATCCTTGGAGAGTCGGATAGCTGGAGGAGCGGAATAAGAGCTTCAGCTGTTCTTTTAGAACCGTAGCAGTTTGTGTTCAGGCACTCTTCTGCTAACTCATAATTTTGAATCAATACCTTCTTCCAAACATTCTGCAAATCGTCCTGAATAAAATAGAAACTCTATATTTTTAAGAAACATTCTTCCTTAATTTAACTTCTTAATGTTAGGATTCTATCCTTGACTCAATATAAACATCTGCAGTTGATGAAAAGAAATTAAAATATTATTCACTCCATGTAAGTGTTTCTAAGCTTAATTCTGCAAATAAACGTGCTTTTCATGTCCATTTCCAAACTCGTGTTTAGTTTCAACTGAGATAAATCCTGAGGAAAGTACTTACTTCTGTACCAGTAATTTTTGAAGCTGCTGAAGCGTCCGAGTCTATTGTGGTTCCACGGATCGCTGCATTGTTCACTTGCATATGTTTCAAGCAGCCATCATGTCTTAGTTCTTCCACATTACAGAACTCAGCAATATGAACAATTTATCAGGTTCGTTTGAACTATTTTCAAGAACCTTATATCCCTTGACCTTAGTAACCGTATAGTCATTTATTGATGTTTCAAGGATCATCAGTTATTAATATTCCATTCAGCATCTATTTACAAAGAAAAATAACAATGGAAGTTGTCAGCATAGCAATTTTGAAATTTTTTACTGAACCCTCTACTGCGACACCTTGCTGTCTAAACCACTTCCTCGTTTGAATGTGAGGTTGAAGAAATACGGAAGCAGGAAAATCAAGATGAAGACAATTTCTAAACTTAACCGAACTTTTACTTTTCCATCTGGCAATTCATTAAACTGAGAAGATTAACGCTAAACTGACTTTAGCACCACAGGTTTTGTGTAAATTGGCTCTCGGTCGTACCAAAATATCAAGATTTCCATATTGAATTCTGATGAAATCTGCAAGAGATGCAATACTTGCAGGATCCATTACATCAAGCAGATGAAAGACCACATGATCGGAGAGACCACATTCGTTCAGTTTCTCAACAGCTTCAAGACCTCTCGTTTCATCTCTAGCTGTTAGTACCACCATCACCCCCTTAGACGCCAACAGTTTTACTATTCCCCAACCAAGCCCCTTGTTTGCTCCTGTAACAACTGCATACCTAGCAAAAGAATTTTCCCAAAAAAAAACTGTGGTCAGCAAAGAGAGATTAACGTCATTAGAAGCCGTGTAGGAAGTGTCGGAGATACAAGTAATGATTCTTACCTCTTTGTTGATTCTTCCATAGATGACGAGGTACTGAAATATGAGCATTACGGATTCATTTTTATATGGTGTTGTGGTTAGCTTAATATCACAGCAGTATATTCTTGACACTCTAATGGGAGGACTGCGAATAGGTCAGCTTTGTTTCTTCTTTCTTGTCCTGCCTATTTAGCCGAGTTCCATATCTTGAAAACTTAACACGGCATAGCAATAATCTGCTGATCCATCAAGCTGCCTGTCTTGCGCGCACATATATTTATATATATTGATTGCATTGATTGTTACGTCTTTAAACTACTGAAAATTAAAAATAAATAAATAAATAAAACAACTATCCGGCACCCTTCACATACATCAACATAAAATTCTATTTCCATCATTAACAGATTCCGAGTCCTCAATTCTCAGACATACAAATCAAAACAAGACGAAGATGAAGACAGAGTGTGAGCATCCAAGAATGTGTTCGCATTTTACAATAGGCAATTTATATAAATCCAAATCTCATCATAATATGTTAAGTTACTTCCAATCATGCTCGTTACAATCGAAACAAAGAAACTGATTAATTGGCATATTGAAATTTGTTTGGGTAAGCATCAGGACAGCTCCATTTTCTCCTCCCTTGCAATACCTCTTTTCAATGCGCGAGTACTCCTTGATCATACAAATAGGATAACAGGGATAGGGAAAATTATTGGATGATCCTTATAATTTAATTAAGGTTAGCTTGATGTGAAAATACATAATAAAGGACGCTGCTTATCGGTCTCATTCATATGCATAGATTTAGCTCAAACCTGAGTTTAATCCAATAATACATAATGTTGTGAAACTACTTTATCCATCAGAATCATCTACTCATTGTCAAATGTGACCTGGTGCTTAGTATTCCAGGATTTCATAATTGGAGCATTGCCAAAATTTTATTCCACAGGACATGAATCTGGTTCAATATATAACAGGAAGATAAACTGCAACTTCTCACACATCTAGACAATATCATCTTTCAGTTTAACCTGTCTGGGGTGAAAATACATCGACCAGAAAATTTTCAATATCTTGTAGCCGTTTTCTACATCATGATTATTATGTTTGATTTTCATTCAAAAGTACGGTAGCATTTCTTTCTGATAAAAGAAAAAACCAGAAGGCCCACCATCAGGCAGCAATGCCAATCTCACAGCATTTTCGGCTCCTTCGGCAGCGGTGAAGGGGCCGATGTTGGTAGTTATGTCAGTTTTGCAATGGCCAGGGCAGAGACAATTGACGCAGAAGCTTGGATACTTCTTGGCCAGAATCCTTGTATAGGCACTCATGGCAGCTTTAGCAACAATATAGGCAGACAGATAAGTTGGCCAGCCTTTGGATCCCAACAAATCTTCTTTAAAATCTTTAAGAAACCCGTTCACAACCTCGTCTAGTCTATCTTCATTGAGATTTTCAACATCATTCAACAATTCTTTGGCCCATTCATTGGGTATGTTCTAAGCCATATAACAGGGGAAAAAAACTTTGGTAAGACTGCTTATAGAAATGCTGCAAGTACTAGTCTGAGCTGAATGAAACACAAATTCAGAGGATAATAAATACAAGACTATTCCTGTAATGTTAATTGTTATGAGCTAACACAGGAGGCGAATTTGCATTTGCGGAACAATGTGTGCATGGAAGTACCAAGCAGGGGAGAATATGACAAACAGAGATTATAGGAAAAATCATGTTTTCTAGGAGTTGTATTCTTGGACATTACCATAAAGAAAGTATGATAATTCAGAATAAGAAAGCATATAAATGTTACTGCACATCAACCAGTCTAGGAGTCAAATTTGGGTTTCCTTGAAGAGGAGAAATAACTCGGCCAAATTTCAAGATAAGACAACTGCTACCAAAATACCAAGCCTCCGTTCTTGAAAGACAGTCGTGTACCTTTAAAAGCCCCAGCATTGAAGAGACATTTACAATTCTTGGTGAATCAGACAACTGTAGGAGGGGCGCAAGTGCTTCGGCCATTCCTCTTGCACCATAGTAGTTTGTTTTCACACATTGTTCTGCCATCTCATAATTTTGAGTTCCAATTTCAGCCCACACTTGCTCCCCAGATGGCTGCATTTGAACAACAGAATTTAGACCCTGATTCCTGGTCTATCAAAGGGTTACGTAAATATACATAGAACAGGCAATGATCTTCCGAGTGATTAGTCATTACAATATGAAGACTTACAAATTCACCAGCTTGTTCAAAGGCTCTTTGAAAAGCATCTGCCTCTAGTGCAACTCCACCAATCCCAGCATTGTTCACCTGCACAAGGTTACAAGATTTTCAAGAAACTATCAGATAAACATAAATAAATAAATAAATAAATAAAAGGATTAGCCCAAGAAATTCATTACTTCATACCAAGATGTCAAGTTTTCCAAAATTATTTTTCACAAATTCAGCAAGGGAAACAATGCTATCAGGGTCAACCACATCAAGTTGATGGTAAATCACAAGGTCATCAGAGATGCCAGAATCTTTCAGATTTTGAACAGCTTCAAGACCCCTTTTTTCATCTCTGGCTGTCAACACCACCAAAATCCCATTAGAAGCCAACTGCCTACATATTTCATATCCAATCCCCTTGTTTGCTCCTGTCACAACTGCATACCTGAGACAGAAATACTTTAAGAACGTAATGATTCTCTTAACAACTCTTCAAGGAAAAAAAGAAGAAGATGAAAGAGCATATAGCTACCTCTTTGTTGCAAGACTGGTGGACTCTTGAGCCATGGCTGATGGTGTGAAAGATGATATCGGATGAATTTAGAAAGAAGGCAGAAGTTAATGGCTTTCTTAATGACTGTAAGAAACATCAAATAGATTCGATTCTTATATCCGTCACTATCCCATGTGCCAGGCCCTGCTAGGCAAAGGAGAAAAATCAGCCGAAGACGGTGCAAGAATCAAACTTCTTTCTAGAAATAATATAAAATAGACTTGATTTCTTTGTCATACAAATTAAAAAACAAAAAAAAAAGAAACAAAAAATCTAAAGGTGATTTTCTTTGAATTTATTTAGCCCGCAATGGTTGATTCAAAATCATCATAGCAATAGCTGGCCAGGAAGATGACAAGTAAATGATGAGTTGATGAATTTGATGAAAGCAGGTCGTTCATTTTCGCCGTGCTACAGAGCAAACATGCTTAGTTGTTTTCATGTGATGCCTCTGTATGGCTGTCGCTCTCTTACGAGCGGAAGAGGAATATTATTGCATGTTGGCGCCGTATCATTGATCTCCATAGATTATGATATCATTCTCGTACATGAAAAAAACTGAAAATATGTTTTATACACCTCCATAGTTATCCTTTCGTTGGCCTCTTCTTCAACAACAACGTACAACAGTGCTGTTTATTATTTTCTTGTTGAATTAGCTAGATGCTGTCGACAATGCTTATCTCAATGCATTTTAATTATTGCAAGAAAGCATTTCCTTCACGCAAGAAGCATTAAAATTAAAAAAATAAAAAGGAACCCTTTTTTATTATTATTTATTTATTTGTATATCTATTGTTCTATCAAGTATGTCCCTTCATGATCCAAAAATGGCCAAGCATTGACATATATAAAGTTTTTCATTAAATATATATTTCTTTAAGAAGGCCAATTATAAAAAGAAAACAAGAAAAAGGAGAGATTATAGTGGAAGGGTCGGTGTACGTCTCCTTTCCTTATTTTAGCAAAGTTGTTTTTCAAGTTAGTTGATTTCTTGAGTCTCTATAATACTAGTTTATAAGCCAGCATTATCTTACTGATTAGATCAAAAGACTTTTGAATGTAAAAAAAAAAAGAAATATTAAAAATATTCTTTGTTTGTTTATGTAAATAAAAAATATTTAAAAATAATTGTTGGGTGTTTGATATATATGAAAAATAAGTGTTAAGAAGAAAAAAGATAAAATAATTAGTTTTTTTATTATTAACGTGCGTGTTCGGACTAACTTGCGCGCCCCTCGACTAATCTCACTAACCCTGAAGTTAATGACCATGTAAGCCTACAGTGACTTTGAGATTTGTACGACTCGAACTGATGAACTCTAGAAAACAAATTTAGAACCGGACCAGTTGAGCTACACATAATTCAATGGCTTAGTGACCAAACTAATATTCTAAAATATTTTTATCTCTTGAAAACTGTAAACCATTTTCTCTTATTTCAAATTTATTTTCTCTTTTATTGTAGAATATTTCAATGGACCAAAAATGCTATTCATATTAAATCCAAAACATAAAAAAAATAGTTGAGGGCCTTCTAGAAAGAAAACACCTACTTCGTACGTGTCACGAGTCCATGTCTAGAAATGGTAGCAGCGCTTAAAAGTGGCAACTTGGGTAGCTAAGGCTATTAGGAAAGCCCGATTTCCAATTAATTGGGCCTGGAAGCTATTGGATCTCAATAACCCTCCTAGGCCCTAGCAGTAGACTGCTCTTGAATTGCAGGCGAACGGGCTGAAGGTCTATTTTAAGCCTCTTTGCTTTTAATTTTTTCTTAATTTCCTATTACTCCTGCTCTCGTCTTCTTTTAGTCCTGATATCATCCTCCTACTCTCAATTAATTTTTTTATTATTATTTACTCCTTCAGTTGATAATAAAATTTGACTTATGTTTGATAACATGATTCAAATTTTGTTTGAAGTATTTGTTTTTTTACTAAAAAGATATTAAATTGATTTTTTCCTATGTTTTGTTTTTATGATTTTGAAATTTTAAATTAAAATCATAAAACAAAAATGGAAAACCATAGAAAAAAACTTTTAAAAAAATATTTTTTAGTTTTTAAAAATAAAAATCACCTTTAAAAACATTTTAAAAAAATACCAACCAATTTTGAATTACTAAAGGAAAACAAAACAAAACAAACACGGCTTATGAAAATTTCAACCATGTTTCCTCTTTTTCATCTTTGACGAATTTTCTAATTTGATTGCCAATTTTTTTTTTATTTCATCCTTAAATAGTGTGTTTAATAGAATTTGAGGCTAATAATTATTTTTATTAACTTCTTATGAGGTTCTCGTGGCCTTAAAAAAATATTTCAACATTAGGTTAATGCTTGATTTGGCACAATAGAATTCAATTTTATTGTTAAAAAATTGAAACTTTAAGGATCAAAATTGACAATGAAATAATAAACCTCTTTTTAATTTCTTTTATTGTGCATGAGGTCTGGATTTATAAAAATAAGTCCCCAATTGTTTTTTTCTATTTCGGTACATTTAGTTTTAGAATTTTATTTTTTTATCCAAAACATCATTTTAATTGCGTTTCAAAAAAATATTATTTAAAAACGATGAATGAGAGAGATAGTAATTGGGTGGCCATGATCTAACAAAAAAAAAATCAATCTTTGTGTCAATGAATTTCATTTAATTAAAGGAGCTCCATTAAAGTGTTTTTGATCATTTATCTTGCTGGAAAAACATAGATAAGAGCTTGAGTTTTTTCGAATGCAAGGTGATTTTTCAGTTCTTTGACATATGAAAGGTTCATTTGAAGTTAGATATGGGTTTATTGAGATTTATGGATTATGTATTTGGGGTTTTTAGGTGAAAAAATGGTTAAAAGATGGGTTTTTTTAGTCAAATGAGGTTGAGCTCAACTTCTCAGTCATCTCAGGTGGTCAAAAAATTATACTAGTAAACAACATGTTGTCTTTCATTGGAAATAACATTTCATTTTATTTGTTTTTTAAAAGGATAGAGGATGCATTAAAAAAAAATGGCCAAGCACATTGTCTTGCCTTGGAGGCCCATACGTGTCTTGCCTTTTTTGTTATGGGCTAGATGCATTTGTCCCCAAGCTTAGTTGTCTAGACTTTTTGTTGTTAAACCTTTTATATAAAAAAACAAAAAAAAAAAAATCTTGATATCAATGAATTTCATTTGATGAGAAGAGTTTTATTTGAGTGATTTTAACCCTTTATACAGGGAAAACATAAATTAAGACTAAGGAGATTTTTAAATTTGAGGAAATTTTTTAGTTTTTTTGACTTATTAAAGGTTGGTTTTAAGTTAGGTATGGGTTTGTCAATGGTTATAAAGTATGTATTAGATGTTTTAGGGTGAGAAAAAGGGATGGAAGTGGGTTTTCTAGGTTAAAGAAAGCGAAGTCAACCTTCCAATCATCTCAGGTGGTTGGAAATTACACTAGAAAATGACACTTCGTCTACCACTGTAAACGATGTGTCGTTTGATTTTTTTTTAAAGGGTGATTGATATGTTATATATATATATATATAAAAGATGGTCAGACATGTGAGTTTGACCTTATAGACTTAAGAGCGTCTTACCTCTTTGTTATGGGCCTATAATGTTTGCCCTAGGCCTATCCACCTAAACTTTTTTGTTAAGCCCTTCATGGATTTTTTAAGAATTTTTTTTGTATTATTTTAATTAAATTTCATTAAGATTAATTTATCAAAAATATATTAGGGATGTTGTTTATTAAATGCCATTTAATTCTTTACCTAGTTCTTGAATTATATCATGATAGTGTTTTTATAAGATTTGAAAGCACTTTTTTTGTGCAACCTTTTATGATTTTTTTTCTTATTTTTTTTTGTTGCTTTCCTATGCATGTTTGTTTTTATTATTCTTTTTTTAAATAAAAAAAAGGCTCTAGAAAATAAATTTATTAAACCCAACAAGGTTTAGGATCCAAATTATGGTTTGACGGGTTAACTCAAGTTGACTCAGATCGATCCAAAACATTGTTGTCTCAATATTTTTTTTTAAGTTCAAATAACGTCAAGTTGAATAGGTCATTTTAGGACAAGTGCAATATGGTTTGATTTTAATCTCAGACAAGACAAGAGGTTTGGTCAAGGGGTCTCTAGGTTGAACCGTAGGGTTAGGTTTACTAACATTGCCAAGAAAGTCTCGCGTGATAAAACGTGAGCAATGTATTTTTTTTATATTTTGAATTCATTCACCTTTAAGTTATAAAAATATTATTTTTTTTAATTAAAAATTGCTATGATTATGATAAGATGTTGTTTGGGAAACAAATTTTAGGTTTGTTATTATACATATCATTCACGTTGTTTGCTCTCAATATTCTTAGAAAGTGACCACAACAATGATACCGAGTATATAAATTGAGATTTGAATGTAATGACAGTAATCACTACGTAAACAGAAATTAACCCCAGCGGCGATGGTAACTATTATGTAAATAAAAATTGACCGCAACAATGAAAATAATTATGCATAAATTGTATTCATTCACAACGGTGACACAATGCTTATGAGTCGGCAAATGAGTAGGAACTACTAATCAAGTGTTTATTGAACTCGTCACATAAATTAAGATTACTAATCAAGTGTTTATAACCCGTGGAGGCTAGTGATCAAGTGAGTGGAGATATGATTTGGAAATTATTTAAGTCGGCTCAAGAACAGGACTATTTAAGTCGGCTCAAGAACAGGACTAGTGTTAAAATCAAACATGGTGTAAAAATTGTTAGAGGACAAGAAACCAAATGATAAGCAAGGTAAGCATCTAAAATAGGAAAATGATATATGAAAATTAAATTAAGAGCAATGCTAAAATTAATATTATGAAAACATGATAACTTCGTATAAAATAATTTACGAACCTAAATTCTCAATAAAATTATTGATAAATAATAAAATTAAAAAAATAAAATCTAAAAAAAAATAAGATAATAAAAACTGAGATAAATTCATATAAAACAAATGATAACAAAATGAAAAAGCATAATCAACCAATACTGATATATGATGGTAGATGCTTACCTATTGAGAAGAGGGGATATCCTATCCCTATGATACAACTGGCAACAGAAAGAGTCGTTATCAGCCAGCCAAGAAGCCAAGAAGAACTTCTCTTTCAAGCTCCAGTTAAAAAAAAAATCAAGCACTAAACCAGACCAATACTAATATATGTACTCAAAAGCATTCTCTTTATCAATCGAAGGACAGAACAGAACCACCACGGAACCCAAAATGACAGAGGCAGAGCCAAGCAACAACAGCACGCTCGCAAAACCCAGATTAGTAATCTGCATAGGCGACATCCATGGCTACATCACAAAGCTTCAAAATCTTTGGTCAAATCTCGAAACCCAATTCGACCCCCAACACTTTAACGCTGCAACAATTATCTTCTTAGGCGATTACTGTGACAGAGGCCCAGATACCAAGAAAGTCCTAGATTTCTTGATAGACTTACCTTCAAGGTATCCAAATCAAAAGCATGTGTTTCTTTCGGGAAATCATGACTTTGCTTTTGCTGCTTTTGTTGGTGTCCTGCCTGAACCGCAAAATGGGGTGTCATTTAAGGAAGGATGGAAGGAGTATGAAGAGAGTGAGGACAGGGAAGGGTGGTATAAAGGAGACGGGTATGAGAATATGCATTTGCAAGGGAGAAGGTGGGCTGGTCATATTAAGGTGAGATTCAATACCAGTAAAGGGATTGAATATAAGGGCTCTATTTATGATGCTGGTCCCACTTTCACTTCCTATGGTGTCCCTCATGGATCTTCTGGTATGTCTTGTTTTCTTTTAGTCTTTCATTGATTGAAGTTTTAATTATCAGTAGCTTAATCACGTCTCCATGTTTGTTTGGAAATGTATCGCTGTTGTTTGGTTTTTTAGTTGTTAAATATGAAATAGGCTATTGTTGTCTATTAGTTTTGAACTGAGTAGATTGTGTTTGAGTTGTTTGATTCTTAGTTTTTTAATGTAAGAGGGTAAAAATAATATATTTTGGATTAGTATAATCATTAATGGAGCATTGGAATCTTTAGATTCTTGCATTTTTTACACTTGAGATGGTTCTGAATTCAATACAATTAATAGTGTGATTTATTGGTGTCAATTTTTGTATCGAGACAGACTTATTGAAGGCAGTTCCTGATGATCACAAGAAGTTTCTAGCTGACACGGTTTGGGTCCATGAAGAGGTGAAGTTTATTTCATTGCCACCTTTATCGTTTAGAACTTTGATCAATGATGATTTTGACTCGTGTTATGGTGTAAGTTGCCAGAAAAGAAAGATGATCAACTGAGTATATTACATAACGCGAGTTCCATACTATGTAGTTTGATGTGATCAGTAGGGACAATGGATGGAGCTTGGTGGGTTTTATAATGTGCAATTTTCTGTCAAAAAAACCAACCCAAAAGCATAAGCTATCAAGTGAAGCCCCGATAATGGTTTTATATTATTACCCGGTGATTAATTTTATTTGTTAGAAAAGGGTGGTGAGATTTGAACTCATAATCATTTGTTCATTAATACCATGTGATATTTGAATTCATAAGCGTTTGGTTATGAAAACTTTAAAATCATATCAAATAATTATCTCAACCTCAAAATTTAAGCTATCAACTCAAAAACTTCAGATATCAATTAAAAAACTTAAGCTATTAGGTAAAGTCTCAAGAATAATTTTATATTACTCTCTTAACATTTTCTTTTCCAGGATGATGTGTGCATAGAGGATGAAGAAGGAATTAGACACTGTAAATTGATTGCCGCGCATGCTGGTTTAGAGGAAGGGAAAAATGTAGGCGAACAACTGAGATTTTTGAAAGCTAAGGAGACTCATGTCCCCAAGATAGAGGCTCTTAGTGGGAGGAAAACAGTTTGGGATATACCAAAGGTGATGGCTCGATACCTACTACTAATTTCTTTTATCGGAAACTTTTTATCCTAATCTACCAATTTCTCCAGCTTTCTTTAGTGGGAAAGGACTCGGATGTTGACAGCTTCACACATTCAAGACATTATATATCATTGTTCTTTTATATATATATATAACTGAAGTGTGGATGTTTGATGTTTAATTTCACGTAGGAATTAACTGAGAAACCGATCATTGTGGTTAGCGGCCACCACGGGAAACTTCATATTGATGGTCTTAGATTGATTATTGATGAAGGTGGTGGATTTGAGAATAAACCAGTGGCTGCAATTGCGCTTCCCTCGATGAAGCTTGTTCGTGATACTGATAATTTGACAAAATAGCTTGGAGTATATTATAGATTGATGCAGCAAGTGTCCACAATCTTTCCAGATTTAGCCTAGCATACACATCCAGGCATGTAATCTGACTGTTACATTGGTGGTTGCATATCCTGAGCAATCGTTTCAGTACTGGCCTTGGACGTTCTTCTCATTGCTTTTTTCCCCCCTCACCCTGTGACGGGGGATGCTTGGTTTTATCAATTGTCGTATCTAATATTGTAGAAATTTCTTGGGGAATATAAATAAAATGGGCTTGTGTCCATTGCACTTGCCTTGTGGAAATTGTCCAATACATTGAATTTAGTTTCATTCTAGTTTTTTTTTCCTTGAGAAAAATAACGAAAATGCTGATGGGGAAACTGGCATGTCTGTCAGTTTCTACTGATTTCTAAAATGAGAGCTAAGAGGCTGGCCTACATTTATGTTGGGGTATACACACAAAAGCAGCCTTTAATTATACCAGTTTTTCATTTGCAAATGTCAAAAATGGTCGAGTGCATATATGATTTGTATCCTGTTCAAAAAGATTGGTTAAACTTACATGAACCCAACCAACTGGTTCTGTAGAAATGGAGTCTCGGCCATACCAAATATCAAGTTTTCTGTATCTGGTCTTCATAAAATCTGCAGATGCAATGTTTGCAGGGTTCATCACATCAAGCTGTTAAAAGACCACATAATCGGAGAACAGAGACCGTTTCAGTTTCTCAATAGCTCGAAGACCTCTCTTTTCATCTGTAGCTGTTAGTATTCACAGTTTAATGTTGACTTAGTAGAACAACAGTCTATTTCTGACATTTTAATGAGCACGGCAGAAAATGGATCGATTTTGTTTCCTAGTTTCTAGTCCTGCATATTTCAGACGACTTTGGATCAAATGGCATAGATACCATAGAGATGCCATCAGAAAGGGATGCCATCAAAAATCAAGGAAAACTAATGATAGCTGTACCGAAATAAATACAAATTTAAATTATGATAACCTATGAATCATGTTTGGTATTGTGATAATAATAATTTTTAAATTTCTTTTGATTGATTCAATCATTCTATTCTAAATTTCTTTAAACTACTCCAAAAACTACCTGGAATCTTTCGCTGATGTCCATATAAATCTCCATTGCGATCATTGACGATTTCTTAATCTTATGCTGATAGAAACAGAAACAGGGTGTGAAACATCTAAGAACACTTCGGACTGTCTTGCTTGTTCGCGTAAAACTACCTCAGTACTAACAGAGATGGATTCATTCAACTATTAATACAAACATCCAGATTGTTATATGTTAAGTTTGCTCCTCTTGTCATTTTTAGATTACAGTGAATCATTTTTAGTTCGTTCAGTAGCTGCATGAGGCTGGCTTCATATTCTCCTGACTAGCGACTAGCAGCACCTCTTTTTCAGAGGCTTGATATAAGGATTTGATGACACACACACCCATCAACCCCAGCCCTTGTGTTTCTTGTCCATGTAAGAGATGATCATGTATATAATATTGTATAGCTAAAATATATTATAAGTGTGACGCAAAATCTATGAGCTAAGATAATTTAAGTTACCTCGTAAAATTCATAAACTTGATTATGTACTCCTAAAATTTAATAACTTGTTCATTTGTTAGTATAGATCATTTTGCCTCTAAATTTGCACTTTCTTGGCTATCCTTATAGAGGGCAAAACTATCATTCCACTGTAGCATGGCGATGTATAATTATTCTTGGTACGTGGTAAAACACTGAGCCTCCTTTGTTTTTTTTTCTTTTAATTTTAATTGCTACTCCTTGCTTTATCAGATCGGGAAAAAAAAACATGGTTAATTACAAAGTGCAATAAGCGGCAGCAATTATAATGGACGAATAGTATTTTTATTCAAAGTATTCATGTAAAGAAAGTTAGACAGAAAACAATTTTAATCTGTCATTAATCATCTCTTTGCTAATTAAAATAAGAAAAAAGAAAGTAAGCACTGCATCAATGAAACCGAAAAAACCCCTCGAGGTTGGCAAAAGACAGGCAACTTGAAAACCTTCCTAATAAGCAAATCCCAAGAGACAGAATCCTAGCACACCTAGAGTCCAAGACAGATTACTAAAATAAAGAGATGAAGCGCTGCTAGGTGACGCAGCAGGACTCAAATTTGAAGTTGCAGGGACGACCAGGATGTCAATCTTTTGTCCTGCTTGGCAATGACCAGGGTAACCACATATGAAGTAGAAGTGGCCAAGCTGCTTTCCAAGAGTGACTGTATCGGAGCCGTTGGTATAAGTAGCTAGTGGTGACGTTGCATTGCATGACTCGAAACCCTGATGCGTCACTTGCTTCACGTTGTGGAATTGGTTGTCGTAGTTGAAGACAAGAGTATCACCACCGTGAAAATTCTTGCTGGCAGCCCAATCTTGGTAATCAACTTGACCCATGCTTGTCCAACCAGCAGAGTCACCGACTTGGTAAACGGTAGCCATGGAGACTCCGCAAAGAGCCGTCGTCAAGAAAGAAACCACCAGTATTGTTTTCCTGAAATTAGCCATGATCGCTTGGAAGACAATGAATATGGGCTGCAAGGAAGCTGGTGCGTAAAGAGAGAGCACTGAGAGAGAATTCTAAGGTTTGCTTGAATGGGTTTGTGAGATAAATCGCCTCAGGTATCCTGTATTTATAGTGCAGATCTAATCCGGATTCTTCAAGGAAACGGATTTCCTGATTTGTATATTCTTTTAACGTAATCCATATCACTGAAGGAGAAGTTCCTAATTTCAGGTGTCCATACTGAGTTCGGATGGATTCGCGTTGGTGAAGCTGCCATAATTCGAGCCTTGCTGGGCTAAAGAATGTTTAATCCTTTACATAGCGACTTGGGTTTGAGCAGATCTCTGCATATGAATGAGACCAATAGGCGATAAGCATTACGTTTATGTTAGCTTAATTAAATAGTAAATTGATCGTATATTGTTTAAAAATTATTATTAGAGATCATATGATGTTGATCTAATTGTCTACATCCCATTACAAGGTGATTCTCAGTTTTTATTTTATAGATTTTTTTAGTTTGACCTACTTTCTATATTGACATGCTGACATGCTGCGCAGTTAGCTGATCTGTTCTCCAATTGTGGAACTCCTTTTACAAGAGTATGTTTTTGCATATACATCAGTCATAAGTCCTTTTGCTTTCATTTTTACTCTGAACACGTTGTTGTCCAAATTGTCTTTGATCAAACACCATTGATCTTTAAATATTATTTTGAAACATTTTTCCATAAGTTGTACAACACTAAGCAAGTTTTGATCAATGTCAGACATATATAATATATCTGAAATATACTTATACTTCAAACCTGACAGGCTGTTTAAAACAACAATTCTTTTGCCTTTGACATCAATATAATCACCATTTTCAATTTTAACTTTGGAAATAACAGTTATGTCAAGTTCCTTGAACAAATCCTGATTGTTTGTCATGTGATTTGTGCAACCACTATCAATCAACCAGGAATCTGTCGAGCTGTTGCTTGTTGAAAAACATGACACAACAAACAGCTGCTCCTCTTCAGGTTGTTAAGCAACAGGATTCGCCTTTTCTTCATGTTGTTGTGTCCTGTAGATTCTTTCAACATGTCCAATCTGTCCACATTTTCTGCACTTGATGTTTGGTCTCCACCAACACTTGATCGGCTGATGATTTGTTTTTTTATAGTAGGTACATGGTGGAAATTTTTCCACCTTGTTTTTGTAAGTTTGAACCTTTTTCTTCTTGTTGAATCTCTTGTCTTTGCCTCCTCCTTAGTATTGAGCTCTTGCTTGAAAAGCTCCCTGCATTGATTCTTCAAGTCTCATTGATCTTCTCTGCTATTGTGCACGCAGTGCATTTACAAATTCTCTAAGAGAAATATTGGTTATGTCTTTTGACTCTAATGAAGAAATCTTAGACTCATATTTTTCAGGCATAGTGACCAGTATTTTCTGCACAATTCTGTCATCAGAAAATTCTTTTCCAAGTAATCTTACTTTGTTTATTATGCTTAGCAATCTGTCAGCACAATCTTTGATATTTTTGGTTTCCTTCATCTTCTGCATTTCAAATTCTCTGATTAAGTTAAGAACCTGCATATTTTTAGTTCTTTCATTGCCTTGATATTTCTTTTTAAGATAGTCCCAAATACCTTTTGCAAATTCGAAATTCATGATTCTTGTAAATATTGTATTTGACACTGCAGCATATAAGCAAGCTTTAGCCTTGGATTTTCTTGTCTTCTTTTCCTTGTGAATCTTTAGTTGGGCTACTGTTGGATTTGCGGGCAAAAAAGAACAACATAATTTTCTTCCACAGCTTCCCAGATATCTAACGCCTCCAAATGAATTGTCATTCTGATGGCTCAAGTTTCATAGTTTTCACCATTGGTGAACCGTGTGAGATGATTGTTTTAGAATCCATTTTTGTGTTTTTTTTTTGTTGTGTTTGTGGTTGGATTTGGTTGTTTCTCTCAACTCACAAGTCCCTCAAGAAAATCTATGACTCTGATATCAATTTGTTGGTTTTAATTCTCTAGTTGCAGTAGGAGACGTTTAGAAGAATTAGAAGAAGATAGTATTATTGATTTTAGAATACTCTTAAATAAAGATAGAGTTTTACTTGGAAACCAAGACTATTCAAAATTTAAAAATTGCATAACAACAAATCAAATGTGATCAGAAATTTTATTCCTAAAATCTTGGTTTTCAATTAAAGATCTTTATTGACGAAATCCCCTGAACAAGTAACAGCAAAGCTTCCTGGTCTTCTGCAGCTTTCTAAGACATTCTTTAAACATAGACAATATCTTTCAGTTTAACCTGTCTGGATGAGAATACATCGACGAGAAAATTTTCAAAACCTTGTAGCCGTTTACGACATCATGATTATCATGTTTGATTTTCATTCAAAAGCACGGTAGCATTTGTTTCTGATAAAAGAAACAACCAGAAGGCCCACCATCAGGCAGCAATGCCAATCTCACAGCATTTTCGGCTCCTTCGGCAGCGGTGAAGGGGCCGGTGTTGGTAGTGATGTCAGTTTTGCAATAGCCAGGGCAGAGACAATTGACGCGGAAGCTTGGATACTTCTTGGCCAGAATCCTTGTATAGGCACTCATGGCAGCTTTAGCAACAATATAGGCAGACAGATAAGTTGGCCAGCCTTTGGATCCCAACAAATCTTCTTTAAAATCTTTAAGAAACTCGTTCACAACCTCGTCTAGTCTATCTTCATTGAGATTTTCAACATCATTTAACAATCCTTTGGCCCATTCATTGGGTATGTTCTAAGCCACATAACAGGAAAAAAACACTTTGGTAAGACTGCTTATAGAAATGCTGCAAGTACTAGTCTGAGCTGAATGAAACACAAATTCAGAGGATAATAAATACAAGACTATTCCTGTAACGCTAATTGTTATGAGCTAACACAGGAAGCGAATTTGCATTTGCGGAACAATTTGTACATGAAAGTACCAAGCAGGGGAGAATATGACAAACAGGGATTATGGGAAAAATCATGTTTTCTAGGAGTTGTATTCTTGGACATTACCATAAAGAAAGTACGATAATTCAGAATAAGAAAGCATGTAAATGTTACTGCACATCAACCAGTCTGAAGTAAAATTTGGATTTCCTTGAAGAGGAGAAATAACTCGGCCAAATTTCAAGATAAGACAACTACTACCAAAATACCAAGACTCCGTTCTTGAAAGACAGTCGTGTACCTTTAAAAGCCCCAGCATTGAAGAGACATTTACAATTCTTGGTGAATCAGACAACTGTAGGAGGGGCGCAAGTGCTTCAGCCATTCCTCTTGCACCATAGTAGTTTGTTTTCACACATTGCTCTGCCATCTCATAATTTTGAGTTCCAATTTCAGCCCACACTTGCTCCCCATATGGCTGCATTTGAACAAAAGAATTTTAGACCCTCTCCAACACTTCATAGACCATATCCACGGAAACAAATGAAAATCTACTTAATTTACTACTCAAAATAACCTCAATATCCGTTAAATGATGTTTACAAGCAATAATTAGTCCCAATGCCTGATTCCTGGTCTATCAAAGGGTTACGTAAATATACATAGAACAGGCAATGATCTTCCGAGTGATTAGTCATTACAATATGAAGACTTACAAATTCACCAGCTTGTTCAAAGGCTCTTTGAAAAGCATCTGCCTCTAGTGCAACTCCACCAATCCCAGCATTGTTCACCTGCACAAGGTTACAAGATTTTCAAGAAACTATCAGATAAACATAAATAAATAAATAAAAGGATTAGCCCAAGAAATTCATTACTTCATACCAAGATGTCAAGTTTTCCAAAATTATTTTTCACAAATTCAGCAAGGGAAACAATGCTATCAGGGTCAACCACATCAAGTTGATGGTAAATCACAAGGTCATCAGAGATGCCAGAATCTTTCAGCTTTTGAACAGCTTCAAGACCCCTTTTTTCATCTCTGGCTGTCAACACCACCAAAATCCCATTAGAAGCCAACTGCCTACATATTTCATATCCAATCCCCTTGTTTGCTCCTGTCACAACTGCATACCTGAGACAGAAATACTTTAAGAACGTAATGATTCTCTTAACAACTCTTCAAGGAAAAAAAGAAGAAGATGAAAGAGCATATAGCTACCTCTTTGTTGCAAGACTGGTGGACTCTTGAGCCATGGCTGATGGTGTGAAAGATGATATCGGATGAATTTAGAAAGAAGGCAGAAGTTAATGGCTTTCTTAATGACTGTAAGAAACATCAAATAGATTCGATTCTTATATCCGTCACTATCCCATGTGCCAGACCTACTAGGCATAGGAGAAAAATCAGCCGAAGACGGTGCAAGAATCAAACTTCTTTCTAGAAATAATATAAAATAGACTTGATTTCTTTGTCATACAAATTAAAAAAAAAAATCTAAAGGTGATTTTCTTTGAATTTATTTAGCCCGCAATGGTTGATTCAAAATCATCATAGCAATAGCTGGCCAGGAAGATGACAAGTAAATGATGAGTTGATGAATTTGATGAAAGCAGGTCGTTCATTTTCGCCGTGCTACAGAGCAAACATGCTTAGTTGTTTTCATGTGATGCCTCTGTATGGCTGTCGCTCTCTTACGAGCGGAAGAGGAATATTATTGCATGTTGGTGCCGTATCATTCATCTCCATAGATTATGATATCATTCTCGTACATGAAAAAACTGAAAATATGTTTTATACACCTCCATAGTTATCCTTTCGTTGGCCTCTTCTTCAACAACAACAACAGTGCTGTTTATTATTTTTTTGTTGAATTAGATGCTGTCAATGCTTATCTCAATGCATTTTAATTATTGCAAGAAAGCGTTTCCTTCACCCAAGAAGCTTTAAAATTAAAAAAATAAAAAGGAACCCTTTTTTATTATTATTTATTTATTTGTATGTCTATTGTTCTATCAAGTATGTCCCTTCATGATCCAAAAATGGCCATGCATTGACATATATAAAGTTTTTCATTAAATATATATTTCTTTAAGAAGGCCAATTATAAAAAGAAAACAAGAAAAAGGAGAGATTGAAGGGTTGGTGTACGTCTCCTTTCCTTATTTTAGCAAAGTTGTTTTTCAAGTTAGTTGATTTCTTGAGTCTCTATTATACTAGTTTATAAGCCGGCATTGTCTTACGGGTTAGATCAAAAGACTTTTGAATGTAAAAAAAAATATTAAAAATATTCTTTGTTTGTTTATGTAAATAAAAAATATTTAAAAATAATTATTGGGTGTTTGATATATATGAAAAATAAGTGTTAAAAAGAAAAAAAAATAAAATATTTAGCAATAAACTTCCAGTGACTCTGAAATTTGTAGAACTTGAACTGGTGGCCTTTAAAAAATAAACTTAGAACCTAATCAGTTGAGTTATACGTAGTTCAATGACTTAGTGACCGAACTAATATTCTAACATTAGTATTTGTTTGATAACATGATTAAAAATTTTATTTAAAAGTATTTGTTTTTTTACTAAAAAGATATTAAATTGATGTTTTTCCTATGTTTTTTCTTATGATTTTGAAATTTTATATTAAAATCATAAAAAAATTGAAAAACCATAGAAAAACACTTTTAAAAAAAATCATTTTTAATAAGAATAAAAATAACCTTTAAATTTTTTTAAAAAAATACAGACCAATATTGAATTACTAAAGGAAAAAACAAACAAACTGGGCTTATGAAAATTTCAACCATGTTTCTCTTTTTCATCTTTGAAGAATTTTCTAATTTGATTGCTAACTTTTCTCTTAATTTTATCTTTAAATAGTGTGTTTAATAGGTTTTAAGGCTAATAATCTTTTTTATTAACTTCTTATAAGGTTCTCATGCCCTTAAAAAAATATTTCAGCATTAGGTTGATGCTTGATTTGACACAATAGAATTCAATTTTATTGTTAAAAAATTGAAACTTTAAGTATCAAAATTGACAATAAAATTAAAAACCTCTTTTTAATTTTTTTTTATTGTAAATGTGGTGTGAATTTATAAAATTAGTCCCCAATTGCTTTTTATATTTTGGTACATTTAGTTTTAGAATTTTTTTTTATCTAAAACATCATTTTAATCGCGTTTCAAAAGAATATTATTGAAAAACAATGAATAAGAGAGATATTGATTGGTTGGCCATGATTTAACAAAAAAAAAAACCAATTTTCGTGAATTTCATTTAATTAGAGGAGCTCCATTAAAGTGTTTTTTATTATTTATCTTGCTGGAAAAACATAGATAAGAGCTCAAGTTTTTTCAAATGCAAGGTGATTTTCCAGTTCTTTGACAGGTTAACGGTTCGTTTGAAGTTAGATATGGATTTATTGAGGTTTATAGATTATATATTTGGGGGTTTTAGGTGAAAAAATGGTTAAAAGTGGTAAAATGGTTAAAAGTGGTTTTTTTAAGTCAAATGAGGCAGAGCTCAATTTTTCAGTCATCTCGAGTGATCAAAACTTGTATTAGTAAACAACATGTCTTTCATTGCAAATGGCATGTCATTTTATTTGTTTTTTAAAGGGATGGAGGATGCATTAAAAAAGAATGGGCAAGCACATGGGTCTTGCCTTGTAGGCCCACGCGTGTCTTGCCTTCTTTGTTATGGGCTAGACGTATTTTTCCCAAAGCTTAGTTGTCTAGACTTTTTTTGTTAAACCTTTTATAAAAAAATATATAAAAAAGTTGATCTTGATTTCAATGAATTTCATTTGATGAGAAGAGTTTTATTGGAGTGATTTTAACCCTTTATGCTGGGAAAACATAGATCGAGACTCGGGAGATTTTTGAATTTGAGGTGATTTTTTAGTTTTTTGACCCATTAAAGGTTGGTTTAAAGTTAAGAATGGGTTTGTCAAGGTTTATGGAGTATGTATTAGGTGTTTAACAATGAGAAAAAGGGATGGAAGTGGGTATTTTGGGTTAAAGAAGGTGAAGTCAACCTTTCAGTCACCTCATGTGATTGAAAATTGCACTGGCAAACAACATGTCATCTACCACTGTAAATGACGTTTTGTTCGATTTTTTTTAAAGGAGTGAACGATATGTTAAAAAAAAAAAAGAATGGTCAGGCATGTGAGTCTGGGCTTGTAGGCTCAGGAGCATCTTGCCTTCTTTGTTACGGGCCTACCATGTTTGCCCCGGGTGTAGGCACCTAAACTCTTTTTGTTAAGCCCTTCATGGATTTTTTAAGAACTTTTTTCCTACTATTTTAATTAAATTTCATTAAAATTAATTGATCAAAAATATATTAGGGATGTTGTTTATTAAATGCCATTTAATTATTTACTTAGTTCTTGAATTATATCATGATAGTGTTTTTATAAGATTTGAAAGCACTCTTTTTGTATAATCTTTTATGATTTTTTTTTCTTATTTTTCTTATTGCTTTTCTATGCATATCTGTTTTTATTATTATTTTATTAAATAAAAAAATAATCTAGAAAATAAATTTATTAAACCCAACAAGGTTTAGGATCTAAATTATGGTTTGGCGGGTTAACTCAAGTTGACTCGGATCGATCCAAAATGTCGTTGTCTTAATATATTTTTTTTAAGTTCAAACAATGCCAAATTGAAAAGGTCATTTCAGAGCAACTTCAATATGGTTTGATTTTAAAGTCAGATAAGATAAGAGGTTTGGTTAGGGATTCCTAGGTTAAACCGTTGGGTCAGGTTTACTAACATTGCCAAGAAAGTCTCCCATGATAAAATGTGAGCAGTGTATTTTTTTAATATTTCAAATTCATTCATATCTAAGTTATCAAAATATTGTATTTTTAATTAAAAATTGTTATGATTATGATAAGATGTTGTTTGGGAAACAAATTTTAGATTTGTTATCATACATATCATTCACGTTGTTTGCTCTCAATATTCTTAGAAAATGACCACAACAATGATACCGAGTATATAAATTGAGATCTGAATGCAATGACAATAATGTGAATATAAATTAATCGCAATGACGGTAACCATATATTGATAGCAATAACAAAAATAATTATGCATAAATTGTATTCATTCCCAATGATGGACCTTGTCACATAATGTTTATGAGCTGGTCACATGAGTGGAGGCAACTAATTAGATGTTTATTGAACTGGTTATATAAGTAGGGACTACTAATCAGATGTTTATAACCCATGAGGGCTATTGATCATGTGTATATCGAGCCAACCACGTGAGTGGGGATATAGTTTGAAAAGTATTTAAATCAACTCAAGAATAGGGACTAGTATTAAAATCAAACATGATGTAAAAATTATTAAAACCAAATGATAAGCGAGATGAGCATATAGAGTAGGAAAATAATATATAAAAATTAAATTAAAAGCAATTGTAAAATTAATATTGCGAGATCATGAAATATCATATAAAACAAATCAAAATAAATTAAAAAATTTAATTCTGTAAAATTAATATTGCGAGATCATGAAATATCATATAAATAATAAAATTATTGTTAAATAAAAAAATTAAAAAAAATAAAACAATAAAATAATTTAAATTTACCTGAATTAACTGTAAAATTTATAATCCGTATAATCAAAATGAGATAAATTTATATAAAATAAATGATAACAAAATGAAAAAGCATAATCAACCAATACCAATATATGATGGTTGATGCTTACCTATTGAGAAGAGGGGATCCTATCCCTACGACACAACTGGCAACAGAAAGAGTCGTTATCAGCCAGCCAAGAAGGCAAGAAGAACTTCTCTTTCAAGCTCTAGTTATAAAAAAATCAAGCACTAAACCAGACCAATACTAATAGATGTACCCAAAAGCATTCTCTTTATCAATCGAAGGACAGAACAGAACCACCACGGAACCCAAAATGACAGAGGCAGAGCCAAGCAACAACAGCACGGTCGCAAAACCCAGATTAGTAATCTGCATAGGCGACATCCATGGCCACATCACAAAGCTTCAAAATCTTTGGTCAAATCTCGAAACCCAATTCGACCCCCAACACTTTAACGCTGCAACAATTATCTTCTTAGGCGATTACTGTGACAGAGGCCCAGATACCAAGAAAGTCCTAGATTTCTTGATAGACTTACCTTCAAGGTATCCAAATCAAAAGCATGTGTTTCTTTCGGGAAATCATGACTTTGCTTTTGCTGCTTTTGTTGGTGTCCTGCCTGAACCGCAAAATGGGGTGTCATTTAAGGAAGGATGGGAGGAGTATGAAGAGAGTGAGGACAGGGAAGGGTGGTATAAAGGAGACGGGTATGAGAATATGCATTTGGAAGGGAGAAGGTGGGCTGGTCATATTAAGGTGGGATTCAATACCATTAAAGGGACTGAATGTAAGGGCTCTATTTATGATGCTGGTCCCACTTTCACTTCTTATGGTGTCCCTCATGGATCTTCTGGTATGTCTTGTTTTCTTTTAGTCTTTCATTGATTGAAGTTTTAATTATCAATAGCTTAATTACGTCTCCATGTTTGTTTGGAAATGTATCGCTGTTGTTTGGTTTTTTAGTTGTTAAATATGAAATAGGCTATTGTTGTCTATCAGTTTTGAACTGAGTAGATTGTGTTTGAGTTGTTTGATTCTTAGTTTTTTAATGTAAGAGGGTAAAAATAATATATTTTGGATTAGTATAATCATTAATGGAGGATTGGAATCTTTAGATTCTTGCATTTTTTACACTTGAGATGGTTCTGAATTCAATACAATTAATAGTGTGATTTATTGGTGTAAATTTTTGTATCGAGACAGACTTATTGAAGGCAGTTCCTGATGATCACAAGAAGTTTCTAGCTGATACGGTTTGGGTCCATGAAGAGGTGAAGTTTATTTCATTGCCACCTTTATCGTTTAGAACTTTGATCAATGATGATTTTACATAACGCGAGTATATTACATAACGCGAGTTCCATACTTTGTAGTTTGATGTGATCAGTAGGGACAATGGATGAAGCTTGGTGGGTTTCATAATGTGCAATTTTCTGTCAAAAAACCCAACCCAACAGCATAAGCTATCAAGTGAAGCCCCGATAATGGTTTTATATTATTACCCGGTGATTAATTTTATTTGTTAGAAAAAGATGGTGAGATTTGAACTCATAATCATTTGATTATTAATACCATGTGATATTTGAATTCATAAGCGTTTGGTTATGAAAACTTTAAAATCATATCAAATAATTATCTCAACCTCAAAACTTAAGCTATCAACTCAAAAACTTAAGATATCAATTAAAAAACTTAAGCTATTAGGTGAAGTCTCAAGAATAATTTTATATTAATCTCTTAACATTTTCTTTTCCAGGATGATGTGTGCATAGAGGATGAAGAAGGAATTAGACACTGTAAATTGATTGCCGCGCATGCTGGTTTAGAGGAAGGGAAAAATGTAGGCGAACAACTGAGATTTTTGAAAGCTAAGGAGACTCATGTCCCCAAGATAGAGGCTCTAAGTGGGAGGAAAACAGTTTGGGATATACCAAAGGTGATGGCTCGATACCTGCTATTAATTTTTTTATCTGAAACTTTTTATCCTAATCTACCATTTTCTCCAGCTTTCTTTAGTGGGAAAGGACTCGGATGTTGACAGCGTCACACATTCAAGACATTATAAATCATTGTTCTTTTTTTATATGTATATATATATATAACTGAAGTGTGGATGTTTGATGTTTAATTTCGCTTAGGAATTAACTGAGAAACCGACCATTGTGGTTAGCGGCCACCACGGGAAACTTCATATTGAAGGTCTAAGATTGATTATTGATGAAAGTGGTGGATTTGAGAATAAACCATTGGCTGCAATTGCGCTTCCCTCGATGAAGCTTGTTCGTGATACTGATAATTTGACAAAATAGCTTGGAGTATATTATAGATTGATGCAGCAAGTGTCCACAATCTTTCCAGATTTAGCCTAGCATACACATCCAGGCATGTAATCTTACTGGTAACATTGTTGGATGCATACCCCGAGCAATCGTTTCAGTACTGGCCTTGGATGTTCTTCTCATTGCTTTTTTTTTCTCTCACCCTGTGACTGGGGATGCTTGGTTTTATCAAATGTCGTATCTAATATTGTAGAAATTTCTTGGGGGATATCAATAAAATGGGCTTGTGTCCATTGCACTTGCCTAATGGAAATTGTCCAATACATTGAATTTAGTTTCATTCTAGTTTTTTTTTCCTTGAGAAAAATAACGAAAATGCTGATGGGAAACTGGCATGTCTGTCAGTTTCTACTGATTTCTAAGATGAGAGCTAAGAGGCTGGCCTACATTTATGTTGGGGTATACACACAAAAGCAGCCTTTAATTATACCAGTTTTTCATTTGCAAATGTAAAAAATGGTCGAGTGCATATATGATTTGTATCCTGTTCAAAAAGATTGGTTAAACTGACATGAACCCAACCAACTGGTTCTGTAGAAATGGAGTCTCGGCCATACCAAATATCAAGTTTTCTGTATCTGGTCTTCATAAAATCTGCAGATGCAATGTTTGCAGGGTCCATCACATCAAGCTGTTAAAAGACCACATAATCAGAGACCAGAGACCGTTTCAGTTTCTCAATAGCTCGAAGACCTCTCTTTTCATCTGTAGCTGTTAGCATTCACAGTTTAATGTTGACTTAGTAGGACAACAGTCTATTTCTGACATTTTAATGAGCACGGCAGAAAATGGATCGATTTTGTTTCCTAGTTTCTAGTCCTGCATATTTCAGACGACTTTGGATCAAATGGCATAGATACCATAGAGATGCCATCAGAAAGGGATGCCATCAAAAATCAAGGAAAACTAATGATAGCTGTACCGAAATAAATACAAATTTAAATTATGATAACCTATGAATCATGTTTGGTATTGTGATAATAATAATTTTTAAATTTCTTTTGATTGATTCAATCATTCTATTCTAAATTTCTTTAAACTACTCCAAAAACTACCTGGAATCTTTCGCTGATGTCCATATAAATCTCCATTGCGATCATTGACGATTTCTTAATCTTATGCTGATAGAAACAGAAACAGAGTGTGAAACATCTAAGAACACTTCGGACTGTCTTGCTTGTTCGCGTAAAACTACCTCAGGACTAACAGAGATGGATTCATTCAACTATTAATACAAACATCCAGATTGTTATATGTTAAGTTTGCTCCTCTTGTCATTTTTAGATTACAGTGAATCATTTTTAGTTCGTTCAGTAGCTGCATGAGGCTGGCTTCATATTCTCCTGACTAGCGACTAGCAGCACCTCTTTTTCAGAGGCTTGATATAAGGATTTGATGACACACACACCCATCAACCCCAGCCCTTGATCTATAACCTGTAATCCTAGCCATCATCAAAGTTGTCCTGCATCATTGAACTTTAGGATTCAATTAGGCCGGCTTGATGCTTCTTCACTTGTTTGGTTGAAAGTCGATTGGTCTCATCCATACATGTGGATTCAGCTACTCCCGAGTTTATTTCGCCAGCACACAATCCTGAAGAACTTCATATCTAGCATGAGTATATACCAATCTAATACATATGGATACATTTATTTAAAGACATGAGCCTTAAGACACAAATCTTGAGAGATAGGAGGGAAAGAAATTCATATGCTTTGGTTATAGGATCTATCATGTATATATCATTATGTACAAGATCAAATTATCTTATGCTTTAAGCATAATGATTATATATCAATTTAATCCATTTAAAGGTCATAGATTGATAGTTAAAAACATTATTAAGTAACTATGAGTGTGTTTCTTGTCCATGTAAGAGATGATTTTGTAGTTCATGATTATTTAGATTTTAGTTTTCAATCAGATATTGACACTAACAAATCTCAGTTTTGATATATTTTACTATGAATGATGGTATTATAAGTTATAAGGGTTTCAAATAAAAGATCATAATAGATTTTATAACTAAAACTAAATACATTTCTATGTCTAAGGCAACAAATACGTCGTTTGGATTAATAAGTTCATCGTTAAATTAGATGTGATTCTTAACATTATTAATCTAGTAGCTTTGTATTGTGATGACAATTTAGCTGTTATAATAGCAAAGAAACTAATGTCTTATTAATAATCTAAAAATGTATTTAGACGATTTCATTAATAATCTAAACTGTAGCATTGCGATGTGTAATTATTCTCGGTACATGGTAAAACACTGAGCCTCCTTTGTTTTTTTTTTTTTTTTTTGTTCGTTCGTTTTTTCTTTTAATTTTAATTGCTACTCCTTGCTTTATCAGATCGGGGGGGAAAACGTGGTTAATTACAAAGTGCAATAAGCGGCAGCAATTATAATGGACGAATAGTATTTTTATTCAAAGTATTCATGTAAAGAAAGTTAGACAGAAAACAATTTTAATCTGTCATTAATCATCTCTTTGCTAATTAAAATAAGAAAAAAGAAACTAAGCACTGCATCAATGAAACCGAAAAAACCCCTAGAGGTTGGCAGAAGACAGGCAACTTGAAAACCTTCCTAATAAGCAAATCCCAAGAGACAGAATCCTAGCACCCCTAGAGTCCAAGACAGATTACTAAAATAAAGAGATGAAGCGCTGCTAGGTGACGCAGCAGGACTCAAATTTGAAGTTGCAGGGACGACCAGGATGTCAATCTTTTGTCCTGCTTGGCAATGACCAGGGTAACCACATATGAAGTAGAAGTGGCCAAGCTGCTTTCCAAGAGTGACTGTATCGGAGCCGTTGGTATAAGTAGCTAGTGGTGACGTTGCATTGCATGACTCGAAACCCTGATGCGTCACTTGCTTCACGTTGTGGAATTGGTTGTCGTAGTTGAAGACAAGAGTATCACCACCGTGAAAATTCTTGCTGGCAGCCCAATCTTGGTAATCAACTTGACCCATGCTTGTCCAACCAGCAGAGTCACCGACTTGGTAAACGGTAGCCATGGAGACTCCGCAAAGAGCCGTCGTCAAGAAAGAAACCACCAGTATTGTTTTCCTGAAATTAGCCATGATCGCTTGGAAGACAATGAATATGGGTTGCAAGGAAGCTGGTGCGTAAAGAGAGAGCACTGAGAGAGAATTCTAAGGTTTGCTTGAATGGGTTTGTGAGATAAATCGCCTCAGGTATCCTGTATTTATAGTGCGGATCTAATCCGGATTCTTCAAGGAAACGGATTTCCTGATTTGTATATTCTTTTTAACGTAATCCATATCACTGAAGGAGAAGTTCCTAATTTCAGGTGTCCATACTGAGTTCGGATGGATTCGCGTTGGTGAAGCTGCCATAATTCAAACCTTGCTGGGCTAAAGAATGTTTAATCCTTTACGTAGCGAACTCGGGTTTGAGCAGATCTCTGCATATGAATGAGACCAATAGGCGATAAGCATTACGTTTATGTTAGCTTAATTAAATAGTAAATTGATCGTATAGTTTTTAAAAATTATTATTAGAGATCATATGATGTTGATCTAATTGTCTACATCCCATTACAAGGTGATTCTCAGTTTTTATTTTATAGATTTTTTTAGTTTGATTATAAAAATATTTTGAATTATAATATATATAACTTGTGTATTATACTAAAAAATGTATTTTTTTATATGATAACTTGAATTAATTAATGTAATTAGTTTCTCAATATTGTTTTTAGTGTATGAGCCGGTGTTTTTGAGTGTCCGTGCGCATATTTGAGACACTATAGTAAAATAATTCGCTCAAATCTCAATGCAATTAACACCCAACCTCTACACATATTATATTTTACTTATCCAAACATATATATTTATTCAATTTGATTAACTATTTATATAAGTTTTTATAAACTAAATTTGAATGAAAAACAATTAACATCATTATAGGTAAAAAGAAAATATTTTAAAAAAAATGCACATGTAAGATAATACACGTGGTGCATATTCATTTGAAAATCTGAGTTGTACTTGTGAGTAGGAAAAAAAAAACGACTTTAAATTGTGATACCGACTTTAAAAAAACGACAAAAGTCGGTATATTCATCAAGATACCGACTTTTGTTATTTGTGGATCAATATCTCCCAATTCAATACACATTTTTACTTTCTATCCTGGAATGCTAATCAATTCAGGAGGAAAGGACGTTATTCACATGGACCGGTAATTTTAAGTGCAATCAACCAAAAGCGAAACGGAGGATGCGAATTGACTTTTCATTGTAAGCATAGGCATAGGAAAAACACGGTATTTTTCTCTGTATGAAACCTGGCACGATCTCAAAACGAAAAATGCTAATTCTGACACTGCCTCCAGAAAATGAATTCATTAGTATACATAAACTAATCCGTTACATATAACAAATCAGAACGAACTCAGGTGGATGAGCCAGAATATTAAATTCCTGCTTCCATTACTTGCCCTTCTATTTCTGAAGTTGGCAAATTATGAGTTCAGGAAAACAAAACAGAAATAAAATATAATGGTTGGGCTACAGGATCTGACCTAGTTTGAAGAAAATGGCCCCAATGGAAAATATTAGGAAAGGCCACTCGAGCCCTATTTCTCATGAACAAGAGGGCTGTAAACAGGGAACCACATATTCCGTGACACATATGCTACTGTCTCCGCCTGCACCCAAAATCACAGAAAAAAATAAGTAGACATTTTTAAGACATTCACACGATAAAATAAACGAGTAGATAATTCTTATAGTTGTTACACAAGCAAAGGCTGGTTGAGATGATGTATATGCATGCGAGATATGTAACGACTAGATGGTAATTTCCTTGTATCATGTCTTCCAGCTATCTTGCTCCATACAGTGCAAATACCCAATTACTTTGATAAAGAAAACATACATATATGATTCTATTATGTGTTTATTTATTCAATCAACAAAGAAAAAGAAATTTATGTTTGCACATATTCCTTGCTCTATTTATTAACACTTCTCAAGTTAATATAGGTTCCTGTAATTGTATTGCTTCCAATCAAAATAGAATTTTTGTTTTATTGGATGTATTTTCATCATCCGTATTGCATTTACAATAGCTACTTACTTTTGACATGTGCTTGAGCTCCCGGGGGCCTGCCTCACCATGTCCTTCTGCCAGGTCTTCTTCAACTGCCGCTCGCAGAACAGCAGCTCCTACCTCTGCTGTAATATGTCGTATACTGCATAAATAAACAAAGTGGCATCAGTCAACAATGAGCCTCCAAAATAAAGTAGAGTGGAATGTGCCTCTTCTTGTGGCGATGACAACTAACCAGCAAGGCAAGACAACAGTGGGTATCAACCACAAATAAGTTACACTTTATTTACAATATAAATTTTAATATCCATTTGCCAATCTACCCTCTAAGTCTAATTACATGATGTTTTTCTAAATCATGATCTTTAAGAAAATGATAATCTGCTTCCATCAAGGAATGATTGGCTGCTCAAATTGCAGTGATATGCAAGTAGAATATGACATTTTTGGCATAAAATGAAACAAAATGAAGATAGTGGTATAGTTTGCAGACGGATAATGTGTGTGGCCAGAAGCAGGTTCATCAAGCAATTGTACTGTCCGAAAATTATATCAATGCTATAAGAATGCAGATTAGTCATGCAACACTGAATATTTCAAATAGCAAAATGCAGGTATGAAATCCCCTACTTCCCAAAAGGAGAAAAGAAACTGTAACCACCTACAACTGGAAACATTACCTATCAATAGATGGATACAAAATGCCGTTTTGGATTTCTTCATCCGTCATGTATGAAGCGAGGCTGTACAACTTAACTCGTGTCAGCAATTTACAGGGAAAACAAACTTCAAGCCAAGTGATATCATCAGAAACATTTAAAAAATATCAACTAAATATTAAAGATACTTGCAGACCTTTGAAAGGCATGCATTATGTTTCGTTTTCATGAAGGTAATTTGTTCACCAATAGTGGATGTCTAAGAACATAAACTAAATATATAATTCTGCAAGCCATCTAGGTGGGCATGAATCTTATTGAACAGCTTAACAGAACTATCAAGACATAAATATCCTAATGCAAAAGGATGTGACAACTTTCAACTGCAAAATTCATAACCAACTTATAGATCTATCAATCCAAAAATATAAGACACATGGGTAACACCTAATATCACCCAAAATTCAGTAGCCAGCTAGTTATTGATAATTTTCAGGACAGTGTGTCAGTTTGCATCATAGTGAGTAAACTACTGCTATCATTGAAAACATTTATGAACTTTCTACAACATCAACTATAGTTCATTCAAATAAAGCAAAACAGTTTTAGGTAGGAGAAGGGAGGCAAGTGAGCAAATTATGTCTATACCATTCAGCAGCTGCTTGCAACATTCCATCAGTTATAATGTGCGCACCTGAGAGAAGAGTTCCCAAACCAATCCTGAAATGGGAAACAAAATTATACATAAACTTCATCATTTAAGCCTGGTTGGAAAAAATTCAAAGTGTAAAACAACAGAGACACACGAACCCAGGAAACAGGTACATATTATTTGCTTGATTTACATGTCCTACTTTTCCATTTCCTGCAAACACGTCACGAGGTTGTTGAAGGCAATAAAAACAACCATTAAACATATTATTATATGCAGTAACAGGACAAACTCTTCTAGATCATTGTTGTATTCTGTCAAAAGACTTCGAAACAAAAAACATAAATATGAAAGTAGCGTACCTAGATCAACATCTTCAAATGGGCTTCCACTTCCAAAAATTATATTTGGTCCGGCATACTTGAAAGCATCAGCAGCAGTGCATTCAGCTGTTCCACCGAAAAACAGACAGGGTATAAATAGAAAAAATCTAACAGCCATCATAAACTCTGGAAGTTTGAGGAAATTGCCACAACAAACCATTCATTGTGGGGTTTGACATAGCAAAAATAGCCGGTTTAGTTGAATCTGATTCTCGCATGGCCTTGAGCACCTGATTCAAATTGCAATCAATAGTAAGATTGATGGAAGGGTGACTATGAAAGTAGTATTATTTGACAGCAACATCTCACAGTATTATACTTGGGGGACTATATGGAAACTAACTTACTACGATCCTTGTAAAGGTCATATTTGCAGGTAGTTCAGAGTTCTTGTTTAAAGAATATGGGGATGAAATATTATTCATTCAGTACTTTATTTTAATTCAGGTTGAAATCATTATGTCTGAACACAGTTGAAAAAGTAATGACATAAATGCAGTAGAACTCCCACCAGTAAGGAAGGTAATAGTGCACCAAAAGTCAGTAACAACTAATTATAAGGAACTATGAAAGACAACAAAGAGCCAAGGACTTTACCTCTTCATTAAAGACCCCCCCAACCCCAGACAAACCAAGAAGCACATGGGGCTTCAGCTTTTTAACCTGAACAAAATTTAGCTGTCAGCAACTATAACTCTTACAAAGAAATATAATTCTAAGGTTGAACGGGTAAAAAGTAAATGCTTCTTTTCACGGATCATAAAACATCTGCCTTGAGTTCATGGAGATTTTACCACTTCAAATGGACTAGCTCCCTCCCTAAGCCCTTCAACATCTTTCAAGTCTTTAGCAAATGGTGCCGCAGCTGGATCAATATTTTTCCTCTCTTTTGTAATGAGGCCCTGCATGTGAGACAAGTTCTCTTTCTCAAACAAAATTCTGTGAATGATCCCAATCATGCAGATGATATTTCAATCACATGCCGATAAATACCCTTTGATCTTAATAACATTTTCTTATTCTGACCAGTAGCCCCAAAAAAACAACCCCATTAATATCATGCTGATCATTAGCACAAAATAATTGAACCACTTGGTAAAATAGATTCTCATAAATCCATCAGATCACTGATCCATTTTATCAAGGATAAGAACCTACTGGCATGTCAGAAAAACATAGAAAATTGATATCACAAAATGCTGTGGTCTAAGAGAAAAGTGTAGCATTTTACATCTTTATCAAGTAGATAACATTTATTCTTTGCAGCCATTTCATTGTTCCCAGACATTCTTGAAAGAGCCTGTATTGCCATGTTTAGGACACCAAGCCCTGCGCTGTAAGCAGGAAAAAAAGAAAAGGAAAAATAATACAAAGGATAAGCACATGCAAGCATGGAAAAATCATTTGCGAATGCATTAACCTTTTTTCTTTTTTTTTATGGGGGTGGGGGATAAAAAGATGAGAAAGCCTGTTAATTTAATATATCAAAATGATTTTCTGGAATTACCTCCCAGCACCCACCACGACTATCTTTTGGTTAACAAAGTCAGATAATGGTAGGCCTTGGGCTCTCACTGTTCCCAGTAACCCCGCAAGAGCAACACCAGCAGTTCCCTATAAGACCCAAAGCAAGCACAATTGCATTAATTGCAGATCATCCATGATAGTGTATAGCACTCGGCAATAGATTATATACTCCAAGTAAATGCACTGGCATACTGCAGCAAGTATGCAGTACTCACCTGTATGTCATCATTAAACATGCAAAACCTCTTACGATATCTTTGCAGTGTTTCAAACGCCCACTTCATCTGAAAGTCTTCAAACTGGCAGATTTTCCCAATCATCAAGGTAATGGCATGAATGAGACTACCATAATTGAAAAGGAAAAAAAATGACATTCTTAGTAAAGGCAATACCTGTACAATGGCTTTGGGCCAGCGAGTATGAACAGCTTCCATGAATTCATCAACAATTGATAGATACTCTTCTCCTTCCAGCCTAGGTTGTCTAAGTCCTAAATCTGTGAAAATGAAAGTCATAAGGTCTTTTCTTAGAAAGAGCAGTTTAAAGAGCACTTTATACAATTCATTCATTCTCTGCAACAAAAAGAAATTGTTACGATCCAAATGAAACAGAATGGTCTAAACGTGTATGTTCTACTCACAAAGAGGGTCTTCAAGCAGCTTTTGATTGTTAGTACCAACGTCTAACATAACTGGGAGTATCTGTTTGCCATGAGCATGGGTTCAGTGATACAAGAGGTAATAGAATTAGTAACAAAACCAATAATATATGAGAATGAGTAGAACTAAATTTAATTTCCAAAGTTTCAGAAACTCCGGATCTTCAAGCAAGCACTGCCAAGTCATTCATTATATATTTTTGTACATGTAGATAAAAAAACAAGCATAGTAGCAAAATTCCGTCTCTAAATATTTAAACAGAGCTAAAAAGCACACACAGAAACCAGCAGGGAGAAAAAGAGTACATACTTTCTGTGGATTGATACCAGCAGCAGCAACATACATATCTAGTTTTCCAATGGGTATTCCTATTCCTTGAACTCCAAGATCACCTAGGCCAAGAATACGGCTGCCATCAGTAAGCACTATCATGTCAACCTGCACCACACAAAAAGCAATTTAAACACGCAGTATCATGAATAGAATAAAACACAATCTTCATTACTTTGTCAACAACAAAGCTCCAATAAGGAAGAGAGGCAAAAGGAAAATGTTGTCATATCCGCCACACTCGTACAAGATTCACACAATACCTGTTGAGCAGGCCAGTTATAGATCATTGACATCATCTCTCCCTTATCCTTTGCACTAAAATACATTCCACGTGGGCGTCTAAATAATCCTGAGTAATTCTGACATACTAACCCTACTGTTGGAGTGTATATAATTGGAGCAAAATCTTTAATGTTATCAATGAGGACCTGGCGAGGAAAAGACATAAAAGTTCAATTAAAGCAAGTTAAATTTCAACCGTATTTTAACATATTAAAGATGAAATTTGCAATGGAACTTACTCGGTAGTATAATGTCTCATTCCTGTCATGCAGTCGATTCAAGATCCTCCATTTTGCTAAAGATACAACACTGTATGGTTGGCCCTGGGTATTCTTCTCAAGGGACCTATAAGATTCCACTAACAACCAAAGCTTATTAATGTTAGTTAAAGCACCAACAGAGAGACCATTCACTTAAAAGAGGCAGTGCAAGGAAAACTACATGATAAAGAAGACAGAGAAAGCTTTCCTCAAAATTCCAATTTCTATCAAAGAAATGGACTATGAAGAGATAAGACCATAGGCATTTATAAAGACGAGACATCAAATAATTCCAATAAACATGTTTTGCAAAAGTTACTGTACTTTGTATTTTGACAACCTAAATAATTAACTGCCTACTTAATTCCAGAATTATGAGATCTCAGAGGCAATTTTATTAAGGATTAACTAATTATTGCACTCATCAAGTTTTTATTTTTTCAACTTATTCTATATTTTCAATTCCACAAGCACGTTAGCTTAGCTTTATGTTACTTGAGCAAAAAGCAGAAACTGACAACTTCAAGGAGGTCGGAATTAAACTTACTAAAACGATCATATTGCTGCTCGAAGGATATAACACGAGGTGGAAGCAGGCCACGCAGCCCTAGTCGATCTCTTTCAGTCAAAGGAAATCCTGTATCCTGCTCTTAAATTAAAATAGAAACCATGAAAAATTTAAAAAAAAATTCAGTTTTTGAGCAGCAATTATTATTTTGAGGGTTAAGAAAATATAAAAGCCAAGGATTTCGAAGACTTGTAGTTTCTTAAAAAAGTCCAACTCAAGATGTGCAAAAAAACAAAGAAATTGCAAGATTTCAGAGCCAATAAATTCACTCTATGCAGAAAACCTAAAAAAAAAACTCAAAATGCATCACAATATAGTACATTTCAACAAAATCAGAATCTTGCAATTCACGAGGAACTAACGAATCCTACAGCTTCTTTTCTTGCAAAGACAATCAAGAAGTTACATAATAACAGAAACAGCTATCTTGAAAATACAGTTACAAAAACTAAAAGAGAGAGAGAGAGAGATAAAGAACTGTTAACCTTATTGAACCATGGATCATGGAGAATATCAGTGCCACGTTTATGAATAATACAAGGAGCTGGAATCGCCGCCGTGGAGAAAAACCGCCTCCGCAACGATCTGCTCAAATTCGACGACGCACATCGCGCTAATCTCCACATTATTTTTTCCTTAGACACAAACAAATCTAGAACCAACCAGACCTTGTTAGCTGAATCAAAAAAATCTACAGAAGGCTTCAAAGCATGTTAAATACAGACCAGTAATGATGACAGTTCAACTAAGCTCACTGCTTGAGGTCAATTTATAGTGTGTTAATAAAAATATTAAAATGAATTCACTTTCTCTCACTTTATTTTTATTTTTATTTTTATTTTTGTCGGGGTATGAAATAGAAATTGTTGGAGCTGTTATTTTTAAAGGAAAAGTAGGCTAAGATGCCCAAAATAGCTCGAGGACTGGTTGAAATTGAATCGGGTAGGTTATGGGGTCCCTTTAGCCGAGGAGTCTCCTGTCAATTTCTGCCACGTGGATCAAGTTATTCGGGTCGGTTTTTTTTTGTTTCATGCTTGATTGGAAGATTTTTTTTCTTTTTTTATTTTAGTTGTAAGGTATTTACGAGCAGTTTTAGGTGGACTATCATGGTATCAGCAGTTGCATCATTATTTTGTTGATTTTATTTTTATTTTTTTAAATTATTTTTTTTATTTTTAGATAATTTTGATGGATTGATATTAAAAATAAATTTTAAAAAATAAAAAAATATATTATTTTAATATATTTTCAAACAAAAAATACCTTGAAAAAAAATCTATATCACTATCTTAAGCACCCTAAATTGAGTGTTAGGTAAAATTATCATACTCAATCATATTTATTTACAAAAAATATTACCATTATTAGTTTATTTTAACATTTAGGATTGTATTAAAAAGTTATTTGATGTGTGTTTAGTGATGTGGTTCAATGGTATTATTTTAATATAAAATATATCAAAATAAATTATTTTTTTATTTTAATATTAACACATCAAATGATATCTAATTTAATATTTTTTCCTAGTAAGAAAACAATTTCTGCCTTAAAAACCAACACTCCCTTTGTCTTCAAACTCGTTCGTGCCAAAGTTGAGGGATCAATAGGAGATAGCTGACAAACTCAACAGGAGAAAAGAAAGGGTGGAATGAGAAGAATGATGAATAAAGTTTCAATTATTTGGTATTATGATAAATAGTTTTTTATTATTTTTTATTTAAAAATATATCAATATAATTTTATAATATTCCTTTTTAAACAAATATACTTTAAAGACGGAAACAGACTGGAAACACAATACTAAAAAAGCACTCAATTAATTAGCTAGCCAGTAAAGACTAGAGGGGACAGCTTTTCGTATTTCCTTAAATACATACAGGTAAAATAAGGGAGACGATGAGTGTTTAGGAGTGTTGTTGTAGTTGTTTTATAAGATATTTTTTATTTAGAAATATATTAAAATAATATATTTTTAATTTTTTAAAATTATTTTTAATATTAATACATCAAAATAATATAAAAACACTAAAAAACTATTAATTTAAAAAAAAATTAAATTTTTTTAAAAATATAAAAATAAATAGTTATAGAACCTACTACTCTTCTTGATAAAACGATTTAGGCGGATTAAAGAAAAAAACTCGGAGCATAAGAGGAGAGAGAGGAGGTCGTCCACTGCTTTCTGTGGTGCGAACATTGATTTTGGTTTATTCCGTTGATCTTTCTCTTCTATCCAATCAAATAAAATGCCGATCCTTGTTCATGAATCAACATCAGGACAAAGGGTGGACCAGAGCAATTTAGTTTTCAGGTCTTTCATTCTGAGCACGACAGTGTTGAAAATCCAAAGTTCATCCAGGGAAGATGTTCATGATGTTGGAAGAATAAAATCAAGCATAAAGTTAAAAAGAGCTTGGCTGTACCTGGGTAGGTTTCATCGTGTGGATCCCGTGTAGAAAAAGTGGAACAGGGATGATGTGATGTTTTGTTTTTTAAGTTTTTATATTTAAATTGATTTTTTAATATGTAATCAATCAATCACGAAATTAAATCTTATTATTTTTATTTATTTAATAAAAATAAAAAATAAAATAATATGAACCATGTGCAAATTTCAAGATAAAAAAACTTTCACTCGAGAATATATATTAGAAAATAATATAAATTATATAACTTAACAGTTTAACTTTTTAAGTTACAAAAATATTTTTGAAAAAATTTTAATTTTTTAATTTTTTATTTTAAATTAATTTTTTTTTGTTTTTGTATTGTTTTACTATGTTAGTGTTAAAAATTATTTTTAAAAAATAAAAAAAATATTATTTTAATATATTTTTAAATATACGACTACTTTGTACACCTCATTATACATATCAAGAAACCATCAAATTATAGATTTTGTTCCGAGGAGATTAAGAATATGTCATCTTCCATGACCCCTCACTTGACTTTTCTCCGCATATTTCCTTCTCCTTTCACACTTCTTCTACCCTCTAAGTGACGCAGCTGGAATTATTTCAAGCATGGGGACAGTTTTGGTCATATACAGCACGCTGGTTTTGCTCTAATCCATCTTGTTCCATAAATACATTGCAAATTGGTTTCCAAAGTTGTAGCAGTGAAGAATTTAAAGTCTGCAGCTCAAAGGAGAATGGCCACAGCAAAAAGCTTCTCTTATTCGCTTCGTGCATCGAAGGAGAACATCACGAATTCATCTTGTACAGATCAACTGAAGGGTCATATGGATGGATGGCTAGCAGTGATAGATACTTCCTAAAGTATAGACTCTAAGAGAACATGATGCTAAATAATTCACCTTTTTCATAATCTTGAGCAGTGCTTGTAAGCCCAGAGAGAACTTGATACCGATAATCTTGAGCAGTGCTTGTAATCCTGGCCAGACCTTGTAAATTCTAACCAATCGAATGGTATCGATTCCATATTTCCATCTGAAATGCGATGCCTATTCCATTGTCTAGAAGACTGAAAACAAACTTTTTTGGTCTTTTTTTTTTTTCCAGTTGCGGCGAACTGATGTCGTTTGCTCATTTGTCCTTGGTTTTCTGATGCTTTCCTTTTATTACATGGAAAGGTTGTTCTCATCTCTTTTTCCACATTTTCATTTGTGGGCGACACAAGGAGAAGGTGACCTGCACTTGAAAACAGGGTTTTTAAACCCCCGCCGATGTTCAACCTGGTCTAAGATCTAGATTACAGGATTTATTCGGGTCAACCGGATTAATCTTATTTTTTTTAGAAATCAAAACAATATTGTTTTTATTAAAAAAATAACTAGTCAACAGGTTGAAACTGGATTTTTGACTGAATCACCGGATCAACCTGCCTGGTCAGCCGGATTTTTTACTTCTTTTATTTTTTTTAAACCCAATCCAATTCCAGTTCCGGATCAGCCAGATCCCAAGTTAACCCGACAAGCTAAACTAGATTTCAAAACTATGCTCGAAAATTAGGACTCCATGCCACTTTACTGGGGTCGCTTGGAACCCCTGCTGCTTCAGAGTCTGCCCCACGGTACCTAGAAGGGTTCTGCCGTGATCCGGCAACTTCACTATCTAACAAGCTTTCTCACACAAAGACACAAGTCAATCAGTTTTTTTCCCACAATTCTCTTGTTACTGCAAATTCTTGCTTTGTCAGTGTCAAACCTTGGAAATTTGAAGTCATGTTAATGGGGGACTCGTGGCATAGATTACGTATGTGTACAAACAAAGATGACAAAAAGATAGCTCAACTAATTACTCTTTAGTTCGGAGATTGTACACATACAAGCACTTTTAGTTTTTCAACCCTTATTTTTTCTCTATTTCTTCAAGTCCGTTCTTTCTCTTCTTCACTATTCACCTTCTTCCCCGGCACACCAGCCACCAATAGTACACCCATCAACAGACAACCACCATGCTAGAGACAACCATATACCAGAGATACACCAATAGCTCGACTCAATCTCTTTTATCGCCGCAGCCACATCCACAAATCAAGCTAATCACCATCCAACAATGTCAGGCAAATATACAAGTCTAATAGCAAATATATAGCACAATTTGATGTGTCATTAGAGAGAACGAGGCCACACTCTTACTTAGATTTCGTAAAGGCTTGAAAGATGATATTTGAAGAGAGTTTGTAATCCAATGTATTTTCATACCAAGCTTATACCTTAGTGCATAACTATGAATGAGTTACGAGAGTAAATAAACAAAACGTTAGAACCCTTGTAGTATCTCTATTAGGTTTTAATTCAGAAATAATAATTCTTTGTTAGACATTTCATTTTATAAACCTAATTCTAATAGTGTTCAATTTATAAAGAAAAAGAAGACGACGGCAAATAAGTTATTAGTAAAATATCTTGGATGAGTTCAAAGATTCAATGTGTTAAATGTCAAGATTTCAGTTAAATTTTCATCAAATGTAGTTATCCAAGAAAACAAGGATATAGGTAAAGAGAAAAAATTATAGTAATCAAGTGTACGAGATTAATCTTGAGGATTTTAGTGATCTAGATGAAAATAATGTGTAAGAAAAAAATCTTAACATAATAAGTCCAAACGAGTTTGAGAATGAGGTTAAGGAAGAATCAAATGTGTTCGTTTTAGTTGTAGAAAAAGTTTTAGGAAACTCTCTAGTAGAATCGCTTGAAGTGACAAATAAAATGTTAAAAGAGTTTCTATATATTATCTTTCTAAGCTTTCAAGTTCTTTATTTTCTAAGCTTGACATCCAAAACTTAATAGATTTAAGCATCATGTTAAACTCTTTAATACATTAACCTCAACACGTGATGAGAAAGATTAAGATAATCTTAATTTACTAGACTAAGTCCACACACACACACACACACACACACACACACATATATATATATATATATATATATATGTTTTGAATAGTGTTTATTTCAATTATATAGTATTCATAGTTATAAAACTAAGAAACATATACATCTTCTCATATCTCTTGAAGCTATGATATTTGAGTAAGAAACATATACATCTTCTCATATCTCTTGAAGCTATGATATTTGAGTTAACTGAGTTTTTTGCATGTATAATAATTTATAATTTGCATGTTGAAATCATAAAACAAATTCAAGCAAATAATGAATAATTCAAATTTCAAGTTGATTTATATAAGTATAATGATGCACTATTAAAGATTATTTTAAAATACAGATTATACATGAATGGTGTACTTCACAAACCAACAAAAAATAGCAAAAAAATGGTATTAGATCATTCAAATTGTTTTAAATGATTATACCATCTAATTATATCATTAAATTTCCATCAAATTTTAATGTTAACTCTACTTTCAATATGAAAAATTTTGTTATATATAGAACACAAAAACATATCCATGATGATTCTTTTGAAACTCATATCTCATTATTCTTATCATTACATAAAATAAACATATTAATGTTATTTTGAATCCACAAGTTTTTTTAATTTTTTACTAGGATAATGAAGTTTTCATTCAGTAAATAAGCTACGTGACTAAATTCAAATTGTACTTGAATTGCGTGGAAACATCACAACAACAATAACTTAATTGATATTCAAGAATATTATCAAAGCAACCTTAAACTACACTCGATAGAATTGGGTTTCTTTGACACCAAGAGAGGCCACCAAGAATGATAATTAACACAATCATGTACTCTTTCAAGCACGATTTTTTTTAGTTTTATTATTGAAATTTAGTTAATATTCTTTTGTTGGACTTTTATTACTTGGTGGGTTTTAGCCAAATTTAATTATGATTAGAGTTTTACTATTTATTTGTAATTTTTAACATTATGATCATAGTATAATGAATTGATAAAAATATTACCAACTTTTTGTTTTCCAACCCCCATTTCTCCTCCTTCGACCACTTTCTTCTAATTCTAAGCTTTTCTGCTTTTATTTTAGTTCTCTTCCTGCGTCACATGTCTCAAGACTCGGATGAAAAGGAAAGGAAAATAGCATCAAATTGAAATCTCAAGCAGCAGTTTCAACATTTTCTTGATGGCAAAAGACAGACAACGATTTATTAACAATATCACCAAGGATGACAATCCACTCCTTAAATTGTACGATTTAAAATCGTGTTCCAATATTACCAGAACAAGTCTCAATTTTCTCAAACCTGCAACCAAAAAGATACAGCAGGCACTTTGCCAGGCAGAAACTTCCAGCAATAGAAGCTCCAAAATTACTGCACGTCATTGTAATCTTTAGTCCCAAAGTTCTTGCACCAGAGTTGTGATGGAATTGGGCGAACAGGATGATGTGGCCGTTGCTGCAGTAAAATTATCATTTTAGGCATTTATGCGAAACCAAATTATGAATTCAAAACCAAACATAAATTAGACAAGCAAGTGCTTGCAACGTCTCTTCTTAGCTCCCTACTCTGCTAAGTTACTAATGGAGAATCGGACTGATGCTAGAAAAGCTAGGCATATAATGTCTATAACTCTATATCATACTCATCCATTAACATATAATTACTAAATGAAGTGAGTACACTATGAGACCAAAGAAGGAAACGCAAAAAAAATAATCAGCATCATGTCCATTTGATAGGAAGAGATCTCCATAACAATCATGTTGCAGTCTCTCAGGAGAAACCCTGGAATGGCCTCCCATTCCATATCAGCATATACAGCAACCTCTGTACTATCTCATGAGTCACGGCATTCCAAGAATGGATCAATATTCAATCAATTCACACAGCATGTCTCAGGGACCACTTGATTCCTCTCACCTTTAAGGAGTGAGATCAAAAAGATACCCCAGGGAGGGGATACTGCACTCGCTAAGATTGATAAAAACAAGTACATAGTTCAAAAATATAGCTCAGGAATCTATAGGCTATTTCTAAATGTAAAAAGAGCAACACAGACAATAGAACTGGACGTAGTGATTATTAAATTAGGAACAATGAGACAGCCAAAATTTGACCACTTGAAAAGTTTAACACCTGGGTTTTAAAAAGGAAAAGCATGAGACAAACAGAACGGCTTAGCAGAGATTTTACCAAACACTCAACTCCACGAGAGTCCCAAGACTAAATAAGACTTCAATCATAAAAAATATTTTCCTTTGATATAAAAGAAATGTATACATTCCTTTGTTAGAACAGTGTTTGTGTGATCTGAAATATGATTTGGACAATAGCGTCCTGGTCACCAAAAAATCAAGAAGAAAAACATTTGGCTTGAGAAAGCTGAAATGATCATCTACGCTAGTAATGTTAGGAACTAGTGAGATGTTATCAATTTGAACCTCTGTCATTAGCAAGAAGGGCCACTGGAAGTTTGAGCAACAACATTTTGTAACATGTGCAACTGTTCAAGGATAATGGAAAATGGAGCAACAAATTGAGTTACAGTGGCAGTTGCTGGAGGACTTGTGAGGATGATTAGCAGAACAAGGAGCTAAAATGAATGAGTTACAGTGGCATTGCTGGTGATGGCAGGAACCCAGAAACATGTTGGAAACAGGAGTATAAGATTACCCATCAATATAGCTAATCCTTTCCAATATGCATAAAAGAAACAACTAATGCAGTCCCCCACAAGACATGGCCCGCACACAGAAACAAAAGGAACTACAATTTCATAGACTTACACAACATATGAACATATTTGAAATACTGATCTCAAAAAAATTCAAGGACTCCACTACATTAGTAATAAACCACCACTAAGCCCATTATTGATATAGCTAATCATTGATTAGATACAGACTTGTTGGTACCTTTTTTATGAGTAAAAGTGTTAAAGACACAATTAATGTAGGCACCAAGAGGTATCCGCCCATGTACAGAAACTATCAGAATTGCCACAGGTCATATAAACTGCATAGAAAATGTATAATAATAAAACTATAAGGGATCCTGGCAAAAAAAAAGAAGAGGAACAAGAAGAGGAAAAGTGTCAATTATCCCAATTATAGCTGATCCTTTCAAGTGAAAGACATCATTATTTAACACTGATTAGGAATTTGAATTTAATTAAACCCAATGATAAGTGATATTGGATGTAGATAATTTACTAAGCATTAGTATTGGTATGAACTGAGAAAATACTGAAAATCAAAAGATTAAAAGAACTTAATTAGACTCCCTTACAATGATTAACTAGACCAAAGTAATTCAACTTAGGTTTCACTAAAACCAAACACTCCAATCAAAAATTTTGAATCCAGAATCCAATTCCTTCCAAAGTCCTACGCTACACCCTCTAACTAAATCGCCGTCCCCTGCACTGTTTTAAGGATCTAAGATCTAGAATTCAAGCACCTTATCATTCCTACAGTTTCTCGGCAACCAAACAAACAGAAAGAAAAGCATTTAAGAATATAAAATTACCTCAAGCTCGGCGGATTTCATGGCGATGGGAATGCAGATGAGAAAGACGCCGAACATGGCGATGGCGGTGTTACGGCGCCAGTGCTTAGGCCTGCAGTATGGACCTCCACTCATGCTCCAAACCTTCGCCCTAAAGTCACCGTGGGCCCCCTCTGCTCCGTGTCCATGATCTGCTCCTCCTCCTCCCATCTTCGATCGAATGTCAAAACCCTAATATTAGAAAGTTGAGTTTACCTGAGAGACGATGATGACAGGTGAATAACCAATCAATCGGATAGAGTTGGAAATGAAGATGTTCAATCTGTTGGGGTCATTCCAGCCAAGTGGGGGCTGTGGAGTAGGCGTACGGCGTGCGTGTGCTTGGTCTTGATGTCTTGGAATGGAGGAGGGTATTTTTGTCCTTACAGACGTGACGAGGTAAAATGGGGTCGAAAAAGTAATAGTACTTGTGCTCCGATTTTAGCACCGACGCCTCCTTTCCATTATATAATGTTTGCAGTTTTCATTTCAGAAATTAAAGTCCTTTTTAAACTCTATTTTTCTTTTGTTTTTGGTAATTCTTTCTGGGCTTTTTAAAAATAAAAATCACAACAAATTAATTTTTTCAAGCACGTCTCCTCTCAGTACCCGAGTGCGTTGCTAGATTCGAGACTGCCACGTTTCATTTGGCTGGTGTTCTCTTCAAGCCAGGAAAATCTGTGGTTGAAAGGCTCAACAGCCAAGAATAGAAGACAACTAGTATGTTCTTTTTGAGGAGATATCCTTAGCTTCGGTTTCGATATAGATGCAGTCGGTGTCTTTTCAGATGTGTGTGGAGAATGTTTCCTGCCGTGTAAAGGGTGGCGCCCCTTTGGATGCTGTTCTTGAAGGCGATTAACAGTTATCGGGAGGTGTTGGTGTTTCTCACCTGTTAACGCGTGCAATTAATCACCTTTTCTTTTATTTATAAAATGATTATAACAGTCTTGACGCCCACGATAATTGAAAGAAAAAAATTAACCTCATGAGATATGGAGTAATTAGATTATATAAAAAAATAAAATTTTGACTCAAATCTTAGTTGTGTTTTTCTTTTTTTCAAGGACATAGGAGCAATTACATCATACAATAAATAAATGAAAATATAAAATTACCTCACGAGTGTTTGTTAAACTATTTAGTTTTTCAAGGAAGGGCATCAATAAAAATCATTTTATTGTGAGCTGCATTATGCACACTACACAATAAAACATTAATGTTTTTTAGTTTTATTTGAAATATTTTTAGGAGCATATTGAAATATTTTTAGGAGCATATAATTACAATCCATCCCCTTCTGAAAATTATAAAGACGAGATCATTGGATACTATTATGTTGCGGGTCGGATCAAATTTTTTTAACATAAAAAAAAATTCAAACGTTGATAATATGTTTTATTAGTTGAGAAAAGCAAGTTTAAAAACAACCTGGATAATCTATAAAACCATAATTTGACAAAGGGGATATATTTTTTTAATATTAAGATAACAACATATTGGATTGATTGAAGTCAACTCGATGAGCATGTTAAATTCACGACTGAAGTTATGAGGCTATGATAATAATGTAGAAAGCAAATAAAAACAAATTATGAAGTCTAATTTTCAATCAAATTAATTTTGGACGATGAAATTGATCAATTAAAAAGGATTTAAAAGAGCAACCCGAATTAATCTGTCAAACTTGCAAACCGGGTCATAAGACCGAGATAACCATATAAAAAAAAAATCAAAACAAATTACAAATTCTAATTCTCAATCAGCCTAGTATTAAAGGATGAGATTGAAAAAATCACTTAAAAAATATAAAAAAATTACTTGAGTCAATCAGTCAAAACCATGACCCGAGTCATAAAATCGATATAATCTCATATAAAAAAATTAAAAAAAAGACTTGATTTAACATGTGTTAACCTGTCAAATTCATAACTATGTAGTGAGACTGAGATAACCTTATAGAGAACAAATCTAAACAAATTATGAAGTTCAATTTTTAATTGACATATCAGATCCAATGTTAAACAATGAAATTTATGAAAACTTTTATTAAAAAAATAATACAAAAAATAAGTTGAGTTAACTCGTTAAGCACTATTCTTATATCATGAGATCAGAATAACCTAATAAAAAGTAAATCAAAACAAATCATGAAGCTTAATTTTCAATTTAACACAATATTAAATGATAAAATTAGGGAAAATTCAATTAAAAAAAAAACTAAGTCAACTAGGTTAATCCGCTAAACACGCGACCTGGGTTATGAAACGAGGACAACATAATAAAAAGCAAATTCAATGTTGAAGGATCCATGACCCAGGTCATGAGATCAAGATAACATATTAAAAATAAAATAAAAAATAACCCGATTTAACCGGGATTAAAATGTCAAAACTTGTGACCTTCATTATATGACCAAAATACCTTTATAGAAAATAAATCAACCCGATTATAAAGTTCAATTCTCAATCGATCAAATGTTGAATGATAAAATTAAAAAAATAATTAAATTAAAAAGGACACAAAAAACAATTTTAGTCAACTCAGGTTAACTCATTAAGTACTATTTTCAGGTTATGAGACTAAAACAACATAATAAAAAGCAAAAAAAATAATAAAATCATGAAACTTAATTCTTAATCAACCCAATATTAAATGATGAAATAAAAAAAATAATAATTAAAAAAATAAAAAAATATAAGTCAACTAGATTAATATATAAAATCCATAATCTGTATTGAAAAAAAAAAAGAAAAAAAAGCACCATTTCAATTTCAATAAATAGTAATTTATAAGGAAATGCTACTAAAAACTCCTCTTTTTTTTATTTAGAAAAAAAGTGTTTTTTTTTTGTTAATTAAACTAGTTTTAGAGATTGTTTTGAGCATAGTAATAATTATTTTTAGAGAATTTTTTATTTAAAAATATATTAAAATAATTTATTTTAGTATAGTAATAATTATTTTTTAGAATATTTTTTGTTTAAAAATATATTAAAATAATATTTTTTTTAATTTTAAAAAAATTATTTTTAATATCATCATAATTTGAAAATAAAAAAAATAAATTATTTTAAATTAAAAAAAATATTTTTTTAAAAAATAGTTTTAAAACACAAAAATTAAAAGGTTTTTATTATATAACGGAGAAAAACACAAAGAAAGAAATGAGAAAAAGAAGGACCGTCGATGTAAATATTTTACAGGAAAATCGAACGGTTCAACTAAACGCCAACAAGTTGCAAAACTGGAGCGCATTGAATTAGGGTTTCTCCACCCGTAGCCTCCTACAATATAAATATAATCCACACTCGTTCGCTTCCGCCAGTGCTCGACCCTTTCTTTCCTTCCCTCACCAAGCTCACTCAACCTTCCCTCTATTTATCGGCGTGTATTTTCGCTCGTGTATCTCTTTTTCTCTGATTTTACGTTGCTTTCTTTTTAGGTAGAAATTCATCAGGTTTTGTTTCTGGGAATTTGATCTGTTTTTTAAAACTAGAGGGACAAAATGAAATCATGCGATGAAGAAAAAAACTGCAACAAAATGATCGATTAATTTCGTGATTACTTGTATTTAAGTCTCTGATGATTCCATTTGCCCTACCTTTTCTTATTAATTTTATGTTTAGTAATGTGGATATTTTCTTAATCTCAATGCGATTTACTGGGAGATATGATGAGATAAACTTTTGGTCCGTGTTTCTGATTTAACCGTGACCGATAATTTTTACCAATTTCTGATCTCCTCCAATTTGAGCCTCAAGAATTAAGGTGATTTTTTTTTTTTTTTATCATCATTAGATTAGAAATGGAATGTTAAACTCAAGTTATCTGTTGCTGTGATGAGTCATGAATGAATTCACATGTCAGACTTCAGAGATGTTTTCCTACCAGGAAAGTTAGACTACTAATCATCACGCTAATCAGTCTCGATAAAAATCCATTGAACAATTGCCACAGATGTCAACAATTTATGAAATAAAAAATCCCAGCTGAATTTAAACAAAACGAGCCGCGAATGAGTCGGCTGCGAGGTTTGCAATCAAAACTTTCCACCCTTATCTTTGCTGGAGGGTGGTTAGTCAAGCAGTTCTGTATAATACGCTTGTGCCTTGATGATCCAGTCCAAAAGAGCCTTGCTCCACTTTATCTGCTTTCTGGGGAAGTCTGGGACTTCTCAATAAGAGACTCAATTTTCTGGTATGAAAAAAAAAGAGAGAGCAATGAGGGACACTTGCAAAAACAAATGAGAATACAAGCAGAAGCAACTATTGTTGGCTTGTCAGGAAACTAAGGTGAAAAAAAAAGCATGATGTGCTAGGTTACTTGAAAGTTATGCTTGTGTGGATGGACAGCTCAAAAAATCATTTGACTTGAATGTTCCGAGGAAGCGAGCAAGTGTTTCACGGAATGCTTACCACTTCATTCATGGATGAACACTTGAAAAACATTTTCAGAAAACCGGAAACTCTTTCTTTATTTGCATTTGCCAAGACCAGATAAAGGTCCTTACCTTTACTGATTCACAGACTTCTCCAAGTTTACTTAGCAGCATTTCCCCGTGTATTAAACCTTTATGCTCTGATGAAGCATAGCGTGGTGAACCCCTATGCTCTGATGAAGCATAGCGTGGTGAACCTGTCATCTGCAAAGCATAGGCGGCATCTCTTAAGGAAAGTCAATTTGATGAATGCAGCAACACATCCGCACCCACCATCCATCCTCCTGAGAGTTTAGAAAACATATACTAATGAAATGGACTCCACTTTTGCAAGGGAAGTAGAAGTCACGGAACCTCAATGTCTTGTAAGCAGAATCAGTTTAAGGTACCCCTTGGTTTCAAAGGAGAATAGAACTTGCGCTGCACC